>NC_136506.1:84292263-84389763 GCF_053919585.1 Euprymna scolopes | reverse complement strand
TAAAGAGAAAGGCGGCCATTGGGGAGGGGGGGGTCTAGTCTACACAGCACTCCACAGACTGCACACAAACAGGGTTTATCCTAATTTTTTATCATATGCCCCCTTGATTTTTAAGATCAATAATTGGTCTCATAGTTCACCATCCATGCTGGGCATCTTCGTTCACGGCGCGACCGTCATATTGGTTCTTCTTGCAGAACTTCATCAACTTCCTCCTCTGCTGGTAAGGAAACTCTCCGTATGTTTAAGATGTGATGATGTGGCATTTCATCAACTGCCACTTTGTCCTTGGAGAGCACTTCAGTTATATTACCTCTTCCCCAGCGGGTTGTACGAGAATTGGGTGGTTTTGCCCCCCTCTCTTCACAAACCCTGATTTTCACTCGTGCGGATGTCGCAATCTATAAATATAAAAGCGAAAATGTATGTATGTATGTATGTATGTGTGTGTGTGTGTGTGTGTTCGCTTTTTCTGTATGTCTACAAAAGGCTTCTTTCAGAGAAGCGGTCGCTCACTTCACAACTTTTTAAAACTTTTTATATCACATATAAATCGTAATATCTCAGAGTTAACACCGAAGCTCGCCTGTCTATTTAATTTGCTTGGTTTCGGGAAGATAAATATTAAACATTTGTCGCTCGCCGCATGTGGGTTAGTCTTTTTCCTATAACATCTTGGGAAGCATTCCCGCCCCGCAATCAAACTTGACCTCATTAACTCATTAAAACGGGCACCTGCCAAATCCAAGTAATTAAATAAATTCAAGCGTGTTTCCGTTAGCATCTCGCAGTGGGGCAATGGTTAACGTTGCACGTTTTTCTTTTTCATACTTTAATTTACAACTTTGCCTCAACGGTTCGGGTTCGATCCTCATACTTACTTTTTTTACCCCTCCCCCTCTGGAGTTTCCACACACCCCTCCAAACACCCGGGCAACGCCGGGTACCCCTCGCTAGTTTGTACATAAAAGCAGATCGATGCGGCACTGATGTTTCGTCTTGGCCAGTCTTCGGAGCCATATTATACCAAATTACAGCTTCTTGGGGCGAAATTTGGCTTCTTGATGCCACAGTTTTTATAATGTGATGTTTCCTCTCCATGATCCCACTGCACCTTGGCTGGTATGCAGCTCTAAAACATTGCCTAACATTCCACTTCTCACATAGCTCCCTAAAAACTTCTTTAACTGGCCCCCTTTCCATAAACACCTGTTCAAAAGCTCTCTTCACCTCTTCACCTGTTTCTGTTCTGATTTTTTGCCATATTGTTACACTCTCAGGACCACAGTCAATGATAATCAGATACAGTTCGTGTTGAAAATGTACTAGCCTGTATGCTGGCATTGTCCAGGTGTTTGGAGGTGTGTGTTGAGCCCCCCCCCCCAAAAAAAAAACGTTGTAGTAGTCAGGCAGGCTCAAATTCGTGACACGAAGGTGGAAAAGAAGGTGAAGGTGTGTATAAGGGTGTTGGTTGCGCAAAAAAAAAAAAAAGTGGTAGTAGGCAGGAGGCTCAAACCCATACCATAAAGGAGGAAGAGAAAGTGAAAAAAAAAAAACATGATGCGTTAGCTTTTGCACCCATCACCAAACTGGGAGTGACGTAAGTTTAAACTAAGGCTAGACAATCGAAAAAAGACTATGGCTTTCAAAAATATTTGCGAAAAAAGCGACCCCTCCGTGTAGAAAAGTGCCCAGTTGAGGGTAAGAAATTAATGTTTTGGACCAATTTTTTGATATTTGTCATCCGAAGGGTCGATCTTCAAAATGATACTCATCTCGTGAAAATCCGTCGCCTCTATCGAAAGTTCTTGCAAGACATGCAAACATACAGACATACATACATATATACATACATTTAAACAGATAGGTGAGATTTATAATATAGGGTACCTGGCGTTGCCCGGGTGTTTGGAGGTGTGTGTGGAAACTCCGGGGGGGGGGTTAAAAAAAATAAGCATGAGGATCAAACCCGAACCATTGAGGCAAAGTTGTAAATTAAAGTGTGAAAAAAAAAAACGTGCAACGTTAACCATTGCCCCACCGCGAGATGCTAACGGAAGCACGTTTGAATTTATTTAATTACTTGGATTTGGCAGGTGCCCGTTTTAATGAGTTAATGAGGTCAAGTTTGACTGTGGGATAGTACCTTCATTTACTGCTGAACGCTTCCCCCCCCCCAAGATGTTATAGGAAAAAGACTAACCCACATGCGGCAAGCGACAAATGTTGAATATTTATCTTCCCGAAATCGAGCAAATTAAATAGACAGGCGAGCTTCGTTGTTAACTCTGAGATATTACGATCTATATGTGATATAAAAAGTTTTAAAAAGTTGTGAACCGACCGACCGCTTCTCTGAAAGAAGCCTTTTGTAGACATACAGAAAAAGCGAACACACATACATACATACATTTTCGCTTTTATATTTATAGATGATATCAATGGCCAATCACTGCCAATTTTCTGCAACATGCAATTCCCCATTTGCTATGTTTAGCACAGGTTCAATTGATTGACATTCTCTACATTACTTCGTTACCTCCTAAACATCTTCCATCATGATGTGCAGATTCACTTTTCTTGTAAGATATACAGTTCCTTTCCGAAATGATGCATCGCATGCATATCCTTTAGCTGCTCTACTACACAGCACACCGAGGCTATATCTTTTTTTTTTTCTTCAAACAGGCTTTCTTAGTCCATCCGCTTTATTTTTCTGCGATGGGACCAAGGTGACACTTACATTCAGTTTGAATTCTGAGATTAAATCTCCCAGTGCTCCGTTGTTACTCTTGTTTTGATCCGCTTATCTCCTTCGATTCAACTAATGATCCTACTGTTGCTAAATTTGCTCTAACATCCACTACCTGTAGGCCCCATTTTAAAGCCAGATTAATGCCCTTCATCACAGCATCAAGCTCTACAATATTGACATGGGCGCCATCATCCTTTTTTCACAGCAGCATCTTCAGCAATTACACCGTCTATTTCTAACAATTCCCCTAATGCCATATTACCTCTTTACAGCTTTCTTTTATATACCACTAGCGGGGGGTACCCGGCATTGCCCGGGTGTTTGGAGGTGTTTGTGGTTTTGGGTAAATCAAAACTCCGGGGGGGGGGGGAGTTAAAATAAAAAAAATGTTTTGGTAGGTAAGTATGAGGATCGAACCGAACCCTTGAGGCAAAGTTGGAAATTAAAGTGTGAAAAAAAAAACATGCGACGTTAACCATTGGGCCACCATGAAATACTAATGGAAACACGTTTGAATTTATTTAACTATTTAGAACTGGCAGGTGCACGTTTTAATGACTTAATGAGGTCAACTTTGACTGCGGGATAGTATTTTATTTACTGTGGGAACGCTTTTTTATTTTTATTTTCCCAAGATGTTGGAGGGGAGTGAAAACGAGCTTCCCATAAAAAGGGGATTGTCCAAATTGAATAGCAATTGTCTGATATAAGGAAAATATTTCCACATTGATCAAATCTGATTGCTTTCGGACATTTCCGGCGATTGTGACCGGAAAAATACGGCCAGAATTAGTGTCGCTTTTATTATACGAAAAAGCCTAATCCACATGCGGTGAGCGAAAAATGTTGAATATTTATCTTTTCAAATTCGAGCAAATTAAATAGACAGGCGACCTCCGTTGTTAACTCGTAGATATTATGATTCATATGTGATATAAAAAGTTTTAAGAAGTTGTGAGTCGACCGACCGCTCCTCGGAAAAAAGCCTTTCTTGGACATACACAAAAAGCGAACATACATACACACACACACATTTTCACTTTTATATATATAGATGCTTCTTTTACGGGGGTCCATTTTTTTTCACTTCCGCAATGACTTCCTGTATCATGGGCAGCACGTCTTGGTGAATTGCATCTTCTCATCAATCTGTACCAATGTGCCTTTTTATAAAACTGCATGCAGTCTGCAACCATCCGACTACAGGGTAATAGCCAACCAATCGAAAAAAAGTTCTCTCTTAGTTAGGCCACCCTTGGCTTCAGGGATCTCATTTCCTTGTACGAACATCAACCTCCCTACCTTATTCCGCTGCAATCTTAATCCCAAAGCCATTTTGTTTTCCAACAATTCGGATGGTTTAGCTATCAGTCCATATGTTTTTACATAAAAATCAGTCCATATGTTTTTACATAAAAACACAGCATATCATTGATATAAGAGCAGGTGGCTCTCTTAATTGCATCATTTTTGGTCAACAGGGTCTTAAGAACTGCCGTCATAATTTTTAGTGCAGAATTCAGTCCAAATCCTAATCTGGTCAAATAATAAATCCGACCTTTATAATCGACCAATTGATACTGCCATAGTTTTTCATCTGCATAAATTTGAAGGTAGGTCGACATTAGGTCCACAATTTTAGTTGCCCGTTCCATTCTCCTCAACTCTCATAATTTCTCCACACACATCAATTCCATCTTTGGTGTGGCAAGCCACATATTTGTTCAATTCCCGGAAATCCAACACTGGCTTGATTTTCTTCTTGGTAGGTTGAACCACAGGCATAAGTGGCAGAATTCCTTGAACCTTCCCTGACCATTACATTAAGATTTCTTTGTCGATCCACCTTTCAAATTCCTTCTCAAACTGCGACCCTATTTCTCTTTTTAGTGTGCTTTCGTAGCAGTTAACTCAGTTCATCAACACAGCTGGTTTTGTGGTCCATCGCCACTTTACCGTCCATCAAAATAGGCTCGAAAATCTTTATCCTCAATCTGACATGCCCCAGGTTTCATCGGTTGAATAGTATTGCTACTGGTTGCACTTATCATACTTAGTACACGCTGGTTGCCAAACTCCACCTAACCTTTAGCAACTGTAGCTCCTCCCAGTCGGTTTATCACATCTAGGCCCAGTACAACATCTATTTCTGCAATCAGCTTATTCAACACAATCACTGAGTGCAACAGAATATTCCTCAACACAATCTCAGCATCAGCCTCTCCACAATACTCCACTTCTCTGCCATCTACTACTCTAATATTACTGACTCCATTCCAAGAGTCACTAATCCTTGCTAATGTGCCCAACCTGGCCACACCGAAAACAGATAATGCCTGGTCGTAGCTCTCTACAGTCTCTCATCAGAAACATTTACGAGTAAATTTATGACTTTGCCTTCTAACTGTATGTTCCACTCTGCTGGGATTGTTTACCATTGATGTAATGGAATAACCTAACATCCCTTCATAGATGAAATGAACTATGGATATATTGACCCTCTCACGTGACTGAGATAGAAGGAAAAAAGACAGGAAGAGAATAAGAAAAGATGTCGAGTAACTCTTATGTCACATGTATTCTCTTGTAAATAAACCCCTTTGTTTTTCACCCATAACCCCGTGTTTCTCGCTGGATTCTTATTTAAAGTAAGGATATAACAAATGGTGACAGGATTCGAATTCACAAAAAGGAAACTTTAAGCCAAAAACATATTGGAAAACGAAAAGAAAAAATACTGCACAGAAAAATTCAACTACTGAAAAAAAAAAAGCTAAGACACACACAAAAAGTAAGTTATATATTTTTTTTAATTCAGTCTGTTACGGTCCTACTGAAAAAAAAAAAGAGAAACTGACATTGGATTGTTTACCATAGAGGCTGTAACTACCCCAGTTCATTGGTATGTTTTGTCAGCAATCTGGCATGCTCCAAAATCTCCTCTACATCCATGGTTTCAATCCTAGTCAGTCGTTGTAGTGCCAGGGAAATGTGATCAGGAAAACCACTCATGATAGCCAGCTTAACATTCTTTTCAAAGCTGCATCCAGTATATCAAGCCAATCCTACTAGACGCCGGGTTTCTGCTGCATATACGTCCACTGATTCTCTGGTCCAGATAACTCTTCTATTATATGCCCCAAAAATGCTCTCCGAAAATGCGGTCTTAATCTGTTCTCAATACTCTCGGCATCGATCTGGTTTGCCTCTTCTATTTCCAGGTAGGCCGATAGCGCATTCCCTTCCAAATACATTGGAATCGATGTTATTACGTCTTTTATTTTTTGCACCTTTACAACTAGCTTTAGCTTATTAAGCCACGCGACCACATCACCTTCTCCAATGATTGGCGTCAGAATGTCACGGCTTAATCTTACTCATTCTCCCATTTTTCTCTGTCCGCCAAAATAGTTTGTGGTTAAGAAATGTTGACTTTTGTCTTTTAGTGATTAAATTGTATGAGAGTGCATATATGTTTGTATATTCATATCATAGGCGTCTAGTGTTGTGATCGTCTAATCTAATTAACGTGTGTGTGTGTGTGTGTGTGTGTGTGTGTGTGTGTGTGTATAGACATTTAAATACAGTTCATGACAGGACAAGAATATACATGAATACCTTTACAAAACAAAGGACAAATAACACTTATTTGGGGTTTTATCATCTGGCCAATAAGGAACATATCTGGTCCATCTTTGGTTTTGTTTGATGAAAAACTGCAATGGAAATATTTTCCCAAGAAACAATGGAGCCTCGGGTTTTATTTTCAGCAACTTTTTATTCCAGAGTGTTTTTTCCCCCCTTTTGGAAAGTTGTAACATTGATTCTGACTATTGTCATTTTTAACCCCCCCCTTTACTTGGAGCCATCACGATCTGAAGACCATCTCTGTCCATATCTCGACTCTGACTAACTCAACTAATTTCTCTTCTAAATGGCGTTATTAGTATATGTTACTAAGATAATCACCTGATGTTTTTACATGTCATATTTTTAAGTTGTCAACTAAATTGTTATAACATTTTTAAGTTAACATTCCTAAATTAATGCATATAAATATTTATTCTAAATATTTTTATTATTCTAAAACATATTTTAGCTGACAAAACCTTTTTGCTTGAAGAATCATAATACTTTTCGGCATTGCCCAACCGATATCTAACATTTCATTCCTCTCTTCATTAGAATTTCCTCATTCCCCAAATCTAACAGCTTTTATGGGGAAAAGCGGTAAAATTTTTAATTCCCAGACAAATAAGCTGAAAGAAAAATAAGAGGTTACATATAGATCAAGTTACTGACAAATTATTGACAGATATTCTGGCAGTGAAATTATGATTTGAGGAAAATTATTTTGGTAAAGAAAAGACTGACAAGAGAGAGAGAGAGAGAGCGCACGCACGAGAGAGAGAGAGAGAGAGAGAGATGATATGAGTATTGAAATTAAAAGAAAGGAAGTTACGTTATACTCTCTCTCTCTCTCTCTCTCTCTCTATCTCTGTTTTGAAGAGGAGAAAGAGAGGGAAGAAAGTAAAAGTTATTAATTAGATATATTAAGGAGAGAGAGAGAGAGAGAGAGAGAGAGAGAGAGAGAGAAAGGAGATTCAATATAAGTAAAGTTTTTCAGGTAAAATTAAATTGTAAGTGATACTCTCCTGGAGGTTGATGGTTCAATACTCAGCACGGGCGATAGAAAGAATACAATTGTGAATTACTTAATTGATCCTGGAATACAATTGTGAATTAATTGATCCTGGTTAATACTCAGTTATGGCTGACAGAACGAGATCATGCTACCCTCGTGGATTAAATAAAGTAAATAAAGGATTCTGTTCGAAAGTCTATGCATATTCTAAATTTTGACAGAAAGATTATTGAATTCGACCAGTTATAGCTGAAGAAGGTCGGAAGCTACAGGGATCAAAATGTTGTGAGAATCACAGCCAAGATAAGAACAGTAGCCTGAATAATCCAAATAATGCATAATATCATTTTTTCTGTTGTTCTTGGCCTTTGGGCCGGGATCAAGTTCCGGCATATACTGCAAGCAAGCAAAGACCATATATGTGGGGATAACCCCACATATCAGACCTTGGCCAATGTAGGGGCAACCCTTCATACCAATTGTCACTATCCAGCTCCCATTTCCCACCCATCGGGAGCTGGTCCCCTTTTCCCTCCCCCTCCTTCTCTCTCCACATTAAAAAAACGGCCTTGTGCCTAATTTGCTCAGAGGGGAAGCAAATATATACTTCTTGGCCTTCAGAGTTCTAAGAGTTTTTATCCCAAAATGCAAGGGTAAACATCTTTTCATTGGAGTGAAACACATTTGTAGCTATTGGCTGGTTTTGTTAGATTATTAATAATAATTATTAAGAGAATATATATTATTTTATTTAGGTATCCAAGAACACAATACACGAATTGTAATTTTGGTTTGGGACCCTGAGTAACCCCAGTAGGTTATGGATGGATGACAGATGTAGGTTAAACCCATGGGTATATAATCAGCTTTAAGATTAAAAATATACTTTAAATTCTTAATTTGTTAAATAAGCTATCATAGCCTTTTCTGTATCTGTTTAATTAAATTAATTAATAAATCATAGACGCTTTTTAGTATTTACTAGACTTGAAACATCAAACGGTCCTAGTTGTCTCCCTTTAACTGTTACAAGTACCTACGGTGACCTCTGTTCCCCATAATTTTTCAACTAATTTTTGGGAAATTAATAATCAGATGGATTATCTCCCTTCGTAGCTAGGTTTTCCCAATTATCGATAATCACAATAGATTAGAACGAAAGAGAATAATAAAATATTAAATAATAAAAAATAGAATGGGATCCCTAACCTGGAATGATGTAAGGTAATTAATAAATATAAGGTACTGTCATTCTTTATTTCCCTGTTTAATAAAATATTAACCTAAAACCGGTCTTAAATCTAAGTAATAAGATAGCCGATATTTTGTAAACATTGACGCCACCATTGGTCGAATACGAAACTAAAAATAACTGTAACGTTTTAGCTAGGTTGTTCTGGCCATATTATAAATATAAAAATAAAATTCAAAAAAATAAAAAATTAACTATGTGAAATAAAGAAATATAGAAATCTAATTTAAGAATTCAATGAATAGTATTATTAAAAGATATTAAATGGCTACGGGTTTTTGTGGAAACTTCTTATGACAGGTTTTTAAATAAGGATACGAAAATTAGGTGATATATTAATATTTAAATAAGCTTTTAACAAAGGATGCGTCAAGGATAAATGTTTTCACATGCTTCATTTCCTTTGAGGGAAATTTCTTTAAATAATGTTCTATTGTTAAAGTGTTTTTTATTCATGAAGTCTAAAGAAATGCTGGTTATGTGAAAATTTTCAAACGCCATAATACTTGAAATTGTCCAACTGGTCTTGAAACAATTGTAGCTTACAGTGAAATACACTTTTTGTTGCTACCAATTCCTTTTTTGAAGTCTTGGTTTTGATAATACAGTATATATATATATATATGGGGGAGTTAATAGAATAAGAATAATATCGATTCTTTAAGAGGAGAATTCTCAGGATAATGCAAAGCTCAGCAAATTGCTTTGGAGCTTATATAGAAATCAATAAAAAAGAAAACAATATAAAAATATATACTAATATATATAGATTTATTCATTTATTCAATAAGGATGATACATCAATTAAGGGTGTAAGCTAATTAACCTTTTTATACCATGGTATTTCAAAGCCTAATGCTTCTCATCAGAAGTGGAGAGAAGATGCTAACATAATAGGGATGTGACATCTAGTAATCAGAATGCAATAATGGTGCAGTGAGAGATAAAATATTGAAACTGTTTGGGAAGAACTAAAATGATCTCTGTGATATAGGAGTAATATAGCTTTATTATATAATGAAGGTAGGAGTATACCACGTATGCCATGGTGGGGTTTAATATATGGGTGCATATACGCATCTAAACTCTCGGGAAGAATATAGGATAAGTGATTGAAAGAGAATGCTTATTTAATCATATGTATTAATGGATTATAACTATAGTGGGAGTTTGCAATAGGGGATTTATGCTAGGTCTGTATATATTAGTAAGGGTATCGTCATTACAACTTAGTATTTAAATGAAATATTAATTATTAGAAATAATTAATATAATGAAAGAACAAAGGTAAGATGATAAATTATAAAGGATAAAATATAAAATATAAAAAATAAAAAAAATATAAAAGTCATAAGTGAACAAAATAAAGGATAAACAAATGGTAAAATAAGAGCATAAAGAATACAAAGAAAAAAAAAAGTATAAAATTATAAAATAACAATAAAATTATAAAAAGAAAAAATATAAAAACATAAATATAAAAATGTCTAATAAATAAAGGAAGTACAACTATAAGGAAAAAATTACAACGTGAGAAAGTTCTTAAGTAGCAAAGAAGTGGAGATGTTATCCAAAGTTCTTAGCTCCTTGTTCCACATCGAGGCTAGGTTTTCACCCAACACTGATACGATCGAACTTAGAGTCACCTATTCTTCTGAATTGCGATCATTCAAATCAGTTTAAAAAAATGCTAAATTTTTCTCAGAATCTAAAAACACCATTAAAATTTTCCTTCGGATCCATATCATTTGTACGTACAAAGTGCACTCAAAATACCTTTTTAAATTTTTAATAACCTGAAGCTCCGCTATGATAATTTCAGTCTCAATCCAGGTTAAACAGTGATTCAGGTTAGCGTGTGGCGGTTGGTGATTGATGTTTTGAAAATCTTTTTAAATATTAAAGCCGGAACGAGAATATAAGAATTTGTTTGCTAGTGTTGTTTTCATACGGTGTTAAAAAACACCATATGAAAACAACACTAGCAAACAAATACTTGGAACCCAAGGAAAGCGAACGTTCACCGGCAGTCGAATGGAAAATAGTAAGACAAGCAAACACATGTAGAGACCTAGACGATCCATGTAGATTATGCCTTCATGAAAAATTTGCCACCCTATACTTTAAAGAACCTCAACATCTATTAAACTGTAGGAGAGAAATAGCGAACAACTGTGTTCACAGGATAAAATTTACTCTAGGATAGAGATACAAAATAATTTTAAAACTAACAATAACAATAGAAAATAAACAAATAAAATGAATAAATAAACATGCATATACATAAACTATCACACACACACACACATATATATATATATATATATATATATATATATATATATATATATAGAGAGAGAGAGAGAGAGAGAGAGATAAACTAACATATAAAAAAAAATTAACCTAGATTTAAAACAGATCAAGACACTAGATATCTATGCTAAATAGCACAAACAAAGGAACAGGTCAATTGGAGGTCAAATAGGCCTTTGTCCTGTAAGTGCCTGCTCATTAGTTAATTAGGAAGGGTGCCGTGGATACTAGAAAGCTGATTGTCTAACAAAAAACTCAATAGAAGGTGAGTATATAAAAACGTGAGACAACCACAAAATTCTCGCATAAGCCTCATAAATCCTAGAGTAGATGAAACGCGGAATATTCAGTGTAGCTTAACCGCCATATATATTTTATAACTTACTAACTAGCTCTACCTATGTATGTTTTAACTTAAATAGGGATGGTATAATAAAATTGTGGGGTCTGCGTTCGCGCCTGGCCTCCATAGAATGGAAATAGGCACAAACTTTAATAAAGACTTTTCATATCTATCTGCGTAAGTATACTTTTATAATTATGTTTCAGTTTAAAGAAATATGGTATAATAAAATTATGGAGTGTTCGTTTGCACCTGACCTCCATAAAATGGAAATATGTCACAAAGTTTAACAAGGTTTTTTAATATAGATCCACAGAATATTGTGATAAGTGTTTCAGTGTGGACAGGTATGGTATAATAAATTATTGGGTTTATCTATTTTATTTTTATTTTCATCATATTTTGCTTTGGTTTTGATAGGCCCAAATTCGAAGCTATCTCTTTACAATCCTTCCTTTTCATAACCTATCATACTTTCATAAATCAGAGTCCATTTTCTGTAGGCTGTTTTTGAACCCAGTCAACGACGGGTACTTTTGCTAGTAATAATAATAATAATTGTTTGATCAGCAAAGTGTGATAATTTTATAAAGGAAACCTATTGTTTGGTGTTTTATTGTATTTTTACCACTAATTTTTCGAGCTGTTTACATATAATCGCCTAAAAATGGAGCATCGTGTTTTCTTTTTTAGGTGTATTAGAATATAAGTGGGATTTTTAAAAATAATAAACGTGGTTTTTCATTCGTAATTTTATGTTTATTGGCTAGATAAATGTATAAAGATTCTTGTAAAAATAAATTGCATTCATTTTTATTAATTAGAAAAATATTTTCCCAGTATACCACACAGAGATTTATTAAGAGTTAATTTTGTTTTAGAGGCAAAACATGGACTTCAGCTCCGCTGTTGGATTTTTTTTTCATCTGTACGGTTATGCTTAATCACTAGATAAAAATGTAAAAATAATTTTTGTAGAAACTTGTTTTTATGACAGAATGAAATTTGGCGCATTGGAAAACCTTTTGGCAAACCAAAATGACGGATTGAAATATATATGCTAGCGTCCCCCCAAGCATCACCCAATGATTGCTTTGCAAAATAAGACAACAGTGTAGGGAGAGAATAGTTAAGAAAGCCCGTCACATGTCAAGAATGAGTTTCTACATAATATCGCATTATTTAGAAAAGCATTCTTAACATTGGGAGGGATTTCTGTTAACTATTCTGTAGCTTTCCTTTTTGTAAAAAAATGTTCATATTTTTTCTCGTAATTATACACATTTGGTCGATTATTAGATTTGTGCTAATGTAAAAGTAAAACAAATTAGATGTAGTAGTAGTAGTAGTAGTAGTAGTACTACTACTACTAGTAATAATAATAATAGCAGCAGCAAATATATTAATTAATCCCTTTAGCTAAATCACTTTCCCAAAATGGGATTCTACATTTTAAAATGATTATGTGACAAAAAGAAAACAAAAAAAACAAGTATTTTAAAATTTCGCTTAGAAAAACTGTTTCGCACATAAAATTAACGTAAAATAATACTCATTTCCGGCCTATTCTTGCTTAATCGCTCCAAAATCGATAATTAAACAAAATACTCTTAGACTTCGATCGATAGTTAACAGTTATTTATGTGTTTCTACCAGCGTTTGTTTAAATTTCAATTTTGAGCGGTTATCGATCGTCCTTCTGTCGGCGTTATTGGGCACTGATTTTTAAAATTCTAACTCAAAGACACTAAGATTTCTTAGAACCAAAAACACAAAGAAGTTTAAACACAAATAAAATTATTCAGGTATGTAGTAGGGTCTTGCCTTTGGTAACATTTATTTGTTGCATATTTGTTTATCATTTCTTTTCTTTTTCTCTTACTTTGTAGTGAACTACTACTATGATGCTGCTACGGTATACTTCCCTTATTTCTCTCTTTCTCCCTACTCTTCTACTTTTCCCTTCCTTTCTTCTCTCAACGTCACCAGAGGTTTCAGCCAATCGGAATGGAGGACTGTCCTGGAAGGAGATACAAAGAAGAAATTTGTCTCAGACATGTGGAAACGATAGAAGCATCAAGACGTGACGGACCAGTTTCCCTGGGTAAAGACTTTTATCAAAGAAATGTACCATCCTCTTTGTACCCCTATATCTTGGAAACCTTTATAAAACATTATTAATCTTAAAGTCTCGTCGCACTTAATTATAACCCAATGTTTTCTTTTCCACAACCGTTCTTTTTCAGCCTTCTTGTTCTCTCTCTAATGTCGGAGATGCCTCAAAAAGGGGACCGACCAAAATGGTGACCTTTTTTCAAACCTCGTTAAAATTTATGGTAACCGCCATAATTTGGTGAACGCCCGACATGTGTATATACACGCAATCTTCAAAGAACAAAAAAAAAAAAAACGAAAACGATGAAAACGTGACAGAGTAAAAAACAAAAGAAAAAGAAGAAAAGGCCTTTCTAAAACTATAGTAGAACCTTACAAAAAAAGGTATATATAAATCCGCTTTCCAAGAAATGCTGATAATATATATATTTTTGCTATTTTTGTGAAACGGTTTGCGCTAAATAAGGCAAAAAAACAAACAAACAAACAAGAAAAATAAGCAGTAAAAAAAAAAAGAACAACAACAAACTTTTTTCCGATAACTAAAATAAAATCTGGTCTAAAAACCATTCTGTAACAACAAAAAAGTGACTTTAAGAATCAATACAGAATCCCAAATTCATTCTGAAACGCACACACACCTGCACACAGAAAAAGGAACCTTCCTGACGCACGCATTTGAACCCAATTTTGGAACACGTGTGGTCACACACCCACACCCACACACACACACACACACACAAAAAGGAACCTTCCAGACGCACGTGTGTTAAGCCAATTTTGGACACGTGTGTGCATCGACAAACTTTTTTTTTTCTTTAAAAACATTGACTATATATTCACATACACACACATATATATATATATATATATATATATATATATATATATATAAATTCTAATTGACGCTATTTTTTCAAGCACCTGCTGAAATTAACCTCTGGTGAGTACTCGCTTTTCTCTCTTCTTGCTTATCACCCCCAGTCATTTGCTTTAGTCGTAGCTACAAATAAATAATAATAAAAAAATAATAAATAAAAAATAATAATAATAGTAACTAATAATAATCATAGGAATAATAATAATTAATAGTAGTAATAATAATAATTAATAATAATAATAATTAGTAATAATAATAATGGACGCACAACAGGTCAGCGTAAAACCCCCACAATTTATGGAGACGAGTGTCGAGGGATGGTTTTCGATAATAGAAGCTCAATTCCATCTCAGACACATTATGAGCGATGATACTAAGTTCTATACGGTTATCAGCACATTGCCGCCTGACGTGGTTACAAATATACCTCCAGCAATTCTGCAGTCGCTAAACTATGCGAAGTTAAAGGAGTCTGTGTTGTCTGCATATGAAAAAACCAGACTTGAACTCCTGGAGAAGTTGATGAGGACCACTACGTTAGCTGGTCGTCTGTCATTATACCTCCAGGAGATGGTAACGGTCGCACATAGAATAGGGGCAAGCGATGAGATAGTGCGCCATAAATTCATACATGCACTTCTGAAGAAAATCGCCCCAGTAATAGTAGCCCACATTGAAATGCCGTTAACGGAGTTGGGTCGACTATCCGACAACTTGATGCCGTTAATAGAAAATACGTCAGTATTTCAGGCGGTTGAGAGTCGAGCTCGGACAAACGACCATATTACCACCAGACAGTCTAGTGAAACCATTCCAGCCGGTCTATATCCATATAGAAGGAAACAGCGGCCGAAAATATGTAGAGCCCATATATATTTCGTGGAGGAAGCTTGTACATCTAAGCCATGGTGTAAGAAAAAGAGTAGTTTACAGACTCTGCCTAACTCGTGCCCTTCCTCTCCCGCTCCTAGTGATTCAGAAAACTAGAAAGGCAGACTGCGTTTGCTCCAGTAGTGCTGCCGTTATTAGAAGTTTCTGCTAAAATAGGAGAGTCTAAAGTCAATTTTATCATAGATATAGGAGCCAGAGTTTCCATTTTACCATATTCTGTAGTAAATGGAATTACTCTGGAGCCAACTCCTGTTCATATCTCTACCGCATGCGACTTGGCTGAAATAGCCCAGGCACAAAAAGGTGAGGACAAAATAAAGTCATATACTCATTTGAAAGAATACTGTGTGTCAAGCGAAGTCGGCTCAGTACTATGCGATACTTCAACTAAGTACCCCAGACCGTTTATCCCAAAAGAGCTTCGTCAAGCTATTTTCAACAGTTTACATAGCTTGGTGCATCCTGGTACGGGAGCATCTATAAAACTGGCCAAGTCCAGATACTTTTGGCCTAGTTTAGATAAAACAATTAAACAATTCTGCGCAGAATGTGTAGTGTGTTAACAATCAAAAATTCACAGACACACAAAGTCTGCAGTTCAAGAATTTGAGTTACCATCTGCACGTTTCCAGACGCTATATATCGATATCGTTGGACTCCTGCCCTTAACGCGCAATGAGTCCGACCATTACCTGAGCCCTTACAAATATTTGCTTATCTGCATCGATTGTGCAACTCGCTCGATTGAAGTACAGCCTATGACTGAGATAACTGTACAGTCGGTAGCAGAAGCGTTTATCAATGCATGGATATCTCGATTTGAAGTCCCATTGCATGTTGTAACTGACAGAGGTAGTTAGTTTGAGAGCTAATTGTTCCAGGAATTAGCCAAGGTAGTAGGTTTTTACCGATTGAGGACAACTTCATATCACCCTCAAAGTAACGGGATGATCGAAAGAGCACACTGTACCCTTAAAGCGGCAATAATGGCTCGAAAAGAATCATGGATGAAAGCGATATCGGTGATTCTGCTGGGTATACATAGCACCTCTAATGAATCAGGCTTTTCCCCTTTTACGTCTGTTACTGGAGCTCCGATATTGATTCCTCAGCAGTTGATACACAAGCAGAGAGTAGGAGAAACTCCAGTTAAAAACCAGTACATACATAATTTGTGTGAATGGATGTCCCAAATTGATGTACTCAACAATGGAAAATGATATATCCATGACAGTCCCAAAGCATTTATACCGAAAGATTTATCTTCCTGTGAAAAAGTATGGCTCAGAGTTGATCGAGTTAGGAAACCATTAGAAGCACCGTACTCAGGCCCTTATAAAGTTTTAACTCGATCAGATAAGCATTATCAGATCGATATGAACAACGGTACTCATACACACGTATCAATAGATAGATTAAAGCCGTACATAGAACCAACTAGTACTAAATTAAACTGTGAATTAAATGAGATTTATAACCCATTTGTGGCTCTTCTCAGGCTTATAGTGTAAATGAACGACTTCTAATAAAAACAATTTGTACTAGTTCTATTTTTATTGCCTAAAAATATTAAAAGAATCGGTTTGGAATCGGAAATTAGGCTATAATTTTTCTAATTCCGATACTGATTCCGATACCCCAAAACGTTCCAATTTTTTCGATTCCAATTCCAATTGATTGTCCTAGTTTCGATTCTAGCTTATGGCACTCAAGTCATTTTTTTTTTATACTTTTGAAATCATTACAATATATTAGGTACAATATAATAATTATTAGTGTAGTGGCTCTGTAATAACAATAAATGCAAAACATTTCAGCATATTTTACAACCAGGCCACACCGGAGGTAGGGCATTACTATATACGGAGTATAATAATAATAATCAATAGAGAATTAATATATATATATATATATATATATATATATATATATATATATATATATATATATATATATTATGTTGGTGCAAAAATAATGTCGTTTTTTGACATTCAACTTCAAAAAATCATAACTCCTTTCATAATAAACTTTATTAATTGAAATAAGAACCATCAGAAGCGATACATTTTTGCCAACGAGAAACAAGTTTATTTATTCCATTAGCATAGAAATCCGGAGTTCTGGAAGCAATGAAGTCATTGAAGGCCAATTTGGCATCATCTCAGCTTTTGAAGCATTTTTCGCGCAGAAAAGTGTCAAGATGTTTGAAAAAGTGATAATCGGTGGTCGAGAGGTTCGGTGAATATGGTGGATGAGGCAGAGTCTCGTAGCCCAATTCATTCAGCTTCTGCAGGGTCAGTTGTGAGCAACATGTGGGCAAGTGTTGTCATGGAGGAGAATTGGTCTCTTCATGTTGACCAATCTCAGGCACATACGTTGGAGCTTCTGGTGCATTTTGTCAATTTGTTGGCAGTAATTCTCAGCCGTGATTGTTTCGCCCGGATTCAAGAAGCTGTGATGGATGAGACCGGTCGTATAACCTTTTTTGGTGTAATTTCGGCTTCAGGAAGTGTTTTGGAGCTTCTCTAGTATCCAACCACTGTGCCAAACGTCGTCGGTTGTCGTAGAGGCTCCACTTCTCATCACACGTCACAATCCGTTCAAGAAATGGGTCGTTTTTGTTGCGCAGAAATAGCGTAGAAGACACCTCAAAATGACGCTTTTTTTGATCATCGTTCAGTTTATGCAGCACCCATTTATCCAAATTTTTGGTCTTCACTATTTTCTTTAAATGGCGAACGACTGTTTAGTGGTTGACCTCGAGTTCAACAGATTTGAGTTTGTCTTTCTTCAGTTGATCAACACTGATCGAGTCATGTCGTCCATTCCTATCTTTCACAAAATGTTTTCGATGTCTTTTTAGAACCTTGTAAGGACTGGAGTAGGGCGATTGCAGGCACGTGGGTACTTCATCATTTCGTATGAAAACATGTTCATGCGTGTCATCATCATCATCATCGGCGGTCACTCGTGTCCGAGTAAGACTGTACTCAGCAGCTTGATTTAGGTCACTACTATAAAGCGCAGCACCTTTGTGGACAGCGCTCCTCCATGCCAACCTGCTCCCAGCCACGTCCTCCCATGTCTCAAGGTCCATGTGAAACCGCTTTAGATTTGCTTTGATGTTGTCCTTATACCTCATCTTTTGGCCACCCTGGGCACGCTTTCCCTCAACAAGCTGAGAGTAGAAAATCTGTTTTGGGAGGCGGAGATCCGGCATTCGGACAACATGACCAGTCCATCTGAGCTGGCGTTGAGCAACAGTAGCGGTGATAGTGGGAATGTCAGCCTCACTCAGGACGCTGGTGTTGGTGCGTCGGTCCTTCCAACTAATTCTGAGGATTTTTCGGAGGCATCTTTGGTGGTACGTCTCCAGGGTTTTTACGTGCCTCCTGTATGTGGTCCAGGTCTCCGATCCATAGAGAAGAGTGGGCAGCAAGACAGCTTTATATACCATGATTTTGGTCTTTGCCAGAAGGTCACGGTTCTCAAATACTCTCTTCCTTAGCCTTGAGAAAGCTCCACTGCCACAGCTGAGACGGTGTTGTATTTCACCATCTATGATGTTGTATTTCATGATGCGTGTATATCCTGAGGAAAGTGAATTGTTGTCTTTTGGGTCCTTGGTTTGAGATGCAATGGTCTTGACATGTACTTCTTCAAGTGAGATGTATAGCTAGTTGGGTCTTGCATGCTTCTAATAGTGGTCAGTGCACTCATTTGTCCTGGTAAGGTCAGAGGTTCTTCTGTACACGATGTCGGCAGCTGTAAGTCCAATGTCCATTTTAATGACATATCTGATACTAAGGAGTACGAGAGGGAGGGATTCCAACCAGTTTTTGGGATCAGAATGTGCCTTTAAAGAAGCCTTCAGTTAGCAATGGAAGCGTTTGACCAAGCTGTTCGAGGCTGGCTGATAAGGTGTGGTCCATATAAGGTTGCATCCAAATAGATGTGAAAATTCAGTGGAAAGATAGGAATTGAACCGTTTACTCTGTCAGTGGTAATAATTTCCGGCACACCAAATCTTAATATCCGCTATGAAACAAGTGTTTTGGTGACAGTCATGGCACAGATGTCAGTGATGGGTAAAACTTCGGACCATCTGGAGAATCTGTCAATGCAAGTGAGCAGATATATAATTTCTTACAAGGTGGTAATGGACCCACTATGTCGATGTGAACATGTTTAAATCGAGCCTTAGGTATAGGGAACTTTGCTAAGAGGCTCTTAATATGTTGAGTGACTTTGGATTTCTGACAAGGGTTACAACTCTGTGACCGGTTGCGTACATCCTTGTTAATAACGGTCTATATGAAACGTGACGTCACCAATTTTTGTGTCACTTGGATAAATTGTGTAATCTTTAAAAAAAACTATTTGTCTGTATCGGAAATGGACGTATCGACGTTCGTGTCCAGTTGAAGTGTTGCACCAAATAAAATCGTTTGAGAAAGGTGAAACTGAGAGACCATGATAACTTGTTTTATTCTTTGTCGCTCTCCTGGTCCATAGCGATTTGATTAAGATCCATATCATGAACAGGTTGAATGGCGTTGATATGCATACACGATAGTGTGTCCGCGGCAATGTTTTCAGTGCCTTTGATATATTTAATGTCTGAAGTAATCCAAATGACGAGCTTTTGTGAATGTTTGCCGTGCTTAGCGAACAAAGCATGTTTGTGATCGGTAAAAATAGTGAAATTTGAACCTTCCAACATAAATCAGAAATGCTTTAATGTGGAATAAGCAACAAAAGTACTGTATTTTTTTTCAGCATCTTGAAGTCTTCTAGAAAAGAAAGATAATGGTTACCATAAACGATCAATGACTTGTAACAGTCCTCTGATGCCCACATCGGAAGCATCTACAAATAATTCAAGTGGTGCCTCTGTTTTGGGAAAAAAACCAACAATGTAGCATTTGCTAAGGTCTTTTTAAAAACTAAGAAAGAGTGCAGTTCATATTCGCTTAATCCCTTCATTCTTTTATTTTTTTCCATTCCGAAGAAGATCGGTTAAGAGCTGTGCTAACTCGACGTAGTGAGGTAAGAATCATCTATAAAAATTAATTAAACCAAGGAATTCTTGTAGTCTGCACAGAGAAGTCCGAGCAGGAAAATCGACAATAAAATTGAACGTTCTCAGGCAGAGGACGAATGCCCTCCATGTCAATAATATGACCAAGAAAAGATAATGACGAAACACCAAATTCACATTTGTTAGGATTGATGATCATGCCGTATTCCGATAGTCTGTGAAATAATTGGTTGAGGTGTTAAATATGCTCCTCTGTAGGTGTGCTTTCCAGTAATAATTCATCAATGTACGCATACATGAAAAGAAATCTACATGTGACTGCACCTATGAGCTGTTGAAAAGCTTGAGCTGCGTTTCTCAATCCAAAAGGCATTCTAATGAGTTCAAAAAGTCCGAATGGAGTAGTGATGGTGATCTCGGGAAGTCTTTGGGGTTGACAGGGATTTGATTGTACACGCTCGTGAGGTCGATTTTGAAGAAAATAGATTTTCCGTTGAGCAAATTGAAAAAATCATGCAAGTGAGAGATCGGACAGTTATCTGGTACTGTTCAGCTGTTAAATGTCTTATAATCCCTACAAGAGTGCCAATCACCCAATGTATTCTTGGGGACCATGTAGAGTGGTTAAGATGGACGAATGATGCCCAAGTCCAGCATGTGTTGGAACTCTTGCTTAGCTGCCTTTAAGCAGTTGGGTCAGAGTCTGCGTGAGCACATGCGCTTACGGGCGGACCTTGAGGCTGTATATGATGCGTGACGTCATGTTTGAGAGTATCGTCCATGTAGACAGGTTGCGTAATGTTTGGAAAACGCCAAAGTATTTTAGTCTTGTGTGTTCCGCATTTTTAAACACAACTGGGCTTATTCTTGCTGATTGGCTGATTCTGCCTTGCACAGATAGTCTGGTGTTGTTATCCATTATTCTCCCAGGTTTGATGTTGACAAGTAAGCTGAAACAGTGCAGAAAATCTACCCCTGAAATTGGAAATGGAAGCTTGGCCGCCATAAATATCCACTGAAATGGATTTGTGACCGTAGGTTGGAATGAGGGAGTGGTTCACAGCTTGTAAAAGGACCAGTATCTGTGTTAATCATTCCTTTATTAGTTTGCTTGAGATAACACTCACTTCTGCTCCTGCATCGATGAAAAAATGTATACCGGAATTCCTGTCGGTGACATAAAAGGTGCGACGCGTATGCAGCCAGCCAGAGGTGTCAGTTGCATTTACCACCTGTCTGTGCCGTTTCCCGTTGATTTAGATGTTTGTGTAAATACGCAGGGCTTTCGTATCTCACAGCTTTTTCTCCGTAACATTGATGACAATAGCATGATTGCATATTATCGCTGTTGTCTCAATGAGGGTACCTGTTTCGACTCTCAGAGCATTGGCGACAAAAGTCATCCTGTTGAGTACAGTATGGCCTATGCTGCCTCGTGGTTAGATTTCACATCTGGTTGCTTAACTCCTGTATGAGTTTAGCTTTTTAAGCATCTCTCTGACGTCGACTTCAGGTGTGGTAAGAGGGATGGTCGGAGCTAGAGTTTGGTTGACTGGGGAGCTGACGCTGTGACCTCCATTATTTTGTCAGCAAGGTCAACCAAGCCTTCGACCGGTGTCATCTCTCGAGTGAACACGAGTATAATTTGGATTCTGGATGGTGAATAGTTGCTTCAAAATGTCCAGGATTCTTGCCTAGTAGTTACTTCATCCTTCTCAAGAGTTGAGATGGCTTCCTATTGCTCAGCTCTTCCTCCGTGAGGACTTGGTGGAAGTGCTTTTGTTGTGAATCTGACATTCATTTAATCAATTCTGATTTAAAAGTGTCATATGTAACTGATTCACTCTAAAACTTTCGACAGAGGCGACAGATTTTCACGAGATCAGCATCATTTTGAAGCTCGACCCTTTGGACGACAAATATTGAAAAATTGGCTAAAAATATTAATTGCTTCACCCTCAACTGGGCACTTTTCTACAAGGAGGGGTCGCTTTTCTACAAGGAGGGGTCCATATTTTCGAAAGTCATTCCCTCTTTTCGGTTGTCTAGCTTTAATTTAAACCTTCACCACTTTCGGTTTGGTGATGGACGCAATAGCAAAGATGTCACATTTTTTTTTTCACATTGTTTTCCTCCTTCGCGTATGGGTCTGTATACATATATTTAAATATGGATGAATAAAAAATCAATACGAAAAATATATGAATGTTTATATCTTTTCTGTATTTATTTCCTGTGTGTTGACGTGTAGGAATACAAAAGTCTTTTGAAAAAATAAGAATGTTTCCTTCAAAAGCACATAATTTTCGACCGATCCTTCGATCTTCCTCAGTGTGAATATATATATATATATATATATATATATATATATATATATATATATATATATATACACTTGGAAGTTTTTAACCTTTAAAACTATACAAAAAAATAAAATTTATCATTCGTTAGAAAACCATTTAGTCAGTAAGTCATTCAATCACCTGCAATCACTGCATCAACTTGCTGTCTCGAATTCACTATAGTACCAGTAATACCTTATTTTTTTAAGGGATCATCAGTTGTTTATCATGAAACACTATTTTGGGGATTATATATATATATATATATATATATATATATATATATATATATATATATATATATATATATATATATATACTGTATTAACAAAACCAAGACTTCAAAAAAGGAATTGGTAGCAACAAAAAGTGTATTTCATTGTAAGTTACAATTGTTTCAAGACCGGTTGGACAATTTCAAGCATTATGGCGTTTGTTTATATATATATATATATATATATATATATATATATATATATATATAACTTGAGTTTCTTTCAGCCATAACCGAAACCAAACCTATGAAGAATTCTAGATAAAATTATTTATAAAAAAAAAAACAGATGATTTTAGTACCATCAGCCATAGTCGAAACTGAAACCAAAACTTATGAAGAATTCTTGGTAAAATTATTTATGACAAGAAATAGAAGAACAGACCAATTAAACAACTCGGATGTAAGCGTGACACACAAAATGACACACACACTATCGTGTTAATATATAGATATAGTTTAATGAAACATTATTACAGGTGTCAGAAGTTCCTATTTACTTCCCCCCCCCCACCCCACGAGGACAGAGTTAGACACCAGGATCGTTTTTTTAACGTGGAGAAAAGGAACAAAAATAAAAATTGTCTTAGTCGTGAAGGATTTCTTTTCCACTGACAGAAAACAAAAAATTGAAGTGTAGCATCTGAAGACAAGATACTACACTTTGATCTTGGCCCGAAGGCCAAGAAGTCGCTGTTTACAATGCATCTCCCCTCCCACGGGACAGAGTTAGACACCAGGGCCGTTTTTTAATCCAGAGAAAAGGAACAAAAATTAAAAAATGTCTCAGTCATGAATGATTTCTCCTCCATTGACAGAGAACAAGAAATTGAAGTGTAGCAACTGTAGCATTCATCTGAAAAACAGATAATACGCTTTAATCTTGGCCCGAAGGCCAAGAAGTCTTCTCTTATGGTAAGAAGTTAATAAATACTAAATAGTCAGATGAAAGTACAGAATAGTTAACAAAGTCGTTCTCCTTATGTTAAGAATGGTTTTCTAAATAATCGTTATTATTTCAGCACTTCTTAAACAGCACAAGTACCGATTTTAAAAAATTTATTTTACTTTGAAAAATTGATAAAAAGGTGAAAATGTGTTTCTTTTTTTATTTTATTTTTTTGTAGGTAAAAACAGAAAAAATAATCGGATAATATACATTCTTTTTCTTTTTATCTAGGCTTATCGGTTTTTAATTAACTCACTTATTATTATTATTATCATTGTTATTATTATCATTATTTTTTTTCTGTTAATTAGAGTTACATTTGGTGATTGGTGATTTAGCGATGTTTTAAACCAACGCATTTCAGGTGTAAACATTATTACGTACTTACGTGTCATGCCGAATAAAGATCAAATTACAAAAATTACAAAGAACTACCCAGTAGATGAGCTATCACATACAATTCGTAATTTAATTACGTTTCAACAATTTGTGTTTAAAACTGGCAGGTATTTAGATTACATAATCAAAATAATCGATCGCGGTTACCTACCCTGGATCTTGAGAACTCTTTCTTTCACATTTACTGTAAGTTAATGTTTTCACCTGAAATGCGTTTATAACGTCACTATACGTATAATTGTACAATCCCTATAAATGTAAAAGTATGTATGTTTATTTTTCGATTTTTTGTGCTTGTAATATAATTCAAAACGCCAGGTGTACAATTAATTCGATTTAACTCCCGAAAAAAACACAAGAATTTGAGGAGGAGACGTTCAAAAAATGCCGCGTGAGTGAAGTAGAATTTGGTTTTATTTTGAAGAAAACGAAACCATAAAAATAATAAAATAAAAACAACCTCGTATGCGATGGTTGAAGTAAATAATTAAAGACGTATATAATATCGTCTATAGTATTTTTAAATGTTAATATTATTTTTATTTTTTTTTTAACACTTAAAAAAGAAGTTGGAGCAAGAGAAATACGGATTTCTTCGGACGAGCATTTTCTCCGCTTTTTTTTTTCTTGTTCTCTCTGCGAACCAGGAAACAATTGGATATTCACGTTCGGATTTTTAAAAATATTTTTTTTTTTATAAAGTTAAAAGGTATAAAAAATAGATTACAGAAGAAAATAATTATTCTGGTTTTTAAATTTATTTACTTAATTAAATTTTCATTTTAATCTCCAACGTTTTCTTTATTTTAATTTAAGGTAAAAATCCCGCAAAAAAAACAAAAAACAAAAAAACACACCTACCAAAAAGCACCTGCAAATATTATTTTCTTTTCCTTTAAATTTTAACTTGTATGAAAATAAACTCATATTTTTCTCTAATTCCTTAATTTAAGACCTTTTTTTTTTTCTTTTTTAAAATATTGCGTTTTTAAAACAAATCTTTTAAAAAATAAGAACTCCATGTTTCATGCGTCTTGTTATGCGGAATATTTTTTGGCGAATATTGACTTTTCATGTCTGATAAATAAAACCAACTGATCACGGAAAGGTAAGTAGAAATTAAAACTTATTTTATCTATTTAATTAAAACTACAGTTTTTTTTTTTTTTTGGTATTATTATACAAACACCGTGACAGCGTTAGGGTTAGGGTTAGGGTTAATTCGCTGTCACGGTGTTTGTATAAATTTACCTTATTTTTTTAAAATTGAAATTTTTCCTTTAAATTTATTCAATTACACGTGTTTAGAATAACAATTTTAAAACGGAAGATAAAATCCATTAAAACAATAATTTTATTGAATTTAAACTGTTTTATTTTAAGTCTGAAATATATTTGTATATCAGATAACTCGTATTATTTTACCGACACGTTAAAATAAACCGCTTTAAGAAAGAGTAAAATATAACAACAAACAAATATTGCTTTTATTAAAACTCCTGAGGGTTTCTTGTTTATTTATTTATTCTTTTTCTTGTTTTGTTTTTTTAGGTACTAGTGCAGAAAGTGATCCGGATGTAAATAATAACGTTATTATTTAAAAAGCCATTCTTAACACGGGGAGGGTGTTTTGTACCTATTATACTTCAACCTTACAATTGAATAAAAAAAAATAAAACTTTAATTAAACTTGGAATACGATTTAAAAAAAATAGCGCGGATGATCACACTCTGCAGTCTGCACTAGCACCGGTTTTTATTTATTTATTTATTGTTTTGTTTTCAGGATTTTAAAATATTTTTCTAACGATTTTCTAATTTTAATTGAAAAATTTCTGTTTTGGTACTTACCTCGGTACTTCTACAGAATTTGAACCGAACTAAACAACATATATTTTTTAAAACTTTAAACTGACACTAACCTAAGTTAAGTTGATTCTGTTCAAGTTCTGTAGTAGCACTTAAAAAATAGCTTAGACGGACCTGAACAAGAAATCACTCCCTCCCCATATATTAGTGCCCAATCCAGTGAAAAAACAGCAAAAATCCGAAAGCCGTTCTTAGCATATGGGTGTCTATTCCGAAAGCCGTTCTTGGAGGTGGAGGGGGTGTATATTCGGAAAGCCGTTCATAATATGGGGAGGTTGGAAGGGGGTGTCTATTCCGAAAGTCATTCTTAACATGAGAAGGTTGGGATGTCTATTCCGAAAGTCGTTCTTAACATGAGGAAGTGGGGGGTGGCTATTCCGAAAGCCGTTCTTAACATGAGGAGGTTGGAGGTGTTTATTAAGAAAGCCGTTCTTAAAATAGAATTACTCGAAGTGAAAAAAGTCGTAAATTGTTTTGTTTTACACGCATGCACATTACTAATTTCTCGGTTGTAAAAAAAGAAAAAAAAAAGTGGATTTGTTTCCGCCAGGTGGCAGTGTCAGTCGCAGAGAAGTAGATTTGTTTATCACGCGCGTACAAACATGGCCACCAGTGATTTACAGTGCATAAAACTACTTGTTTCTGAAAAATTTAAGAGATTTTCTTATTCAGCATAGTTGAAAACCTATAAAAGTCACAATTTTAAAGAAAATTGTGGATATGGATGGACCTAATGTAAAAAATACCTTTTATTTGATATTGATTGTTTATTGAAATTTAAAAAAATAATAATTGAAAACTAAAAGGATTTTTTTAAAAATCTTACTTGAATAATTGTAAATATATTTTGAATTCCACCCGGGCAACGCCGGGTGTATTACAATTACTTGATCAGAATCAGATATTTAAAAAATCAACAATATTTTCACTCGATCTTTATTGTCAGTGTTGAATCTGCAAATTAGGCACGGCAAAAAAAAAAAAATGGAAGAAAAAACATTTTTTTTTTTTTTTTTTTTTTTTTTTTTAACAAATTAAAATCCATTATTCTTGAGCAATTTTTTTTTTTTTTCAGAAATCTAAAAAAAAAAGCCTGATTTTTATATGAAAAGCAGAATAATATAAAACTTTTTCTATTTCTAATAGAATTTAAAATTTTCCAAAACACAATTTCACCACCATTTTTGTAACATATTTAAATATTTTTAAAAAGATTTTTGAATCAATTGATTTTTTTATTTTTTCGTTTAAATAAGATTTAGGATTATTTGCTATAAGAATATGCAAAAATATTATAACATAAGTATCTGAATTTCAAATAATTCCATTTTTTATTTCACTCTATAGATTTCGCGTGGCGAAATTAAAAAAAAAAAAAATCCAAAACCTAATGATAGTTTGGAAGAAACTACGGTAACATGTACAGGACTAAGTGAACTTCATTTAGTCCTGTAAATTTCCATGTATTTATAACAGTTGTTTTGACGATTAAGTGAAGAATCAGCTTTATAAGGGTTTAATTTTTTTCATTTGCTCACGTAACAACTGAAGTTAAGCAACGATGTGGTTGGCCAGTAACAATGGGTAACTATTTGGGGGAATACTAGGTGCCGTATGTGTTGGAGACAACCCCTGCATCTAGTATCACACTTGGCCGTCTTGACCCTGTCTTGCCATCAGGACCAAGTGTTTCTGGACGATAGTGTCCACACTTTAAACTAAGTCAAGCACAAGTCATAGCATCATCAGGGAGTTGACAAATCAGTGATGTTCTAGGAGATTCAGAAGTTGCCATTAAAAAAGGAGTGATAAACATTTGATTAATTCGACTCGCTATCTTTCGGCGCTTATAACATGGATAATGTAATTTAAACCCTAATTTTTTTTTTCAATAAAAGGAGCAAAGACCAAATTTTTAAATAATAAAAGGTTTAATAAAAAATATACAATATTTTTTTAATCAGTTTTCTTTAAAAGATTTCACAAAATTCAACGAATTTTAACTTAATCTAAATATAATATAGATAAATTCAAGAAAATCACTTACCTATAAAAAAAATACTAATCAATGGGTGCTTCCATTCTTCATTTATAAGAATTTGTCCATATTTATATTTTATATTCCATGTACTTTTTAAATAAAAGAATTTTTTAAGCAAGGGTCCGAAAAGACTGCGATTTCGTAAGTTGTTAGCAGAGTGGTGTTTCCTCTCTTTCTTCCAGTTGTCAAATACGGATGCCTAAAACGGCCATAATTAATTATTTAAAAAATGTAAAAACAAGACCTGCGCATGAGCCGTTGTGACTTGTATGTGTAAATATGGGTCACCATACTTGGAAAATGATCACATTTCACTCATCAATTTTTGCCATTTAAGCACAAACCACCCAACTAATTTTCCATAGTTTTAAACTCTTAATATATGAGTTTTTAATTTAATATATTTTATTTCTTCTTTATGCAGTTATTTTTTTTTTTTTAATCTAAAAAAAAAGATTAATTTGTGAAAAAGACTTCCATTAGAATTTGTAACTTTGGAAAAGTGGAAGATAACAACTGTTTGTAGGCCTTATGGTCTACCATAGCTGAGGTAATGTCATGTAACAACAGATTGCAGAAAGAAATTATCGTATTTTTAGCAAAATGCACAATTATCATTTTTTTTTTCCTTTTTTGGTATCTATTCTTCAAAGCATTTCCTATTTAATGGTATATTAGCAATATTAGACTCACTAAAAGAAAATTATTAATTTATTTTTCAAATATTTAAAAGTAGTGTTTTCCGTAAAAATAATGACTATATATATATATATTTTTTGCTAATCTGAAAGATAGTAATTAACATATTCAACGAATTTCACACTTCAAAAGATGAAAAATGAAACACCTTCAAAATTCGAATTTTCAACCTTAAAATCTGATACGTACACAATTTTTATTTATTTATTTTTTTTATCTACAATCCTCACCCTCCCCACAATGCAATATGCTTTGTTCAGTTTCGACTGATTGTTTTTAAGCATATTCGTAACCACAAAGAAGACGGATTGTAGACAAATATATATATATGATGCTAGTGCAGAGTGATCCGCGCTATTTTTAAAAAATCTTATTTCCAAGTTTAATTAAAGTTTTGATGTTTTTTTTTTTTTTCAATTGTAAGGTTGAAGTATAGAATAGGTACAAAACACCCTCCCCTCCCCATGTTAAGAATGGCTTTTTAAATAATAACGTTATTTACGTCCAGATCACTCTCTGCACTAGTACCATATATATATATATATATATATATATATATATATATATATATATATATATATAGAGAGAGAGAGAGAGAGATTATGAAACAGTACCCCATTATGAGGGTCATTCTTCACTTAATAATCGGTAAAAATTTCGTATTAATTGGATAATTACTTAATTTTTAATAGATTTTTAAAGAAAAAAAATACTCCCTCCTTCCATTTTGTCTGTACCTATGCAAAAAAATATGAACCGTACTATTTTTAAAAAATAGTATTTTCAAGTTAAATTAAATTTTTACGGTATCTTTTTATTAAATTGCTATGTGAAAGTATAGAATAGTTATAAAATACCACCTCCCTATGTTAAGAATGGTTTTCTTAATAACGTTATTTCAGCACGGTCCGTATTATTCATTAATAATGTTAATTGGACTTTTGAAGTAGTTGTTGACGTGTATCTAAAATTTAAAAAGTATTTCATAATTATTTAAAAAAATTCTTTTGCTGTTATATTAGTCACAGAGGAGTCGACCGAAACAGCAAAACTGAAGCTGGCCTGCAGGACACTATATTTAAAATTGTAGGCAAATTTGGGCATATTTTATTGGTTTGAAAATATAGGTCCGTTTTTTTTTTTTTTTTTTTTTTTTTTTTTTTACCAATTGTCATGAAATTGTAACCATAGAATAGTATTATAATCTTCAAAAACCTTGCAAATTTTCATGTAGTTTCGTCCCATAAAACCAAAAATATGAGCATTTCAATATTCATTTTGGCTACATATGAGCATTTCAATATTCATTTTGGCTATATATATATATATATATATGAGAGAGAGAGAGATACCACCTTTTTTGATAATTTTATAAGTTTCAAATCTCCGTGACTATTGATCAAAATTTAATAAATGAAGGCTTGTTGGAAAGGTAATGACATGACTTGTGTAGTGGGCTATGTAAGATTTGCTCTTGAGGTCACACATTAAGGGGATCATCCGTCATCATATTTTTCACATTTTTTTTTACAGCCATAAAATGTTTCAATCAGTCATTCGTTTTCCTAATTTTGCATATAAATTACAAAATATCTGATATTTCCCCAAATCCTCTGGCCTTGATGGAGGGGAGATTAAAACTTGCTGCTATGGTTTTAGATAATCTGAAATAACAGCAAGGGGAGACTTGATTCCAAATATTTCTCATGTTATATTCCCCCCTTTTTGGTTTTCATACATAAAGTAAATTTCACAGTACATAAAGATTATTTGATACTGGAGATATTCATAATCGTACCTTATTTCCAAAAGAGCAGAGATATAACATATGAGAAACATTTGGAATCAAGTCTCCTATTGCTGTTATTTCAGATCATTTGAAACCATAGCAAGTTTTGATCTCTCCTCCATCAAGGTCAGAGGTTTTGGGGAAATATGTAACCAACAAAAGAATACATTTCTCCTATGCAACATGCACGCGCGCGCGCACACACACACACATAATATATATATATATATATATATATATATATATATATATACACACACACTCGCACACAATCTGTGCCTAAAACTAAACGAAAATTCATGGGAGCAAAGTTTCCTTTCTAGGATTACAAGTCTGTGGAACACAATACCGCGGAGCTGCTTACCAACTGGCTATAATGTGACTGGTTTCAAGTCTGACGTGTACAAGTTCTTTTTGAGCCGTCCTCTTAAATGCTCACTTTCAACCATCACCGATCATTACGCTGTTATCTCATCTGCTACTCATTAACCTTTATCCTCGAGTGGCCTCCAGTCCTTGATAAGCGATCACTCTCCAGTAAATATATCTATTATGCTCTTATATATGTAATTGAGCACGGAATCATGACCTTTTCTTTTTTCTTTTTGTTTCTTTTTTTTTTTCATTTCTTTTCTTTTTTTCTTTTGCTTTCTTTTTCTTTTTCCTTTTTTCCTTTTTCTTTCCTTTTGTTCCTTTTTTCTTTCCTTTTGTTCCTTTTTTCTTTCCTTTTGTTCCTTTTTTCTTTTTGTTCCTTTTTTCTTTCCTTTTGTTCCTTTTTCCTTTTTCTTTTCCTTTTTTCTTTTCCCTTTTTTCTTTCCTTTCCTCTTTTTTCTTTTCCTTTTCTCTTTTTTCTTTCCTTTTCCCTTTTTTCTTTTCCTTTTTTCTTTTCCTTTTTTTCCTTGTTTCCTTTTTTTCCTTGTTTCCTTTTTTTCCTTGTTTCCTTTTTTTTCCTTGTTTCCTTTTTTTTCCTTGTTTCCTTTTTTTTTCCTTGTTTCCTTTTTTTTTCCTTGTTTCCTTTTTTTTTCCTTGTTTCCTTTTTTTCCTTTCTTTTTTCTTTCTTCCTTTGTTTTTTTTTTTTTGTTTTTTATAGCGTCGAATGGTTCCGGGTTGCCTGGCGAAGTCTCATGGACTGAAACAGATGGCTGTTTGTAGCGACAAAATATAACTGTGTACCTCTCTAAATTATATAAATGTTGGATTTCCAGTATTTGGTGAAACCGCGGGCATCGGTGGACGATCAAATTAACGTACAGTGTAATTTGAAATTACTAATATGTATATTTTTTGTTTCAGTATTTACTTCAACAGTGTTCAATACATGCATAGTGTATATGATGAAAATACACGGGTACAGAATAGTTAACAAAAAACAGTTAGAATCCATTTGTAAATTATAGCGTTATTAGAAACTCGTTCTTAATGAGTTAGGCTTTATCTATTCTATACCTCTAGCGTCTATTATTAGTAGCTCTACTCATGTCTTGAGCACTATTGAAGTATACATAAAGTATTCTTATAAATGTGTGTGTGTGTATAACGATAACATTTTTTCAGATAAATATTAACAATTATTTTTTATCTACAGACACTAGTGTTTCATGTTTACGCAATCATCAGGGTAGGAAGTGACAATAACTGCCAGTCGGGACACACACACACACATATATGAAACAATTGTGTTCTTTTTATTTCAATTGATACTAGGCATTAGTTCGATTTTTCGTCGATACCTGCAGTTTCATGGCAACTCTTTGTCAATTGAAATAACCTGTGCTCTTGCACAAGAACTTGAGTACTTGGATATTTCTCATAAATCACTATATTACACCATATACAGGTGGATCATGTTTACAAAACAAAAACAATCTCGAATTGATCGCCGACTTTTGTTTTGCTTTTAATTGTCAAAGTCGGTGATCAGTTTTTCATGTAATTCTATTGTAAAATGAACCCCCTTTTAAAAACCATAACAATTATGATCCCCCCCCCCAAAAAAAAAAACATAAAAAACTGGAAGATCACATAGAATCTTTGCTATTTCCCAGGCGCCCTTATTCTACAATTGAACGAATTTCATAGACTTCTCATTTCTATTCACCAGATTTTAATTTTTTTTATTTCTATTATTGCTTAGCAACACACATTTAGTCACAATAGTTTTTTTTTTCCTTCAGGTTTGTTTGCACTACGGATGCACAACTGCGTTATAATTTTCTACTTTATTTTTCTGCTATACATTTAATATTTCAAATGAAATTATGTAAAACAATTAGGTGCTGATTCAGATTGGCACTTATGGGGGGAAATTAAAAGCAAAGAAATACAGAAAAGTGTGTATGATGTACGTAGCAGTCAGGGAACGAAGTTTAAATATTCCAAAAATCACGTAATTGCATCAAGTAGTTTTTCTTTTTCTTATTCAAGAAAATAAAATTTTCAAATTATGAAAACATTTTTCTAGAAGGATCATTTTATATAAGTTAAAAACATTTTTTTTATATTTTTTTATTATAATATTTTTATATAAGTTTATATAATTTAAAAACAAAATTTTTATTTTTTATAAATTTTATTATAAGTTAAAAACAAAATTTGAAGAATATGAAAATGCATTCGGCCTTCACTTATCGATAAAAAAACAGCAATTTTTTTCTTTTTTGAAAAAAACTAAAAAAAACTACTGGATCAAATTTTGTGATTTTTGGAATATGCAATCTCATTCCGTGATAAGTAGGTACACTGTAAAAGTTTTTCTTATACACACAAAAAAATTACATTTCTTTTTTTTTTTTTTTTTCCAATAATTGTCACATTGTCTCTTACTCCTGGACAGTATTTAAAGGAGAATCGCCAACCTAATAGGTCCTGAACTGTCAGCTAGGCTTCAGCCTCTCTCTCACCGAAATGTTTCATCCCTCTGCTTGTCTTACTAGTAGTGGTAAATGCTCCAACGAACTACAAGCCCTTGCATCTCCTTGACGTAAATACCCCTGACAAACCTGACAAACAGCAAAATCCCACCCCTACACAGAGATCCCCAGATGCCAGAAAACCTTGTACTCTTCTAGTTTCTTCCCTAGGACTGCTAGACTTTGGAATTCCCTTCCGGGTTCCTGTTTCTCCAACTGTACTGACATGCAGAAGTTCAAGTGTAATGTGAAAAGACAACTTGCTGCTCAACTCCCTACATAATATCCCTACAACTTATGTCCCAGATAGTATCCCCCTACTTCAGAGTGGCACTGTGGCTTTGTTTGGAGCGAAAATGCAAAAAATAAATAAATAAACTTGCTATATAATAAAGGTGTAGTGGAAACATTAATCAGACACAAAATAATCTCTACTTGTATATAAAAGGCACTTTGTGTGTCTGAGAGAGAGAGTTCATTCTCTATGGACTCCTAAACGGCTGAGCCGAATTTTTTAAAAATCCCATACAAATGTACTTTGTCTCTGGAAGTGTTCTTAAATAGGTTTTAAATGTCTCTTAAAAAAAAAAGTAATAATCGATTCTCATAAAATCCGATTAAAGAAGGAACAGTCCGATTTTGACCAAAGTTAACACCCTTGTACAGCCTAACATCACAAGTGCATTTGAGATTTATCACTGCATGGCTCGGCGTATAAAATCAACAGTATGTCATTTGATAAAACAGGAGGTGCGTTTGAAATGTTTAGAGCACAATTGGACCATGATACTTGACTTTTGCATTTTAAACTTTGATTCAAGCCATTGTATAAAAATAATTGGTATTTATACACTTTTGTTATCGTGCTGAAATAATAACGTTATTTTGAAAGCCATTCTTAATATGGAGAGGGGAGGGTGTTGTGTAACTGTTCTGTGCTTCCACATAACAATTAAATAATTAAAAAAAAAAAAAACTATATCGTGAAACTTGAATTTAACCTGAAAAAACTATTTAACAATAGCGCGGTAACAAAACTGCATAAGCACCAAATAATTTTATAAAATCAACAGTAGATTCTCTATAATGCAATGTAGGACTACAATGTATTGTGGACTATGTCACTGCGGAAAAGACACCTGAAGCATGCATGGCCCCCCCCCCATGAGTGCACAGTGAACGAGACATAAAAAAAAAAAATGACTAAGTTCAGCATTTGCTCCCCCCACTCCTCATTTAGCCCCAAAAGTCCTGCACCATTCATTTCTAGCTATTTACTATTAATCGTAACCATATGAAGGCTAATTTTAATTTCTATTTCTGGAGAGTTTAAGGGGGGAAATAACCAGTGATAAATTTTAAAGATAGCGGACCGAGACGTTTTATCATAAAATTTGATTTTCTTATAAAAAAAAAAAAAAAAAAAAAAAAAATCTACTTGCTCATTTTACATGATTTTTGGAATGTCTTTTCCGTTCTGTGACGAATACAAACATAATACATTTTTTTTTTGTTGTTAAAAAATTGGATTGTATTCTGAACAAGCTCCATGTTTTTTTTTCTTCAAAAACTTAGTTAAACTTCACGTTTATCATTGAGAATAATACTGAAACCCATTTCACTTTAAATAATATACGTGACTGAAATAGGAATTAACCTAGTAAAACATGAAAATTATTCGTATTTTTTAGTAAAATGAGAGCCTGTTAATCTACTTGTATATGGCCGAATATGTTTATACAATTATATTTCACTTTTTCTTTATACCAGTCCTTTAATTTATCAAGTTCGTGTAACGACAGAGCATATACAAATAAATGACAAAAGTCTATTTTTCAAATTTCAAGATGTTGACCATTTCTTTATTTTAAGTACGTTGAAATGCACAATTCTTGGCAGCACCTGTTTCGTAGCGCAGAATCATTCATTTAGTTATGTCAATTTTTTAATTTATTCTGCCCTTAACTCAAGAAAATGAACTTCTCAATTTTTATTTTTATATATAAGGAACTTTGTGTGTGTGTGTGCGTTCGTTCCCCATGGACTCTAAAACGGCTGTGCCGATTTTTATGAAATTTCACACAAATGTACTTTATCTGCCTGGCAATGTTTTTAGATAGGTTTTGTATCGGAATATCTTTGATAAGAATCGATAATCAAAATAATCTAATAAAAGAAAGACCAGACTAAAGTTAACGTCTTGTACAGCTTAACATCACAAAGCGTTTGAAAAGTTTTATTACTGCACAAGCAGAAAGGCAAGGCATATAAAATCAACAGTAAGCTCTTTTCTATAACAGGGGTGAGTTACAAATAAATAATTTTGTAAAATCAACAGTAGATTCTCTACAGTGCAATGTAGACTAATGTATTATGGACTAAATTGCTGCAGATAGGCGTGTGAAGTTTCCTCCCGGTGCACCGTGGTGGGTCCCAGACTAGAGCAGGCAATTAACTGATTTGATTGAAAAATGGTCGATTTCATCGATTTTGATGACAATAAAAATATTGGAGTGTGTGACACATTCATTGATCATCATTCAATCCCGGGCAATATTGGGTCTTCCTGCTAATATATATATATTAGTGAGAATGTGTGTGAGGACACTTTTCAACCTATATATTCAACAAATTTTTGGTCTAGACTTGAAAACTGGTATATAGAGTATTCAGATATATGAAAAAATTTTTAATCGTTTTTCATCCTGAAAAAGGTCTGCTAAGGGGTAAAAATTGGAAAATTGTGGTACATCAGGTTCATTGAACTTTTATCTGTCAACTGTTTCACAAATTGTTAAGTAGGTTTGAAAACACTTTTTAAAGAGCATGTCAAGCTGGTCTAATGGTTATTGTACTTGACTCACTGTCTTAAGGTTTCGGTTTCGATCTCAGCTCGAGTATTTTTTTTCTTTTTTACTTACAAGAAGTGAACTACTTAGAAAGCACATAATACTCGCATGCACATATCTGTTTCTTTCCATTTTTTTTTTTTTTTTTTTTTTTTTTTTTTTTCAGGAATTTAACGTTATGTTTAATACCGGCCAATGCAGGTTCAGCTTCTAGTGTGTGTGTGTATATATATATATATATATATATATATATATATATATATATATATACTAGCAGGCCGCCCGGCATTGCCCGAACATAAAATATGCTTAAATATATTTTTATTAATGCAGATTTCATATTTATTATTGGACCCAATATATAATAATGATTTAAAAACTTAAAAAAAAAAATGATTCGTGTGCAACCACCAAGAATCGAAACCAAAACTTTTAGCTTACGATTTACTTTTTCCTTTAACGTTAATGCCTGACCTATGAAGACATGTTTGCTGCAAGGCTAAAAATTAAAATCTGAACCAATAACTATTACGTTACGCATGCACATTTGTAATGCCGTTGCTCGACTTTCACCTGGCAAATTCCATGTTTTTAATGTACACACTTTTGCACCGATTTTCCCTGGCTTAAACCCAGATATAGTTTTGCATATGTTCAAATACCTTATATATTAAGTTTCATGTCTGTAGACCAAAAACTGACAGGAGTTTGGTAGGTAAAATATTTTAAACAAATATATATATATTATATATAAGAGGTTTGTGTTTACTGTAAGCATTTTACGCAAATATTACAGAAGTATAAATCATGTAGAATATCTGCATGAATATAATTACACGTAATAGTTAACTTAAAATTATCATCCCGTAAAAAAACCCCGAATAAACTAATAGTGAATTAATTAAAATGAATGTTTAAAAGAATATGCAAATTAGCTAGATCTTTTGCAGTTTAATGCAATTCTATGGCCCATATATAACAAAGTTGCATTTTCTTTTTAAATAAATAAAAAAAAGTGTATTATCTGATGCTTCACGTAAGTTAATTGGTCCTTTGTCAATGTAGAGGAAACCCTTCATACTGAGACAATTACTATTTTTTTAGATACTGCCAGAGTGCCCCCTTTTTACCCTTGTTTTAGGGGAGCTGGTTTAACCCCACATTAAAAACGACCTTGTGTCTAATTTGCTTTCGTGGGGAAGCAAATAAATATATCAAATAAATGCCGTCAGGCCGGGATCAAAGTGTAGTATCTGTTCCGGCAGATACTGCAAGCTATGACTAGCTATGACTAGCAAAGACCAGATGTGGGGGCAACTCCACATGCTTGACCTTTAACCAGCTCCCATTTCCCACCTCTCGGGAGCTGGTCCCCTTTTTCCCTTCCTCCTCCCTTCACTCCTCACATTAAAAATCGGCCTTGTGCCTAATTTGCTCGGTGGGGGAGCAAATAAATACCATCTGTTCTGCAAATGTTGCACATAAGTTAATTGGTCCCTGTTCAATGTAGGGAAAACCCTTCATACTGAGACAATTACTATTTTTTGGGATACTGTCAGAGTGACCCCTTTTTGCCCTTGTTTCAGGGGAGCTGCCCCCCCCCCCCACACACACACATGCACACACATTAAAAACGACCTTGAGTCACATTTGCTTTCGTGGGGAAGCGAACAAACACCTAAATAAATAGAAAAAGGGTTTTTAAACACGAATTTAAATACACACATTGTAATATGGAACAAGTCTGAAAGAACTGTACTCATTGTCGATGTCACAGTCCCAAATTATTTGGGCCTTAACAGAGCTGAATGGGAAAAGATAACAAAATATCAGGACCTAAAAAATGATCTAAAAACGACATGTTCTTTGAAAGAAATAAACATTATATCAGTTGTGATAGGAGTAACTGGCTTAATAAAAAAGAATCTTCATAAATACTTAGAAGCAATCCCTGGAAGACCAAGCTATGATAAAATACAAATAGCAGCCATAAAGGGAACAGTATCTATTTTTAAAAGAGCCCTCGGATATAAATTTAAATCATAACGGAATCAAGTGTTAGCATCAGGAGGAGTTAGCTCTCTTGATCTCTTAAAACTTACTGAAGTAAAAATAAATAAATAAATAAATAAAAACAGGAGTATAGATATAATTATTTGAGGTTAGAGTGTAACTGTGTCCAAAAGATTTCCACGATTTATTAAGACATGGCAGGTTAGGCTTTTTGTTGTTAATACTTTTATGGTATCCTTGTGGATTCAGATTATAGCAATCAAAAACCCGAATCGATGCGATAAGATCAAATTGAATAATAAGTCTGTGACGTGTGTACATAATTTCGATCAGATAAAATTCGCAAAGCAACGAACCGACACGCACTGGCTGCTTTTGTTAACAAAAAGCACAAAGAACTGACAGCAGTAATAAAAAGAAGGGAACGTTGTACAGCGTAACCGATGAGGTCGCTCATTTCTATGGATGTCCAAAGGGCCATTAATGTCTGAACTTTTGAGAGTTAGTATTTCTTTTTTCTTTCTTTTTCTTTTTCTTTTTTTTTAACAAAGGAGTCACTACTTATCAAAGTCTGGAAGCCACTCGAGGATAGGGGTTAATGGGTGTACGGTAGTCAATGAGACAATATCGTAATAATCGTTAGTAGTGGAAATTTGGTAAATTGGATTATTGAAGGTAACGACTCCTCATAAAGTTTCACACTTGTCAAGGATATGCTTTTTACAATCCAATCAGGCATTATATATATATATATATATATATATAAACTCACATGACCTTGTAATGGGTATTGTGACTCAACATCCAGTTTATGACTTCCGGTTGCGCATGCGTACAGAAACAAATAATCAACGCGACCATAAAACGTATTGTTTTACTGTGTACGTTTTCAGCGTCCCAGTTTTTGTTTTTTTTCGTTTAAATTATCCAAATAAAAAATTGTTAACTTACTGCATTTTTTTTTTTACATTGTTCTTTTCTGTATTACATTTAAGTCATTTTAACGCAATTTTCTTACAAATAAATCTACTTTAACCTGTTAACAACCATAAGAGCATTTTACAATGGCGATTTACCTTCATTTATTTTTTTTTTTAATTCATTCTTAATTTTTTAATACACCTTTCTTAAAAAACGTTCATACATTTTCTTCTATACTACCAACATAAGTAAAGAACCTCGAAAATGTTTTCTTTAATTTGCGTTACAAATAAATAATCAACACCACAATAAAACATATTGTTTTACTGTGTACGTTTTCAGCGTCCCAAGTGTATTTTTTTTTTTTCGCGTTTAAATTAAAAGATATATCAAAATTTGAATTTAACTTAAAGTATTATGGTATCTGTTCAGTGTACATTTACCTATAAGTATGGCAAACCACTTATAATTCAATGGCTGTAAGTTTCTTTTTGTTTTTTTTTTTCAAAAATAAACAATTATAAACAGAACGACTCATAGAAATCTACCTATATTCTTTTTTCATTTTAATATACTTTCATAGAAATTTTTCTGTTACGTCACAAAAAACCTATTTTCTTCACATCACAAGTGTTAATTCTATAGCTAATATAACATACTGACCCAACGGGTCGTCTAGTATATCTGTATATATTTATTTTTTTTATTGGAATCCCTTGAGATACTATCAGATCAGGCTGTCTCAAGATACTAACTTCCTGAACAAAATTGCACTAAACATTAATGTTATTTTCCTTTCCAAAATATGTTCTACAAAAACAATTTTCCTCTGCAAAACAACCAAACCAAACATCATGAAAAAATATCTGTATATATCAATAACATTAAGCATAAAAACCTTTTCCCTAAATAACTGGATTCGGTATTAAATAACCCAAAAAGGTTTGATATACCATAAAACAAAACCACCAAACCAAACTCGATGAATAAATATTTGAAGATATAAAGAAAGGACTTAAATAACCCAAAAATGTTTCTGAATTTTTGAGATGAAGATTTGTTATTTGCATTCATCGGACTACTGTTCTCATCGTTAATGTGATTTTCACAGCATTTCAATCAATGTAACCTTCGACCTTCTTCAGTTGTATCTTGTAAAACTCTGGATTGTTTCCGTCGAACTCAGAAATTTGGACGGAATTTCAAAAGGAACCTTTTATTTACTTCACAGAGGTAGCATGCTCTTGTTCTGTCAGCCATGACTGGATAGAGGTCTTAAGTAATTCATAACTGTATTTTTCGGTCACCCACCCCGAGAATTGAACCTTCAACCTTCAGGCGAATATCACTTTTACAATTGATTTTTTCCAAATACTGGCTAACAAAACAAGACCATGCTACCCCTATGAAGTAAATAAGGGGTTCCGTCCAAATTTCCGAGTCTGACAGAAACATTACCGAGTTCGATAAGATACACCTGAAGAAGGTCGGAGGTTACATTGATCAAAATGTTGTGAAAATCACTCTCAAGATGAGAACAGTAGTCCGATGAATTCAAATAATACGAATAACCAAAAATGGTTGGGATGATTAATCGGAATCGGGAATCGGAAAAATCGTAGCGTTTTGGGAAATCGGAATCGGAAAAATTTGAGCCTATTTTCCGATGCCAAAATCAATTCCTTTAATTATCTATTTTATTTGATTTTGTTTTTATAAAACATCTTCCACTGCTTGTACAGGGTGTCCCAAAAGAAACTGACTGATTTGAAATTTGAATTCGACCAAAAGTACCACTCTATGATAAATATCCGCTCCTCGCTCCTCGGTAGTATAACGACCATGATGACTTTGCTAACATCATTCTAGATGCTCTAAAATCTTTTTTTCACTGATTTGTTGCTTCTGTTGTTCCATCTTATATTTGATCAATTCAGCTTCTTTTGGGACATCCTGTATAGTAAAAATAAAAGAATAAATATTTATCGATTTAAACTTCCAGTAAGACTAAAATCTATAGATCACCACCTCACAAGTGTTTTTACGTTTGAGAAAATACATGCACATTTAAGATGTGTTTTTACAATAATCGGGACAAAATAACTATTTTATGGTAAAATATTTAGAAATTTATAAGGAATCGGTAATTGTATCGGAATCAGGAAAAATATTGGAATCGTCCCATCACTAGTTGATATACAATAACACAAAAGCAACCAACCAATTTTATTTAAATCTGTTTGCTTTAAACATCTATAAAAAAAAATTAAAATGTAGTAGATCATTAGTGGAGGGAGGAGGGGGCGCATCTGACGAAAGATTTGCAGATGCGTTGTTTTCGGATGGATGGAGGTTTGCCGTTGCACAAAGCAGGATGTGCATGCATGCACATGCATTTACATGCACCGCAGATGGATTGCTGATGAGTATGAGTTGTTTTTTCTTGGGGTGGGGAATGGATGTTAGCGGATCCATTCCATGTATGCGTTTGTCGATTTAGATCAAAATAAAAAAAAATATTTATTGCATCTTTTAGAGATTCGCGATGCCATGTGGTTTGGATGCTGAGAGTAAGCTTTCCATGTAAGGAAACTTGTTGATGTCTTTGTTATGACGCCTGAGTGAGCCCTGAGCCAATCCCTTAGAAATGCAAGAATTGGACATTTAAAAAAACAAAAAAAACAAAAAATTTAAGATATCTCTGCGAGGTTTGGTCGATCTGTCATCCTTAAGCATGAAATCTGGGTAGGAGCTACTCAAAGTATCCTATCATGCCATGATAGAGTTCAAAACCGATTTCATAGCGTAGTAGGGATGCCCTTTTCTCTTCCTTGCAACCTCTTTCCCACAGAAGAGACGTTGCTAGCCTGTCTCTGCTTTATTGTCTTTTATTATTATTTTCATGGCAAGTGCTCGTCTGAGCTCCAGTCTGTGGTTCCCACTTGCCAAACTTTGACAAAAAACACTCGTCTATCTGAAACCTCTATCAATAATTTCCCCCACTGTTTATCTAGGCCTAAACCTAAATGTAGATTCCATAGACAAAACTTCTTTCTTAGAACTGCCTGCCTGTGGAACCCTGTTCCATTTGCCTGATTTCCCACTGACTACAATATAGGCGCCTTCAAGCCCGACATAAACAAGATCTTTATAAACCATTCTCTTAAGTAATCCAATTTAACAAATTTTCACTAACGATTACTATGCTATTGTCCCGATGGCTACTGTACATCTGGTAACCCTTATACTCGAGTGGCCTCTGGGCCTTGAGAAGAGGTGATTTCTTTGTATAAAAAAAAATTTATTTAATGTATTTAATTTGCCTCCTTTACAGAGTTTCGGCACAACGTCAGGTGTGGTATTGTAAAGCTCAATCAAGGTTTGAGAGTCTAGTCTTCTCTACTATTTAATCGATGGCTGGAGGGATGATATATGGTTATATTGATTAATTTCTGTCTCTACTATTATATAAAACGACATTGTATGTGTGTCTGCGAGTTCGTTTCTTATGGACTCTAGAATGACTATGTTGATTTTTAAGAAATGGCCAAGATCAAAGTGTAGTATCTGTTCTTCAGATGTGGCACTTCCATTTCGTGTTCTCTTTCAGTGGAGGAGAAATCCTTCACGACTGAGACAATTTTTATTTTTTGTACCTTTTCTCCACATTAAAAAACGACCCTGGTGTCTAACTCTGTTCCGTGGGGAGACATTGTAAATAGGTACTTTATGTGCCTGGCAGTGTTCTTAGATATGCTTTGTATCAAAATGTCTTTGATAAGTACCGATAATCGAAATAATCCATAGAAGAAGCCGGCAATTTTGATCAATTAACACCTTATACAGCCTAACATCAGAAGTGCATTTGATAAGTTTTATTATTACACAAGCCAAAAGGCTTGACATATGACATCAACTGTACGTTCTTTGATATGACAGGGGCACATTTGAAATTAATGTTTCTGTTTGGAGTACAATTGAAGCATGATACTTGACTTTTGTATTTTAAACTTTAATTCAAGCCATTGTATACAAAAATAATTTTATAAAATCAACAGTAGATTCTCTACAGTGCAATGTATATTTATTTGCTGTTACCACCTGACGATGGTCAGAGGAATAGTTGGCCGAAACGCTGTGAAACAACTAGATGAGGATAATAGTCGGCAAAAATAAATAAAGCAAAACTTCCATGGGCAAAGTTTCTTTCCTAGTACTGCCAGTCAGTGGAGCATGGTATCTCAAGACTACTTCCTGACTGATTACAACATTGCCATTTTGAAGCCGAATGTAAACAACTTCTTGTTAAGTGATCCTTTTAAATAATCACTTCTGGGTAATTACAACCACTGTTGCTATCCCTTGATTGTTGTTTCACCGTCCACCTGTAAAATATATATATATTTTTTATTTTTTTTTTATACATGAAGGTCACCAGTTATCAAGGCCCGGAAGCCACTCAGGGATAAGGGTTATTGTGTGTACAGTAAGTAGTAATTGTTAGTATTGGAGATTTGATAAAGTGTCTTAAGGGGGTGGTTCATCAGGAATTTGTTTATGTTGGACTTGAAGACATTCAAGTTGTAGTCAGGTGTGGAGGAAATTGACAGTGGTTTCAGCTAGACAGGTGTTTATCATGAAAGATTGGCAAGGGGAGACCAGAGATTAGAGCTCAGACGAGCACTTGCCATGGAAATAACGATAAAACAAAGACAGGCTCACAACGTCTCTTCTGTGGGAGAAAGGTTGCAGGGAAGAGAAAAAGGCATCCCTCCACTAAACCACGAAGTCTATTTTGTACTCTATCAAGGCAGAATAGGCTGTTTTTAGCAGCTCCTGTCCAGATATGGCAGCAGTATTCCATCCTTGGACGTACTTAGCTTTTATATAGATAGAGAATTGTATCAGTAGTGAGATATCTTCTGGAGCGGTAGAAGGATCCCACCATCTTCTCAGCGACTTTGGCAACAGACTTGATGTACGTGTTCTATTTCAGATCAAGAGTAAAGGTCAACCCCTTGTCAAAACATGGAGCCTCCCCAAGATGAGAGCCATCCATTTCAATTGATGCCAGATGGAGACCAGAGCGTTGATGATGTAAACATAGGAGCTTGGTTTAAGAGGCATTAAAAGTAACCAGCCACACGCTCAAGATCAGAGGAGAGAGAATCAGAGAGAACTTTGTCATTTACGACTTTTCATGTGTTGCCATAGATGGTCGTGTCATCAGCATAGATGTCAACGAATGATTTAAGTATGTGTTTTGGGAGATCATTGATGTAGATCAGGAAGAGAGTTGGGTCCAGGATGGACCCCCTGAAGGACTTCAGTTAACCCTTATCCTCGAGGCGCCTTTCGGATTTGATATGCCATAACTTGTTTGCCAATGAATGTTTCCCAGTTGTTTTACTCTGTGAGAGTCTGAGGCATTCCACGATGTCTGCAGTTTTAGGCATCATCTGTATTTATATTTAGTAAAGCAAAAGGGAGTTTGTGCATGCATGTTTTTTTTTTTTTTTTTTTTTTTTGTCATTTTGCTCTCTGTCTTCAGGGGTGAATTCCGACCTTTAATGAACACTCTCTTTTGAAGTATGTCAAATAGATAGTATCAGTCGGTAGAGGTAAATTTGGGCGTCCTGATGTCTGCAAAAAAAAAAAAAAATATGCAGACTATAGTAATAGACTCTTTTTTTTTTTTTTTTTTTTTTTTTTTTTTTTTTACAAACTTACAAAAAATAAGCAGAACAGCAGCATGTGCTACATGGATTACCAACAATTTGGTTCATTTTTCTCATGTTTGGCAGCAAACTTTTCCCATATTCTTCAAAGCTTGAATCTTAAGAAGCTTTTGTGTTCGGTCTTTTTTTTTTTTTTTTTTTTTGTCTTTGATGTTATCTCTCACAAAGCTGTATCCCAAATTCCAAATACGGTGACACTATCAACTTGAAAAATCTACCATTCTGTAATGCCATTCTTAACGTCTTTAGAGATCTGCAAACGATCATCTCTATTGAGTAAAAATGAAAGAGGTTTCAGTAAAAACGGTTCAGCGCCCAATCAAAATGCAGATTCCAATTTTTTAAAATAAACATTTATTTATATAATATTCAAATTTTTGACCCAGTTTTTATCCACAAAATAAAGACTTTTTTATTTTATTTTATTTTATTTTTTTTCCATCCAAGTGAGCACATCAGAACTAAAGTTAGGATTAATCTGGATTCATGAAAAAGAATTTCCATAACTGCCTGGCAAATATACCTGATAAACCAAGTGCTAGAAAGATTCAAACAATAGCACTTAAAGGGACGGTTAGAATCCTGGAAACCTACCAGAAAGAACAGTTGGAAATAAGTTATGCACCATCCACTATGACTAGACAATCTCTACAGCTATGTACCTAGAAAAACGGAGCCATAAAACCTGACATAGTGATATGGAGCAAAGAGAAAGAAGCAACCTTAGTAGAAGTCAGTGTTCCCAATGATGCTGGGTTAAACAGAGCTGAGAGGGAAAAGATGACGAAATACCAAGGTTTTATGTACGACATGAAAAGAAATTGGAATCTTAGGAAGATTTCTATCATTCCAGTTATTATAGGAGCAACTGGACTCATGAAAAAGAATTTCAAAAACCACCTGGCAAATATACCTGGTGAACCAAGTGCAAGAGAGATTCAAACAATTGCACTTAAAGGGACGGTCAGAATCATAAAAAGATCTCTCGGTTAGGATATCTGAGCAGGTGAATGTTTGACATCTGGTAGGATGCCCTGTCCCCAGCTTGAACAAACTTGTAAGAAAATTAAAAAATAAATAAATAAATAAAAAGAAATGGTCTTAAATATATGTGACAAGAAAGGTGAGGATTAAGGTTTGTATCGAAATAGAAAAAATATAAAAGAAACAGAAAAGAGACCAACAATACAAAGGGGGAAATCACCGTTTGTTATCAAGTAAGATCTTTAACTTACTTGTAGTTTCATCAAATACTTTTGTAAGCAAAATCCGATCCCGCATTTTGCTAAATCCTACCCTCTGATGAGAAGGGAAGTATTTCGTTGAAACTCTGCGGATTAAGGACTATCCACTTATTTTGTGCTTCCTTTTTTAAAATTAAATGTTTTTAACTCTTTTTCAAAGTGTTTTTTTTTAACATGTTTTATTAACTATTTGCTCTTATTATAAGCTCTATCTCCTATTTGGTTATATCGAGCTTTTACATCTGGTTGAGATTACTTTATAAATATTAATTCTTTAATATTTATAATATACTTTAGTTTTACCATCTTGGATCATTTTGATAAACTTAAGTGTAATTTTTATTTCATTATATATATATAAATTACCCCATCCTTTGTATCGTTGGTCTCTTCAACCTAACACATAGTCTTATCTGCTTATTTGTATTATATAAGCATTAATATGTTGCTACACATTTATGAGCATGTTTCAGTCAGCCAGTTACTAGTAATATGTGACCTTTTCAGGTGTAATCCGTAATGAAAATTATTTACGGATTTAGCGATCACAAAAAAAATTAATCATGTCATGCTGAGTAATATGTTAACTGGACTCTTGAAAAAGAATTTGAAAAACTACCTGGCAAATATACCCGGTGAACCACGTGCAAGAGAGAGATTAAAATAATTGCATTAAAAAAAACAAAAAAAAAAAACGGTCAGAATCTTAAAAAGATCTCCTGGTTGGAATACTTGAGTTAGCAGATGAATGTTTTAATATTCGGTAGGATGCCCCATCCCCAGCTTAAAAAAACTTGTATATAAAAAAAAAGGCGGGAGATTAATTTTATGTTACCATTAATTTTAAAATTAAAGCGCCTTATAACTAAAAATGTTGTGATTTGTAGGGTAACATGTTCCACATGGGGAAAGTTCATGGTAAGAAACTCTGTTCATGAAAGTTCTGTCTGATAGTGTTAGTAATTCTAATGATTTATCCATTCACTCTTTTTGTAACAGAGTGCGTAAGAGCATGTATGAAAATTAGCAGCAGCAACCATTAAAGCATGTATGCAAATTACCAGGTGTGCAGATTTGCGCGAGAAGAAAAAAACAAACAGGATAGCATGTTGTCGAGGAGAAGCAAAGTGCGCGTCGAAAAAGATGGACGTGTAAAGTCGAAAACGAGAAATGGCTGGCTCTGGCTGGTGTGAGGTCGAAGAGAAAGAAAAATGCAAGCTGGGTGAGATGGGCGTGTGGCCCTGTGGTGGTGGCAAGAGACTTTTAAGCCTGTGTGGAGACAGAGGGTGTTGTTAAAAGAATAACATGTTGTCGGGGAGAAGCAAAATGCGTGTTGAGAAAGATGGACGTGTAAAGTTGAAAGCAGTTGTCAGAAATGGCTGGCTTGAAAATCCGTACGAACCCTGATTTAGTTCTTTATTTTAATCAACTTTGAATCCATACTTTCCTTGCTTGTCATCATCATCATCATCATCATCATCATTATCATTGTAATGCATGTTTGTTTTCCTATCTTTTTCTTTTTTTTTTTTTTCCATAGTGACGTAAGTGTTCTCGATTTTCATGGAATTCTAGGATTTCAGATTTTGGCATATATGGGAGATATAAGTAAAAGCTTCAAATCGAAAGAGAAAAGAAGCTGAAGAAAGCAGAGGATTTTAAGATCGGAAACCTTTTTAAAAATTCAACGAAAATAACAATTCATCACCTGACATAAAAGATGAAAAAACAAAAACAAAATAATTGACCAAAACGAAAGCTATTAGAAGTATACGAGCTGAAGATTTAAATAATAAAATCAGACGTGTGTCTAAAAATGTTCTTTAATAATCTGATAAAACCAAGAGACCTAAAGTTAAGTAGTCATTTGGGGAGATGAAAATTAGTGTTCTTCACTTCACTCAACGTTTTAAAGTTAAAGAACTACATACAGTGTATCACAAAAGTGAGTACACTCCTCATATTTCTTCAGATATTCAAGTATATCTCCTCGTGGGACAACACTGAAAAAATAATTTTTTGACACAATGAAAAGTAGTCTGTTTGCAGCATATATAAACAGAGTTAATTTATTTTCCCCTCAAACTAACTCCAAATATAGCCATTAAAAGCTTAATCCCTGGCAACAAAAGTGAGTACACCCCTAAGAAACTACCCCCCTAAAAAAGTGAGTACAATTCTAAAAACGGACACCCTTAAATTGAGTACTGCCTTTTTTTCTTCCAAAATGTCATGTGACTCATTAGTGTAACTATGCCATGTGTGCAATAAGTAATGCCCCTGACCCACTTCGCATAGCAGTAGAGCAACGAAACTTGCCACAGTTATTGGTCTTTCTCTACATGGGAACCCCCCATAGTTATGCATTTCTCTCATCGTTTGATGCAGCTCTGGAGAGCGTTTTTGTAGAACACCCCAGGTTGGTCCTCCAATCACGACGTGACTTCAGAAATCAAGGCTGCATCATCTGGGAAACGCTTTCCTTTCAAAAACAACTTCATGGCTGGGAAGAGGTGAAAGTCAGAGGGTGCAAGGTCAGAAGAGTAGGGAGGATGGGGTAAGGATTTTATAACCACATGCCTGTGCTTCTGATCTGGTGACATGCAAGTTGTGGACTGGAGCATTGTCCTGCAGGAGGAGGGTACCTTTGCTGATCTTGCCCTGCCTCTTTGATAGCTTCCCTTAATTTCCTCAAAAGTGAAGCATAATAGGCTCCTGTAATTGTGGTATCCTTTGCCAGGAAATCTGTCATCACTATTCCGTCCTGGTCTCAGAAGACTGTGAGCATGACCTTGCCAGCGGAGGGCTGCACCCTTGCCTTCTTTGGAGGTGGTGAGTCCAAGTACTTCCACTGCATTGACTGGGCTTTGTTCTCTGGATCATAGTGGTGGACCCAGGTTTCATCCTCTGTAATCAGTCTTTTGAAAAACTTTGACTTGTCTTCTTGGTACATCTCCAAATTCATCCTCGAGCACTCGAAGCGTTCTCGCTTCTGGAATGGTGTGAGCAACCTGGGAATCCATCTGGCAGACACCTTATGCAAATGGTCATGAATGATAGTTTCCACAGACCCTATACTAATCTTGACATCTTGTGCTATTTGGCGAATAGTAATGCGCCGATCTTCCAAAATAGCAACCTCAACTTGATGGACGGATGCCTCATCAATGGTAGAAGCGAGGGCGACCAGGTCTGGGATCTGTTTCCACAGACTTCCGGCCATGTTTGAATTCCAGCATTTTACAAGGTCAAATAATGGGGCATTATCACCATAAGTTTCTTTCATTTCATCAAAAGTCTCCTGTGGTGTGCGTCCTTTCAAATACAAAAACTGGATCACTGCTTGGCAATGAACAGGCTTCATTTCAGACCTGACTCAGTTCAAACACCTCTAAAACAAACCACAATTAGTTCAGAGCTGTAATTTGCCACATTACCTATAGAGATATAAATCATTGCACATGCAAAATTTCAGCTAGACCAGACAACTGGAAGTGGGTCAGGGGCATTACTTATTGCACACCCCTTGTAAATCTCTGACAACAGAAGTGAGTATACGCCTTATGAAAAGTTGTCAATATTAACATACAGCATGCCAACTCTCAATATTTTGTTCGGCGACCATCATTATCCAAAACTGCCTTTACTCTCCTGGGCATGGAGTTTACCAAAGCTTCACGTGTAGCCACTGGAATGCTCTTCCACTAATTACAACGTTGCGGAACTGATGGATATTTGAAACTTTCTGCACCTCCACCTTCTGCTTGAGGATGATCTGAAGATGTTCTATTGTGTTTAAGTCTGGAGACATGCTTGGCTAGTCCATCACCTTTACCGTCAGCCTCTTCAATAAAGCAGTGGTTGTCTTGGATATGTGTTTTTGGTCATTGTCATGCTGGAACATTGCTCTGCAACCCAGTTTCTGGAGGTAGGGGATCATGCTCTGCAGCAATATTTGATAGTACGTGTTGGAATTCATGTTTCCATCAGTGGAATGTAACTCTCCAACACGTGCAACACTCATGCAGCCCCAGACCATGACATTCCCACTACTATGCTTGACTGTAGGCATGACACATCTTTGTACTCCTCAAATTGGTGTGCATGGTTGTCACCCCAGGAGGAAGCCTCTTCTGAGGGCAATACACATTAAGTACAGTTTTCTGAAGATGTGTCAACAAAGCCCATAGATTACTGGAACCATATCCTATGGTTTGATGAGACAAAATTGAATTGGTTTGGTTCTGATGGCCTTAAGCATATGATACATACACACACAGTGTGTGGTGTGTATATAATATATATATATATATATATATATATTTTGTTATTGTTCAAGCGATACATACGGTTAATATTGGCTCCGCCTCGGAGCTAATTTTTTTATTTACTTAGAAAGTCGCCCTTTTTAATTTTGACGTATATAACATTTTTATTTATTTATTATTTTTAAAACAGTAATCTACGTACACGCGTGTTTCAAGGTCATTACCTCTTATCAGCGTAGTTTAACTGTTTCTAGGGATCGAACCTCAGACCATGTTTACCACAGTCCGGTGCCTTAACCGTTAGGCCATAATCCCTAGATTAATTATACTGTTTATTTTTATTGCTTATAAATTTAGATTTTGTTATTGTTGTTATTTTTCAAGCGATACATACGGTTAATATATATGAATGTCATATATATATTAGTAGAACCTCGGGATACAGCATTAAAAATTAGTAACAAAATACAGTACAGTATATAATACACATGTATATAATCAAATAACATTATAAATAACACTGTAAGGCGGGCCAGAAAAACATTCTACACATAACCGATTTTTTTTTTGTTAGTTCTAGTAAGTTACAATGATGGTTTGGTTCTAATGGCCTTAAGCATATGATACACTCTGTGTGTGTGTGTATATTTATATACATATATATATATAGAGAGAGAGAGAGAGAAAATAAAAAAGGAACAAACTGTATTATGTGTTCACCAACGTTTCGTCTTTATTTCGAGACTTCCTTCTCTATTTTGTCGGAATACTATTTCCATTATTTTCATCATATATATATATATATATATATATATATATATATATATATATTAGTAGAATTTCGGGATACAGCATTAAAAATGAGTAACAAAATACAGTATACTATATAATACATATATAATCAAATAACATAAATAACACTGTAAGGCGGGGCAAATGCCGTAACCAGGGTCCAGAAAAACATCATATTCTACATTATAACCAACTGATTTTTTTTTTTCGTAATTCTAATAAGTTACAATGATGGTAGCTTCCAAATTATGCAGTCGAAATTACCTGAATATTATTGAATTATTAAAAAAAAAAAAAAACAACTTTAATCGTATTAGCAGATGAAAAATTGCCGCCATCTTGTTTTTATAAAATGAAGCGAAAGAAAACAATAAACAACCACATCTAAGACAGTAAACGAGCAAGTTCTCTCCAATTCTCTCTCCTCTGATCTTGAGCACGTAGTACAATGGGGAAAGGAGTGGCTGGTTACTTTTAATGCATCTAAAACCAAGCTTCTCTCTTTACATCATCAACATTCTAATCCACATTTGTCATCAATTGAAATGAATGGCTCTCGTCTTCAGGAGGCCTCAAGTTTTGACAAGCTTCTGGGCTTGACCATTACTCCTGATCTTAAATGGAACACGTATATCAAATCTGTTGCCAAGGCCGCTGGAAAAATGGTGGGATCTTTCTATCGATCCAGTAGATATCTCACTGCTGATGCTATTCTCTATCTATATAAGAGCCAGGTACGTCCAAGGATGGAATACTGTTGCCACATCTGGGCAGGAGCTGCTAGAAAGAACTTGTCCTGCTTTGATAGAGTTCAAAATAGACTTCGTAGCCTCGTAGGAGATGTCCTTTTCTCCTCCTTGCAACCTCTATCTCACAGAAGAGATGTTGCGAGTTTGTCTCTGATGTATCGTTATTTTCATGGAAAGTGTTCAACTGAGCTTCAATCTATGGTCCCCCCTCGCCAAACTTTCACAAGAAACACTCGTCTAGCTGTAAACACTATCAATAATTTCCCCCACTCTTTATCTGTGCCTAAACCTAAACGTAGATTCCATGAACAAAGCTTCTTTCTTAGAACTGCACGCCTGTGGAATTGTCTTCCGTTTTCCTGCTTTCCGGCTGACTACAATATGGTTTTGTTCAAGTCTAAAGTAAATAAGTTCTTGATGAGCCGTTCCATATAAGTTATTAAATTTACCAAATTTTCATTACTAATGATTACTATATTGACCAACTTCTACTGTACACTCTTTAACCCTTATCCTTGAGTGGCCTCTGGGCCTTGATAATGTGGTGATGCCTTTGTAAAAAAAAAAAAAAAAAAAAAGGGGAGTAACTCTAAATTTTTTATGTGACTAACACAAAACCAATAACAAAATAAACATAACATATATACAGTGTTTCTGAGTCTGGTTTTCGTTTAAGATTTCTTTTCATAATTATTTTATATAAAAATAATTGTTCACCTAAAAATTAAATAACGTAAAGATAAGCACATATGATCGTGTTCTTCAAATTCTATTTTCTTTAATAGAAAGTTTTCTACCTTTTTAAATTTTTTTATATAATCATCTTAAAATACAGGGAATACATAGATACCGTTGTTTTCATTTGAAATTCAATATTACAATTTCCGAAATCTCGTCCCAATAATGTAGAAGTGCCTTTATTAATTTATTATTTATAATTAGTCTATATTTATTTACTTAGATAATATTGATAACGGTCAAATCTATAATATGTTTTATGTATATTTTTATACAAAACTAATTATCAAATTTATTGATTGTTATTTAATGACTTTGCTTAGCTTTTAATGTTCTTATATGTATAAATATTTTAATTAAGTATATTTCAACGTTTAAACAGATTTCTATTATTTCCATTTAATTAGTTTAATTAATCATTTGTAACATTAATATAAGAGATTTTATTTTTTTTCCAACCCTTTATTTATTATCCGTCTAAGGGAGATAACTCACTTTCATGATTAAAGTAAATAATATACCTTTTATAATCCAGTATCATTCATGGATTTTATGGGTTTTAACTGTAGTAATAAATTATTACTAGCAGTGGAGGTGGGGGACAGCCGGCTTTGCCCAGCATAAAATGTTTAAATATGATATTTTAATTCGTCCAGATTTCAAAAGTAAAATAAAATATTTAGATGCCATCAGCTAGAAACCAAAACTGTAACATTCAAAGCTGGTGACGTTACCACTGTATTAATGTGACCTGCATATAAAGTAATAAAAAATGAACTAAGATGAATGTACAAAACGTTTAACGATTTTTTTCAATTTTGACCCATTTTTTTGACATCTTAAAACCACTTTTAACGGGTTAAAGACCCACAAAAGAACGACGGAGAAGATAGTTTGAAAATATGGAGACCAACAGACAGACAAACATATAGCCGTTTATATATTAGATTTAATTTAATTGTTTTTATTTATAATGATATGTTTACAAAATAGTTACAGATTAGAGAGTAATAAATTTTAGGATATGATTTTTAAAATAATCTTATTAAAAAAAATAGTATCATAAATAAATATGCTTATAAATATATAATAACTCACATTGAATTAAAGTCAAGGTTACCGTGCTTTTTTTTTTTTTTTTTCATGTCAAAACAAATAAAAACCGAAGAAGCAGTCTTTACGATCAGTTGTCTAATTGAATTAAAATGAAGATTCCTTTTAGAATAACACTAGTAATAAATTTAAAAACAAAAATTAAAATAGGATTGAAGAAGATGTATAAGTTAATAAATGGATTTATGATGGATGAATTTAAAAAATGATCCTAATACAAAAATATGGTTAAATCATACCGAATACTTTCATGGAACAAATTTAAATAAATTATTTGATATAATTTTAAGATATTAAGAATGCATTTAATATAACAATTTTAATTCAATGGATTAGATTAGAGAAAATACAATTATTTAAAGTAAATCTAATAGACATATCAGGTAATCATTAAAGTGAATATAATAATTAGAAATGGATAAAACACATATACAAGTAAAGATTAATTTATACTGAAAATTATTTTATATATATATATATATATATATATATATATATTTGTGTGTATGTGTGAAATGCCACTAATCCTATTTGGGTTTAGCCAGCTTCCTCTTAAGGAGGAAGTTCCATGGGAATATGAAATTCAGAAGCGGTTCCCAATTAAAACAATAAAATCTATAGAATGATACTGAATTATAAAAGGTAGATAACTTACTTTAATTATAGGAGTGAGTTATCTCCTTTGGCCGGATAATAAATAAAAGATTAGAAATAATAATGGAATCGTTCATATTAATGTGAAAAATTATTAAAACTAATTAAATGGAAATAACAGAAATCTGTTGAAATATACTTAATAAAATCAAATTTAATAATTATCTCCAAACTATTCATAATACCTTTTTTATTTTTTCAATTTTTTGTATCTTTTTTGTATGTACATCGAACATAAGGATGTATGGTCCAAGCATTTTTCTTCTCGAAATGTCCATGGTTTTTTAACTTTTAACATTTAGAAACCTTCAGGAATTTGTGTGATAGGTTTGGTGGGATGGGTTGATTTATTTAAATAGTAGTTGGGTTGCGAGCGAAAGTGCATGTGAGGGTCAGTGGGTCTGCTGGCGGCTGTGGGGTGGTTTAGTATTATAGGGAAACAGGAGAACATACGAGTTCTAGGGTCAGTGACAGGAACGGATTGGGTGTGAAGGGGGGAGTTATCCTAGGCATTTAAGTGTGTTAGTACTATTTTGGAATGCATATTAATGATTAAGGGTTGGTTTTTGGAATGAAAAATTTTTAATTTAGAAAAATATGATAAATCTGCATATTATTTGGATTCTTCATTTTTTTTTTTTTTTTTTGTTCTCATTTTTAGTGCCATTTTCAAAATATTTCGGTCGATGTAATCTGCAACCTTCTTCAGGGTGTATCTTGTTGAAATCGGAATTTATTTTTGAAAAGTACAATTGTGAGTTACTTAGGACTTCTGTCCAGTCATGGCTAACAGAACAAGAACGTGCTACTCCCACAAAGTAAATAAAGGGTTTCATCCCAAATTTTGTCCAAATTCCTGAGTTTAACATGATACGCCTAAAAAAGATCAGAAGTTACATCGACTGAAAATGACAGTCAAGGTGAGAAAAGTAGTTCAAATAGTATGAATAACCAATCCTCATCTAAGAAATTCAGAAAGGCGATGAATCCTATTTTTTAGAATAAGAAATTAAACTTAAAACAATGAACTTTTGAATTTTATTTGTTTTGTTTTTTTTTGTTTTCCTGGGATTTCAGATCTCGGTTTTGGAGATATAACCGAATATAATTAAGAGAGAAAAGAAATTTTAGGATGCTGAAGACTTGAAGATCAAAGGGATCTCCACACCATCAACTTCATCAACTAATACAAAAGATGAAACAGGAAATGATGAAGCAAAAGAGAAACGAAAAGTACAAGTGAAAAGAATGTCAAAAATGAAATGTATGTGAACAATTGTTAATGTTTTCTTTTTAATATATTATTATGAACTAGCGGGGGTACCTGGCATTGCCCGGGTGTTTGGGGGGGGGAGATAAAAACCACCCTGTTTAAAAAAAAAAAAAAAGTTTTAGTAGGAAGGTAGGCTCGAACCCAGAGCCTTGACGCGAAGGTGATTACGAAAGGGAAAAAAAACTCTGACACCTAACCATCTCGGCCACGAGGGGATAGGAAATGAAAACTGTTTATAAAGTGAAAATTGATAGGTGCGAGAAAGTTAAGCCGCGCAATGTTTGACCTTATTATGGTCAAACTAAGTTAGCGCTGCAAGCCAGTTTGTTTCCCCCACCCCAGCATTCGCTTTTTTAATACTGAAAAGCATAACGAAGACATGGCGATTGAAAAAAAATCTTGAAAATAGTGTGTAAAAGTCAGGCAAATTAAAGATAGACACGACCTGCTGTTAATTCATAGATTTAGACAGCATATAAAAAGTTTTAAGGAGTGAGCTGACCGAGAAGCCCGTCGAAAAAAGCCTTTGGCGGACAGACACAAAAAGTGCACACACCAACACACATTTTCGCTTTTATATATATAGATGATTGTGAAATTATTTTATAGTTTCTTCAACATAGACCACCATATTAAATCCATTTTTATTTTGTTCTCTATATATATAAAAGGCAGAACTGCTGCACGCGTTTTCGTATGTCCAGCCAAGTCTTTTATCATCGGGGCTCTCGGGAGGGGGGGGGTACTATATTTTAGAATTTTTTATATACTCCCTAGATTGTAATATCTATGATTTGCAAGCGGTCATCGTCTCTACATTTATTTTGAGCAAGTTTAAAAAAAAAATTTTTTAACCTGGTTTCCAGTGTTTGTTTGTCTTTTTCGTATAAATAAAGCGAAACTGAATCAAATCAAATCAGCTCGATGGCCTTCATGGCCGGCACGTCTTGAAAGCAATCGGTTTTGATCAGTGTTGGGAAAACCCTTCATATCAGACAATTGCTATTCATTTGAGAGCTCCCCTTTTTTGGGGGAGCTTGGTTTCCTCAACATCGTGAGGAAACAAATAAATGAAACGGCAAAAAGAGGAACTGGCTTTCAACCACCCATCATTTCTGCAACTTCGTATTCACTTAGCAAGTCAACTTTTTGATTGACATCGTTAAATTTGAATGCTTTTCACTTCCTATGGCCTCGTAGCGTAGCGGTATGATGTCACATTTTCTTTCACTTTCTTTTCCGCCTTCAAGTCACCGTGTCGAACCTGACTGACTACTAACCTATTTGTTTTTTTTTGTTTTTTTTACACCTCCAAACACCTGGGTAACGCCAGGTACCCCTGCTAGTCTATAATATAAATCTTAATTGTCGGTTTGTGTGTATGTTTATATGTATCTCTGCCAAAAACTTTTGACAGATGTGATGGATCCTGACGAGATCGGTATCGTTTTGAAGCTTGACGTCTTGAACAACAAATATCGAAAAATTGTCCAAAAACATTAATTTCTTCACCCTCAACTAGCCAGTTTTCTAAAAGGAAGGGGGTCGGGTTTTGTGTTGCCATTTTCGCTAGTCATTATATCGGTTGAATTGACTACGCTTGATTTCAACAGTCTGAACTTCCGATCGGGTGATGGAGACATCGACTAAGATGTCACATTTTCTTTAACCTGTTTTTCTCCTACTACCACTATTTCTGCCTACTGTTGTTTTGATCCCCCCCTCCTTCCCGCTACTACCACTCTTTTTACCAGAGTGGGAGAGGTGTTAAAAAAAAAAAGTGGTAGTAGGCAGGCAGGACGCGAAGGTGGAAAAGACAGTGAAAAAAAAAAAAACTGACGTCTTACCTATGCTCCATGACGCGATTGGAAGTTCGGAACGTTGAAATTGAGTGAAATCAATCCAACCGATACAATGACTTGCAAAAATGGCTCATAAAAAATCGACCCCTCCTTGTACAAAACTGGTCAGTTTAGGATGAAAGAATTAATGTTTTGGCCAATTGTTCAATATTTATCATTCGAGATGTTGATACTGACCTGGTCAGGATCCATCGCCTCCGTCGAAAATTTTTGTGTGACACACACACCCACACACGAACGCACATTTTGCCTTTATATATATAGACGTACATATCTCGGCTCAAGCAAGAATTTATTGATCCAAATAAGCACCATCAGAATCAACACACTTTTGTATTTATGCCAGTAACATAAAAATCTTTCGTTCTGGTGGTGATGAAGTCGCTGGAAGCGTTTTTGATATTGCTTAGCATTTTGAAGCATTTCTCATGCAGAAAATTATTGAGATGCTTGAAAAAAAAGTGGTAGTCAATAGATGAGATGTCTGGAGAATATGGCGGATGAGGAAGTTTCGTAGCCAAACTCGTTCAGCTTCTGCAGGGTAAGGGTTAGCAATGTGCAGTCGGGCATTGTCGTTGAGGAGAATTGAGCCTTTTCTGTTGACGAATGCTGGGTGTTCTTGTCGAAGTTTCTGATGCATTTCATCTATTTCAACCAATTGTGCGAATTTGCTTTTGTTTTCATCTTGTATTCAGCCTTCTGAAAAACAGAACATTGTTTTAAAATGATTGCAATTTAAACAGAGCGAAAAACGCTCTTTAAAATGATGTATAAAGTAAAATTGTTATAACGAAAACTTATTTGAAAATACACCATTTGAAATCAAAATTAATTCTGCAAGAACTTTCTTCTCAACCTAATATATATATATAACTGAATTAAATATATGCAAGCATGTAAAATGAACGTAAAAAGGATGATAAATATGATATTGCAATAGAACAAGGCCGATAGCCATTAGTCGCATACTCTCGTGTAATGAATGAATGCGTGAATGTAGGATTGACATGAAATTCTTAAAGAAAAACTAAAATGACTGAAAAATGGGCTGAAATTACTTAAATAAATAAAAAGTAAATGACTTAGAATGACTTTAATGAACTTAAGGATGAATTGAATGACCTTAAGAATGACTTGAATGCTTAAAAAAAAAAAAAAAACTGGAATCCTTCAAAAACAACTGGAATGATCTGGAGAATGACTTGAATGGCTTTGAGACTGACTGGTTGTAAAGTGGGTGATTATTTTACATTAAATTAATACAGAAAAGTGATCCCCCCCACTTTATATCACAGTAAGTACAGCATGTAGTAAGAACAGATGGTATTTATTTGCTCCCCCACTGAGCAAATTAGGCACAAGGCCGTTTTTAATGTGAGGTAAAAACCAGCTCCCCTAAAAGGGGTCACTCTGGTTACCAAAAATAATAATTGTCCCAGTATAGAGGGTTTCCCCTCCATTGACTGGTACAAATTATCTTAAGTGCAGCATCTGCCGGAACAGATACTACACTTTGATCTTGGCCAAAAGACCAAGAAAAGCTGTATTTATTTGCTCCCCCACCGAGCAAATTAGGCACAAGGCTGATTTTTAATGTGAGGAGTGAAGGGGAAATTGAGACCAACTCCCTGGAGAGTAGAGGAGCTGGATAGTGACAATTCGTATGAAGGTTTTCCCTACATTGACCAAGGTCTTATATGTGGGTTTGCCCCCACATATGGTCTTTGCTTGCAGTATCTGTCGGAACAGATACTACACTTTGAGATATTAAATTTTTTATTCACAGGAAAAAAAAATACAATTGGGAAAATGAACAAAAAACTTAGGCACAAGGCCAACTTGGCCCGAAAGCCAAGAAAAGCTTAATAGATGCTGTTCTTAGCTTTTTAACAACAGACCTTTGATCTTAACGAAAAAGGCCAAGCACAAAAGTGTTACGGACAGACCGACAGAGTTACTTATAAAGTCGTTTGCACGCGACTAAAAATGCAAGCATTAAAAGTGATATGGTTAAGCTTAAACATGGAAAAGTAAAGGACTAGTTGTTAAAACTGGAAAAGAAAAGGACAAGATATTCTAGTAAAAAAATATAAATTTATAACTTAAAATATTGCAGCATTAAGAATTAATTATATAATGTGATAAATTGAATTAAAAAAAAATCTTCATGCTACAATATTTCCTGCTTGCATTTTTCTATTGTAATCCACGATTTTTCTAGGCTTCCAATAAATTCACTTGTTCTTTGTTTAATTTCAGTTCTATTTTTGCCCCCCCCCCATAAATACATATGTAATAATAATGTACTGCATTCGTCTGCTTTCAATAACATCCCCTCCAATTATCTCCCTTTCATTCTGTCTGTTTGTTAGACACTCGTCTGCTTTCTCACTTGTTATTCGCTTTTTGAATTAGTAGCAACAGTGGTCACTGAAGCGATGTGGTTGCTATGGAAACTAATCATAAAAAAGCGTTGCTAACCTCCTTACATATTTTTAAGATTTTAAACACCAGAAAATTCATCATAAATTTTGTTTTACTGAACGAAAATTAAAATTTTTTTTTCACAATATAGCTGAGAAGGTGATCTATAAACTGTAATAATTGTTTGAAATTTGGTCAAAAAAATGAGTGAGCGGTGAAGCTTTAAAGCAGTTCGAAATGACTAAAACTGCTACTTAACCGTATATTCAAACACGGCCGTGTTTGAATGATAAGAACAGTTTCCTTTGCTTATTGCAACTTGCTGTCTCCCAATAGAAACTCTTGTCTTCCTTGTGTATAGACTAACTAGTTTGTTCTTTAAATTTTATTTTAAATCCATTTGGAGTTATTTTATAAGTTCAACATAGATCATCTATAATATAAAGCACAGGTGTCTGTGTGCATGTTTGTATGTAAAACTAAAAAACAACAAAACAAATACCCACAAAGTTGGTATTTTTTTTTATCAGTGTTGCCCTGGGTGAATAATACTTAAAATTTAGAAGAAAAAAAATTTAATCTTTAAACTGGTGCAGATTGCGTCAGGGAGTTGTGATTGTTTTCTAGACTGATTATGTACTAAAACTAAAGGGAAGTAATTTTTATGTTTTAATCAAGGAGTTAATTCTCTTATTCTGAGTTTCTCCATGAAAAATTTATAAAAGTGAGGTGTGTGCGTGTGTGTGTGTGTGTGTTTGTGTATTCTGAGAGAGGAATGGGCTGAGAGGAGAAAAAGGTGGGGGGATAGAAAGAGAAAAAGCTAGAGAAGAGATAGAAGTTTTAGTAGAAATATGTGGCTATTCTTTTTTTTTTTTTTTTTGCGTCAGGCAATGCCAGGTACTCCTGCTAGTTATGTTGTAAATGATTTTTATTTTCAGTTTGTTATATGTACTGATTTCAGAGAAATATAGCTTTGTTACTAAAAATTTTTTTTTTTTCCAATTCTTGTTCATAATCGGTATATGTGTGTGTTTTGCCTACAAACCCTCCTTTTTTTTTGTGGTTGTGCAAATAAAACTCAAGATGAAAACAATAGTCCGAAGAATCCTAATAAAATGAATAATCAATACTTATCTAAAAAAAAAAAAAAAAAAAAAAAATCGGCAAGGAGGTAGGGTTGCTATTATGGCATTTCTGAGTACATAATTTATTGCTTTTCACATTGTGTTCTGTCATTTGCATAGGTGACAAAAAAATGGGTGTGGCCAATGTAGTCCTGGCTTGGGTTTCTCCATTTTATTCGGGCGTTTGCTTGTTAATCGTAACCTTTGCACTATTTGTCATATTTTTTTCCTATTTTACAAAGTAGTTGTTTGCCCATGCTTGCTGGATGTGACACAAAGGTTAGGTTTATTGAGGGGTTCAGCCATGAACGCCCATGTGGAGTTCATGGCTGGTGGTTGTTAGCCGTAAATGACATTGGTCTATGAGGATTGCTTCGTGGACTGATCACGTTTCAAGCAACTTGAATCAATGACGACCGTATTTTTACATGTATAAATGCAGTTTATGCAAAAGATAATAATAGTAACTCTCTCTCTCTTTTTTTCTCTCTCTCCCCCTTGTTTCTCTTCTCTCTCTTGTTTCTCTTCTCTTTCTTTCTCTCATCTCCCTTCCCGCTCTCTCTCTCATCTCCCTTCCCCGCTCTCTCTCTCTCATCTCCCTTCCCCGCTCTCTCTCTCTCATCTCCCTTCCTCGCTCTCTCTCTCTCATCTCCCTTCCTCGCTCTCTCTCTCATCTCCCTTCCTCGCTCTCTCTCTCATCTCCCTTCCCCGCTCTCTCTCTCATCTCCCTTCCCCGCTCTCTCTCTCATCTCCCTTCCCCGCTCTCTCTCTCATCTCCCTTCCCCGCTCTCTCTCTCATCTCCCTTCCCCGCTCTCTCTCTCATCTCCCTTCCTCGCTCTCTCTCTCATCTCCCTTCCCCGCTCTCTCTCTCATCTCCCTTCCTCGCTCTCTCTCTCATCTCCCTTCCTCGCTCTCTCTCTCATCTCCCTTCCTCGCTCTCTCTCTCATCTCCCTTCCTCGCTCTCCCTCATCTCCCTTCCCGCTCTCTCTCATCTCCCTTCCCGCTCTCCCTCATCTCCCTTCCCGCTCTCTCTCTCTCTTCTCCCTTCTCTCTCTCTCTTCTCCCTTCTCTCTCTCTCTTCTCCCTTCTCTCTCTCTCTCTTCTCCCTTCTCTCTCTCTCTCTTCTCCCTTCTCTCTCTCTCTCTTCTCCCTTCTCTCTCTCTCTTCTCCCTTCTCTCTCTCTCTCTCTTCTCCCTTCTCTCTCTCTCTCTTCTCCCTTCTCTCTCTCTCTCTCTTCTCCCTTCTCTCTCTCTCTCTCTTCTCCCTTCTCTCTCTCTCTCTCTTCTCCCTTCTCTCTCTCTCTCTCTTCTCCCTTCTCTCTCTCTCTTCTCCCTTCTCTCTCTCTCTTCTCCCTTCTCTCTCTCTCTCTCTTCTCCCTTCTCTCTCTCTCTCTTCTCCCTTCTCTCTCTCTCTCTTCTCCCTTCTCTCTCTCTCTCTTCTCCCTTCTCTCTCTCTCTCTCTCTTCTCCCTTCTCTCTCTCTCTCTTCTCCCTTCTCTCTCTCTCTCTTCTCCCTTCTCTCTCTCTCTCTTCTCCCTTCTCTCTCTCTCTCTTCTCCCTTCTCTCTCTTCTCCCTTCTCTCTCTTCTCCCTTCTCTCTCTTCTCCCTTCTCTCTCTTCTCCCTTCTCTCTCTTCTCCCTTCTCTCTCTCTCTTCTCCCTTCTCTCTCTCTCTCTTCTCCCTCTCTCTCTTCTCCCTTCTTTCTCTCTCTCTCTTCTCCCTTCTTTCTCTCTCTTCTCCCTTCCCGCTCTCTCTCTCGGTCGTCTCCCTTCCCGCTCTCTCTCTCGGTCGTCTCCCTTCCCGCTCTCTCTCTCGGTCGTCTCCCTTCCCGCTCTCTCTCTCGGTCGTCTCCCTTCCCGCTCTCTCTCTCTCGGTCGTCTCCCTTCCCGCTCTCTCTCTCGGTCGTCTCCCTTCCCGCTCTCTCTCTCGGTCGTCTCCCTTGTCTCTCTCTCTCTCACGTATCCCTTGTCTCTCTCTCTGTCGTCTTCCTTTTTCTTCTCTATTTTTGCTCTCCCTCTCCCAGTGTGTGTATGTTTCTCTCTCTCTCTCTCACTCTTGCTGGTAAATAGATTTTTATGATATGCCGCATTACAAAAAATAGATTAGCATTATTAATTTGAATTAGCAGCTACATGTCACACAAAAACATAAAAGCAATAAAAATTGACCTGAAGGATAAAGACCTGGGCAGAGATAGGTTAGTTTAAACGTTAATTTTTAAAACACATGCCAGCATAAACCAAACAGGATGCTTTTGTCATCTTGAAATACGCTATGTAAGTCAAATTTCTAAAAAAATTTATTGTTTCCACAAAAAATTGGACATTTGTGTTATATTTTACTGATTCCATACATCAGCTTCATATTTTAAAAAAAAATTTTTTTATTGCACCTTGACATCTGTTGAGCGGTTTTGGGAAATTGACTTCTGTAGGGAAAATCATAACTTACGAGGATAGCGTGTATGTGCTTTGTAGGGTTCGATCGCTTGACAAGAAAAAGAATAAAGGAAAAAAATGGCGACTCACAGTTTCTTTTATATTTAACTAGTGGCGTTGCCCAGGTGTTTGAAAATAAAAAGTGTTAGTAGGCAGGCAGGCTCGACCTGTGACGTGAAGGCGGACAAGAAAAATGAAAGAAAAGCTGAGAGTTTACCACTGCGCCATGACGCGAGTGGAAGTGTAAAGTGTTCGAATTTAGCAATGAAAAAGAAATGAATGAGAATCACGCAGGCGCAGAAATGAACGTCTGGCTGTAGGCCAATCAAGCTTTCCGCTTTCTGCCATATTTGTTTCCTCACGATGTTGGGGGGGGGGGAAACCAGCCGCCCCCCCAAAAAAAGGGGAACTCTGGCAGTGTCCAAATGAATAGCAATTGTCTGATATGAAGGGTTTCCCCCACATTGATCAAAGCTAATTGCCTTCTAGACGTCCCGGCCAGGAAGGCCGAGAAGCGGTTGACTTTGCTTCAATCAGTTTTGCTTTATTTATACGAGAAAGACAAACAAACACTGGAAAGCAGAAATTTTTTTAAAAGTCAATCAAAATAAGGATAGAGACGACGTCCGTTTTCGAATCGGAGATATTATAATCTAGGAGGTATAAAGAAACTTCCCCAAAATAGTAACTTTGTCAAGAGCCCGACGAAGTTTTCGTCTTTGTCTTTGTTTTCATCTTCATCATTCTCATTTTCTTCTTTGATTTAAATGTCATCAATCTCAACGATAATGATAAATTAATAAAACATTTTTTGCTTGTTGAATTCTATAGAAAATCTGTTTACAATTTTACGGTTTAACAATCATCATCATCACTATCATCATCATCATCATCACAATCATCATCATATTTGTGTTAATGTTAATTTTACATGCTGGAATGCGTTGCAAGAACAAACCGAAGAATCAAGTTGCAAAAAAAAAAAAAAAAAAATCCTTGCAAGTTAATGAAGTAAATTGGATCTGTTGCTTCCCGCCTGTGATTGGTAGGACGTGTTCGTAGGCACCGTCCGTTAATGGTGGACCGGATTTGATTGAGAAATTCCAAGGATGAGAAAATGGTAGTTCCTTGACGATGACACAGCATCCAATCTTAAAAATAGAACGACTCCAATTTGTACGGCTCGGCTCGTAGAGATGATTCAAAATCAGAGGTCTATATTTATGTCGAAATTATCGGCTCACAAATGAAACCGTGAGTAAATTTTGGGTGGATGGGTGTGTGTGGTGGCGGTAGTATGGGAGGGGTGTTCTTTGGGGAGGGAGGGCAAGGTAGGGGGCTGATTGGAAGTTGATGTCTTTAGACGAGCATCTCTACTGAACAGGGGTCTATCATTAGTTAAAGAAGCCAAAGGAATTAACGTTTGTGGGGTGTGTATGGTGGTGTCAGGGTTTGGGATGCAGCAGCATAGAGTGAATGGGTTAGTGGTGGCTTTCTTGCCTGCGGGATGGAATGGTGTTGTAGAAAACTCGGAGCGGAGTTGATGACTGAAAACTTTCAAAGGCCAGTTTGAATGGCCTGCGCAGAAGCGTCGTTTACGTGCGTATATGTGCGTGTCTATAGAGATGAAAGATGCAAGTACCTTGAATATATATAATCAAGATAATTAAAACGAGTGTTTTTATGTTATTATTTGTATCTACTTGTGTATTGTTTTATTTATTTAGATACGAGCTGCCCCGACGCGATGCTGCCCGGGAGTCTTTGTGCTTTTAATTTTGGTTTCACATATTTTTTTTTTTTTTTAAACTGTTGTATTCTCAACAAATTATTTTAATTATTATTTGAACATTTTAGAAAACCAAGGAATCTATTATAATAAAGTCGTATTCCTATCTGATACTGTAACTCTTTTTCCTCTCCCATTGCAAAACTCATTCATGTTCTGCAGAGCAAGAAACAAAAACTATAAAATCCACTATAAAACAACCAAACCAAACACTACAAACTAACGATTGAAGATACAAAGAACTTGAAGAATAAAAACCTTCTACAAAATAACTGGATGCAACATGAATACTATTTCCAAAATAATTGGATTCGGCATTAAATAACCCGAAAAGGGTTGATGTGCCGTAAAACAAAACAACCAAACTATAACCAGCATTATCTGCATTTAAAAATGGAAGTGAGATTTTATTTAACCTTTGAGTCATGGGATTTTATTTCTCTATTTGAATTTCATGAAGATGTTTCCAAAAATACAAAATATGATTAACTTTGAGGGAAATCGTAAAAAATTAAGATATTTGGTGTATCTTAAATAGTATATGAATAAACCCTCTGCCTGGCAATGTTATTCCGGAAAATCTGTTATGGCAAGAATTTATTTTCACCATAATTATTGTATGTGCCAAATTTCCAAAAAATCTAAGGTATGATTTAAAAAAATTTTTTTTTTTTTTTTTAAATGCAAACAGATGAACGATTTGGGGGCAATTTTACCCCTAATGGTCCTTAGAGGGGATAACCAGAGATCCCAGAAAATGTTCTGGTAAAAATTTACTTTCACCATGACTAATGTTTGTACAAAATTAAAAATAAAATCCAAGCCGTGGTTATTGAGAGAAATGTGAACGGACGAATGAGTGTAAATAACTAGATCCAACCCCTCATTTGTTAGGGGACAATTTATTAAAAAAAAAAAAATAGGATTTTAAGTTTCATTTAATTTCTATATTAAAAAGACTAGTGTACTTTGTATTTTTTTTTTTTTTTTTTGTCATTAAAACCAATTCTGTTTTTCTTTTTTTTTTTTTTTACTTTGGAGTTGTCATTTATCAAGGCCCGCAGGTCACTCGAGGTTAAGGGTTAATGATTGTAAGGTGGTAGTGCAGTAATCGTTAATGACGTAACAACTTATCAAGAACTTATTTACATTGGATTTGAAGGCTACCATGTTGTATTCAACTGGGAAGCAAGCCAGCGGAACAGTATCCATCCACAGGTGGACAGTTCTGGGAAATAAACTTTGTTCATGGAATCTACGTTTGGATTTAGGTGCAGATAGAAAGTGGGAGGGGGAATATCGTTTAAGTGATTGTAGCTAGTCAAGTATTTTCTGTGAAAGTTTGACAAGGGGGGACCATAGATTGGAGTTCAGTCGAGCTCTTTCCATGAAAATAGTGATAAACCAGGGACAGGCTCACAACATCTCTTCTGTAGGAAAGAAGTTGCTTCGTCAGGCAAACTTTTGTGTAACAGGATGAATATATACATGCAAATACACGTTGCACTTTATTATCGAGTTGAAATCCTCCACTCCATAATGAAGAACAACGTGCGTTTAAATTCTTATTCCAATTTTGATTCCATGATTTTGATGCTAATAAATGTCTTAGATGTCATTTTTTATTTTTTTTTGCAAAACTCAATTTTCGTTAATTGTTTTCAAAAACTATTTCCATTAATAATTAATTTTCTACCATATAATTTTTCGTGATTTTTGGATATGTCCATTACTACGACATGCCAATTTAGTAAATACCATTCAATATTTGAATTTCCGAATTTCGCTACAATAACAATGACCCATATATATTAAATTATAAACCTGTAAGGAAGGTATGCATAATTTTAATTATTTGACAAGGAGTACAAATAAAACAAGAAAAACCTTATTCCATGGAGTTTCGAAGAATGCAATTCTTCTCATCAGAGGGAAGAGGTTTGTAAAATATACAATGCATTTTGCAGGTAATGCATCACGGGAAACAAATAATATGAAGTTTATCATATTTGCATAAAAAAAAGTAATTTAACAGTTTGAGACAATTTGAGGGGGTTCAAAGGGATTGAGGGAGCAAGAAACGGAAAAAAGGGAGAAAAAGAATATGATAAAAATCCAATGGGAAAGATCGTAAAATGAAGAACAGGGAAAACTCGAAATGGGTCTTTTAAAAATAAAATTTGAATAAATTTTCAATATTAAGATTTTTATTTTATATTATATTTAAGCTCTATCTCTTTGTTGGATTTATTGAGCTTTTACATCTGGTTTGGTTTATTATATAAATATTTTAATATTTTTGTGTTTACATTTTTCTTTCTGGAAACCAAATATTGCTCTTTAGCGTCCATGTGTGTGTGTGTGTGTACAATTATCCTACAGCCCACACCACTAGACCGATCAGGACCAAACTTAGCATGATGATGCCCCCCCCCCCACCTAAGGATGGTGCACACTATTTTTCAAGGTGAAGGTAATATTTGTTGTGGCTCTACATAAATTCGCCCACCTAGGGATGGTGCACACCAAGTTGGATTTGCCACGATCCTGGGGGTCGTCACAATGGCATCAGCCAACTTCCTTGTGAACTCCTCCACCCCTGTGAAGCGCTGGTATTTTTGCTCGTATATATATATATATATACTAGCAGAAGTACCCGTTGTTGACTGGGTTCAAAAACAGCCTACAGAAAATGGACTGTGATTGATGAAAGTATGATAGGTTATGAAAAGGAGGGGGTTGTAAAGAGATAGGTTTTGATACTCAAAAATTTTACCCTAAGCAAAATATGATGAAAGTAAAGATAATTTTCGCGAAAATATATTTTTTATATCAACTTTGTTTCCATTCGTAGCCAAGAGTGACCAACAAAATGATGTTTCCTTACAAAGAGAAAATGTTATATATAATAATATAAATATACAAGAAATAAATGTTACCATAGTCAATAAAAGTTACTTTTATGGTAAAGTTCATTGGTTTGTATTTTTAAGTAGTTTGTAAAAAAAATTTTATATTCACGAACCGGTTTAAAAAAAAAAATCAAAATGGCAGCGACTTTGAAATTGAGAGCCCCGTTTTCAATTTGAAGGAGGGGCACCTGAGCATTCTGTGTTAACAATTTAAGAGTTCTGTCGACATAAGGCATATTTATAAACATATTTTAATGTTTTCCGTAATTTTGTGCTTCAGGAATATTCGATTATGGCATGTGTAGTTTATATAAAAATTCATTTAAGTAGTTCTTCCCTCAAATTTCGTTTTAATTTCGGTTCGCTGAAATTATTGCAATTAAAGAGCATTAAAAACTATTTCAAAACAAAAAAACATGAACTGAACTTTTATTGACTATGGTAACGTTTATTTCTTGTATATTTATTTTTTCGGGTAGTCGTTTGTTGGCTTTTCTGCTAAACACTCTTACTAAATAATATCGACGAAATATCAAAAAACAAAGAAACAAAAACAGTTTGGAAAAATAATGAAGCTTTACTTTAGTAAAATAATCCGAAACAGCAAAATGGGATATTAAAAAAGTAAACACGTAATTACTTTAATTTTTTAAAGCAAAGAATCGATATAAATATGAATAAGAAAATGGCATCCTTTTCAAGCAGAACAGCTTTGTTTCAGTTTTACAGTATTGAACGGTGTAATATTGCGCCGTCGGATTCAGGGTTGTACTATTGTAATGTAAAGAACACGCAGAAAGGGTTGTAATCAACTGAATTCCTTCTAGTACACTGACAAAAAAAAAAGGTTAAACAGATATATAAATAAAATAAAAAGGTTATGCAAATGTTTTTAAAAAGACATGTAATCACGTAAGCAGGATTTTTTCCTTTTGACACTATAACAAGTAACGTTCTTATTTTTTATTATTTATCTATTTTCGAAAGAGTGCAACGTGCAAGTGGAGAAGGGAAAAAAATAGTTATGCAAAATTTGTGTCGAGAATTGTCTAAAGTTCCGACTTTTTTTTTTTTTTGGTTTTCACTTTAATAAGAACGTGAATTTATGAGGTGAATTTATTCGACACAATATGATTCAACTAAAAAAAAAATAAATAAAAACGTGAATTAAGATGAAAGTTAAGGTGTTATTGTGGACCCTCACCCCTTTTAAAAAACCTTGTTCAACTTTGTGACATATTTACATTCTATGGAGGTCAGGCGCGAACAAACACCCAATAATTTTATTATACCAAATTTCTTCAAACTGAAACATAATTATCAAAGTATACTTACGCAAATAGATATGAAAAGTCGTTGCTAAAGTTTGTGCCATATTTCCATGGAGTACAGGCGTGAACGCAGACCCCACAATTTTATTATACCATCCCTATTTAAGTTGAAACATACTTATCAAAGTATTCTTATGTACATCTATATCAAAAACCCTTGTAAACGTTTTTTTTTTTTTTCATTTTTTATTTCCATACTTTGGGGGCCAGGCGTGAACGCAGACCCCACAATTTTTATGAACCACCGTTCTGCCAGATCAAACATACCCATTTCTGATCCGCGATACATCTTCTATGATTATATGTAATCAGTTTTTTAAGATGGTCAACCATATAGGAACCTATTCGTGACCAGATAGACACACACGTTCAGCTTTATATATATATATATATATATATATATATATATAGAGAGAGAGAGAGAGAGCAGTTTACGGGAATATATGACATGCAAAAATACTATTAAAAATGAGGCATGTTGTCAACAGGAAAAATTTCTGTAAGAATATGCTGGAAAAAAAAAAATAAATAAAATAAAACCGGAACTTGTTAATATTGTCTACTCAGATGAATGCAGGATAGACCTCTATCCAAGACGCCGAATATATGCAAGAACAATCCATATCTACGCAAGTACAAATATGTCAGGAAAACCTTCAAAGAGGAAAATTCCTCTATTAATATTTGGGGATGTATCAAAGCTAAGCGAGAGAAGGATGCATAAAACTGTATACAGCTAACTTGAACAATCATAAATACAAAGATATATTGGATGAAACATACCTTTCAAACTACCAAAATGGAGATGTATTTATGCAGGATGGGGGCAAAGTGTCGCACCTCTAAAAGTTCTAGAAGATTTTTTTGAAGAAAAGGGTATTATCGTGTTGGCTGGATAGCTAGCACAGTCCTGACTTAACCCCCCAAAGAAAATCTTTGGAGTCTTTGGAAATTTAAATTAGGAAAATATACACCAAGGAACTCGTATCAATTATGGGCCACTGTTAAAGAGGAATTCAACAATATCCTGAATTCTTACATAATGAATCTCTATGATATGATTCGGTGCCAAAGAGGCTACAACTTTGTCTTTATAGCAAAGGTTGGCACACAAAATATTAAAAGCAAAAATGCAAAAAAAGAAAAAAAGAAAAAAAAAAACCCTCCCCCCCCCAAAAGTGAAGAGATTAAAAGAATTATCATTAAAACAAATATTTATATAAATTTTTTTTTTAATTAACAAGTTAATTTTTTTATTCATATGTTATACTAGCCACTTTTTCATGACCTCCCTCCCACCTCTCCGTGCTTAATCATTGAAAAATAATATTTTTATAACCTGTGTAATTTATAGATCGGGTTAGTCAATTTTATAAGTAATATTAATAATACAAACAATAGGAATCCGAAGAGAAAAAAAAAGTACTGGGTGGCCACTCGAAACTGAGCAATGCTCTCTCTCTCTCTCTCTCTCTCTCTCTCTCTCTCTCTTTCTCTCTCTCATATATATATATATATATATATATATATATTATAATCTCCACATATAATCTGACTTCGTATGAATAGAGATGTACATGTTAACAGTTTAATGTATTCTTTATTTGTAAAAGATAATTTCCTTGATGGGGTGGGGAATTTGGTTCTGCAGAGTTATTGACGATGGCCCTCCTTCACCCCCCACCCCCGAGGGTCGGGGCCCAAAGATCAAAGGAAAAACGCTGCATTTGTAGTTTCTTTCACAGCTCATGTCTGTTTCTCCTTAGCTCGTCGTCGTCGTTTCGCTTAAAGAATTAGATTGTCTGAAATTGAAAACATGCCCCCCCCCCGTATCAGTTCATCCCTCACCCTCGGGGAGGAGAGAAAGTTTTGCCTGCAGCTAAAATCTACTTAGATGATTTATCCGACCCTTAAAGGATTATTTTTTTGTTTTGTTTTTGTAACTATGTCCAACGAAGTTCAAAGGTGAATGATCTCCATTCCAAACCCGTTTATCTGTTTGTATCATGTTTTTATTCTTTCTCTTTCTAGAATTCGATTGGTCAATTTTTTTTCTTCCCCAAAATTGAATTACAATCAAATTTTCATAATGACCGTTTCCTTCTCTCTGAGATGGAAGGATAGAAGTCGGAATAGAATCTTCCATTTGTATCATCCTACCGCCCCCCTCCCACAACGCTTTCCAAATATTAAATTATCATAAATTGATAGCAAATGCAACAAGAAACTGTCTTTTGCCTTCAGCTTGCTTTGAATATTAAACACAAGGATGTAAAGTCTCAAAATTATATCCTAAACAGAAAAAGCAACCATTTTCCTTAATAATATTCCGTATTGTATTAGTTCTTATATATCTGAGAAAAAAAAATACGATTATATATATAAAAAAAAAAAAATAGGCAAAGTGGCACTTCTGCAGTATGCGGACGGCGACCATTAATAGGAGAGGGGGCGATAACTCCAATTTCTTTTTTGTCAAAAAAGCAACAAACAAGATTTTTTTTTCGGAACAGAAAAATATTTGAAAACCAAAACATTTATTATATAAATGTATCAAAATATAATTGTAAAATCATTTATTTAAAAGTTTGCGTAAGAAAATATAATTTTAATAAAAGAATTTTGTAATGAAAGCAAAATTGGATTTTTATAAAGTAAAATTGTTTTTTTTTTCTTTTCTGAAAAAACAATGTAAATTAAACATTTTTCGGATTAAAGCAACTTTGAATGGTCAATCACAAATCATTAATTTTACTGAAACATTTTTCTGAATTAAAGCAACTTTGGATTTTTTTTCAGAAACATTTTTGGAATTGAAGTAAAATTATCCCCTGTTCTTTGACCGAAAAGCGCCACCTGGCGACAACTTGGTGAAACTCACCAAAATAAGATGGCAGCCACCCGCATACTGCAGAAGTGCCGGCAATTTTGTAAATTAGAAATTGTCCACCTTATCATGGCTGACATATCTGAAATCGGTGTTAAGTTAAATAAACATATTTCGTTTTGATTTCCGCTTTATGTTTTGCGGAAGTCATGCCGGTGTATACCGAGGAAAAGTCCCTTCTGATTAATGTTTACATAATTCCAGTTTAATTTTAAAACTACATAAAAAAATACCAAATTAGTCCTTTATTTTTAAATGTTTCTTTTTCGGAATGATTATTTTTTTAAATGAAAGATATTACAATGAAACTATATATATATATATATATATATATATATATATATATTTTTTTTTTTGTTTTATTTAAAATAATTTTTTGTAATAAATTAGATTACAATCAAATTTCTATAATATTTTCATAATGAAAATTAACTTCTCTCTCTGCAAAACAAAGATAGAAGTTAGAATAGAATCTTCCATTGGTATCCCCCCCCCTCCATAACGCTTTCCAAATATTAAATTACCATAAATTGGTAACAAACGCAACAAGAAATCATCTTTGCCTTCAGCTTGCTTGAATATAAAAGCGCAAGGAGGAAAAGTCTCCAAATTATAGTCAAAACAGAAAACGGCCCTGTCGGTGGGGCATTAGAATACACCGACTGCCCCCCTGCAGAGGGTAAAAGTCCCTCAATGGGGGTCCTGGATATGACCTTAAACTATATCCAGTTGTGAGGCCCCCAGCTTGCGGGCTTTGGGGAGTGTGGAGCCACCCTTTGATTACCATTGCTCCCAGGTCCACTCTGACCTGGAGTGGTAGTACCTGTTAGGGTTCCAACTATGGGTTAAATAGAAACCGACTTGAAAACAACAAATATATTCTATTAAAATTTTTTTCTTCCGAATCTTTGGATTCGGCATTAAATAACCCAAAAAGGGTTGATATGCCGTAAAACAAAAACCAGCATTTTCCTTAGCATTCCTTATTGCATTAGTGTGTGTATTTCAGGGTAAAATATGCGATTCTATATAAACAGACAATTTTAAAAATAGAAATTGTCCATTTCTGCATTTTTGAGATGAGGATTGGTTATTCGTATTATTTGGATTCATCGGACTACTGTTCTCATCTTGAGTGTGATTTTCACAACGTTTCCGTCAATGTAACCTACCTTCTTCAGCTTTTCTCCACGTTAAAAAACGACCCCGGTGTCTAACTCTGTCCCGTGGGGAGGCATAGTAAATAGGTACCTTCTTCAGGTGTACCTTGTCAAACTCAGGAATGTTTCTGTCAAACTTTGGACAAAATTTCAAACGGAACCCTTTATTTACTTCACGGGGGTAGCATACTCTTGTTCCGTCAGCCATAACTGGATAAAGGTCCTAAGTAATTCGCAGTTGTATTTTTCGGTCGCCCACACTGAGAATTGAACTTTCAACCTTCAAGAGAATATCATTTTTACAATTGATTTTTTCCAAGTACTCTAACCACTGTGCCAATTGTAAAAATCAATTTTAAAAGTGATCTTCTCCTGAAGGTTCAGTTCTCAATAAAATGGCAATTTACTTAAGACCTCTATCCAGTCATGGCTGACAAAACAAGAGCATGCTACCCCTTGAAGTAAATAAAGGATTCCATTCGAAATTCCGTCCAATTCCCGAGTTTGACAGAAGCATTTACAAGTTTGACAAGATATACCTGAAGAAGGCTGGAGGTTACATCGCCCGAAACGTTGTGAAAATGACACTCAAGATGAGAACAGTAATCCGAGAAATTATTCACTTTATAATGGCCGTCATATCTAAAATCGGGTTCAGTTACACTTATTTTATTTTGACTTCCGCTTACAATTTATCCGGAAATCATGCAGGTGTACACAGAGGAAAAGTTCCTTTTGATTAATACTTACATAGATCAAAGTGTAGTATCTGTTCTTCAGATGCGGCACTTCCATTTTTCGTTCTCTTTCAGTGGGGGAGAAATCCTTCACGACTGAGACAATTTTTATTTTTGTACCTTTTCTCCACGTTAAAAAACGACCCTGGTGTCTAACTCTGTCCCGTGGGGAGGCATTGTAAATAGGTACTTACATAATTCCAGTTTAATTTTAGAAATTTACATTGATGTATTTTTATTTATTACTAGCATGGAGACCCGACGTTGCCCGGGATTGAATGATGACCAACGGATATTTCACACTCCTATATTTTTATTGTCATCGAAACCCATAAAATCGCTCGGGAGGAAGCTTCACATGCCTCCATGCAGTAACTTAGTCTCAAATATTATTTTACGAGGGGCGTGCAATAAGTAATGCCCCTGACCCACTTCCCATAGCTGTAGAGCAACGAAACTTAGCACAGTTATTAGTCTTTCTCTACATAGGAACCACCCAGAGTTATGCATTTCTCCCATCGTTTGATGCAGCTCTGGAGACTGTTTTTGTAGAACACCCCAGGTTGGTCCTCTAACCATGACGTGACTTCAGAAATCAAGGCTGGATCATCTGGGAAACGCTTTCCTTTCAAAAACATCTTCATCGCTGGGAAGAGGTGAAAGTCAGAGGGTGCAAGGTCAGGGGAGTAGGGAGGATGGGAACGGATTTCATAACCACATGCCCGTGCTTCTGATCTGGCGACATGCGAGTTGTGAACTGGAGCGTTGTCCTGCAAGAGGAGGGTATCTTTGCTGATCTTGCCCTACCTCTTGATTTTGAGAGTTTCCCTTAATTTCCTCAAACGTGAAGCATAATAGGCTCCTGTAATTGTGGTACCCTTTGTCAGGAAATCTGTCATCACTACTCCGTCCTGGTCCCAGAAGACTGTGAGCATGACCTTGCCAGCGAAGGGCTGCACCCTTGCCTTCTTTGGAGGTGGTGCTTCCACTGCACTGACTGGGCTTTGGTCTCTGGATCATAGTGATGGACCTAGGTTTCATCCTGTGTAATCAGTCTTTTGAAAAACTTTGACTCATCTTCTTGGCACATCTCCAAATTCATCCTCGGGCACTTGACACGTTCTCGCTTCTGGAATGGTGTGAGCAACCTGGGAATCCATCTGGCAGACACCTTATGCATATGCAAATGGTCTTGAATGATAGTTTCCACAGACCCTGTACTAATCTTGACATCTTGTGCTGTTTAGCGAATAGTAATGCGATGATCTTCCAAAATGGCAGCCTCAACTTGACGGACAGATGCCTCATCAATGGCAAAGGGGGGGGGTGACCAGGTCTAGGAGCTGTTTCCACAGACTTCCGGCCATGTTTGAATTCACGATGCCAGCGTTTTACAAGGTCATATGATGGGGCATTATCACCATAAGTTTCTTTCATTTCATCAAAAGTCTCCTGTGGTGTGCGTCCTTTCAAATACAAAAACCGGATCACTGCTCGACATTCAACAGGCTCCATTTCACACCTGACTCAGTTCAAACACCTGCAAAACAGAAATCACAATTGGTTCAGAGCTGTAATTTGCCACATAACCCGTAGAGATATAAATCATTGCACATGCAGAATTTCAGCTAGATTATACAACTGGAAGTGGGTCAGGGGCCTTACTTATTGCACGCCCCTCGTATTGCAGTCTAGAGAGCCTACTGTTTCTTTTATAACATTATTTTATATAAACTTCTTTCCAGTTAGCGAAAAAGAAACCAAAAAAAAATTACGAAATGTACGTGCGGGGATTGAACCTACAGACCACGCCATGCAAAAAAACAAAAAAAAAAAACAAACAAACAAAAAAACAACAAAACAAAAACAAAGCAAAAAAAAAAAAACACGTCATAAACTTACCCACAGAATTTTCACGGCCCATTGTTCTCTCATTGTTGCTAAGCGACGACATGGAAAAAATGGCTTTACTGATGATAGATAAATTAAAATAACGGTTTCGATTATCTGTAAGTATCGGCAGTATTCTGAGACAAGACTTAACTAAGATCATTCCCAGACTTATACCCTAAAGTTATGCAAATTTGAAAGAAAATCTGTTCAGCCGTTTCGGAGTTCATACGGAACGAACTCGCACACATAAAGTTTCATTTATATAATTGTAGAGATAGGGGTTTATTTATTTTCTTTCTGTTTAGCGGAAGTCATGCCGGTGTATACTGAAGAAAAGTTCCTTTCGATTAATACTTACATAATTCCAATTTAATTTTAAAATTTTACATAAAATAACTAGTTTTTACTTTGAAATGCAGTTTTTTTGGGGGGGAGGGGGGAATGGTTTTATTTATTAATAAAATATTTTATAATCAAAATATATGTTTTTAGTATTCATCTTTTTTTATTTATTTTTTTCAAAATGGATTTTTATAATAAAAAATATATTTTAAAAATTTACATAAACATATTCTATACTTTTAAATGTTCAAAGGTTGACGGCAGGTTTATACAAGTTTGTTTATTCATTCCCGGACAACATTGGGTAGCTCTGCTACTCTTCAATTATTTAGTTGACAACTTCCATGACTTCCGGAAACATGTTTTCCATGCTTAGAATTGCTTAAGAATTGGACAAACGGCGGTTTATGTTAAATAAATTCCTTCCGGTGATTAAGATAGTTGTCGTGTCGAAAATAGTTTTTGCTTAAAACCACATATTTAAAAAATCGATCTACCGACTCTAAGTAATTTATTGAGATTGTCGGACTGACTTCCTCATCTTGGTTGTTATAGTCACAACGTTTCGGCCGTTTTGCCCTCCGGCCTTCATCAGGTGTAAGTAATTTATCGTAAAATTAACAAAATTCATTGAGTAGAACTGCTTTTGTGTTTTTAGTAAATAGCCATGACAGTGGCGAAAAGAGATAAGTATGTCCCCTATATTCACAATCTTCAAGGCGTTCACATCTAGGGAAAATGCCATTTCACTCAATTTCCCGTAAAAGTTACTTTTAGCCATAAATGATTTTCTACTCGACGAATTTTCATAATATTTGAATATATTATTTTGGACATAACAAGTGCTGTTATTTTTGTTGAAAAATAAACAAGTAGTTGCTGTTTTTAAAACGAATTAAAATCCATTATTCTTAAGAAACTTTTTTTTTTCCAAAAAGATAAAAGCTTGAATTTTATCACATGTAAAGCAGAATAATATAAAACTTTTCTGGCATAGAGGCAATAAAATAGATTATATTTAGCCACGTATTTTTAACGTTTGACTTAACGATTAAGTGAAGGGTTTAATTCTTTTTAATAAGCAATATAATATAATATATATATGTTGCCTACATAACCCCCCGAAATTTAGCAACGATGAAGCTGGTCAGTACCAGATGAGTAACCATTTTGGGAATGCTAGGCGTCTTATGTGTTGAAAACAACGCCTGCATCTAATATCACGGTTGGGCCACCATTTATCTATCTATATATATAAAAGCGAAAATGTATGTATGTGTGTATGTCTGCTAAAAATTTTCGACAGACAGAACAAAAATTCACAAACTCTGTATCATACTGAAGCTCCATCCTTCTCACGAAAAATATCGAAAAATTGGCCAATAACGTTAATTTTTTCACCCCGAAATCGACAATTTTCGATGGGGGGGGGGTCAACAAAAACGGTCCTCTCGTGACGACGACCGGTTCTACGCATGCGTCAGATGACGTCATGACCTGATTTACTTTAAATAGTTGAAGAACTGACTAAATTTCATGTACGTCGCGTTAGCTCAGTTGTTTAGCGCGTTGGTTCGTTATCTAAATGTTTTGAGTTCAAATCGTAGTGTGAGATGTCTTCTTTTTTTTTTTTTTTCAATTTTTTAAATTTAAATATTGAACCAGTGTTATTTAAGCCATTTTTCACGTAACGTTCGTTTTTCTGTTTTTTTTACTTTGCTTATTCTTAGCGACACCGAAAAACACCCAGGTACCCACCGATTTTTTAAATTTTAGTATCGAAACGGGCTTATTTAAGCCATTTTTCATGTGTTTTTTTTGGGGGGGGGGTTAACGTTCGGTTTTCTGTTTTCTTTTTTCTTTTTTTCGATTTTTACATTTAACATCGTTCGTTTGCCTTACGTTAGTTTTTTTTATGTTTTGATTACTCCCCCCCGCTTAAGTTTTAACGTTCATTTTTATGTTTTCTTTTTTTACTTCGCTTATAATAAACAAACCTGATCATTGACTTCATTTGCTGAATAGCTATTGCTTACGTCGCCGTTGTCGTTGTCGTAACGCTCTGTCAATTTGGTTCTTACTTAAATAAATTCAAACATCTTTCAGTAACTCATTCTGGCTGGCTGGCCGAACGGTTCATGTTTTTTTTTCACATTTTATTTTCAAACTTCGCCTCAGGGCTTCGGGTTCGATCCTACACCCCCGGTTTCTTTTTTATTTAAGAGCACACACACCTCCAAACACCCGGGCAACGCTGGGTACCCCCGCTAGTCTATAAATATAAAAGCGAAAATGTATGTATGTATGTTCGCTTTTTGTGTATGTCTGAGAAAGGTTTTTTTCCAGTGGATTCTCGAGGCCGTCGCTCATTTTAAAAACTTTTTATATCATGTCTAAATGATAATATCTACGACTTAACAAGGGGTTCGCCTCTCTATTTAATTTGCCCGACTTTGAAACGTTAATTATTCGACATTTTCGGATCGGCACGTGTTGCATTCATTTTTCAGAATAAAAAAAAAGCGAAACTCGATTTGAATTACTGGCCCACAGCCAGTGGTCTCTAGAAAGCTATGTAACGTTTGGTTGATGTCGGCTTCGTCATATCAGACGGTTGCTTTCATTTCGAGACGAGACACTCCCCCTAATAAACAGGGAGCTGGTTTTTCCCTAAGTTAATTAAAAACAAACAAACCGGTTTATTGACCTCATTAAAAACTGTCCGGCAAAAAATGTTAACTGCTGAATAGCTATTGCTTACGACCACCGCATTAAGCTTTTAGGCTCGCGGTAAATAAAACACTGTTCTGGACTCAAAGTTCACGTCAATAACTCGTAAAAAACGGGCACCTGTTTGTTTGTTTTTTCACACTTTACTATTTTCCAACTGCGCGTCATGGCTCCGTTTTCTTTTTTTTTTTTTTTTTTAACAACCGACGATTTTTCTTTTCATTTACCCAAAAACACACACATCTACAAACACACGGGCAACGCCGGCTACCCCCCCCGCTAGTCTATATATATATAAACGCGAAAATGTATGTATGTTTGTTTGTATGTATGTATGTATGTGTGTTTGTATATCTCGCAAAAACTTTCGACACGGTTTACGGATTTTCACGAGATCGGTATCATTTTAAACTTGCAACCTTCACCCGACAAATATCGAAAAAGTGGCCAAAAACATTAATTCCTTCACCCTAAAATCTTTCTACAGGGAGGAGGTCAGCAAAAATCGCCCTCTCCTGACAAGTTCACTTCTACGCATGCGTCATACGACGTCGGAACATGATTTACTTTACATATTAAAAAAAAAACAGACACAATTTCGTCGACGTCGTCTTAGCTCAGTTGCTTAGAGCTAGGCCTCATTATCTAAAGGTTTTGGGTTCGAATCGTGTTATGAGATGTCTTTTTTTTTTAATTTTAATATTGACACAGGGTTATTTAAACCATTTTTCACGTGTATTTTTTTTTTTGGGGGGGGGGTATTTTTCAGAATTTTTAACGAAGTTTTAACGTTCGTTTTTCTGTTTCGCGTTTTCTTATTTTGTTTTTCCCATTTTTACATTTAACATCGTTTGTTTGCCTTACGTTAGTTTTTTTTTTTTCGATATATTTACTTCGCTTATTCTTAAGTTTTGATTAACACCCCCTCCCGAGCACACACTCCTCGAAACACCCGGGCAACGCCGGGTACCCCCCCCCCCCCGATAGTCTATATATATATATATATATATATATATATATATTCGTATAAAAGCGAAACTAATATCGGAGCTAAGACAGCCGCCTTGGCCTTCGTGGTCGGGACGTCCAGAAAGCAATTAGCTTTGATCACTGTCGGGGACCCCCCCCCCCATGTCAGACAATTGCTGTTCATTTGAACACTCTTTTAGTGGAGAGCTGGTTTAACACTTTTTTCACAAAATAAGTTTAAAAAAAAAATATGGTTCATTTTTTTGTGTTACGTAGTTTTTAATGCTTTTTGATCTAAAAAAATATTTACACGAGTTTACACAAACATATTTTTGTTTTCCGTTTTTTTTTGTTTTTGTTTTTTTTTCTCGGGGGGGGGGTATTCAATTATAGAACTTGTGTAGTTTAACGAGCGCTTATGCAGTATAATTAACCGTTTTTCCGTAAGAACGCGCTGACATTTACCGAGTAGAAAACTGTTTAACATTTCACAAAAATTTTGTTTACATTAGGAAGAGGGGCGGGGGCGGCGGTGGCTATTTTTATCAGTTGTAAAAAAAGATTGAATTAATTATTTGTTAATGATTTATCTGTTACTTTTAATATAATTATATTTTGTTAATAATTGAACATCTTAAAAAAAAATATTTTTCCGAATAAAAAAATGCGAAGACATTTCAATTATGGAACAGTTTTATTTGTTTATTTGTTAAAATTTTGATAAAACTTTTTTTTAAATCTAATTAAAAAAAGTTCTTGATCAATTTTAAAAAATTATGTTCAAAATTTAAAAAAAAAACAAACTCAATTATTAAAAATCAAAACATTTTTTTTTTATTGGAATCCTTTGAGATAAATAATTTGCATATTTATTTTAACTTTTATCCTCATCTTCACAGTTGTTGTGCAAACAACAACTATGAGCCTATTTACTATGCCTCCCCACGGGACAGAGTTAGACACCAGGGTCGTTTTTTAACGTGGAGAAAAGGTACAAAAATAAAAATTGTCTCAGTCGTGAAGGATTTCTCCTCCACCGAAAGAGAACAAGAAATGGAAGTGCAGCATCTGAAGAACAGATGGTATTTATTTGCTCCCCCACCGAGAAAATTAGGCACAAGGCCGATTTTTAATGTGAGGAGTGAAGGGAGGGGGAAGGGAAAAAGGAAACCAGCTCCCGAGAGGTGAGAAATGGGAGCTGGTTAAAGGTCAGGCATGTGGGGTTGCCCCCACATCTGGTCTTTGCTAGTCATAGCTAGTCATAGCTTGCAGCATCTGCCGGAACAGATGGTATTCATTTGCTCCCCCACCGAGCAAATTAGGCACAAGGCCAATTTTTAATGTGAGGAGTGAAGGGAGGGAGAAGGGAAAAGGGGACCAGCTCCCGAGAGGTGGGAAATGGGAGCTGGTTAAAGGTCAGGCATGTGGAGTTGCCCCCACATCTGGTCTTTGCTAGTCATAGCTTGCAGTATCTGCCGGAACAGATGGTATTTATTTGCTCCCCCACCGAGCAAATTAGGCACAAGGCCAATTTTTAATGTGAGGAGTGAAGGGAGGGGGAAGGGAAAAAGGGTACCAGCTCCCGAGAGGTGGGAAATGGGAGCTGGTTAAAGGTCAGGCATGTGGGGTTGCCCCCACATCTGGTCTTTGCTAGTCATAGCTAGTCATAGCTTGCAGTATCTGCCGGAACAGATACTACACTTTGATCTTGACCAAAAGGCCAAGGAGGATAACAATCTGCAAATAAATAAATGAAAAAAAAGTTTTCTTGTATTAATCCTTAATAATTAAACAAACGGCTGGAAACTAATTATTTGCTCCCCCCTCCCGTCCTCCCCCTGAAAAAATTTAGGCATTTTTTTTTTAAACGCTGTTTTATAATTTTAATATTCATGCAAAATGAGGATCGTGCTATCGTCGGAATTTTCCGGGTAGTTTGCATAAAATGTCGAAAGGTACAGAAACAATGAAATCACAACCGCCAATGTTATTTAAGAAGACATTTATTTGCTATTATTAGTTTAGTATTTAAATATATATCTTGATTTGAGCAAAAAATAAATATTTATCAGTTATAACAAAAAATCAGTAAAAAGAAAAAGTTGTTTGATGTCAGTTTGTTATTAAAAAAATTATTCATGGAACTTACCTTACAATGAGTTTTTTTTTTCTTCTTGATTTGAATTTTAATTTTCTTAAAGTTTCGTAAAAATTGCCTAATAATTATTCATTGTATTAATTTTTTTATTGAATCATCTCCGTAATAACGGAAATAATATTTTTCATTGAAAAAGATTGGTTAGTGTTTGCGAGAGGGGAGCACGAAACTTCCGGTGTTTTACAGAAACCGCTTAGCAAATTCTGATAACACGGTCCTTAATCTGCATAAGTACCAAGATTTCTGATTTTAGATACGCCAGCCATGAAGTGAATACTTTCTATTTTATACTAAACCAACGCGCGCACGTTGTATAGAGGGGGGGGCTTGTTAGGTTATAAAATACGCTTAAATATATTTTAATTTATGCAGATTTCGTAATCATTATTACAGAGCCAATAATTAAATATTGTAACTAATATATTGTACTGATTCTAAAAGTTCAAAAAAATTACTTTGGTTCCATCAACTAGACTTGAAACCAAAATATTTAGTGCTCCAGTTGTGTCTCTTACCGGTATAGCTATCGAGAGTTTGGCAAGAAAGATTTAAGAAGAAATGAATTGAATTTAGCCATGCGCAAAAAGAAGTAAAAATACGAACATTTTGCATTTCAACTTGGCGACTTTTGTATGCGTTATTCATCCATCCAAACAAAGATTTTACTCGTTAGAAACAATTCTTGGTGTATGATTACTATTTCCTGTTAATTTCAGTGTTATGTGACCAATAGTTTAAGAGTTTATCGTTTAAATATCCGAGGTACCTTCAATAGCTTCTAGATTTTTTTGTATGGGCACTTTTATTGATAGTACACACATGAAATTCTAGTCCACTTCGAAGTAATCTCCTCTGGCTGCAATGCACTTGTTGTACCGTTCCAACAATTTCTGGAGGGCCCCATGGAAGTCCTCTTGTGGGAGTGTGTTTATGACGTCACTGCCTGTTTCATTTTATCAGTTTTTCCTTGGGCTTAGGGAATAACCAAAAGTCACAGGGAGCAAGGTCTGGACTATAGGGAGGTTGGAGAAGTGTCTTGATCCCCCTTTTGGTCAAATAATCAGTGACAAGGAAGGAGTTGTTGACTGGTGCATTAGGATAAACTATGCACAAATCTTCCGCATCTTCAGTTCCTCACAAATAATTGTGTGTACAGTTCCCACACTGACATCAAACTGTAGACTTATTGTTTTTATAGATACATGACGGTTCTTCATGAAATTCTTTATTTGGCCAATCAACTCTGGTTTTCTGACATCATTACTCTTCCCACACCTCATCATCTCTCACAAACTTCCTACCTTCCTTGAATCTCTTATGTCACTCAAAAACTGATTATCGATTCATGCAAGATGTCCAAAGCAGTCTGAAACATTCCATAAGTTTCTGTGGCATTTCCCCCCCCCAAGTTTAAAACATAATTTTATTGCATATCATTCATCTAAGTGTCCATGTGACCAGAGTATACGCTACCCACCTGGCGTTGCCTGGGATCCAGTGGAATAATTTTACTTTTTAATTTTGATTTGTTTGTACATTTCTAAAGCTTATGCAAAAATAGAAATAAAATTATAGCTGTAAGGGAGACAACTCTTGCTATAGTCTTCAATTAAAATACGGGATGTTCCTATTAGCTAATGTTTATTTTTAGGTCATTATTTTATAAAGTTTTCTCTCACCAGTCGTCTGAGCAGACTAATATTTTATTTATATATAAAGTGTATCGAATTGATATTATGTTTGGAAAATTTTGAGATGGGAAATGATGATTTGTATCATTTGAACTGCTGTTTTCATCTTGAATATTATTTATACAACATGTCGATGTAACCACTAATCTTCTCCAGGTGCGTTTTGTTGAACTCGGGAATCGGTATGAAATTTCGAATAGCACCTTTTATTAAATCCTTACTCGTAGCTTGCTCTGGTTCCATCAGCCATAACACGGTATAAATATAAAATAATTCGTTATTGTATTCCTAGTATTGCTCAAGCTGAAAATTGAACTTTCAACCACCAGAAGACTATCACTTCGAACTGATTATACTCAGCAACATTATCTGTTGCGCTATGGAATGGGAACAGGCTATTCTTGTGGTTTAAAAGGTTTCATTCAAAATTCAATTCCGTACGAATTCAGAGTTCGACTTAAAGATTCCTCAGTTTGCCAAATCTCAACTGAAAAAAGAGGTTACACCGGCTGAAACGTTGTAAGACTAACACCCCAGATGTAAACACTTGTCTGATTAATGCAATTAATACAGCTAATAAATGCATTATTATTAATAACGTTAAAACAATAACAAATTAAAATTGGATGTTCTCTCTCTCCCCGTCTTTCCTCCATCTCTCTCCCCGTCTTTCCTCCATCTCTCTCCCCGTCTTTCCTCCATCTCTCTCCCCGTCTTTCCTCCATCTCTCTCCCCGTCTTTCCTCCATCTCTCTCCCCGTCTCTCCTCCATCTCTCTCCCCGTCTCTCCTCCATCTCTCTCCCCGTCTCTCCTCCATCTCTCTCCCCGTCTTCTTTCTCCCCGTCTTCCTTCTCTTCGTCTTCCTCGTCTTTCCTCTTCCTTCTCCTGGTCTTTCCTCTTCCTTCTCCTGGTCTTTCCTCTTCCTTCTCCTGGTCTTTCCTCTTCCTTCTCCTGGTCTTTCCTCTTCCTTCTCCTGGTCTTTCCTCTTCCTTCTCCTGGTCTTTCCTCTTCCTTCTCCTGGTCTTTCCTCTTCCTTCTCCTGGTCTTTCCTCTTCCTTCTCCTGGTCTTTCCTCTTCCTTCTCCTGGTCTTTCCTCTTCCTTCTCCTGGTCTTTCCTCTTCCTTCTCCTCGTCTTTCCTCTTCCTTCTCCTCGTCTTTCCTCTTCCTTCTCCTCGTCTTTCCTCTTCCTTCTCCTCGTCTTTCCTCTTCCTTCTCCTCGTCTTTCCTCTTCCTTCTCCTCGTCTTTCCTCTTCCTTCTCCTCGTCTTTCCTCTTCCTTCTCCTCGTCCTTCCTCTTCCCTCCTCTCCGTTTCTCCTCCTTTTTCTCTTTCCTTCTCCTTTTTCTCTTTCCTTCTCCTTTTTCTCTTTCCTTCTCCTTTTTCTCTTTCCTTCTCCTTTTTCTCTTTCCTTCTCCTTTTTCTCTTTCCTTCTCCTTTTTCTCTTTCCTTCTCCTTTTTCTCCTTCCTTCTCCTTTTTCTCCTTCCTTCCCCTTTATCTTTCTCCTTCCTCTCTCTGTATTTCTTTTACTTCCCCTTCCCCTCTCTTTTTCCTTTCTCTCACTTTTCATCCTGTCTTTATTATTCATTATTATCTGTACCACCCCCTCCTATTTCTACACTTTCCCCCTTCACATATAATTTCTGTAGCACCCCCCATCTCTGCTCTCCCATCATATTTGTAAATCATTTTGATGTCAATTTCTTCTTTTAAATATCCTCAACAATCACATGAACGGCTTCATTAGCATTGCCTCCTGTTTTTCTTCATCTTCTCGTAATGCCATCCGTTTTACCAATTCAAGAATCCTTACCGCCTGCCCTAACATCTCTCGAGAAGTGGCTGTTTCAGAAAAGTTTCTCAACAGCCGCCAGCAATGTTTCTGTTTGGTGCCCCCCCCCCCCATTTGATGAATTATTCAGCCTTTCGTGCCCGTCGTGTGCCTTTGTTCTTTCTGATCAACCACCGACGCATTTGCATGTTGCTCATTCCTTGTTTGTTATTGCGTCCTTTCATTTTGATGAGCGACTTTGTCCGTGAACAATTTTTCTCTCTCTTGTTCTCTCAGTCTCTCTTGTTTTCTCTCTTGTTTTCTCTCTCTCTTGTTTTCTCTCTCTCTTGTTTTCTCGCTCTCTTGTTTTCTCTCTCTCTTGTTTTCTCTTCCTCTCTCTCTCTCTTGTTCTCTCTTCCTCTCTCTCTCTCTCTCTCTTGTTCTCTCTTCCTCTCTCTCTCTTGTTCTCTCTTCCTCTCTCTCTCTCTTGTTCTCTCTTCCTCTCTCTCTCTCTTGTTCTCTCTTCCTCTCTCTCTCTCTTGTTCTCTCTTCCTCTCTCTCTCTCTCTTGTTCTCTCTTCCTCTCTCTCTCTCTCTTGTTCTCTCTTCCTCTCTCTCTCTCTTGTTCTCTCTTCCTCTCTCTCTCTCTTGTTCTCTCTTCCTCTCTCTCTCTCTTGTTCTCTCTTCCTCTCTCTCTCTCTTGTTCTCTCTTCCTCTCTCTCTCTCTCTCTTCCTCTCTCTCTCTCTCTCTTCCTCTCTCTCTCTCTCTCTTCCTCTCTCTCTCTCTCTCTTCCTCTCTCTCTCTCTCTCTTCCTCTCTCTTCCTCTCTCTCTTGTTCTCTCTTCCTCTCTCTCTTGTTCTCTCTTCCTCTCTCTCTCTTGTTCTCTCTTCCTCTCTCTCTCTCTCTCTTGTTCTCTCTTCCTCTCTCTCTCTCTCTTGTTCTCTCTTCCTCTCTCTCTCTCTCTTGTTCTCTCTTCCTCTCTCTCTCTCTTGTTCTCTCTTCCTCTCTCTCTCTTGTTCTCTCTTCCTCTCTCTCTCTTGTTCTCTCTTCCTCTCTCTCTCTTGTTCTCTCTTCCTCTCTCTCTCTCTCTTGTTCTCTCTTCATCTCTCTCTCTCTTGTTCTCTCTTCATCTCTCTCTCTCTTGTTCTCTCTTCCTCTCTCTCTCTCTTGTTCTCTCTTCCTCTCTCTCTCTCTCTTGTTCTCTCTTCCTCTCTCTCTCTCTCTCTTGTTCTCTCTTCCTCTCTCTCTCTCTCTTGTTCTCTCTTCCTCTCTCTTGTTCTCTCTTCCTCTCTCTCTCTCTCTCTTGTTCTCTCTTTCCGTCTCTCCCTCTCTTTCCGTCTCTCCCTCTCTTTCCGTTTTTACCTCTGTTTTCTGTTTCTTCCACTTTTTCTTTTCTATCGCTCTTTTTTCTCTCGCCCTTTTTTCTCTCTCTCACTCTGTCTCCATCTCTTACAAATTTTCATTCACGACAAAATAAGATTAGAATTAAATTATTTTAAAAATATTTGCTTACATTTTACCCTTTTTTAGTCAATTTTTATATGCTTTCATACTTTTTATGACTTGTGTTAAAATGATAACCTTATTATTTTAGAAAACCATTCTTAACATAGAGAATGGGGGTTGTTTTGAAACAGTATTTCACCTTACACTTTAATAAACAAAAGAAACGATAAAACTTTAAAGTTAACTCGAAAATCCTATCCCCCAAAATAGCACGGTTCATATTCTGCATGTCCCTGGCAACATATATTCTTTTCTCATTATATTCGAAATTAATAAACGGGAACATTTTTTATTCATTACTTATCCTCACAAAAGGGGCCCTGTCGGTGGGGCATTAGAATACGCCGACTGCCCCCCCCCCCTGCTGAGGGTAAAAGTCCCTCAATGGGGGTCCTGGATATGACCTTAAACTATATCCAGTGGTGAGGCCCCCGCTTGTGTGCTTTGGGGAGTGTGGAGCCACCCTTTAATTACCATTGCTCCCAGGTCCACTCTGACCCAGAGTGGTAGTACCTGTTAGGGTCCCAACTATGGGTTAAATAGAAACCAACGTGAAAACAACAAATATATTCTATTAAAAAATTTTTCTTCAAAATCTTTGGATTCGGCATTAAATAACCCGAAAAGGGTTGATATGCCGTAAAACAAAAACAACCAACCAACCAACTTCACAAAAGGGGTTACTGTTATTGAAATCACTAATACAAGAAAGTATTTTGAAATGCTATCCATCTGGTAGACAAAATTTCCCAACAACACAGCTTCGTATGCCTAATTTGTGTAATTATTTTTTAAACGGTTCATGATAAATGTTCAGTGTTATTTTTAATTTTATTTTTTATTTTGTTAGAATTTTTTGGTGCTTGTCTCCGTTGGAGCCTATAAAAAATTTTTTTTTCAAGAAAAATCTTTAAAAATCTTTATAATGTACGTATCTGTCACAGATGTCATAGTCCAAGGATCATTTAAATCGGTCAAGTTTTTTTTATTTATTTTTTTTGGTACTTGTACAGTTTAGTCAAGACATTCGAAAAAAAATTTCATTTGATTTGACAGTTCCTGGCTGCTGTTTCCGACTGGTAGTACAGGAGCCCTAACTCTTTGGTAGCGCTTAGAGCAGCTGCTCCATCAACAGTTGTATAATATCGGGTTGTTTGTAGTGCCATGTTGCGCATGGAAAGGGACCCTGCACTAATCCCCGATGGGTTTTCCCGAGGCCACAGTCCTAGTTGAAGAAAGGTCAGCTAATTGGTCTACTTGTGTTGCATGTCTGATATCCTGCATAACATCTTGTTCAGCTCCCCCTCACCTAACTGAAACTCTTTAAAAACATGATGACACTAAAATCAAAAAATAAGCTTAAACCAGGCCTAGGGACAAACAAATTCAACTTGAGGCTTGCATTCACTAACATCCGTGGGCTTAGAACTAATTTAGCTGATATTGAAGCATTTCTCCTAACAAATACCCCGGATATCTTAGCACTAAGCGAGACTAACCTACACTCCTCCATCCCCTCTAACTACTTTAACATGCCTGGCTATCTCCCACTCTGCCGTAAGGACTCTGACAGACATATGCACGGACTTGGAGTCTACATTCGTAATACCCTCCCCCTGGCTAGAGAAACAAACCTAGAAACGGACGATCAAGCCTTTATGTGCTTTAGACTAAACATACAGCACAACATTAGCCACTTTTATTTTCTCTACCACTCTCCCTCGACCCAGGACTGCACCATAATAAACAAAGTCTCTGACAGTATAGACACAGCACTCTCCCTCGACACTAGCACCCAAGTCCATGTATTTGGTGATTTTAATGTTCACCACAAAAACTAGCTTGGATTCTCTACTCACACAGATGCAGCGGGCAGCACAACACATAGTTTTGCTATATCTCACCCCCTATCACAAATCGTTACGTTTCCAACCCGTTTCCCTGACCAGCAAGAACAACAAGCATCACTTCTAGATCTGTTTCTGACTACAGTTCCCGAGGATTGTACAACAAATGCTAACAGCCCACTCGGGAACGCTGACCATGCAGTGATAATGGTAGAAATCGCCCTAAATTCTAAACCCAAAACTGAAGAGTCAGTGCTCAAAACAACAAGATATTATAAAAAGGCTGACTGGGAAGCCATCAGATCTTATCAGAGATGCCCCATGGGGAAAGATTTTCTCTTTTCCTGCTGAACAGTGCGCAAATGAGACCACTGAATGGTTCAAAACAGCAATGGAAGCACATGTTCCCATGCGGAAATTTTATAGCAAGTCCCACTCTCCCCAATGGTTTCCTTCGACTTGCGCAACTGCCATTGCTCAAAGGCAGCATGCATACCGCAGATTTAACCGACATAAGTCCAGTTCAAACAAACAGAAGTACATAGAAGTTAGAAATAACGTTAAGAAAGAAATAGCGACAGCCAAGAGAGAATTTACTGAAACCACTAAAAAACGCATCGAAGCACAAAAATTAGGAAATCGTGACTTCTGGAAAATCTACAACAGTGTAGTAAATAATGGGCAATCAACAATTCCCCCACTAACCAACAATCACGAGGTTGTTTGCTCAGCAACCCACAAAGCTAATATGCTTGCCAGCCGGTTTGCCTCGGACTCCACACTGGACCCTTCCAACCACCCACTGCCTGACTTTCCTTTGCGGACAGACGCCACGCTAGACGATCTAAAAATCACCCCTGCTCGGGTACATGCTATCATAAAAAATCTTGACACTTCAAAAGCATGTGGACCTGATCTCATCCCAGCTGTGCTAATAAAAAAGTGCTCAGCTGAAGTAGCTCCAGTTCTCTCCAAACTCTACAACAAATGCCTTAATGAATCATGCTTTGCAGGCTGTTGGAAAACCGCTTCTGTGATACCAATATTCAAGGATTCTGGCGAAAGAACTGACCCATCAAATTATCGCCCCATTAGCCTCCTCCCACTTTTCGCCAAAATATTTGAGACCATAATTAACCATGCTCAAGTCCGTCACCTTACAGATGCTAAACTTCTGACTGACAAACAATATGGATTTAGACAAGCCCGTTCCACAGCTGACATCCTCACTGTAATCTCTGAACGTATATACCATTCACTGGACAAAGCGGGGGAGGGCAGAACGGTAGCTCTAGATATATCGAAGGCTTTTGACAGGGTATGGCACAAGGATCTCCTCAGGAAAATTAAATCATACGGTATCACTGGTAGAATACTTAGCATAATTAAATCCTTCTTAGATAAGAGAAAAATCCAGGTTGTCCTCGACGGTCGAACATCTAAACAGTGTGATATAAATGCGGGAGTGCCTCAGAGGTCTATTCTTGGACCTCTATTGTTCCTAATATTTATTAATGACCTCCCCGACAAAACTGCCTCTGAGATGGGTATATATGCTGATGACACTACACTCTATAACAGGCATGACAGGAAAACAAATGAACACATATCTAAAGAAATGGCAAAAACACTAGAGGATGACCTCCAATCTGTAGTGGAATGGGGACATAAATGGATGGTCACATGCAATGCTGCCAAGACCAAACTGGTTTCCTTCAATAACTACAAGAAACCTTCTCTGCCACCAATAGCAATGGCCCGTGACTCCCTGTCTGAGAGTACATCTTTCAAACTGCTTGGCCTAACGTTCACAGGAAACATGAGCTGGAACAATTATATTGAAAACATTGCCAGGGCCGCTGCAAAAAAGGTAGGCTCTCTCTACCGTGCTAGAAAACTACTGACACCTGAAAGTATCCTGTATCTCTATAAGGCCACCATTCGCCCATGTATGGAGTATTGTTGTCACATCTGGGCTGGTGCGTCTACTACTAGTCTCTCTCTCCTAGACAAGGTTAAAAAAAGAGTCGCCAACCTGGTAGGCCCTGAACTGGCATCTAAGCTTCAGCCTCTGTCCCATCGACGAAACGTTGCATCTCTCTGCTTGTTCTACAAGTATTTTAATGGTGAATGCTCTGACGAACTGCAGACACTTGTGCCCCCACGATGCAGACACCCTCGACAAACCCGACAGGCAGCTAAATCCCACCCCCACACAGTAGAGATCCCTAGATGTAAAAGATCTTTCTATTCCAGTAGTTTCTTCTCCTAAACCGCTAGACTCTGGAATTCCATTCTATGTTCCTACTTCCCTAACTGTACTGACATGCAGAAGTTCAAGTGCAACGTGCACCGACATCTTGCTGCCCAAATCCCTACATAGTGCCCCAGTAGTTGTTACCCCTGATAGTAGCCCCCTACACCAAAGTGGCAATGTGCCTTGTTTGGGGTGAAAATGTAATTAAAAAAAAAATATATATATATATATATATATACACACACACATAAAATATTCATAAATTAATCCAAATATTTAAATTTCACGTTATAAGAACATTCAATGAACATTAATTTTAAAGTTTAGGTTGCTCAAAGTTATAATAAAAAAACGAAATTTGTAAAATTTTAGCTATCGTCTCAAACAAAGGATATATATATATATATATAGTCAGGTTCCTAATGGCACAATTTTAACGTTTGTGGGAACTTTTTGGAGATTTGCAAATCTATACATTTTTGGAAAGTTTATTGTCTAAGGAATCAGAAAACCAATGTTTGCATTTGCCCAGATGCCTATATGGCGGCCATATTGGATTTACAAAATGGCCGCCGTAAAATGTACGTTTTGTAATATCTTGGCTTCTAAATACGCTGGAACATTGATTTTAACTGCTAAACCTACATTTTCAGGGTCCAGGAAGCCAATGGTGGTAGTTATAAAATTTTCCCATATGTATATATGGCAGCCATATTGGAATTTACAAAATGGCTGCCGTCAAATGTATGTTTTGTAATACCGCGGCCTCTAAATAAGTTGGAACAATGATTTTTACTGCTAAACCTACATTTTCAGTGTCAAGGAAGTCAATGGTCCACGTTATCATTTTATCTTTTGTACCCCACCCCCCTTTTGAAACACATAATCCAACATATGAGTAAAAAACTTAACAACCCTGGCAGTTAGTCAGAAAATTATTTTTATTGAAATGCCTTTTAACTGTAAACTTTGAATGTTTGTGCAACCATCTTAAACATAATTAGATGTTAGATCATAGTCTATGTATAATAATCATCATCAACATCATCATCAACATCACTTTCATACATCACAGCTTGGGAATCTTCATCGTTTTCGCACTGGCTGCTGCACCGACACATATCAGTACAAGCTAAGTCTTTAGACCTGCAGGAGCATCTGCCAGAAGAACAGTCAAATATACATTTGCATGTGATCATCTCAAGAATGGCCTTAGGGGCTGGGAGGACCTCTGTGGTCGTTGGTTTTAGGGTGCCATCCAAATCTTTGAAGTACCCATTTTCCAGAGGATCCAGTTGTGAAATCTGCAGAGCAATGGTTGCTTGTGCCCATACCCTTGCTTGGACATGGACTCTTAAAATATGCTGCTTTAGAGCTCCAGGTGTTGGAGGGAGCCTGTCACTTTCTGCCCTATGCTTACAGAACAGATGCCATCGCAGTTCAGGGATTGTTTTTATGTTGATCCCTTTTGGCGAGTAAGCTGCACATACAAAGGATTCCAGTTTTGACAGCATTCCATCTGTCACTTCTGCTTCATCCATAAGCATTTGCAGAGCATTGACAACATCTGAGTCTGCTTTGAGGTAGATCTGTAGCCAGGTTGTCTTGCATATACGAGAGAACCTCCCTGTGTTGCCGGTCTCAGTGAACGCATGGAAGGCTGGCAAAGCCTTTGCTCTTTCTTTACCTAGAGCTCGCCACAGTGGTTCAATTTGTATAACACAAGAGGACATAGAAATGGACGTGTTTTTCAGCAATAGGTCATAGTTTGCTGTGACTAGCACTAAAACGTCCGTATCTGGAGAGAAAAATACTAACTGTGCATCAGGTGGGTTTCGCTGTGAAGCCAGCACAGCCTGGTGAATAAGCAGCGTGTCTGCTTCCTCATGGTTATTTACTTCAAAGACCAGGTCTCTGTTGCTCTTAGTGTATCCAAAAGCAGATATGATGATCAGCTTGGATGATCCCTTGTTATACTCTAGAGTTTGGGCAGCAAGATAGTCGGTCAGATCAGCCTTCGTCTTGTCATGGGAGAGGAACCTCCTCATTGGGATGTGTTTGATGTTAGTGTCATCTCTGACTTGATACTGAACAGAAGCTTTTCCTTGTCTTCGTTTTTCTCTGGTTGCACTTTTCAGAGAATCTGCTCGGTATGTGTCAAAAACGAGGATGATTTCATCATAATCTCGTGTTAGTTGCATCAGTCTGTCATTGAAGCAGCTACTCAGATCCTTGAGTGTCACTAGAGTCGCTGGTTTCTTGCTCAGCTTCTGCACAAGCACCATGCCATCCACCAGTGCTATCTTCCGACTTGGCTGATCAGTAGATGTGGGCTCTGTAAATCCTGTATACGTTGCATCTTGATGGGTAGAATTTCCAGCTTGAGGTGACTGGTCTTCATGGGGCATGTCTTCTCTTGTCAGCTTCTCAAGTAGATGGATTAACTTGGACTTGTTGTAGCATGGTAGCATTGTCCCATCAGGGGCAAACAGTGCTCTTGGTGTCAGAGTGAATTCATGGTTTCCTATGGCCTCTTTCTGGTTGATGTCTCGGCTTGACCTGGCAAGTACCATCAGCTTTGCAAACAGGTCCTTGGTCTCCTTCAGATCCACAGTATTGTCTCTGAGTTTCACTGTAATCTTCTTGTTCCCAGAAAGGAACATCTTGTTGTTCTCTTTCTTCACAGGGGCCCAGAGGCTGACATCTCCATTGATCCGTTCTGACACGTAATCCTTATACAACTTCTGTCCAGTGACATCAATATTCAAGATATGTGGTACATACTCATCTGGGATGTAGGCATTAGTGATCACATTGTACAGCTTTTCCACTTTAGTGGTAAAGGGGTTTCCATGGCTGAGCAAGGCTTCCTTGATCTTGTCGACTGTACCATGTGCCCTCTTGACTGCACTTGGTTCAAGCTCATGATGCTCTGTGATTCTGTCAGCTTCCATGCCAAACTGACTCTTGAACTCTTTTGACAGACATGAAAGTTCTGGTGTGGCCAGAAAAAATCTCTGTCTGGCATTGGCATTATTGGAGATGCCTATTATGCCAGAGCTAGTCTTCATCAGTTTGTTCAGGTGTTCACATGCATGGTCTGCCCCAACAGACACGAAGGGAATGACACTTTCCGTGACTGATATATTGCCTGCTCGTAATTCCTCCCATGTATGAGGGTGATTGCTTCTCAAGTCATGCATATCTGCAATGTATCTTGGCCAGAGTCACTTATACTTGATGCGGTCCATGGCAAAGAACAGTTTGCTAAGTGCTTCTCCAGCTTGCAGATGGAGTTCCAGGTCAGCATTTCGAGTTGCTGCTACAAAGAACAGAATTGCTTCCACCCAATCTAGGTACCTCATCATGGCCTTGAACATTGCATTCTGGGATTTCTGTTCCTTCAATTTTTTAAATGCTGTGATGACCTCAGCAGTGGTCAAGGCTTCCTGAAGGGTGCTGTTTGCTTGCTTCACGGATTCAGCCTTCGTGTCTTTATCCTCAGAGCAGGCAGCTTCTACTCCTTCTGCTGCCGTCAGGCACACATCTTTCAATTGTGGGTTGTCCTTGAAGAACACCTCCAGAGCCATTTCATAGAGTGCTATGTATGAGTAGATATGGGCATGGAGAGCTCGCTTGTAGTGTGTGCATTTCAGGATTTGCCTTGTCGTGGCAGGACCATACACACCTGCTTCCACCCAGGCATCATCTATGCCTGAGTTCTCCATGGAGGCACCAAGCGCTCTGAGGGCAGCCATTATGACATGCAGTTCACCCAGTCTGGGAACAACCATTTGTTTCAAGTCAGGTCTGGCATCTAGGAGCTGCACCACCTTCTCATAAAGAGCCATGTCAAAGGTAATGACTGTGGGGTGATCTTCCCCAACTGCCAACTTTCTCAGCTTATTTGCTTGTACGATCACAGTTAGTAGAGTTGCCCACTCGTGTGCCACCTCAGGGAGTAGTGGCAAGGCTCCAACCTGTGTCAAGGGAAGGCTTTCAGACAGCAGTGAGTTGTATCCTGCCCAGCCTGGAATCTTGCTGGAGGTTTCTCGAGGTTTCATTCTGGATAAAGCAGATGCAACAACCCATCCAAGCTGTGTCAGCTGATAGAATTCTGAGATCCCCTGGCCAATGGCAAACTGTTCTGACCTCTTGGTAGCCTGTGGTTTGGGCTTATTACAGTGAAGCATGTCTACATGATAGGGTGTGACTGATATACTCTTTGCATCACCTATAATCAAAGGTTCTGCAACAGGTTCTTTAGAAGGGCCAACTTTCTGGTACACTGCTGTGATGGTTCCGTGGGTGGTTCCCTTCCCATCAGGAGTATCCTCTGCAAAATCTGTGTTATCTACGGCGAAAAACACGAAGGTCCCCTTCTTGAGGAATGGTGGTACATAGAGGCCTTGGTATGCTCTGGTATTTTCTACAACAGCATTTGCCAGAGCAGTTTCCATGAGAAGGACACGGCGATGTGAAATAGCGTAGCCATGAGCATTGAGAAGATTCAACATCTTCTTGTTGCGTGTGTCATGGTGGACAGTCAGTGCCAGTCCCAGAACCTGAGAATTCCCTCGTGAACGGGGTGACTTAAATGCTGATTCATTGCTTGGCTTGTACCTTACCTGTTTACTGGATTTGAACCCATACATGATATTCTGGCTCACCGTCAGTGTTGCTCGGTCAACATCTTTAGTTCTCTTTACAGTTTCCAGCTTTTCAGCAGGCCCAACCATTATCCAATGGATTAAGGTGTATAATTCAGCTGGAACATCATTATTGTCACTAGATACCTGCATGACATTTCTTTCCTTTGGCTCTTTGAAGGTTACAATGCTTTTCCTTATCACCTGTGCTGCTTTGTAGATTGTCTTCATGCTGTTCTCCTCCTTACCAGTTGTCATTGAGGTATTAACCATGTCCTCTTCACATGCATCTGGGGAGTAGAGGACAGTTGGCTTCCTTATGTTTGGTCGAACAGACTTCAGGTGTGGCAAATAAGTAAGGATCCTTTCTTTCAGACATTTTCTACTGAATACAGGTACATGACCTTCAAAAACTTCCGAACCAAGCATATTAACATAAGTCGTTTCAATATCATCCATCCCAAGGTATGCTTTGTTTTTTGTTTCTACATCAATAAGATTTATCAGCTCAAGCAGACTCGCCTTTTGTAGAAAGGGTTCTTCAGCAGTTTTTCTAGTGTTAGTATCTCGAAGAGCATGGAACACATTTTGGGTCCAGCAAGCTTTGTGGTATAGGGCATCAATTGCATGTGCATCACCTGGTGATATGCAGGTGTTCAGCCTAGTTTTCAGTGCAGGATTATGGGACCTTTCCACAGCATCTTTGAGAGTTTTACCTGCATTCTCAGTCCTGATCTGGTACAGTTGTTGGCCATTGTCCTGTTGGCAGAAGAAGCACTCTTTCTTATCCAGTGGACTTGTATGTGATCGTGTGAATGGCAATGCAGAACCAGATGTAGAGGTGTCTGGAACAGCCTCTTCTGTAATTCCTCTTTTCTGCCCAGGCTTTTTGGCAGTGTAGTGTCCTGTAGCTAAAGCGTGTGCGATGCGATCTCTTGCACGTTGTATTTCAACTTTGTTAGTTGCACTCGAATGACATGAGCGATGCCAGACCGCCCTCTCTTCACAAAATGTTTCTGGTGTGCAGTTCTGCAATCGCCTTTGGATTTGGATATAGTCCCCATCATTCAAACTAGCCCTCTCTAGAATTACTTGCAGTACGAGCCCATAGGACTCTAATCGAGGATGTTGCACCAAGACTTTCTTTTTATCATCAGACTGGCAGAGAAT
>NC_136506.1:84269763-84287263 GCF_053919585.1 Euprymna scolopes | reverse complement strand
ATAAATGTTTGAAAAATATTTTGTGCGTTTGTGGTATGAAAAGATTCTTTTCAAATATAAATATATATATATATATATAAGATGGGAAGGTAGTTTCCTTGAAGCATTGCTGGCAAATAAATGTGGAAGATTATAAGAAGGCTATAGAAATGCAGGGAACAGTGTTAAAATAATTTGATGTATAGACAAAAAACGGAGAAACGAATGAGGGTCTTGTAGAGCTTTTTTTTTAATTTTTTTTTTTTTTCATATATTCATTTATTTCTAGAACAAATACAAAATAGTAAAATAGACTTGATGTTTGAGATAACCGTGATAGAAGTCTTTGATATTTCGAGAATGTCATCTCTTTTTCAGAAAGAAAATGACCAAAAGAAATGTTGTTAAAAAGTGGGGTGGGGGGGCACTTTCATTTGCCCATATATTACATCATTTTAACATCGGGTTTCCTCATATATATATATATATATATATATATATATAGTCTTGGAAGTTTTTAAACTTTAAAACTATACAAAAAAAAAAAATTTTATCATTCGTTAGAAAACCATTTAGTCAGTAAGTCATTCAATAACCTGCAATCACTGCATCAACTTGCCCTCTCGAATTCACTATAGTACCAGTAATAATTTATTTTTTAAGGGATCATCAGTTGTTTACCATGAAACACTGTTTCGGGTATATATATATATAATGTGTGTGTGTATAATGATGAGAATATTGGAAATAGTATTCCGACGAAATGGAGATATGAAAAAGGAACAAACCAAGTTATGTTTTCAGCAACGTTTCGTCTTTATTTCGAGACTTCCTCTGGATGAATGAAATTAAGAAAACAAAACTCCAGTACAAATATTTGAAAATGTTTTTTTGATTTAATGAAATGTATGACCTTGTTCTATTTCAGAAAACGAAAAAAGTCGTTGGAAATTCAAAAAAGTGTGTGTGTGGAGGGGGGGGTGCATAGCGAGTGAAAGAAAGTAAGATTAAAAATGTTTTTTTTAATAACGTTATATAGCCGTTAATATACTAAAAAAAATTACATATACTAGTATTTCAGTCCGTCGTTGCCTGGGTGTTTGCAAGTGTATGTTGAGCAAAAAAAAAAAAAAAAAAAAAAAAAAAAAAAAGCGGTGAATTTTAACTTTGACCCCTATTATGACCTATGTACATTTATTGTTTGGGACTCAAATCAAGTTATTAAGTTAGATCCATGTCCAAGGAACCTATATCTAAAATTTCAAGTGATTAGACCCAAAATTGGCGGAGGAGTTTGGTAGAGTTCTCAAAGGTCAAATCGTTGAACTTGACCCCTTAATAGTGAAATTTCTGTCGGAAAACGGATTACAAAGATTTTCTCAAATCTCATTACCATGTATATCAAATTTCGAGTCTGTAGACTTAAAATTGACAGTTATTGCGTAGGGAAATGTATACATACATACACACACATTCACTTTATATATATAAATATATATATAAATATATATATATATATATATATACTTGCTTTCCTCGTTCAGTTGTCTGACTATAGGCACAAGTGTTTGATCAGCTAAAAAAATGGTTTATTTATTTATTTATTTTTTGGTACAGGATATCTTGGATTTCTGTTTTGTTTCTTGCTTTGAAAAGAAAATTCCTAAATGCCAAAAATAAGTATTCGTTTATTAGTAACCGAATAGTCTTTCGACATTGTTATCATTCCCATGACTGACAGCAATCTCTAATAATATGCTTTGGGTCTCCGTCGAAACATCTCTACCTATAAACAACTATTCCAGTACTTATGAAACTAAGGGAGGTAATCTAGAAGCAAGTAGCGTCAACCAAGCAATCATCAGCGGACTGAAGTATTAGTATTCTTTATAAACTAGTAAACTATTTTTTCCCAGTTGTTAATTTACTTCTTTCATGGACACCTGGTCTTAAACCTCCATCTTGTTAATTTCTGGTGGTCTGGAGGAAAAATGGTAGTCTACAGAGTCAAGGGTCACTAAGGGGCTCTTACACTGATGATTACATAAGTATGTCAACACGAGTGTCTGTAGGTGGAAAAATACTTAAGATTTATTAAAGAAATAATATGCACGCACATCTATCTATATCTCTATATATCTATATATAAAATAATGAAATCAAAGGAGATGGAGTGTTTACCTTATATAAGCAATGGTAAATTTCAATCTAATATAAATACCAGTATTTATATATAGATGTTTTAATTCCAACCAAATAAAAAAAAAAAAAACTCAATACACACATAATAGAGCGTGGATTATAAGAGAAAAGAAATAAAAACTGTGAGTTGAAATTTACAATCAAAATTTATTGTTCGACTGAATACTCCCAAAACCAATTTACAAAGTCTTTATTCCGCGGAATTTCAAAGAATGCTATTCTTGCTATTCTTCTCATTAGAGGACAGAAAGAAATCAGCAAATTATATTTGTAGCAATGCTAGAATTTGCTGGTTATGGCATTAAATGAAACCGCAATTTATTATAGACATAAATTGCAAAGATGTAAATGTCCTTTAAAAACGAGTGAAAAAAATGTAGGATATGTTCAAAAAATAATAAAAATAAACCGGGCATAAAATTGCAGCTTGCATGAAGATTCTTTGAAAGGTAATCCGAAAGGCAAAAATAATTCTTTAGAAAGAATCAAATCCAAATTTAAATCCAGTTGAGTACAATTAGTCCGGTTGGAAAATTTTCAATGCAGCTGGAATTATGGAAATTGTTTTTGCGGTTAGTGCAGTAGTCCAAAGATAGTTTGATCTTCAGTTGAGTGGATTCGAGAAATGCACACACACACACACGCACACACACACACGCACACTCACACACACACACACACACACACACACACACACACACACACACACACACACACACACACACACACACACACACACACACACGAGGGGCGTCCAAAAGTAAAACCTGTTTCTTTTTTTATACCAAAAAAGTTGAAGATCTATGAAGACGGGAGTGGTGCCATTAAGACGAGCATCCTTTTGTGCTCCGGAATTTATTTTTCTACATGGTCACCACCATTTTTAATGTACTTCTGCCAGGAATTAAATAATGCATCTCTACTCCCGTCCATGGCAGGGGTTGCTTTCTTAGATTCTCACACCGTCAATATTTGTAACAGGGAGATGAAATTTTCAGGTCGTGAATGCATGAGTTCAGGCATAATAACTATACAATTTGCAATTCCCTCTGGTCAACTAGCGGGATAAAAATTAGGAAACATTACTTTGGAAACGTACTCTTATGTATTTCGCATTTATCCTGTTCTGGATTTTATCGCCTTTCTAATTGAATTTTTACCATATCCTTTTTCTCCCTTTTTCCCCCGTTTCTTGCTTTCTTAAGTTCTTCAATCCCTATAAACTGTCACTAACTGTTAAATTACTTTTGTGATACAGATGTGATTGTCATATTTGCAGTTTCCTTTTAATGCATTAACCTGCAAAATTTGTATACTTTGCAAACCTCTTTCCTCTCATGAGAAGAATTGCATTTTTCGAAACTCCATGGAATAAGTTATTTTTGTTTTGTTTGTTTATTTGTACTCCTTGTCAGATAATTAAGATTTAATATATTTTAGATTTATAATGTATTTTTTTTAACAAATTGAATAAACTTTTAATAACAAGATATAGAAATATATTTTCTCATAATATATACCAATCCTTATTTAAGGAAGCTTAATGTAATTACAGAGCAATATAGTGAATAGATGACTAAAAAAAAAACCCAACTATATTCTAAAATTCATGATGTTGAGCATCTTATAATTTATTCCTTTAATTTAAAATTCAAAATGGCATAATGGAAACATATTTGCATCTTTTCCAATTTTTGGATTTTAATCACGTAAAATCACTTTATTTCCTTTTGACGGATTTATTGTTGCTATTTCTTCTGATGAGTTAATGGCAAAATAAATTCACTGATTGATTTAATAATTAAGTGATTGATTTTGCTCTACGAAACCGATACTGTAAATAATTGTAAATGTCAACTGAATTAAAGGAATAAAATATAAGATAGTCAACATCATGAATTTTGGAATATAGTGTTTTGTCATTTATTCAATACAAACTACTGATGTAAAATCTCTATTATTGTTAGGATAATCTAGTTATCTGGTGTTTACATTTTCTGTGTTTCTTTTGGTAATCAACCAAGTTATTTGTAGTTTCTGGAGAGAAATCTTTTCTGGAGCAATTGACTTTGCAAAAGACTTTTAGAATTTTGGAGAAAATGCCGAAAGCGTGTACTGCGTGGAATTATTTGCCGATCTTAAGCGAAGCAATGGATTGCTTGCAATGCCCGGACTTCGTTGGAATGAACTTTAATTAGAACACAAATTGGGACAAAGCCATAAAAAATAAAATAAAAATAAATTAGGAAACTCTTGTAAGTGAACAAAAGTTGGTGGTTCATTATGGTAAATCGTCTCATAAGATCTTTTCAGGAGAGTGTCGATAGAATTGTATCGAAATTGAACTGTTGTTTCCTCAACGCAGCAAAATCCCACCCCTTACCTGTTGAGGGCTCTCAATGCTGAAAGACCTTCTATTCTACTTGTTTCTTCTCTCAGACGACTAGACCTTGGAATAACCTTCCTGTTTCCTACTTCCTTGATTGTACTAACCTGCAGAAGTTTTAATGAGGCCCCCAGAATCATAGTCATAGATATTTGCAGCTTCTCTTCCAATTTTGGATTTTAATCATGTCAGATCGCACTCTATTTCCTTTTGACGGATTGATTGTTGCAATTTCTTCTGATGAGTTAAGGGCAAAGTAGATTCACTGATTGATATAATTATTAAGTGATTTATTTTGCACTATGAAACAGATACTATCAAGAATTGTAAAAGTCAACTGAATTAAAGAAATAAATTATAAAATGGTCAACATCATGAATTTTGTGAATATAGATTTTTGTCATTTATTCACCATATATATATATATATATATATATATTGAATCTCGCTAGATTCATCAACTCTCATGAGTCGTAGACGATGAAACACGTGTCAATAGATAATTATATTTTAAAAACAGCGTATATGCCGCTCCCCATGTGGGGGTACCAAATTGGTTAAAGGGAAAATTATTCCCAACTCGGATCAAGGTAAAAATGCACTTCCGTAAATAATTGAATTCATTCAAAACGTATTGCACAAGCAAAAACAAATAGCATATACATATTAGCTGGCTGTCTGCTTAATACGCTTAAATATGATATTTTCATTCATGAAGATTGCATATGAATTCTGATAGAATCAATCTCCCTATTGATTATTACATACTAGCGGGGGTACCCGGCGTTATCCGGGTGTGATGATGTGTGTGTGTGTGGAGGGGGGGAGGTAAATCAAAACAATAATTAAAGGGAAAAATAAAGAATAAGCGAACGAAATAATCCTTTTTAAATGTTAAAAGTTTTTTCAAAATCAGAAAGACAAAAAAAAAACAAAAAAAAAAACGGTGAACATGATGGAAAATACAGAAGAAACAAACGGAAAAATAACCCAGTTTAAAAATTAACACTTTAAAAATCGAAAAAGAAAATGTCCGATATGTTGGCGCAAATGTGACTTTAAAACGACGCTGTCACTATAACCACTACTCTACAATCACGTCAGCAAAGTAACCTTTTTTTTCCTATTTAAACTAATTCAAGAAAGAATGTTTTTCGTGCATGCGTGTTTGGCTAAATTGTCATGAAGAAACAATTTTTTGCTATTGCGAACGTTTGTTTCAATGGGAAATAATTGGCCATTTTTTTTCTAATATTCATATATTATTCGACCAAGACTGTCTTGCAATTAATAATTATCAAATATTTACATATTATACATGAAAATAATTCTGAAACTGTTATCTATATGTGGAAATGGGTGATATATGCGATTTATCTTATCAATTTTGAAATATTATTCAACTTTGCTCGGTCATAACTTTGCTTCCTGTGGTCATAAAAATAAAAACCAAACACCAGTAGAGATGGACTTCTTTAGATAGTCTGTAAAATTTCAGCCATATTCAATCAAATTTAACCCCCGCACATATGTCTCCGAACGTAACGTATGAAATGTAAACATTGAAAAAAGCGTTTCCCTTTTTGCTGCTGTCATTTTTTACCATTTTTTTTTCATTTTTAACTTTAAGCATAAAAACATTGAACGCATAAAAGAAAAATTAAGATCATTAGAATGCTTATTTTATTCTCTTTCCATCAATATAATTCTTTTAAAAATTGACCAACAAATAAAAAAGATATGACTTGTTGAACCACATTAGGTGTGTAATTTTGCCGATGTCCACGAAAATACAGCATACGCCCTTTCAAACGGTACCAGTTTCAACCCTGTCTGATGCCGCCGAGAAAAGTTTTAGGCAAACGTACATACATACATACATACATTTAAACAGACAGGTGAGATTTATATAATAGATTACGAGGAATAATTTGCCCCATGGACAAATTCGCCAACAAATAAAAATAATAATGTCGTTCATCAAATTCTGTCTGTGTTTGTTTACAATATCACGTCAGCTGATATTTGAACTTGACGATGAATGCCCTGGAAAAGTCACTTCTTATTAATGTTTAGTTTTAAGATACGCAAACGAATAAATGATTTGCGGCGATATTAAGTGGTACCTCTTCTTTTATCGTAAATCAAACTTATTGATAAGAAAAAAATAAGATAAAATGGTGAGGTACACCCAGACTTGAACAGAGGCTCATTCGATCTATAGTGGAATGTTCTACCATTTAGCTATATCTCCAGATTAGAATAAATCTGTTTTTTTTGTTTTTTGTTTTTTTTTAAGAAAAATAATTTGCTAAGATTTTATTATATTCCTTGGCCAGTGTAACGTGAAATATTCCCCTGTAAAAATTATTCTTTTTTATAAGAGAGAAAAGCTATTTTTAAGATTGGATTTTTTTTGATTCTTGATATTTATCGGATGAATTTCTGTACAAAACATACCTAAGAACACTGCCAGACATATAAATTAGCTTTGTGTGAAAGCAGCTGTTTCGAAACCTATGAGAAAGGAACTCACCCACACACTGATTTTTATATAACGGTAGAGATATATAAGTACTGTATGATTCGGGAGGGGGAAGGCTCAAATGTAATGTGAACAAACATCTCGCTACTCAACTCGGCACAGTTTTCTGTTAGATACGATATAAGATAATAGCACTCTTACGTCTAAGTGGGTTTTATGCAGTGGTGGAATTCAAATTTTTTAAGAACAGGTTCTAAGAAAATGCTAAGTAGAATAAAGAATATACTATAACGTAGTTATGAATAGAGGTTTACATAATTTTAACAACCGGTTCGCCGAACTCATAATATTTTAAGCACCGGTTCGCACGAACCGGTGCTTAAAATATTATGAATTCCATCACTGGTTATACGCCTTGTTTAGAGTGAAATAGAGTAAAATTTCAGATCATTTGAAACCATAGCAGCAAGTTTTAGTCTCTCCTCCATCTGGCCTTGATGGAGGGGAGACTAAAACTTGTATCAAATAATCCTTATACACTGTGAAATTTACTTTATGTATTAAAACCAAAGAAGGGAAATATAATTTACTAGCGCGGGTATCTGGCGTTGCCCGGGTGTTTGTAGATGTGTGTGTTTTTGGGTAAGTCGTTGGCCGGGTGTTTGTTTTAAAAAAAAAAAAAAAGCCTTGACGCGCAGGTGTAAAATAATAAAGTGTAAAAAAAAAACAAAACGTGCGCGTTTAACGGCAGGTGCCCGTTTTTGACGAGTTAATGACGTCAACTTTAAGTGCGGGACAGTGTTTTATTTACCGCGAGTCTGTTCGCTTCTTTTTTTATACGAAAAAGCTTAATGCACATGCGGCGATCGAAAATTGTTGAATATTTATCTTTTGAAAGTCGGGCAAATTTAATAGATAGGCGACCCTGGTTGTTAACTCGTAGATATTATCATTTAGGCGCGATATAAAAAGTTTTAACAAGTTGTGAGGCGATCGATCGGTTCTTGGAAAAAAGCCTTTCTGGGACATACAGAAAAACGCGCACACACACACACACACATACACAAACATTTTCGCTTTTATTTTTATAGCTAGATGGGAAATATTTGGAATCAAGTCTCCCCTTGCTGTTATTTCAGATCATTTGAAACCATAACATCAACGCCTCCATCAAGGCTAGAGGTTTTGGGGAAATATCCGATATTCTCTATTTCATACGCAAAACTAGAAAAACAATGACTATGATTGAAATGTATCTTTCTACCCACAAAAATCCTTTTTGAAGGTGCTGAAAACGAAAATAAGTTAAAATCCCAGGAAATGAGTAGTTTCCAAGATATGAATAAATTATAGTTTTAAAAATGGGGATCAGTTTTCTATATTAGTTTAACGTAAAATGAACACCCACTTCATAGCCACCTTTTGCAGTGTTTATTTGGTAATTGTGGCCTGGTAAGCCAACACAAAACTTACCTTAAAATAACTTGTTTTCCATAGGTTTTTGGGTGTACTGAAAACGAACATTGCATTTAAATTTACCACAAGCAAGTATTTTTCCAGTTATTAAGCAATGTAATTCTTTATAAGTGTTGACAAGTGAGCAAATTTTTGCTTAAAACTCTGAAAAATACTTATTTGTGGAAAATTTAAATGCGATATTCGTTTTTAGCACACCCGAAAACCAGTAAAAAACAAGTTTTTTAAGGTAGGTTTTGTGTTGGTCTACCAGGCCACAATAAACACCACCCTTTAAAAAATGCCCCCCACCCCCGCAAAAAAAGGGTGGCCATAAAGTGCGTGATCACTTTACGTTAAATTAATATAGAAAATTGATCCCCCCACCATTTGAAGCAATGTGACCTTAAGGACAAATGTCACATAGTCCACTACCCAATTCAGGTCATTAGCTTTCCAACAAGCCTTCATTTGTTAAATTCTGATCAATAGTCACTGAGATTTCAGATTATAAAATTGCAAAAAAAAAAAAAAAAAAAAAGGTGGTATATCTATATATCGATATATCTATACTCGTTGCTAAATTGAATATTGAAATTCTCATATGTTTGGTTCTATGGGTATGAAACTGCATGAAAATTTGCAGGCCTTTTGTAAGATTATAATACTATTCTATGGTCCAAATTTTATGAAAATTGGTAAAAAAAGAACCTATATTTTCAAATCAATAAAATATGGCCAAATTTGTGTGTGTGTGTGTGTATATATATATATATATATGTGTCCTGGCAGGCCAGCTTCAGTTTTGCTGTTTCCGTTGTCTCCCCTGTGGCCTCGCCAGACCACTAATATATATATATTAGGTACAGGCAATAATGGCGGAGAAAATAAAGGGGGGGGACAGTTTTGAAAGCTGTTCATCATAATTTTTTGTAGGTTTCCGACTACTTTTTGATTGTATTTGAAAAATTAAAGCTAATTTTCAAAAGGAAAAAAAAAAAAATATTTGTACACGTGAAAAAAAAATTACAAAGAAAAATATTTTCACGGCGATATTCAGTAACTGACAAATTCAACCAAATTCTGAAGTTAAATAAGTTAAATTATAAAAAAAAAATCCCTTGAAAGATAAATATTAGTTTTCCGGGTCTATTTCAAAGATAATTAATAAAGTAAAGTCTTAAGATATTGAATTAAGTAAAAAAAACAAAAAAAAAACAAACAACAACAACAACACTTTGTTTGTACAAAAAAATAGTTTAATTAGCCCCCAAAAGCAAGATTCTGGCCTTGCACAAACAAAAACAAACTAAGTTGTCTAAGCTCGTCATCTACGAAAGCCGAAAATGTCAGAAAGTCAAAAGGGTTGTCTGAAAATGACGTCAGGTAGTTAGAACACGGTAGGGAGTGCTGATTTTCTTTTCTTTTTGTCTCGGCCGTGCATCCGTACATTCCTATTGTGCTAGTAAATAAATAAATAAAAAAAGCTAATACAGTCTGGTTTTGTCCAGACTTTTTATTATAAAATCAAATAACTAATTTTATTTAATTTACACAAGTGGATGGGCGGTGTGGGGGGTTGCCCAATTGTAAAATATGTTTAAATATATTTTGATTTATGCAGATTTCATCTTTATTATTATAGAGCCAATTCTCTATCGAATATTATATGTATACTAGCAGGGGGACCCGACGTTGCTCGGGATTTAATGGCGATCAACGAATGTTTCACACGCCCATATTTTTATTGTCATCGAAATCAGTGAAATCGCCCATTTTTCAATCAAATTGATTGATTGCCTGCTCTAGTTGGAAACCCATGACAGTGCACCGGGTGGAAGCTTCACATGCCTCCTTGCACTGACTTGGTTTACAATACATTGTAGTCTACATTGCACTGAAGAGAACCTACTGTTGCTTTGATAAAATTATTTTTTATATTTAACCACTTAAAATAAAGTTTAAAATGTAAAAGTCAAGAACAATTGTTCAATTGTGCTCTAAACAGAAATGTTCGTTTCAAATGTGCCCGTGTTATATCAAAGAACATACTGTCGATTTTATATGCCGGGCCTTTCTTCTTGTGTGGTAATAAAACTTCTCAAATAGACTTGTTAGGCTGTATAAGGTGTTAACTTTGATAAAATCGCCTGCCCCTTCTTTCATCAGATTTTTTCGATTATCGATATTTCATACAAAACCTATTTAATATGCATAAAGTACATGTGTGAAATTTCATAAAAATTGGCCCAGTCATTGCGGAGTCTATAGGGAACACACACACACACACACAAAGTTCTTATATAGTTTTATATAGTAGCAAAGATATAGTATTGATTTCAAAATTTAAAAAAGGGGTTTCCTACTATTTGAGCTATCGAAAGATAAGAAAGATTTAAAATGAAGCCACTTCAAACTGTGAATGAATTACCGCTTGCGTAAAACTAATAAAAATATTGCCCGATTGTAAAATACGCTTAAATATATTTTAATTCATACTGATATTGTATTCATTATTGCAAAATTCCCTATTGAATATTATATTATACCTAATATATAATACTGATCTCAAAATATTAAAAAAAAAAAATAATAACTTCAGTGCTATTAGGTAGAATCGAAACCAAGACATTTAACACTCCAGTCGCATTTGAGCTAGTAATAGTTAAGACAAGAAAGATTTAATGTTAAACCATTTCAAACTATAAATAAATCTGCGCATGCGCAAAGGTAATAAAATATGTTAGCAAGTTGAAATGAACATTTTGCATTTCAACTTGCCGATATGTTTGTGTACACATTATTCATCCATCCAAACAAAGATTTTACTCGTTAGAAACAATTCTTGGTGTATGATTATTATTTCCTGTTAATTTCAGTGTTATGTGACCAGTAGTTTGAGTTTATTGGTTTAATATTTTGACACACACACACACACACACACACACATACATACATACATCTATTGTTATATTTATATAGAAAAATTTATCTTATTTCGTTTTGATGAAATTAGAGTAATATATTTTTCTAATTTGTAATTTCTTTTTTTTTCTCTCCAGCAATGAATTTTTACTCTGCTATGAATCTTCTTGGGAAGTTTTGTTGGAATTTTATTTGAAGTAAGTAAAGACATTTTTATTTATTCATTTAAAAAAAAAAAAAAAAAAAATTAATCACTCCAGACAAGGCATGAAGCCACTTGATGTAAGGAGTTAAAACTAAACAGAAATACTTTATGGTTAAAAATTAATCAACAATAAGTATTAGATCGATGGGTAGATAGATTCTGACCTAGGAAACAGCAATTCTTTCCCTTTTGTCAGAAACATCACTCCTTGAATGTAAGGACTAAAAGACAAAATAAGTGAAGCATTTCACAATACCATGATGAGTAACTGTTGACATTCGTGCGGAGATAAGTGCCAGGTCAGAAAATTGCCATCGAGTAAAAATTGCTGGATCACTTACGGTTTAAAGACCCCAGCGGGAAGGGAAAACAGAGGGAACAGTTCACACATGCACATGACATTCTGTAAAAAACAAAAAAAAACAAGAAAAAAAAAACGAGAATGCATTTTTTTTTTGTTTTTTTTTTTTTTTGCTTTTTTAGCAAATGACATTTGTGACCATTACTTTGCAAACAATGTTTTTTTTTTGTTTTTTTTAACTGTTCATTTCATCTGCCATGAGATTAACAAACCCCTGCCGTCTTGACATCAGCTTAAAAGTCTCTTGCTGCCACTGCGAGGCCACACGCTATTCTCACCTGGATGCATTTTTCTTTCTAATCACTAAACGCCGATCACAACCATCCATTTCTCGTCTTCGACTTTACACGTCCATCTTTTTCAACTGCACTTTTTCTTTTCCAGACCACGTGGTGTCCTTTTTTCTTTTTCTTGTCACGCAAGCTCGCACACTCTTCCTAATTTGCATACGTGCTGTTTTTCCGGCTACTGCTGCTAATATCTTTGCAAGCCAGCTATCTTGCGGCTCCTGCTGATATTTTCCCCACACGCTCATACGTGATCTGTTACAGTTGTAAGATGTGAATGCTCTTCTTGAGGTTGATATGTCGTTAGACTGGTGGTAATATTTTGACTGAGATAACCGTCAAAATTCAAATCTTTTGTTTTATAACTTTCGTATTTCGTCTTTCCTGCGTTACACGATCCTTAGTACGCATTCCAACAAGCCAAATTTGAAACTGCGCCGTATGCAAAAATTAACGCTTATTTATATTATTCGCTTTCAACTCCTTTGCATATTAAATTCATCATTACTGCGTTCTAAGACTGTTCACTGTCTTCATACGCACATTTCAAAAAAGTAGTGCTTTACTAAAACGATTACTAATTTTGAAAACTCTCATTGTTTTCATCACTTATGCAGTCCCGAGCAACGTCGAGTGTTCTTGCTGGTATTTTATAATCATGATATTTATTCAATAAGAGAATGAAAGTATTTATTTATTTATTTTTTTTTTTTCCCACTGCAAGAAATGTTACAGAAAGGTGGGAAAGTGGGATTGAAAAGTCAGCGTTCTGAAAGGGGGGGGGGCACGCTGATCCTGCGAAAGATGCCTCAGCAGTCTTGTCGGCATTCTGCTGTAGAAGTGCTTCAAGTGATTAGCAATAAACTAACCCCTTTCTCATAGAGAGAAGGCAAAGCTTGGGAGGGTAAGCCTCCTAGAACTGCACAGGTTCAGCTCCACACTACAATCATTAAGGGAAAAGAATGGTTTAAACTGTTGATTCTTTGGTAAAAAAAATGATGCAAATATGAAGAAAGAGGAGATTCTATTATAACATCACAATGTATTTTGAAATCCTTTGAATTTATGAAAATTGGACATGCCAAAAAGTGTTTTGCCTCACTATTTACAATATTGATTCTGTTGAACCTCTTCTCTTTTTTTATCTGTACAAGGTGTTTCCAGACATTTTTTTGTATGGACACTTTTATTGATAGTGCACACATAAAACTCTACGCCCCTTTGAAGTAATCTCCTCTGGCTGCAATGCACTTGTTGTACCATTCAACAACTTCTGGAAGGCTCCATGGAAGTCCTCTTGTGTGAGTGTGTCAAGGATCCTCATCACAGCCTCTTTCATCTCCTCAATAATCTCACAACGACAGGCTCTAAGATTTTCCTTGAGCTTAGGGAATAACCAGAAGTCACAGGGAGCAAAGTATGGACAATAGGGAGGGTGAGGAACTGTCTTGATGCGCATCTTGGTCAAATAGTCTGTGACAAGGATGGCATTTCTTGGTAGAAATGCCACTGGCCCAATTCGAAGAGTGCTGGCCTCTTCTGACAAAATTTCTTCTTGAACGCCTTTAAAACCTCAATATAGTATTCCTTGTTGATTGTCTGTCTGTCTAGTGGGAAGCCAGTGCATGTATATTATGCCCGTGCTGTCAAAAAAAAAGGGTCATCATAAGTTTTTGGGTGGATTTGCTCTGTCTGGCCTTCTTGGGTCTGGGAGACCCAGCATAGTTCCACTGGGAACTCTGTCTCTTGGTCTCGGCAGTAGATCCAGTTCTCATCGCAGGTCACCAGAGCATCAAGAACTGCAGGATCCGAATTGATCAGCTCGACCATCTCCCTGTTGTCATGACAACGTCTTTCTTCCTCATCTTTTCTGAGCACCTTTGGGACAAACTTTGCGCAAATCTTCTGCATCTTCAATTCCTCATGAATAATTGTGTACAGTTCCCACGCTGACATCAAATTATACACTTATTGTCTCTATAGACACACGACAGTCCTTATCAATGAAATTCTTTATTTGGCCAATCAATTCTGGTGTTCTGACTTCCTTACTCCTCCCACACCTCTCATTATCCCTCACAAATGTGCTGCCTTCTTTGAATCTCTTATGCCACTCAAAAACTGATGCTTGTTTCATGCAAGATGCTCCAAAAACAGCTTGCAGCATTCCATACGTTTCTGTGGGATTTTTTTTTCCAAGTTTAAAACAAAATTTTATTGCATATCGTTCTTCTAATGTGTCCTCATATCCAGATTGTAGTTTTTTAAATTCACCAGCTGTGACAATCGGGCTTTAGTAGGATGTATTCCAATTCATGCTGTAGCTGTTCATTTAACCCTGAAATCATAAAAATTAAAAACTGGCCAATCATCTCATAAGATGTATAGCAATAAGATACTGAATGTTCAAGAGTCTACGACAATTTTAAATGCTTTGTACCAAAAAAAGTCTGGAAAATTATTTAAGGCACCTTTTGTGTATTGATTTTTATCTAATGTACAATGGGTCATGAATCGCCTAATGTAACGTTGCAGTTACAAAGGAAAGAAATAAAAATCCTGGTCGGCATTTTTTTATTTTTGAACACAAGATTTTATTACCGTTATTCTTTCGTTGCCACACGTCCATCTAGCTTGGCTCTCGTTTCTTCTCTGACTACATGGTGCAGTTTTTCTTTCTTTTTTTCTTCTTGCACACACTTCCTAATTTGCATATGCATCTTTTTCGACTGCTGCTGCTGCTGCTGCTAATCTCTTCACAAGCCAGCCATCCTTCGCTGCTGCTGATATTTCCTACACGCTCATATGCACCATATATTACACTAGTAATTTGCTAAGTTTTGTTTGCTTTCTTCAAGTGCAAACCTAGAACCCTGGCTTCAATTTTGGAATCCAGCAGTGTACTGTTTTTATTTTTATTTTTATTTTTTTTTTTTATATCAACAGTGGCTCCCAGGTGACAGAATAACAATAATAAAGAAAAAAAAAATGTAGTTCAAATTTTGCATTAGACAATTTCACCACCCCACCCCCACCCTCCCAGATTTGCACTGAATTAGTTCTGCTTGCAATAAAAACCCATCCTCATAAACTGCAACTAAATCGGTGCAAAACATTAAGAAACTGACAACATGAAAGACCTTTTTCAAATCACTGACCCAGATAATCTTAAACTTCTGACAATAAACAAATTTCTGCACAAAAAATTTTCAACACCATCCTCTCCCCATCCTCCATAACAAAAACCGAAATGTATTTATTTGTGAGTGTGTATATATATATATATATATATATATATGTATATAAGTGAACGTGTGTGTGTGCATTTCCCTACGCAATAACTCTGTCAATTTTAAGTCTACTGACTCGAAATTAGATATACAGGGTACTGAGATTTAGGAAAATCTTTGTGATCGGTTTTCGGCCAGAAATTTGGCTGTTAAGGGGTCAAAGTTCAACGATTTGACCTTTGAGAACTCTACCAAACTCTTCCGACAATTTTGGGTCTAAACACTTGAAATTTTATATATAGGTTCCTTGGACATGGATCTAACTTAATAACTTGATTTGAACCCAAAAAAAATTTTTAAGGGGTCATAATAGGGGCCAAAGTTAATAAAATCGACCGTTTTTTTTTTTTTGTTTTTTTGCTCAACATACACATCCAAACACCCGGGCAACGCCGAGTTGAAATGCTAGTATATATATATATATAAATTTTCCCCCATTTTATAAACTCGTTGCACAAAAACGTTTTTTGCATTTATGACTAGTTTCCATATAATGCAGTTCCATATTTTGTCAGTAGCAGCAAATTTATATCTTTGCTATTAATATTCATTTGCTAATATCTTTCCTTTGATGAGAAAAACGCATTTTTTTCAACTCGATGGATTAAGGACATTTCAATCCATCTTATTTGAGTATCCTGTCAAACAATAAATTCATGTAAATTATATTTTTACAGTCTTAAATCTTTATTGGTGTTGAGACAATTGATGAGTATTGGGAATTGCAAAAATTGGAACTTTCGTCGGTAATGGAGTCGGAAAAAATTGTGCCTCGTTTCCGATGCCAAATAACGATTCCTTTAATTATCTTTTTTATTTGATTTTATTTAAAACAAAATCTTCCACTCTTGGTAATAATAATAAAATAATAAAATATTTATTGATTTTTAAACTTCCAGTAATTCTAAAATCTATAGATAACCCTAACCCCCACAAGTGGGTTTTTATGTTTGAAAAAAAATATCTGCACATTTAACACTTGTTTTTATGATAATCGGAATAAAGTAAAGATTTTCTAGTTAAATATTTAGAGATTCATAAAAAAAATCGGAATCGGTAATTGTATCAGAATCAGGAAAAATAATGGAATCGTCTCATCACTCTCTCTCTCTCTACATATATATATATATATATATATATATATATATATATATATATAATGTCACCCGGGCACCCATGCTAGTATATATATATATATATATATATATATATATATATACTAGCGTGGGTGCCCGGCGTTGCCCGGGTGTTATGAGGTGTATGCTGAACAAAAAAAAAAAAAAAAGCGGTCAATTTTTTTAACTTTGACCACTATTATAACCCCTTAACATTTATTGTTTTGGGCTCAAATCAAGTTATTAAGTTAGATCCATGTCCAAGTCGAAAAATATGCATGAATATTATATTTGAATTAATGCAGATTTTTTATATTATAAACAGAAATACCGAACGTATTAAATGTAACATTAAATTCTTTTAAAAGAAAATGAAATAAAAATTAAAAAAATGAAAAGAAACAGACATTTGCATGCTAGTATTGTTTTTTCTAAAAAGTTAATTTCTTGTAAGTAAAGAAAAAAAATACTTTAGCTGAAATCTAAACCAAAACCTAAAGACAGTCAAGTACGATAACCATTAAACCAGCTTGCCACGCATTTAGAAAATGTTTTTAAACCTTGTGAAACAATTAACAAACAGATAAAAATCTGATATCCCCATCCCCAAGTACTAATTTTTTAATTTTGACCCCTTAGCAACCCTTTTTCCGGATAAAAACTGATTAAAGTTTTCCACATATCTGAATACTCTAATACCAAATTTCAAGTCTGTAGATCAAAAATTCATTGAGTATATAGGTTGAGAAGTGTCCTCATACACACACACTTTCATAGATATATTACTACAAATACTAACAAATAATTTTT
>NC_136506.1:84217263-84264763 GCF_053919585.1 Euprymna scolopes | reverse complement strand
GTTAGGTTATTCCATCACATCAGATAGTATTCTGAATAATCCGATTAATAAAAAAGGGTCGATATGCAATTTTTTATACTATTTTTTATTTATTTATTTATTTATTTTTTAACTAATAGTGAATCGCTAATCAAAGCCGAGAAATAAGGATTACTTGTAAGGTAGATTATAAGATAGCATGATCAGTAATATGTAAGGGTTAGATCTTTTAATAGGATGTCTCAACAAGAACTTATTCACATTACAAGGTGGAGCGATAACATTGTCACTCTAGAAAAGACGACATGATTCCATTTCCGTTTGATGAAAACCGGGGTTTCTTTTTTATTTGTTGCAGACAATCTACTAGTTGGTCAGTTGTGTACAAATCCTAAGAGTGAGATTTGCTTAAAATATGAATTCCTTATATTTTCTGCAAATAGTTAATAGTAGGATAGACATTTACGAGTTATCATGATCAATGATGACCAACCACGCCCATTTTCACTCACTTTTGAATGGCCTTGTACCTGATTTGTTTAAAATATAAATTCCTTATATTTTCTGCAAATAAATATTTCATAGAGTATCACTTCAGTCTCAGGAGGCCATTCTCTCAGGCATTCCCTTCTCCTTTAGGAGAGAGATTGGTTTATTGCCTGCTGTCTGAAGTATCTTTACACAGACGAAAGTATACAGATACTTTTCCTCCTAGGCATTACTTTCCGTTTCTGTGGAATATTTTTTTTTGGGGGGGGGGTATTTTTGCGTAGAGAGCAGAGTGCTGTTTTTTGAGCAGCTTAATTTCCCTCCACGTTAAAAACCAACCTTGTATCTAATTATCTCTTTGTACAGGGTGGAATGATAAAATTGTTGCCATAGAAAAGACGCCATGATTCCATTTCCGTTTGATGAAAACCGGTTTTCTTTATTTGTTGCACACTATCTACTAGTTGGCCAGTTGTGTACAAATCCCAAGAGTGATAGGAGCCTATTATCATGTCTGAAAGTGACACAATGTTCAACTAGTGAGATCGAGATGAACCGTTGTACAACTTCTGCTCTCTATCGATCCAAGTTATGACAACAGGACCATTGCCAACGCCCTTAAAGTACAAATCTGGATTCAACGCATGAGGGAACAGCTCAACGAAGTTTCCTGCCATGATTATGGTCTTTGGTGTGGTTGCAAGGGAGGGTCACATCAACTCTACTCACGCCTTGAGCACTGTTGAAGTACATACTGAAAATTGATACATAAAATTTTATATTCCCTTCTAAAATTTTAGGTGGATACATAAAATATATATTGTCCTCTCAACTGCAAATTCAATAATATTATTAGTTGTGGTGATATTCCCTTTTGTTTATAATCGACTATTTAAATATTTCATATTCTCTCATTTATTAATTGCTAGTGTTAAAGAGAGGGTGACGGAAGCAAGAGTGATAGTGTATAAAATAAGAATAGAGGCGAGTGAGTGTTAGTAAAAAAACAGTGTGAGATAGAAACTTAGTAAGATCTGAATCACCATGTGAGTTAATATCGACTAATTAAGTTGGACAATTAAAACAGAAGTTGCTTTCTGCAACCATAACTCGATTCCAAAACCGAGGAAGATTTTAGCATGTATTTTGTGTGATTACATTCTTAGCAGTACAAACGTTGATATAACATAAGCTGTACAGTTCTATAAAAGGAACTTTGTCCGTGTGTGCGAGTTCGTTTCCTATGTACTCAAAAACGGATAGACCGATCTTTCTGAAATTTCACACGAAGGTACATTATGTAACTGGCAATGTTCTTAGATAGGTTTTGTATCGGAATGTCTTTGATAAGTATCGATAATCGAAATAATCCGATGAGAAAAAAAAAAAGAACAGACGATTTTGACCTTACACCGCCTGACATCACAAGTGCATTTAAGAAGTCTTATTACCGCACAAGCTGAAAGGCCTGACACATAAAATAAACAGTAGCTTCTTTGATATGATAGGGGCGTGTTTAAAATGAATGTTTCTGTTTAGAGCACAATTGAACCATGATACTTTACTTTTGCATTTTCAACTTGAATTCAAGCCATTATATGTAAAAAATAATTTTATAACTACAATATATTGTGGACTAAGTCATTGCGGAGAGGCATGTGAAGCTTCCTCCCGGTGCACCGTGATGGACCCCCAACTAGAGCAGGCAACCAATTGATTTGATTGAAAAATGTGCAGTTTCACCGATTTCGATGATAACAGAAATATAGGTGTATGAAACATTCCCAGGCAACGCCGAGTCTCCCCGCTAGTTGTAGATAGCTATGAAAATTTTTTTGTAGGAACAGAAAAAAAAAATGCAGCTAAATTTGTTAGCACTGGAGAAATACAAATTTGATACATTTCGATGCATTACTCGTGAATTGCACTCATTTGACCGGGAAGGGGGTGTAATTTGACGAGGGCGGGTGTATGTAGGTTTATTTGATAGGAGGGCAGGTGCATGTGAGCTTATTTGACGGGGGTAGGGGCGTGGGGTATAAAATTTCTGAAAGATTAGTTTGACGGCAGGGAGTAGGTGTCTAAAGAAAGTATTTTGATGAGGAGTAAAAGTGATACTCATAAACTTCTTGTCTCCCTCATATCATTTCGATTTATCGGACTAGTGTTCTCATTTTGAGTGTCATTTTCACAACGTTTCGCCCGATGTAACCTCCGACCTTCTTCAAGTGTATCCTGTCGAACTCGAGAATTTGGACGGAATTCCGAACAGAACCCTTTATTTAGTTCACGGAGGGGGGGGGGTAGTATCCTTTCTATCCAATCATGGCTGACGGAACGAGAGCATTTGCGAATTACTTAGGATCTCTATTCAGTCTTGGCTGACAGAACAAGAGCACGCTACCCTCGTGAAGTAAATAAAGGGTTCCGTTTGAGATTTCGTCCAAATTCAAGAGTTCGACAAAATACACCTGAAGAAGGTCGGCGGTTACATCGACCGAAAGGTTGTGAAAATGGCACTCAAGATGAGAACAGTAGTTCGATGAATCGAAATAATACGAATGACCAATCCTCATCTAAAAAAAATTCAAAAACGTTCTTGCCTTCCTGTTTAGTCTTGTTTTTTCTCGGTCACATGCTTCCTGGGCCGGCATCAGTGGACTCTTATTTTTTTTTACCAAAACGGTTTTAAACAATTTTTTTTTTTTTTTTAGTTTAACACATTTCGAACTGATATAAATTATCGCACAATAAAAATAATTAAAACAAAAATAATTTTAGTGTTTGTGCATCTATGTTACAGCGCTATTTTTAAATAGTATTTTCAAGTTAAATTACATTTTTATATTTTTGTTTATTGAATTGTTAGGTGAAAGTACAGAATAGTTAGGAAACGCCCTTTCCTACGCATATTAAGATTTTTTTAAAAAGTTAAACCTATTTAAAACTGATATAAATTATTGCACAGTAAAATAATCAATTAAAACAAAAATTATTTTTTTTTTCGAATAATTTAATTAAAATATTCCTTTTTTTTTTTTTTACTTAATTACTAAATTAAAAAAAAATTCTCGCAAATTTGAAGGTTTTTGTGGAATTTTTTACTTAAATAATTCGAAAGAAGAAAAATGATAGTGGTTGTACGTCTGTTGCTGCGCTGAAATAATAAATAATTATTTAGAAAGCCAGTCTTAACATGGGGAGGGTAGGGTGTTTTGTGACTATCGTATATTTTCACCTCACAATTTAATAAACAAAATTGTTGTAAACATTGAATTTAACTCGAAAATAGTATTTAAAAAAAAAATAGCTCGGTAACATAGATGCAAAAACACCAAAATGATTTTCGTTTTAATTTAATTATTTTTACTGTGTAGTAATTTATATCCGTATACAACAGTTATATGTATATAAAAAAAAAATATGTTTATAATCGTTGTGGTAAAAAAAAAAAAGTCCACTGATGCCGGTCCGCACTTATGAATTTGGTTGGAATAGGGGCATGTGAGCGAGAAAAAAGGAGACTATAAACAGGGACACAAGAAATTCATGAGTACCGTAAAAGTGTTTAAAAAATAGTTTGATGGAGAGTAAAATAAATTCGTTGAAAAGGGAAGTAAACATGTGTAAAAAAAAATTAGTTTGAAGTGCAGTAAAATTAATTTGAAGGGACTAGAAGTGTCCAAAATATATTAATTTTAAAGGGCCTGAAAATATCTAAAAGACAATTATACTTGACATAAAAATGTCTAAAAAAAAAAGAAATCAATAAAGAATTTCTAAAAAAAAATTAGTTTGAAGTGCAGTAAAATTAATTTGAAGGGACTAGAAGTGTCCAAAATATATTAATTTTAAAGGGGACTGAAAATATCTAAAAGACAATTATACTTGACATAAAAATGTCTAAAAAAAAAAAAAATCAATAAATAAAGAATTTCTAAAAAAAAATTAGTTTGAAGTGGAGTAAAATTAATTTGAAGGGACTAGAAGTGTCCAAAATATATTAATTTTAAGGGGACTGAAAATATCTAAAAGACAATTATATTTGAAGTAAAAATGTCTAAAAAAGAAAAAAAAATAAATAAATAAAGAATTTTTAAAAATAAAATTAGTTTGAAGTGGAGTAAAATTAATTTGAAGGGACTAGAAGTGTCCAAAATATATTAATTTTAAAGGGACTGAAAATATCTAAAAGACAATTATATTTGAAGTAAAAATGTCTAAAAATAAATAAATAAATAAATAAATAAATAAATAAATAAAGAATTTCTAAAAAAAAAAATTAGTTTGAAGTGGAGTAAAATTAATTTGAAGGGACTAGAAGTGTCCAAAATATATTAATTTTAAGGGGACTGAAAATATCTAAAAGACAATTATATTTGAAGTAAAAATGTCTAAAAAAAAAAAAAAATAAATAAATAAATAAATAAAGAATTTCTAAAAAAAATTAGTTTGAAGTGGTTTTTTAAATTCGATTAGCAATTGTGAATATGTTTAATCATACTATTTTCATTATTGATTCCTATTTTCTGTGCTCATGCTATTTTGGAGCATGATGGAAGGAGTGGGAGACAATGTTTATGAATGACAACTGAGATGTGTAGAAAGTATATTAGGATGGTGAAGTTTTTTTTCATAAGCTGTGTTGGGTTTGGAATGACCGATGAGCTTCTTCAGAAGTTCGTCTACCTTGGTGATGCAATTGGAGCACAAGGAGGAGCAGGTGTTACTGTTATTGCAAGAATTAGGAGTCGAAGAGCAAATTCAAGGAACTGCTATCCTTAATGATCGGCAGAGCAGGCTGTGTGGCAGGTGTGGTAGCTGAGTGATTAACAAACAAGGACTGAAAACCTGTGTTTCAATTCAAATCCAGAATGAAAAGAATATGCTGTTGTCACAGCCCTAGTGATAACTAGGGCTGTGACAACAGCATATTCTTTTCATTGTTTTGACTCTCGGGTGTGTATCCGTTGATACCTTATATGCTTTTATATAGAGTGATGTGGTTCTCGGTTGATTAACTGTGTCGAATATATACTCGAGAGTCAAAACAATGAAAAGAATATGCTGTTGTCCTAGCCCTAGTTATCACCTTCTATCCTCCTTTTTAATAAATAGAATATCCTGATTGAATAATTTATAATCTAGAAACGAATGTACGTTAAAGGTACTACGATATTAATATATAGATGCATTACTGGCGTGGGCGGGGATAACTTGAGTTTATATCGGACCATTTCGATATAGAAAAAAAAAATTATTAACAAAACATCTTGTGCAGGGAAATCGAGGTTCATGCTTTTATGGAAGAGTGAAAACCAAATAAATAAATAAAAAAATATAAAACTTCGTTCAGAAACAACTTTGAGTGATTCTGTGATTCTGCTGTTTGCTCCGTCATCACCTCCTCCCACCTTTCTTCCCCCCCCCTGTAAAATATTTCCACACTATCTGCATGAGGTGGACATTAAAGAATTTCGTATGTCTATTTATGAGCAAGAATCTAAGTTTGCACTTTTTTTTTTTTTTTTGCAACATTTCCCTGTCTGAAGAAAGAATGAAAAAGAAAAAAAAAAAAAAGAAAAAAAAAATGGTAACATTATTTCCCAAAACCTAAAATTCTTCAACGAGCCATTACCATCATTCTGCAAGTTCTTGGGACAAATGCGTGCATTTTTCCTGCTGTTATTTTCGTTTTAGTTTCAACACCAGTCCTCATCACATCACGAAAGTTTGGTAATTAGACTAGGGTTAACATTGGATGAATGACCGCTTGAATAAATATAAAAAAAAACATTTTTTTTTATATTTATCGGTTATAGTCAGCTAACCTACTTCCTAACTTCTGGTATAGCTGCTACCGGAAGCGGTGACAAGGCAAATCAGTTCCTTGACTTTTATTGTTCTTCAGTATTTCTATTGTGAAGCAATTTATTGAAATAAAATATAAGAAAAGGTCATTATTGAAAAAATATACAATAAAAATTAACAAAATTATACAGATTAAAAATAGCACAATTAGCTTTTATTTGCACTAGTGTTGTGACGATGAATCGGAATCGAAGCTTTTTGGGGTATCGGAATTGGAAAAATTTGAGCCTATTTCTAGATACCAGAAACGATTCCTTAAATTATCTTTTTTATTTGATTTTAGTTTAGGAAACATCTTCCACTGCTTGTAGTAATAATAAAATAAATATTTATTATTTAAACTTCTAGTAAGACTAAAATCTCTAGACCACTCCCTCATAAGTGTGTTTTTACGTTTGAGAAAATATAGGCACATTAAAGGTGTGTTTATACAGAAATCGGGACAAAATAACACTTTTATAATTAAATATTTAGAAATTTATAATTTATATAGATCGGTAATTGTATCGGAATCGGAAAAATATTGGAATCGTCCCATCACTAATTTGCACTTTTTCACCTTACATCGGTGTTATTGTTATATTGCTTTTCTTGTTGTCTCGCTTAACAATTTACGAAATGCCATTTTTTTTTTTTAATTGCATTTTCACCCCAAACAAGGCACAATGCCACTTTGATGTAAGGGACTACTATCTAGGACCTAATTGCAGGGATACTATGAAGGGAGTTGAGCAGCAAGATGTCTGTTTACATTACACTTGGACTTCTGCATGTCAGTACAGTTGGAAGCAGGAACCCGGAAGGGAATTCCAAAGTCTATCACTTCTGGGAAAGAAACTAGTAGAGTAGAGGGCTTTCTGGCATCTGATGATCTCTACTGCGTAGAGGTGGAATTTTGCTGCTTGTCGGGTTTGTCGGGAGTATTTTCGTTGAGGGTGTACCAGTCCTTGTAGTTTGTTGGAGCATTTATCATTAAAATACTTGTAAAACAGGCAGAAGGATGCAATATTTCGCCGATGGGAGAGAGGTTGGAGCCTATCTGACAGTTTGGAACCTATTAGGTTGGCGACTCTCTTCTGAATCCTGTCCAGATGTTCATTAAAAAAAAACAAAAAAAAAAACAAAAAAAAACAGTTCTATTTTGTTCCAAATGTGCTTATATGGAATATGGACACTGATTTTTATGACTATTTGGTACTTTCACCTAACAATTTAATAAAAAGATATTGTAGCATTGTTATTATTATAATTATTATTATTAATAGTAGTAGTAGTATACTGTATAAAGTTACATTTAATTAGAACATCACATGTAAAAAATAGCACGGTACATATTCCTTGCCTATCAATGACTTCCCCTGACATGAACCACCTTAAAAAAGCAGTAACAACCATGGGTGATGGTGCCCACCACTGAGTGACAGTGCCTGACATTTGAAGATAAGTGATTTGCCTGCCAGTACCTGCCCCTGTCAAGAAGTAACAGTAACCGCAGTTGATTTCATTTAAAAGCAATCCAATGGGACTCGACACTCGTCATGATTGATAATTGCAGAGGGAGACAATGCCTACTAGTAAACACCAATAACTGCCTCAATTTCATTCCGTAGTAGTCCAATACTGATCATGGCCACCAGTAACCAACACTGTACGCCGGAACTGACAGTGACAGTTATAAAGGCAGCCATGGTCCACCAGTAAATACCTCAATATAGCACTAACTGCCAGTGAATATCAGTCCCTGTCCCAGGCATCGAGTGACAGCCAGTGGATACCAGTACCTGGCATTGTCCAACAGTTGAAGATAGACGATTTCAGTTAGATGCATTCCAATGGAGGCCGAGAGTGTTCATGGCCGCTAGTGAGTTTCAGTCGCAAGAGCAGCCAATGGCCACAAATAATCGCCCCAAACCAGCACTAATCGCCAGTAACCACAAGTGATGACCATCACAGCCAGTGACTTCTGCAAGCTGCCACTGTCAGACAATGCCCAACAGTGGAAGTCGGATGATTTCATTTAGGCCATGACTGCCAATGGCCGCTATTTTCCAGGGCCGGCAGTGACCCCTACTAACAACCATAGTTTAATTTGTTTTCGGGGGTAGGGGGATACTTTACCGAATCTGTTTTGACTTTATATCATACTTCTACCGGGCAATCTTGTTACACAGATCCTGATGACTATAAATGTTCCCTATCTTGGGTTGAGCATATTGGGGAGTGAAATAAAAAAAACTGCCACTAGCGTATAATGCAATGCTCTTTGTGTAAACAAATGAAGCTTAGGCGTTTGAACAGTTTGATCATTGTAATTTCACATACCCAACTATGTTAACAGCAGCCAACTAACGTAATGACTGTCGCCTAGGTGGTCGAGTTCAATCCTGGCTTGAGGTAGTTGCTAGTCTAGCAACAATCTAACAATCTATGACTGACATATGTATACATATATGTAATAAGTATTGATCTTTGGTGATAAGTAGTAAGATTCAACATTTAAAACCAACCCGATAATGACGGCCAGTATGCGAGCCTACTAGACCTTTTTCTCACAACTTGCCCTGAACTATGTTCAGTTTCTGTTCTGTCGCCTCTTGGATCTTCCGACCACTCTGTTGTATCAATTAAGATAAAAATGAAATGTAATAAGTCCCCAGACGTACCTCTTCATCGTACAGTATATCGATACACTAAGGCTGACTGGGATAGCTTCCGTACATTTATATCTGATCTACCTCTGCATTCCATGTTTAAAAAGGATGTGTCCTCTATAGTATTAGACCTAACTGAATGGTTAATTGTAGGTATTGACCATTTCATACCCTCTAAAAAGTTTCAGCAAAAACCTAACAGCCAGCCATGGTTCTCTCCAGAATGTGCTGCTGCCATTGCGCACAGAAATCACTTTTTCCACTGCTTCAAACGTAATAGATGTATGGAAACTAAAGCCGTTTTCAGGACTGCCAGCAACCATTGTAAGAAAGTAATAAGGAACGCAAGAAAGTTGTATGCTCAATCTGTTAAGTCCAAAGTAGCTGAGCAGCGGCTTGGTTCCCACCAGTTTTGGCAAATAGCAAACAGAATCCTGAACAGAAGCGTGTGCTCCATCCCAACTATTATCAATGGATCTGAGGTAATCTCGTCAGCATCAGACAAAGCCAAACTCTTTGTCAAGAACTTTGCAGCTAATTCTACCCTTTGCGACCAAGACCGCCAACCCCCAATATTTCCTCTTGTATCAGAAAACACGCTATGTGATATACGTATATCTGTACGTGATGTTGCCAAACTAATCAAAAACCTTGATTCCAGTAAAGCAACTGGCCCTGATGGTATTCCAATCATAGTACTCAAAAAACTTCAACCTGAACTAGCGCCCATACTTACAAAACTGTTTAAACGTTGTCTTAAGGAGAATAGTTTCCCATCTCCCTGGAAAATCTCATCAGTATGCCCTGTATTTAAGAATTCAGGTGATCGCTCATCCCCCTCTCAGTACAGGCCAATAAGTCTCCTGTGCGTCATGAGTAAGTTGCTAGAATCTGTATTAAATACAGAAGTAATCAAACATCTCAACAAAAATAACCTTCTTAGTGACACTCAATATGGTTTCCGTTCTGCTAGATCTACAGCAGATGTCCTTACAGTTATATCGCATAGGATTAGCAAATCTCTCGACGGTGGCAATCTTTCTAGGGCAATTGCTCTTGACATATCTAAAGCCTTTGATAGGGTATGGCATAAAGGTTTACTTCATAAGATCGCTAGCTATGGTATAGCTGGAAAAGTCTTCTCAATTATTAAATCATTTCTTTCTGATAGATTCATAAGAGTAGTAGTTGAGGGGCAAAAATCAGAAGCTCACAATATTAATGCCGGTGTCCCTCAGGGATCCATCCTGGGCCCAACTCTTTTCCTGATCTACATTAATGATCTTCCAAATCATATCCTTACATCATTTGTAGACATTTATGCTGACGACACTACCATTTATGGTACCACATCTAAGACAGTAAACGAGCAAGTTCTCTCCAATTCTCTCTCCTCTGATCTTGAGCACGTAGTACAATGGGGAAAGGAGTGGCTGGTTACTTTTAATGCATCTAAAACCAAGCTTCTCTCTTTACATCATCAACATTCTAATCCACATTTGTCATCAATTGAAATGAATGGCTCTCGTCTTCAGGAGGCCTCAAGTTTTGACAAGCTTCTGGGCTTGACCATTACTCCTGATCTTAAATGGAACACGTATATCAAATCTGTTGCCAAGGCCGCTGGAAAAATGGTGGGATCTTTCTATCGATCCAGTAGATATCTCACTGCTGATGCTATTCTCTATCTATATAAGAGCCAGGTACGTCCAAGGATGGAATACTGTTGCCACATCTGGGCAGGAGCTGCTAGAAAGAACTTGTCCTGCCTTGATAGAGTTCAAAATAGACTTCGTAGCCTCGTAGGAGATGTCCTTTTCTCCTCCTTGCAACCTCTATCTCACAGAAGAGATGTTGCGAGTTTGTCTCTGATGTATCGTTATTTTCATGGAAAGTGTTCAACTGAGCTTCAATCTATGGTCCCCCCTCGCCAAACTTTCACAAGAAACACTCGTCTAGCTGTAAACACTATCAATAATTTCCCCCACTCTTTATCTGTGCCTAAACCTAAACGTAGATTCCATGAACAAAGCTTCTTTCTTAGAACTGCACGCCTGTGGAATTGTCTTCCGTTTTCCTGCTTTCCGGCTGACTACAATATGGTTTTGTTCAAGTCTAAAGTAAATAAGTTCTTGATGAGCCGTTCCATATAAGTTATTAAATTTACCAAATTTTCATTACTAATGATTACTATATTGACCAACTTCTACTGTACACTCTTTAACCCTTATCCTTGAGTGGCCTCTGGGCCTTGATAATGTGGTGATGCCTTTGTAAAAAAAAAAAAAAAAAAAAAAAAAAAAAATCTAAAACCAAGAATAGACTTAAGGCTCCTAAAATTCATACTAGAATTGCACGCAACGGATAAAGTGCTAAGTAACTATCAGATGACCTTTGCAGGTCCTGATATTTCACGTTTTATGGAGGATATTAGACAGATGAAAGCCTCTTGTAGGCCCTGATAGACTGCTTGGATGTTGCAGCCCATCTTTTTAACTATCATCTGAGGCAGCACCATGTCTATTCTGATGTTACCCACCCCCTCACCCACCCATTCACCTACGACGTCTAAGACTTCTGCGTGGCGTACAGATGATTTATTTTTTTTATTTTTGATCGAAAAGAAAAAATACGTTTAGGATGTTGAAATGCAAAGTATACGATGCTAAACTGAATCCTCTCACCACTTCCCTCCCTTTGTCCGCTTCCTGGCAGGGACACTCTCGCATCAAACTCCACCTATATTTCAATTGTGCTCCATTGAAAACTCCTGAAAATTCCAGTATTGACGAAATTGCGGCTTTAATTGCTTGGTGGATTTCTAAGGAAAAGAGGGGCGAGTTCCGGCTTGTGAATATTTGCTTTCAATTCCAAATTCTGTGTTTTTCTTTCTTTTTTTTTTTCCTTTTCTTTCTTTCGTTTTCTTTATGAATTTTCTTTTAATAAATTCCTTTTATACATCTCTCCAAACAGTCTTAATTCGAATAATAATATAAAAAAAAATAGATTAGGTTTCCGTCTTTCTTGGCCCTTATATTTGTATATTGTTCTCGTTTCGTAGGAGTCCTCTAACCCCAACCCTAACCCTAATTGTGTGTGTGTGCTGAGTAGGCAGGGCATAAAATGCGTTTTTGATGAATTCGCTTATTGGTGTTTGATGATCTCCCAACACGTGAAACACTAAATGGATTGCAAAGTTTGTCCCACCCCTCAAGCTAAGGGCTTTGCCCTCTTGCTGAGGGTGCGGGTTGATAGTATGGGTGGGGGCGAGGAAGGGGAAAAATGCATGACACCTTTTGTGGGTCTCTTCTTTTCATTGCCCAACTCGTTGAAAAACTCTTCATAACAATTCTTTTTTTTTTCTTTTTCTTTTTTTTTTAATCTGAATCTGGTTTGTCCGTCTTTCCGACCAAACCCTTTTTTATGTAGGTGACGTTCTCTCGTCTTCCCTTTTCTCCCTCTTTTGTCATTGTCACACTCTTGAAATCTCTCCTCTCTGTCTTTCTCTCTCTCTCTCGCTTGTAACCGTCTCTCTTGTAAGCGTTACTCTCTCTCATCACTGTCATTCTCTTGAAACCATCTCTCTCTCTCTCTCTCTCTCTCTTTCTCTCCTGTGTGCGTGTCTATCTCTCTCTTAGTGTGATATCTCTCCATGTCTCCCCTTATGATCTCTCTCTCTCTCTCTGTCGTCTTGCGATTTCTCTCTCTCTCTGTCGTCTTGCGATTTCTCTCTCTCTCTCTCTCTGTCGTCTTGCGATTTCTCTCTCTCTCTCTCTGTCGTCTTGCGATTTCTCTCTCTCTCTCTCTGTCGTCTTGCGATTTCTCTCTCTCTCTCTCTCTCTGTCATCTTGCGATTTCTCTCTCTGTCATCTTGCGATTTCTCTCTCTGTCGTCTTGCGATTTCTCTCTCTGTCGTCTTGCGATTTCTCTCTCTGTCGTCTTGCGATTTCTCTCTCTGTCGTCTTGCGATTTCTCTCTCTGTCGTCTTGCGAGTTCTCTCTCTCTCTGTCGTCTTGCGAGTTCTCTCTCTCTCTCTGTCGTCTTGCGATTTCTCTCTCTCTCTCTCTCTCTCTGTCGTCTTGCGATTTCTCTCTCTCTCTCTCTCTCTGTCGTCTTGCGATTTCTCTCTCTGTCGTCTTGCGATTTCTCTCTCTGTCGTCTTGCGATTTCTCTCTCTCTCTGTCGTCTTGCGATTTCTCTCTCTCTCTGTCGTCTTGCGATTTCTCTCTCTCTCTGTTGTCTTGCGATTTCTCTCTCTCTCTGTCGTCTTGCGATTTCTCTCTCTCTCTGTCGTCTTGCGATTTCTCTCTCTCTCTGTCGTCTTGCGATTTCTCTCTCTCTCTGTCGTCTTGCGATTTCTCTCTCTCTCTGTCGTCTTGCGATTTCTCTCTCTCTCTGTCGTCTTGCGATTTCTCTCTCTCTCTGTCGTCTTGCGATTTCTCTCTCTCTCTGTCGTCTTGCGATTTCTCTCTCTCTCTGTCGTCTTGCGATTTCTCTCTCTCTCTGTCGTCTTGCGATTTCTCTCTCTCTCTGTCGTCTTGCGATTTCTCTCTCTCTCTGTCGTCTTGCGATTTCTCTCTCTCTCTGTCGTCTTGCGATTTCTCTCTCTCTCTGTCGTCTTGCGATTTCTCTCTCTCTCTGTCGTCTTGCGATTTCTCTCTCTCTCCGTCGTCTTACGATTTCTCTCTCTCTCCGTCGTCTTGCGATTTCTCTCTCTCTCCGTCGTCTTGCGATTTCTCTCTCTCTCCGTCGTCTTGCGATTTCTCTCTCTCTCTCTGTCGTCTTGCGATTTCTCTCTCTCTCTGTCGTCTTGCGATTTCTCTCTCTCTCTGTCGTCTTGCGATTTCTCTCTCTCTCTCTGTCGTCTTGCGATTTCTCTCTCTCTCTCTGTCGTCTTGCGATTTCTCTCTCTCTCTCTGTCGTCTTGCGATTTCTCTCTCTCTCTCTGTCGTCTTGCGATTTCTCTCTCTCTCTCTGTCGTCTTGCGATTTCTCTCTCTCTCTCTGTCGTCTTGCGATTTCTCTCTCTCTCTCTGTCGTCTTGCGATTTCTCTCTCTCTCTCTGTCGTCTTGCGATTTCTCTCTCTCTCTCTGTCGTCTTGCGATTTCTCTCTCTCTCTCTGTCGTCTTGCGATTTCTCTCTCTCTCTCTGTCGTCTTGCGATTTCTCTCTCTCTCTCTGTCGTCTGGCGATTTTTCTCTCTCTCTCTGTCGTCTTGCGATTTCTCTCTCTCTCTGTCGTCTTGCCATTTCTCTCTCTCTCTGTCGTCTTGCCATTTCTCTCTCTCTCTGTCGTCTTGCCATTTCTCTCTCTCTCTGTCGTCTTGCCATTTCTCTCTCTCTCTGTCGTCTTGCCATTTCTCTCTCTCTCTGTCGTCTTGCCATTTCTCTCTCTCTCTGTCGTCTTGCCATTTCTCTCTCTCTCTGTCGTCTTGCGATTTCTCTCTCTCTCTGTCGTCTTGCGATTTCTCTCTCTCTCTGTCGTCTTGCGATTTCTCCCTCTCTCTGTCGTCTTGCGATTTCTCCCTCTCTCTGTCGTCTTGCGATTTCTCCCTCTCTCTGTCGTCTTGCGATTTCTCTCTCTCTCTGTCGTCTTGCGATTTCTCTCTCTCTCTGTCGTCTTGCGATTTCTCTCTCTCTCTGTCGTCTTGCGATTTCTCTCTCTCTCTGTCGTCTTGCGATTTCTCTCTCTCTCTGTCGTCTTGCGATTTCTCTCTCTCTCTGTCGTCTTGCGATTTCTCTCTCTCTCTGTCGTCTTGCGATTTCTCTCTCTCTCTGTCGTCTTGCGATTTCTCTCTCTCTCTGTCGTCTTGCGATTTCTCTCTCTCTCTCTGTCGTCTTGCGATTTCTCTCTCTCTCTCTGTCGTCTTGCGATTTCTCTCTCTCTCTCTGTCGTCTTGCGATTTCTCTCTCTCTCTCTGTCGTCTTGCGATTTCTCTCTCTCTCTCTGTCGTCTTGCGATTTCTCTCTCTCTCTCTGTCGTCTTGCGATTTCTCTCTCTCTCTCTGTCGTCTTGCGATTTCTTACTCTCTCTCTCTGTCGTCTTGCGATTTCTTACTCTCTCTCTCTGTCGTCTTGCGATTTCTTACTCTCTCTCTCTGTCGTCTTGCGATTTCTCTCTCTCTCTCTGTCGTCTTGCGATTTCTCTCTCTCTCTGTGTCGTCTTGCGATTTCTCTCTCTCTCTGTGTCGTCTTGCGATTTCTCTCTCTCTCTGTGTCGTCTTGCGATTTCTCTCTCTCTCTCTCTGTCGTCTTGCGATTTCTCTCTCTCTCTCTGTCGTCTTGCGATTTCTCTCTCTCTCTCTGTCGTCTTGCGATTTCTCTCTCTCTCTCTGTCGTCTTGCGATTTCTCTCTCTCTCTCTGTCGTCTTGCGATTTCTCTCTCTCTCTCTGTCGTCTTGCGATTTCTCTCTCTCTCTCTCTGTCGTCTTGCGATTTCTCTCTCTCTCTCTCTGTCGTCTTGCGATTTCTCTCTCTCTCTCTCTGTCGTCTTGCGATTTCTCTCTCTCTCTCTCTGTCGTCTTGCGATTTCTCTCTCTCTCTCTCTGTCGTCTTGCGATTTCTCTCTCTCTCTCTCTGTCGTCTTGCGATTTCTCTCTCTCTCTCTCTGTCGTCTTGCGATTTCTCTCTCTCTCTCTCTGTCGTCTTGCGATTTCTCTCTCTCTCTCTCTGTCGTCTTGCGATTTCTCTCTCTCTCTCTCTGTCGTCTTGCGATTTCTCTCTCTCTCTCTCTGTCGTCTTGCGATTTCTCTCTCTCTCTCTCTGTCGTCTTGCGATTTCTCTCTCTCTCTCTCTGTCGTCTTGCGATTTCTCTCTCTCTCTCTCTGTCGTCTTGCGATTTCTCTCTCTCTCTCTCTGTCGTCTTGCGATTTCTCTCTCTCTCTCTCTGTCGTCTTGCGATTTCTCTCTCTCTCTCTCTGTCGTCTTGCGATTTCTCTCTCTCTCTCTCTGTCGTCTTGCGATTTCTCTCTCTCTCTCTCTGTCGTCTTGCGATTTCTCTCTCTCTCTCTCTGTCGTCTTGCGATTTCTCTCTCTCTCTCTCTGTCGTCTTGCGATTTCTCTCTCTCTCTCTCTGTCGTCTTGCGATTTCTCTCTCTCTCTCTCTGTCGTCTTGCGATTTCTCTCTCTCTCTCTCTCTCTGTCGTCTTGCGATTTCTCTCTCTCTCTCTCTCTGTCGTCTTGCGATTTCTCTCTCTCTCTCTCTCTGTCGTCTTGCGATTTCTCTCTCTCTCTCTCTGTCGTCTTGCGATTTCTCTCTCTCTCTCTCTGTCGTCTTGCGATTTCTCTCTCTCTCTCTCTTTCGTCTTGCGATTTCTCTCTCTCTCTCTCTTTCGTCTTGCGATTTCTCTCTCTCTCTCTCTGTCGTCTTGCGATTTCTCTCTCTCTCTCTCTGTCGTCTTGCGATTTCTCTCTCTCTCTCTCTGTCGTCTTGCGATTTCTCTCTCTCTCTCTCTGTCGTCTTGCGATTTCTCTCTCTCTCTCTCTGTCGTCTTGCGATTTCTCTCTCTCTCTCTCTGTCGTCTTGCGATTTCTCTCTCTCTCTCTCTGTCGTCTTGCGATTTCTCTCTCTCTCTCTCTGTCGTCTTGCGATTTCTCTCTCTCTCTCTCTGTCGTCTTGCGATTTCTTACTCTCTCTCTCTGTCGTCTTGCGATTTCTCTCTCTCTCTCTCTGTCGTCTTGCGATTTCTCTCTCTCTCTCTCTGTCGTCTTGCGATTTCTCTCTCTCTCTCTCTGTCGTCTTGCGATTTCTCTCTCTCTCTCTCTGTCGTCTTGCGATTTCTCTCTCTCTCTGTCTGTCGTCTTGCGATTTCTCTCTCTCTCTGTCTGTCGTCTTGCGATTTCTCTCTCTCTCTGTCTGTCGTCTTGCGATTTCTCTCTCTCTCTCTCTGTCGTCTTGCGATTTCTCTCTCTCTCTCTCTGTCGTCTTGCGATTTCTCTCTCTCTCTCTCTGTCGTCTTGCGATTTCTCTCTCTCTCTCTCTGTCGTCTTGCGATTTCTCTCTCTCTCTCTCTGTCGTCTTGCGATTTCTCTCTCTCTCTCTCTGTCGTCTTGCGATTTCTCTCTCTCTCTCTCTGTCGTCTTGCGATTTCTCTCTCTCTCTCTCTGTCGTCTTGCGATTTCTCTCTCTCTCTCTCTCTGTCGTCTTGCGATTTCTCTCTCTCTCTCTCTCTGTCGTCTTGCGATTTCTCTCTCTCTGTCGTCTTGCGATTTCTCTCTCTCTGTCGTCTTGCGATTTCTCTCTCTCTGTCGTCTTGCGATTTCTCTCTCTCTCTCTCTGTCGTCTTGCGATTTCTCTCTCTCTGTCGTCTTGCGATTTCTCTCTCTCTGTCGTCTTGCGATTTCTCTCTCTCTGTCGTCTTGCGATTTCTCTCTCTCTGTCGTCTTGCGATTTCTCTCTCTCTGTCGTCTTGCGATTTCTCTCTCTCTGTCGTCTTGCGATTTCTCTCTCTCTGTCGTCTTGCGATTTCTCTCTCTCTGTCGTCTTGCGATTTCTCTCTCTCTGTCGTCTTGCGATTTCTCTCTCTCTGTCGTCTTGCGATTTCTCTCTCTCTGTCGTCTTGCGATTTCTCTCTCTCTGTCGTCTTGCGATTTCTCTCTCTCTGTCGTCTTGCGATTTCTCTCTCTCTGTCGTCTTGCGATTTCTCTCTCTCTGTCGTCTTGCGATTTCTCTCTCTCTGTCGTCTTGCGATTTCTCTCTCTCTGTCGTCTTGCGATTTCTCTCTCTCTGTCGTCTTGCGATTTCTCTCTCTCTGTCGTCGTGCGATTTCTCTCTCTCTCTCTCTGTCGTCTTGCGATTTCTCTCTCTCTCTCTCTGTCGTCTTGCGATTTCTCTCTCTCTCTCTCTGTCGTCTTGCGATTTCTCTCTCTCTCTCTCTGTCGTCTTGCGATTTCTCTCTCTCTCTCTCTGTCGTCTTGCGATTTCTCTCTCTCTCTCTCTGTCGTCTTGCGATTTCTCTCTCTCTCTCTCTGTCGTCTTGCGATTTCTCTCTCTCTCTCTCTGTCGTCTTGCGATTTCTCTCTCTCTCTCTCTGTCGTCTTGCGATTTCTCTCTCTCTCTCTCTCTCTGTCGTCTTGCGATTTCTCTCTCTCTCTCTCTCTCTGTCGTCTTGCGATTTCTCTCTCTCTCTCTCTCTCTGTCGTCTTGCGATTTCTCTCTCTCTCTCTCTCTTTGTCGTCTTGCGATTTCTCTCTCTCTCTCTCTCTTTGTCGTCTTGCGATTTCTCTCTCTCTCTCTCTGTCGTCTTGCGATTTCTCTCTCTCTCTCTCTGTCGTCTTGCGATTTCTCTCTCTCTCTCTCTGTCGTCTTGCGATTTCTCTCTCTCTCTCTCTGTCGTCTTGCGATTTCTCTCTCTCTCTCTCTGTCGTCTTGCGATTTCTCTCTCTCTCTCTCTGTCGTCTTGCGATTTCTCTCTCTCTCTCTCTGTCGTCTTGCGATTTCTCTCTCTGTCGTCTTGCGATTTCTCTCTCTCTCTCTCTCTCTGTCGTCTTGCGATTTCTCTCTCTCTCTCTCTCTCTCTCTCTGTCGTCTTGCGATTTCTCTCTCTCTGTCGTCTTGCGATTTCTCTCTCTGTCGTCTTGCGATTTCTCTCTCTCTCTCTCTCTGTCGTCTTGCGATTTCTCTCTCTCTCTCTCTCTGTCGTCTTGCGATTTCTCTCTCTCTCTCTCTGTCGTCTTGCGATTTCTCTCTCTCTCTCGTCTTGCGATGTTTCTCTCTCTCTCTCTCTCGTCTTGCGATGTTTCTCTCTCTCTCTCTGTCGTCTTGCGATGTTTCTCTCTCTCTCTGTCGTCTTGCGATGTTTCTCTCTCTCTCTCTGTCGTCTTGCGATGTTTCTCTCTCTCTCTCTGTCGTCTTGCGATGTTTCTCTCTCTCTCTCTGTCGTCTTGCGATGTTTCTCTCTCTCTCTCTGTCGTCTTGCTATGTTTCTCTCTCTCTCTCTGTCGTCTTGCTATGTTTCTCTCTCTCTCTCTGTCGTCTTGCGATGTTTCTCTCTCTCTCTCGGTCGTCTTGCGATGTTTCTCTCTCCTTCTCTCTCTCTCTCTCTCTCTGTCGTCTTGCGATTTCTCCCCCTCTCTCTTTCTCTCTCGGTCGTCTTGCGATTTCTCCCCCTCTCTCTTTCTCTCTCTGTCGTCTTGCGATTTCTCCCTCTCTCTGTCGTCTTGCGATTTCTCTCTCTGTCGTCTTGCGATTTCTCCTCCCTCTCTCTTTCTCTTTCTTTCTCTCTCTGTGACACATGTCTCCCACATACCCACGCACCTGCTCACACCACATTTCCTGACACTCTTTGTTTCCAAGTTCACCATTAAACCCATTTAAGCGCCTCCTCACTCCCGCTTTTCATGCCTCACTTTTGGAGAGAACCAGTTCTGACACTAAGCCTCAATTAAATGACAGGAATTTCTTTTTCACTTTTTTCTGTCTTCTTCCCTTCGTGGATTTCGTTTTTATTATTTTATCAACCCAAAACGGTTCCTTATTTTCTCCAAACGGAAACAAAACGTCACTCGGTATGTCTTGGTTTCCATCTGTAGAAATGACTGTAACCTAACCTTTCAGGTTCTTTCGTTCCACGCCCCCTACCCCCGCGAACTGTGTCAGTCGTTGAATTTGGGTGAAATTGGATGTGCCATGGAAACCGGAAGTCGGGTGGGGTGGAGTAGTTCACTAAAGTCTCTATTTACTTGCCTCCCCACGAGGGCACAGTTGGACACAAGGTCAGCTTTTAGTGTGGGAAAAATCCAGCTTCATGCAAATTTCCCGCTGGATTAGGACAATAATGAAAATTGTCTTAGTCTAGTAGGATTTCTCCTTTCTTGATCGAGGAGAGAAAAGATCAAGTATCAACTGATACTACACTTTGCTCTAAATCAAAAGGTAAATTCTTTAAACTGTAGTATTTGGGGATTATTTTTATAACTAGTACAAGAATTAGTATACCAGCAAACACCCACACTCACACATTACTAGCAGGGAGATCCGACGTTGCCTGAGATTGAATGAGGATTAACGAATGTTCTACACTTCCAATAGAGTGGTCATCGAAATCAGTGAAACCACTCATTTGTCAATCAAATCAACTGATTGCCTCCTCCTTATTTGGCAGTGACTTATTCCACAACACATTGTAGTCTACATTGCACTGCAGAGAATCTACTGCTGATTTTATAAAATTATCTGTAAATAATAGCTTCAGTTAAGGTTGAAAATGCAAACATCAAGTATCATGGTTTAGTTGTGCTCTAAACAGAAAGTCATTTCAAACGCGCCTTTGTCTTATGAAAGAATCTACTGTTCATTTCATAGGCTGGGCCTTTCGGCTTGTGCGGTGATAAAACTTATCAAATGCACTTGTGATGTTATTAGGTTGTATAAAAGTGTTAACTTTGGTCAAAATCGAACTTCTTTTTTAATCAGATGTTTTGGATTATCGATTTTCGATACTTATCAGATGCATTAAGAACACTCCCAGACACATCAAGTACCTTTGTGTAAAATTTCAGGAAAAGTTTCTTTTATATAATAGTAGAATATATATATATATATATATATATATATATATATATATATATGCGTGTGTATAATTATTCAATGGTGATATTTTCCAGAGGTGAAACAACCAATGAAGCTTTAACGAGGTTCACACAAGAGTGCTCAATATCGAAGTAGGACAAGATATAATTTTTACTTGTTTTACATAATCATTTATATGTCGCTACACATCCATGAGCATGTTTCAGCCAGCCAATTACAAGTAGATCTCTTCTTTAAAATTTTCATTATGAACTTTTTTGTAGGCGCAATATCAACTAAAGAGGTCTGTAGTTAATTGTGACTGACTGACCGAAACATGCTTATGAATGTGTAGCAGCATATAAATGCTTACGAAAAACATTTATATATACTAGCAGATGTACTCGGCATTGCCCTGTATTAAATATAATGTTAAATTGCTTTAAAAAAATATAGTAAAGAAAAAAAACCCGGAAAGAAACCGAGACGTGTTCATACGAGTATTATGTTTTTTCTAAACAGTTCACTTTTTATAAGTTAAAAAAAAAAAAAAAAAAAAAAAGAAATACTTGAGCTGAGATTGAAACCAAAACTAAAGACAATAAGTGAAGTATGAAAGCAATTGGACCAGTTTGCCAGGATCTTAAAAATATGTTTTCAAACCTACTTATCCTTAACATAATGAAGCTGTCCCCGCTCGCCAATCTTTCACGAAAACCACTCGTCTATCTGAAACCATTGTCAGTAATTTTCCCCACTCTTTATCTGTACCTAAATCAAAACATAGATTCCATGAATAAAGTTGCTTTCTTAGAAGTGCATGCCTGTGGAACTCTCTTCCATTTGCCTGTTTCCCACCTGACTACAACTTAGATGTCTTCAAATCCAACATAAACAAATTCCTGATGAACCGCCCCCTTAAGTAAGACACTTTATCAAATCTCGATTACTACGATATTATCTCATTGATTACTGTACACGCAATAACCCTTATCTCCGAGTGGCTTCCGGGCCTTGATAAGTGGCGACTACCATGTAAAAAAAAAAAAAAAAAAAAAATATGGAGTCGACTAAGGTACCAATTTTTCAATGTTGACCCCTTAGCAACCTCCTTTTTTTATGAAAACTGATTAAAGTTTTCCACATGTCCGAATACCTTATATATCAAATTTCAAGTCTGTAGATCAAAAATTCATTGAGTATATAGGTTGAGAATTGTCCTCACACACATACATTGTCACTTTTATAGATATACAGATAATCATACAAACTGATGCTGAGTATGGCATGAAGATGCATACGATAAAGATTTCTCAATTCAGAAGCTTTGGGTAAGCGTAGAATAACCTCGTATTTGCCATTACTTTTTTTTTTTTTTCACCCTAAACCAGGCACAGTGCCACTTTACTTCAAAGTGGCACTGTGCCTGGTTTACTACTATCGTGGACTAAGTTGTAGGGACATTATGAAGGGAGGTGAGCAGCAAGATGTCTGTTCACATTACACTTGAACTTCTGCATGTCAGTACAGTTGGGAAAACAGAATCCCAGAAGGGAATTCCAAAGTCAAGTAGTTCTGGGGAAGAAATTACTGGAGTAGAAGGCTTTCTTACACCTAGGGATCTCTACTGTGTAGGGGTGGGATTTAGCTGTTTGTAGGGGGTATTTACGTCTAGGGGTACAAGTGCTTGTTGTTCTTCAGAGCAGTCACCATTAAAGTATTTGTAGAACAGGCAGAGGGATGCAACATTTCGTTAATGGGATAGAGGCTGAAGCTTAGATGACAGTTCAGGACCTATCAGGTTGGTGACTCTCTTCTGAACCTTGTCCAGGAATGAGACTAGTAGCAAATGCACCAGCCCAAATGTGACAACAGTACTCTATACCTGGAAAATGGTAGCCTTATAGAGGTACAGGATAAGTTCAGGCGTAAGTAGCTTTCTAGCACGGTAGAGAGAGCCCACCTTCTTCGCAGCAGCCTTGGCAATGCTCTCAATGTATCTGTTCCAACTCGTGTTCCCTGTGAGCGTTAGGCTGAGGAGTTTAAAGGAAGTTCTTTTAGGTAATGTGTTTTTAGCCATTGCTATTGGTGGTAGAGAAGGTTTCTTGTAATTATTGAAGGAAACAAGCTTAGTCTTGGCAGCATTGAATGTGACCATCCATTTTTGTCCACATTCCACTACAGATTGGAGGTCATCCTCTAGTGTTTCTGCCATTTCATTAGATATGTGTTCATTTGTTTTCCTCTCATGCCTGTTATAGAGCTTGGTGTCATCAGCAAATATACCCATCTCAGATCAGAGACAATTTTATCCGGGAGATCATTTATGGATATCAGAAATAATAAAAGTCCAAGTTTATATTGTTTATATTGCCATTACTTTAATGCTGATCTGAATTAGTAATCCCTATTAGATTCTCATTTATCTATAAATATAAAAGCGAAAATGTGTATGTATGTATGTGCACTTTTTGTGTATGTCTGCAAAAGGCTTTTTTCGCCGTGATTCTCAGTCGGCTCGCTCCTTCTTAAAACTTTTTATATCAGGTCTAAATCATAATAACTACGACTTAAGAACGGGGGTCACGTGTGTATTTTACTTGCCCGACTTTTACCAGTTCGCTGCGTCTTCGAAAAGCGAATGATGGGGCGGGGGAAACAGTAACTGGCTTGCAGCGCAAAACTAGGTCAAACATTATGCCACTTCCTCGCATCTGTATATTTCACTTTATAACCCTTCACTGAACGCACTTATCAGTTCTTCTCCCCTTGTAGCCGAGATGGTTAAGTGGCTGGCTTTTTTCCCCTTTCGTTTTCACGTTCGCGTCAAGGCTTCAGGGTTCAATCCTACCTTCCTACTAAAACTTTTTTTTCCCTTTTACACGTCCAAACACCCGGGCAACGCCGAGTACTTCCCCCCCCCCTCGCTAGTCTATATGTAAAAGCGAAAATGTGTGTTTGTGTGTGCACTTTTTTGTATGTCTAGCAAAGGCTTTTTTCAGGAGGGGGAGCACTCGTGGGGTTTACCACACCTTAAAACTTTTTATATACACACTAGATTGTAATATCTCCAATTTATAAAAGGAGGTCGTCTCTACCTTTTATTTGAGCGACTTTTTCGTATCAAAGTGAAACTGATTAAAAAAAAAATCCATTCGCTAGCCTTCATAGCCAGCAGGTGTTGAAGGCAATCAGTTTTGATCACTGTGGGGAATACCCTTCATATCAGACAATTGCTATTCATTAAGACACTGCCAGTGTTCCCCCCTCTTGATTTCCCCCACAACAGCGGAAAGCTGAAAGTTTAAAACTGGCTTACAGCCAAACTTAGGTGCGTAATTTCATTTCTTCTTTTGCATTAACTCATTCATATTCACTTTCTGCATATTAACGTTTTAATCGCTAAATTAGAAGGCTTTTCACTTCCTGTCCCGTCGTGGCCGAGTGGTAAGATGTCACATTTCTTTTCTGCCTTTGCGTCAAGGCTTCAGGTTCGAGCCTATCTGCGTACTACAACTTTTTTTTTCTCCACACATACCTCCACATACCTGGGCAATGCCGGACACCCCCGCTAGTGGTTTAAATAAAATTTTGAAACTGTATCCTTGCCCTTTGTCTGGGAGCAAAGTGTAGTATAATGATGACAAAAGACCTCTTCCCTTCCAACACTTTTGAATGGCCTAGTACCAAATTTATTTTTATATTTTTCATAAATAAATAAATTTTGCAAAGTGTAGTAGCTGTTCTGATACTACTCTTCACAAAGGGAAAGTCCTTCTAGATTAAAAAAAAAGAAATTCTGTCCCAGTTCAGATTACCCCCATTTTGGCAGGAAAGTGGGGCACTAGCTTTTCACAAAAAAAAACAAAAAAAAAAAAACCCTCACATTCAACTCAGACCGCATGCATGGAGAGGAAAGTAAATAGGAAATGGAATTGTATCCAGTGATACACACATAAGTTTACATTGTTGACAATATAAAAGCGAAGATGTGTGTGTGTGGGGGGGGGCATTTTTTTCAAAGGCATTTTTTTGGGGATGGGCGTTCGGACGGGTCACTAAATCTTACAACGTTTTATATACTGTCTAGATTATATTTACAAAACGAGGTCGTCTGAATCTTTTTATTATGTTACAAAATTCGCGCTGTGATTTCATTTTCTCTACTTCTATGGCGTGATGTTTGACCTAGAAAACCACACGTTCACGTTCGTTTAACCACCTGCTTTTTAAAACGTTTAATTTCGCACTTCCTCACTTCTCTGCTTGTGCACCAAATTTTATTTTTTTTTAATTTTACATCCGGGTAACGCCGGGCACCCCTGCTAGTCTATTATATAAATCTCACCTGTCTGTTTAAATGTATGTATATTTGTATGTCTCGCAAAAATTTTCGACAGAGGCGACGGATCCTGCCAAGATCGGTATTATTTTGAAGCTCGACGTCTCAAACAACAATTATCAAAAAATTGGCTAAAAGCATTAATTCCTTCACCCTAAACTCGGCCGTTTTGTACGAGGAGGGGGGTCAATGTTTTTCACCGACACTTTAGCAAGCCATCGTCACTGTTGAATTGACTTCGGTTAATTTCAACGCTTTTGACTTCCAGTTGCGTCATGGAGACATCAGCTAAGACGTCAGATTTTCTTTTACTTTCTTTTCCACCTTCACGTCACGGGTTCAAGCCTGCCTGCTACCACTTTTTTTTTTTTTTTTTTTTTTTTTTTTTTGCTCAACACACACCTCCAAACACCGGGGCAATGCTGGGCACCCAAGCTAGTCTATAATATAAATCCCACCTATCTGTTTAAATGTATGTATATATGTATGTTTGTATGTCTGCCTAAAACTTTTGACAGAGGGGACGGATTTTCACAAGATCGGTATCATTTTGAAGCTCAACCCTTCAGACGATAAATATCGAAAAATTGGCTTAAAACATTACTTCCTTCACCCTCAACTGGGCACTTTTCTACCGGGAGGGGTCGCTTTTTTCGCCGATATTTTCGAAAGTCATCCCTCTTTTCGATTGACAATCCTTAATTTAAACCTACGTCACTTCCGGTTTAGTGATGTACGCAGCAGCAAAGGCATCAGTTTTTTTTCTTTTTTTACACGTTCTTTTCCTTCTTTGCTGTACAGGTTCAGGCCTGCCTGCCTACTACCACTTTTTTTGCTCAACACACACCTCCAAACACTCGGGCAACGCCGGACACCCAGGCTAGTATCAAATAGATCACAGTAAATCATCCAGATGCTTGCTCGTCATGTAGAAAGGTTTAAGCATGTTGTTTTGATAACACATAGCAGTAGTTAGTTCTCACTCGTCTTCTGTTCTCTTTTCCGTTGCTGTCATCGTATTTCTTTTTTTAATAACATTTTTTATATACAGTGTAACCCCGGGATACGGTGGTCCTGGGGTACGATTTTTTCAAGTTACGATGTGGAATATGAGGTTTTTCCGGGCCCCTGATTACGGTATTTTCCCCGCCTTACAGTGTTATTTATAATGTTATTTGATTATATACATGTGTGTTATATACTGTACTGTATTTTGTTACTAATTTTTAATGCCGTATACCGGGGATCTACTGTATGTCATTTTATTTTATATAACTTGTAAAAATTATTATACACATAATAGAACATATCAAATAGACTCTAGAGCTTTGGGAGGGTCAACTAACTAAGGAGAAGGAAAACTTCAGCCTGAGTGTTGTTGGATAATATTGCAATCGACCAAGTCTTTGATCCTCTGGCCTGCTTGAGTAGGATCGAAACTGTTATCTTCAGACAATACCCATCTGAAACCGTGGAGACTTAGCGCCTCTATCTATTGCACCCTAAACAACTATGGAAGGCAGTAATTACTGGGGATATAGGTACAAAACTCAAATTGGGAAGGGGTGGGATTTCAGCCTTCCCATCCCGATAAGAGAATAAGTTGGCTGAAACGTGGTGAAACAATAGCAACTATGAAGAAGAGAATAAACGTTCACAGGAAACATGAGTTGGAACAATTATATTGAAGCCATTGCCAGGGCCGCTGCAAAAAAGGTAGGCTCTCTCTACCGTGCTAGCAAACTACTGACACCTGAAAGTATCCTGTACCTCTATAAGGCCACCATTCGCCCATGTATGGAGTATTGTTGTCACGTTTGGGCTGGTGCATCTGCTGCTAGTCTCTTGCTCCTAGACAAGGTTCAAAAGAGAGTCGCCAATCTGATAGGCCCTGAACTGGCATCTAAGCTTCAGCCTCTGTCCCATCGACGAAACGTTGCATCCCTCTGCCTGTTCTACAAGTATTTTAATGGTGAATGCTCTGACGAACTGCAGACACTTGTGCCCCCACGACGTAGACACCCTCGACAAACCCGGCAGGCAGCTAAATCCCACCCTCACACAGTAGAGATCCCTAGATGTAAAAGATCTTTCTACTCCATTAGTTTCTTCCCCAGAACCGCTAGACTCTGGAATTCCATTCCAGGTCCCTGCTTCCTTAACTGTACTGACATGCAGAAGTTCAAGTGTAACGTGAACCGACATCTTGCTGCCCAAATCCCAACATAGTGCCCCAGTAGTTGCTTCCCCTGATAGTACGCCCTACAACAAAGTGGCAATGTGCCTTGTTTGGGGTGAAAATGTAATTAAAAAAAAAAAAAAAAAATGTAGATAGCGTGTTGTTTTGATAACACATAGCAGTAGTTTGTTCTCACTCCTGTTCTTTTCCAGCCTGGGTGTTGTTGGGTAATATTGCAGTTGACGAATTCTTTGAAACAGCTTACATGTTGTTTTGATGACACATAGCAGCGGTTCGTACTCCCTCCTCTTCTTTTCCGTTGTTGTCGTTGTCTTTTGAATAACAGCCGTTGTAAGAGTTGTTAAATGATGACAACACAATTTATTTTGGGTTCTTTTTTTTTTTATTATTTGAGTGTACAATATGAATAATACTGCCAACCCATTCCCCAGTGTGAGGAAGCAGCTGTCACTTAGCACACTGCTCTCTCTCTCTTTCTCTCTCTCTCTTTCTTTCTCTCTCTTTCTCTCTCTCTCTCTTTCTTTCTCTCTCTCTCTCTCTGTGCAGAAAAAAAGAGAAAGCTATTATCAGCTTATCCACCATATGTCTCGGGTGACTTGTGTTCATAACGTCATATTTGGACACATAGTTCTACCGCTAGAAGACTTCTTAATAGGAATTGATCATTCAAGAGGACAGCTCAACAAATATTTGTTTACATTAGACTTGAAGATGATGTTATTGTTGTAATTGGCTGGGAATAAAACCTGTGTTACTTTGTTCCGCAGATGGTATGCTCTATGAAAGAAACTTTGTTCGTGGAAGATCTTTCGTACAGAGAGAAAGAAAGGAAAGCTCTTTGCTGTGATTTTTTAAAGAGGGGACTTTGCTGGTTTGGTCACACTGCGCACTACAACTCTGAGTTTACCATGAAATAATAGCTCTAGAACCGCTCCAATGTTAGTGAGGGTGTCCAGGTCAGTTGACAATGTGGTTCATCATCAGCGGTCCTGCTGTTTTAACAGCATTTCTCCCGGTGAGTTAAATGCGTTCCCAGATATCAAGCTGGAAATTTCTACAACTCGGCACCGTGCATACAACACCTCGCCTTCCCAAATGGTCACCCATCTGGTACTGGTTAGGCTCATTGTTGCTTAACTTCAGTAATCTGCTGAGAACCAGTGTATTTACGTGATTGTGTCGTATATGGTTACGTGCTATCAAAGCTACCCTCGAACCTAGCTCCAGTCCACAGGTCTACAGTGCTTGCCGCTGGTCCCAAAACTGGCTGTCTATTACTATCTTGGTCGCTGCAAACCGTCATACATTATTTCTGCTCATCTAGGAAACTGTGTTCAATGCGGTGGGAGGGGGGGGGGTTAAGCTCAATCTATTCTAGTTGAAGTAATCAAGCGGGATGTTGTGTCAGTTTTGTTAGGCTTTCTTTTTTTCACCTTCAAAAAGGTCTGTTGTCACTTGGAACGTAACGGGCTACTATTTGGGATCAAGTCTAACAGGCGACCGTGGGAGTTGAGCAGTGATATGAGTGTTCACATCATTACATTTAAACTTCTGCAGGTTAGTACAGTCAGGAAAGCAGGAAACAGGGAGGAAATGCCAAAGTTTAGCAGTCAGAGGGCAGAAACTATTTCCGGCATCTAAGACCTCAATAATGAAGGGGTGAGATTTTGCTGTTTGTCAGGTTAGTTAGGAGTATGTACATTGCGGACGTGCAAGTGGTACGAGTTCATCAGCATATTTCATTAAAATAGTTGTAAAACAGGCACAAGGATGTGACATTGCAAAGATGGGGCAGGAGTTGAGCTTAACCGATAGAGCTAGATGTTTTTCTTTTTTTCTTCTTTTTTTTTTAAATGGAGATCGTTTCAAATGAGGAATGAAACCAGTTGATGATATAAGGAGCTAAAAAAATACTACTTCAAGGTAAAGAACTTAGCAATGATAACTGTTAGGTGGAATAGATTCTGATTTAGAAAACAGCAATTCTTCCCTTTTTGTCAGAAACATCGTTCATGGAATGTGAGGACTAACGGACAAAATAAGGGAAGCGAGAGTTATAAAGCTGCCCAAAGTAAATCCAAAATCCGCTTTCTACTCACCTCGTGAAGATATATTGAAGCGATGGGACAGAGGTTGGAGCTTGACCGATAAAGCGGGACCGATTAGATTGGAGACTCTTTTTCTTTTTTTTTTTTTTTTAATCCTGTCTAAGAGGGAAAGGGTGGTGCCAGATGCACCGGCCCGGATATTGCATCAATATTCCATACATAGGCAAATGGTGGCGTTGTAAAGATATAGGATGCTCTCTGATGCGAGTAATTTTCTAGCACAGTAGCGGGAGCCCACCTTATGTGCGGGCAACCTTGGCAATGCTCCTAATATATTTGTTCCGATTCATATTACCCGTGAACTTGTTCGATGACTCGTTTCAAAACAGACGTGGTTCAGCATTGCTAACTCGGAAAGGGTCGATATGCCGTAGCATACCCCCCCCCCCCACTCCCCGCACCAAAGTTCACGCCAGGGTCAAAAAACGTTAACCTTTTTTAATAACTACAAATGATTATAGTCGCGTTGTTTTTCTTATTTGTTTGCGTTGCATCTACAGAGGCAAATGTCCGTCGCCAGGGTGTGATGAGGGGCGAGAGGTACTGTTTGCTCATGTCAAAGGAATCTGGTTACCAGTAATTACTACCAACTGTCACACTATCTCCAAGTTTACATTAATTTAATCTACTAGCTGTGTGTGTGTATACACACACACACACACACACACACACACACACACACACACACACACACATTTTTTCCCCTTTCTCTGGCTGGCTTTAACACTATTTTAATGTCTCTTTCCCCATCTTTCCCTCCAGCCAGAAGGGATGTTGGACTTGACATTTCAGTAAACCGACTGGATGCCATAAAGGAGCAGTTGGTGGAAATCTGAACAGGGTTGGAGGTGGAAGACGGGGAGTTTGTGGGAAGCAAAGATGAAAATAAATATGAAAGAGTGATATGTATGTATGTATGTATGTATGTATGTATGTATGTATGTATGTATGTACTAGCAGGCGACCCGGCGTTGCCCGGTTGTAAAATACTTTTAAATATTAAATTTTAATTTATGTAGATTTCGTATTTATTAGAGCCAATTGTCTAACGATTATTATATTGTACCTAATATATAGTGATTTAAAAAAAAAAAATTGTGCGCCATCAGCTAGAATCGACACCCAAACATAGCTCTCCAGCCTTATCCGTTATCGTATAATATAAATCCTTACGTATGCAAAAATGATGAAAAATTAAAAAAATAATAATAAAAATAACGTTGTTTAACTTGCGCGAAAAAAATTCTCTTCAGCATGCTTGCGACTAAGTTTTTTTTTATCAGTTGCGAAGGAATTTTATCCCATGTACTGAAAACTGAATCAGAAAGTTCCTTTATCAAATCATGCTGGGTTCCATCCTTGAACACTTCTTTTGCCATCCATCCCCAAAAATTTTCAATGGGATTGAGGTCCGGAGAACATGCTGGATGATCTAACAATTCTATATTATTTGAAGAAAAGTATTCTCGTGCTTGTCGAGAAGTGTGTATCGCAGCGTTGTCTTGCTGGAAAATCCAATTTCTTCCACACAGACGTGGACCTTCAGTCCTGATAGAAGCATTTTCAAGCATTGAAATGTACTTCGATATTTGCTGGTCTTTCACTACTTGCAACTTTAGGGTCCCAGCTGACGAGAAAGCACCCCAGATCATTAAAGACCCTCCTCCACTATGCCGAGTTGAAAAAGTCTCTTTGGGCAAATTTTTATCATACCAATAGTGTTGAAATCCATCTGGACTATCTAGATTAAACTTTTTCTCATCGGAGAAAATTACATTTTCCAACTTCTCTTCATCCCAAGTCTGGTATTTGGCGGCATATTTAAGTCGGTTAGTTTTGTGCTGTTCAAGAAGACATGGTTTCTGCAGTCGTTTTAAATGATTGAAACCCTTCATTTTTAGATGCCTTCTGATAGTTTTAGGACTGCATTCTGCTGCTGTTTGGCTTTTCAATCGACTTGAGCTCATACTGGAGTTTTTTTAAAACTTCTTCTGATACGGCGATCCAGTGGTGGGGTTATTTTTTTTGGTCGACCTGGACTCTTTTTGTGCCCATATTGATCTGGATTTCTTAAAAAATTTGTGATGACCGTTTTGCTACAATTCACTTCGCTTGCAATGGATCTATGGGAGAGTTCTCCCCTATTAAACTCAAAGATCCTTCCTCTCTCAAACTCTGATAATGGTTTCCCTTTTGCCATTTATAATTTAGTAAGATGTTTTTTATTCACTAACAAGTTGCTTTTAGTAACATAGAAAGCTTTTTGTATTCATTTTTTTCAAAACTAGCCGATTTTATTAAAGTGGTCTTATCATTTTGACCAGGTGAAAATGTTTGTTTTTTAAAAAAAATAATTATTAGATCAGGGTTTTAAGTGGTTTTATGATTTTGACCAGGACTATATATTCATCCACATACAGTACTGTTTCGCTGTATCATAGATCATCAATGTGGTTAGACAAGCAACTACCTCAAGCCAGGATTGAAACTTGATTGCCCAAACGGTAGTCGGAGATTTTAACCATTGCGCTATTCTGCTGTTGCTATACGGGTAGTGAATTAACAATGTTTTGACATCGTCCAAATGCCTAAGCTCAATTTGTTTACACAAAGAACATCGCTTAACTAATGGCAGTTTGTATATCACTTCCTAATGTACTCCACCCTATATATATATATATATATATATATATATATATATTTTTTTTTTACTTGGAGGTGGGGTCACCGCTTATCAAGGCCCGGAGGCCACTCTAGGATAAGAATTAATGAGTGTTAAGTAGATAGCAAGACCACATCGTAAGGATCGATAATGGTGGAACTTGGGTATAGTTTAATTGTATAAAAGGGTGATTCAACAAGAACGTATTTACATTAGATTTGAAAACGACCATGTTGTAATTAATTGGGAAGCAGTCCCACGGTGTTGTGTTCTATGGATGGAAAGAAACTTTTGAAGTTTTTTAGTTTTCTGTACAGATAGAGAGTGAGGGAAATTGACAATTGTTGTAGCTAGACAAGTGTTTGTTGTGAAAGTTTTACGAGAGAGACCATAGATTGAAGAATAGAGACTCACAGCATCTCTTCTGTGAGAGTGAGGAAGTATGGAGGCAAAAAGGTTCCGTATAATTGGAATTCATTATTGAGATGAGTATCATTTAGTAACTTATTCATTGCAGAAGATAATAGTCTGCAATCTATCTATCTATCTATCTATCTATCTATCTATAATATATATATATATATATATATATATATATATATGTTGAATATGAAAACTAGTGGCTACACATGAAAATATGTTTCAGTGACCACCCTGCTAGGGAAAATCACATCATCGGGAGATATTCTTGGCCTGATGATGTGATTTTCCCTAGCAGGGTGGTCACTGAAACACATTTGCATGTGTGTAGCCACTAGTTTTCATATTCAACATATTCATACTGCTCTGTCTAAACATTGAGCACTCTTTGGTAGACACATTGTGTTTTTTTTGCTTTTGTTTAAATAACTAAACAATACTACCAATAATATATATATATATATATATATATATATGATGAGAAATATGGAAATAGTATTCCGACAAAATAGAGAAATAAAAAGGAACAAACCGTATTATGTGTTTATCAACGTTTCGTCTTTATTTAGGAAGTCTCGAAATAAACATGAAACATTGATGAACACATAATATGATTTGTTCCTTTTTATTTATATATATATATATATAAAGTAAAACAGTCGCGCGTTTTTTTGTATGTGCAAGAAAGGCTTTTTCCGGGGAGGGGGCGATTCTCGAGAGGGAGTTTACTATTTTCGAGAACTTTTTATATACTCCCTAGATTATAATATGTATGATTTGTGAACAAAACTTTGTCTATACATTTATTTTGATTACAAGTTACAAAATTCCCACTAATGTTTACTACGCTAAAATCACAATGACCTATGTATACCCATTAACCATTATCCTTGAGTGGCTTCTGGGTCTTGATAAGTGGTGACCTCCATGTAAAAAAAAAAAAAAAAAAATTTTGATAGACCTTTATAAAATTCCCTCTATTCTGTCCTTTCACGTTTTTGTTGGTCTTTGTATAAATAAAGCAAAACTCCTCGAAGCAAAGTCGTCAGCAGCTTTTTGTGCCGGGACGTCTTGAAAGCAATTAACTTTGATCAATGTTGGAAAAACCCTTCATATCAGACAATTGCTATTCATTTGAGAGTTCCCCTTTTTCGGGGGTGCTTTGTTTCCCCAGCATCGTGGGAAAACAAATGAAACAACGGAAAGCTGAACTGGCCTTCAGCCAACGTTCATTTCTGCACCTGCGTGAACTCATTCACTCAGCAAGTCAACTTTTTGATTGACATCGCTAAATTTGAACGCTTTTCGCTTCCTATGGCTTCATAGCGTAGCGATAAGATGTCACGTTTTCTTTAACTTTCTTTTCTGCCTTCGCGTTGCGGGTTCGAGCCTGCCTGCCTACTAACACTTTCTTTCTTTTCTTTTTTTTTTTTTCTTTTTTTTTTTTTCTTTTTACACCTCCAAACACCCGGGTAGTGCCGGGCATCCCTGCTAGTAAATAAATAAATAAATAATACTCATTTCAATAATGAATTCTAATTCAATAATATATATACCATTCGGTACGGACCCGACCATGGAAGATAGATAATAAATAAACATGGATTTATAAGATTAAAAAATCCAACCTTGATTGCCCTTTGGGGTTCATAGCATAGTGGATAGAGACGTTGGGTCTCTACAGCTCCAGGTGAGATAGCAGTTTCAATCCTACCTAAAGCTGGCCAGAGGCTTACTTGGCCAAAAACGTGGTGAGACGACAATAACTATGGAAGGCAGTAATTGCTAAGGATGTAATTAGGAAATTCGGAGTTCCTATCCCATCACAGTTACCATCTGACGAAGGCCAGAGGAATAGTTGGCTGAAACGTTGTGAAACAACAACCAAAAAAAGCATGAGGATAATAGTCCGCAATAAATAAATTAAAAAGGTTCTTGCTCACTAGATTTCGAAGACTGTTTTGTACAAATTTTATGTTCCGTTATGAAGGTTAAAATCAACATGTAATGCTACCAAACCTTGTGTTAAATATGTTTCACCTGGTGCTACCAGATCAGAGTATCTGAAAATATTGGCATCTTAACCTAAACTTCACTAGACATGAATGTTTTTCTTTTTGCAGAACTTAATCCAAACCAAATTCTATGAATAAATATTTGCAGATATAAAGAACTTGTAGTCTAAATAATTTTTTTTCCAAAATTACTGGATTCGGAATTAACCTGAAAAAAGTTGATATGCCATAAAACAAACCAAATTCCACGAATAAATATTCGAAGATATAAAAATGTTGAAGCATAAAAACTTTTCCAAAATGGATTTAGCATTAAACAATCCGAAAAAGGGTTAATATGCCGTACAACAAAACTACCAAATATTTCGAGTTCTTTATTAGTAGAATTAGGGAGGCTGTGATTCTGTGAGGGTTACACTTTTGGCTCAGAATTAAAAACTTTGAAAATAGGAGCACGTTAATACCCAGCTTTAAAATCCTTTATTTTAATGGCCAAATAGGATTCCAAATGATATTTTCAGAAAACATGTACAAATAAAGATTTTCAGTGAATATATATATATATATATATATATTCACTGAGTGATATAATAATTAAGTGATTGATTTTGTGTTAAGATACAGATACTGTCAAGAATTGTAAATGTAAACCGAATTAAAGGAATAAATTGTAAGATGGTCAACATCATGTACTCCGGAATATAGACTTTTGTCATTCATTATATATATATATATATATATATATATATATATATATATATATATATATATATATGAGAGAGAGAGAGGGCGTCTTGGAAGTTTTTTCACCTTTAAAACTATATAAAAAAAACTTATTTAATTTTTATATTTTTTTTCATTCGTTAGAAAACTATTTAATCAGCAAGTCATTTAATCACTTGCAATCAATATATATATATATATATATATATATATATATATATATATATATATATATATTAGTGGTCTGACAAAGCCACAGGGGAGATAACTGAAGCTGACCTGCAAGACACTATATATACAAATGCAGGCAAATTTGGGCATATTTTATTGGCTTGAAAGTATTGGTTCTTTTTTTACTAATTGTCATAAAATTTTAACAATAGAATTGTATTGTAATCTTAAAATAGCCTGCAAATTTTCATGTAGTTTCATCTCATAGAACCAAAGATATGACCATTTACATTTTCAATTTGGCTACCAGCATATATATATATATATATATGCTGGTAGCCAACTTGAAAATGTAAATGCTCATATCTTTGGTTATATATATATATATATATATATATATATATATATACTAGCATTTCAGCCCGGCATTGCCTGAGTGTTCGGAGGTGTATGTTGATAAAAAAAAAAAAGTGGTGGTAGGAAGGCGGGCTCGAACTTGTACCGCAAAGGAGGAAAAGAATGGCAAAAAACGTGACGTTTTTGCTATTATGACCACCACCAAACCGGAAGAGACGTAGGTTTAAATTAAGGCTAGACAATCTAAAAGAGGGGGATGACTTTCGACAATATTGGCGAACAAAGCGACCCCTCCCTGTAGAAAAATGCCCAGTTGTGGGTGAAGAAATTAATGTTGTTAGCCAATTTTTCGATATTTGTCGTCTGAAGGGTCGAACTTAAAAGCGATACTGATCTTGTGAAAATCCGTTGCCTCTGTCGAAAGTTTTAGGCAGACATGCAAACATACATACATTTATATATTGGTAGCTCAAATTTTCGACCCAAACCGATTAAAAAGCTTTCCCTATCTCTGAATACCGTTTATGTAAAATTTCAAATGTTTACACCAGAAATTGTCTGAGTAATTTGGTAGACCACAACAGTCAATTATTATTTTTTTTTTTTCAACTTTGACCCCTATTATGACCCCGTAACATTTATTGTTTTGGGCTCAAATCAAGTTAATTTAGATCCATGTCCAAGGAACCTATATCTAAAATTTCAAGTGTTTAGACCCAAAATTGGCGGAGGAGTTTGGTAGAGTTATTAATGGTCAAATCGTTGAATTTTGACTCCTTAACAGTCAAATTTCTGGCCGAAAACCAATTACAAAGATTTTCCCAAATCTCAGTACCCTGTATATCTAATTTCGAGTCTGTAGCCTGCAAATTGACACAGACAGACAGACATAGACACTTTCACTTATATATATATATATATATATATATATATATATATATATATATTCCAGGTTGAAAAATATTCAAAATATTAGAATCATTGAATTCTTACAAGGGTCGTTGATTGTGCTCAATTAAAGAGAGCAAATTATAATTTTTTATTTTTTTCATGTAAATATTGTTATATCTTGCTACAATGTGCAGACTGTTTTGATCATTATTGATCTCCTCAGGCTAGAAAATTTAAAATTTAAAAGGTTTAAGAGCATTTTTAATTTTAGAGGAGAAAAATATATTTTTGCCATGCCTGATCTGAGGCATGATTTAATGTTCTTATCTGATTAGAACATTTTTCTCCTCTGAAATTAATTAATTTTTAATTTTCTTGCCTGATGAGATCAATAATGATCGAAACGGTCTGCACATCGTAGCAAGCTATGACTATATTTACATAAAAATAAAAAATTATATATACCACCATTTTTTGGCAATTTTATAAGTTCTCAATCTCGGCAACTATTGACTATAATTTAACAAATGAAGGCTCGTTAGAAAGGTAAGGACCTGAATTGTGTAGTGGACAATGTGACATTTGCCCTTAAGGTCGTACATTAAGGGGATCATCCATCATCCAGAGGCTGTTTTTGACACTTTTTTACAGCCATAAAAAATATTTAAATCGTAGTGACCTTTTTTCCTAGTTTTGCATATGAATTACAATATATCTGATATTTCCCCAAAACATCTGGCCTTGATGGCGGGGAGACTGAAACATGCTATGGTTTCCAATGACCTGAAATAACAGAAAGAGGAGACTTGATTCTAAATATTTCTCATATGTTATATCTCCCGTCTTTGGTTTTCATACATAAATTAAATTTCACAGTGTATAAGGATTATTCGATACTGGAGATATTCATAATCGTACCCTATTTCCAAAAGAGGGGAGATATAACATATGAGAAATATTTGGAATCAAGTCTTCTCTTGCTGTTGTTTTAGGTCAGTTGAAACCATAGCAGCAAGTTTTAGTCTCTCCTTTCATTTTTGGGAAATCTCTCTCTCTCTCTCTCTCTCTCTCTCTCTCTTTCTATATATATATATATATATATATATATATATATATATATATATATATATGTTTAAAAAATAGAAAAAAACGAATGAAATTATTAAAAAATCAACGTTTCGTCCTTATTTCAGAGGACATCTTCAGGATAATTGAAATAAAAATGTGAGAAAAGAAAAAGTCATAGATCGTGCGAAAAAAGACAGTTTTTAAATCCAACCCATGTCGGGAAAGGACGAATATGGGTTGGATTTAAAAACTGTCTTTTTTCGCACGATCGATGACTTTTTCTTTTCTCACATTTTTTTTTCAATTATCCTGAAGATGTCCTCTGAAACAAGGACGAAACGTTGATTTTTTAATAATTTCATTCGGTTTTTTCTACTTTTTAAACATAACGTCAACCACCGCTGGTATATTTTTTCATTCCTTATAAATATATATATATATATATATATATATATATATATATATATATATATATATATATATATATATATATATATATATATATATATATATATATATATACACGCAATCTCACAATGTTCTAATGAATTAGTAATGATCCCTGATTTTAGATGCATGTATAATTATAAATAAGTTACAAATGTTATCTAGAGACTAGAAAAAATTTTGGTTCACACCAAAAAGCAAAAAATTTACCTTTATTCAGTTTAGAATTTAATCTGGAAAATTTGTGACCAATATATATATATATATATATATAATATATATATATATATATATATATATATATATATATATATATATATATATATATATATATATATATATATATGTGTGCGTGTGTTTGTGTAATTTATATATATATATATATATATATATATATATATATATGTGTGTGTGTGTTTGTGTAATTTATATATATATATGTGTGTGTGTGTTTGTGTAATTTATATATACATGTGTGTGTGTGTGTTTGTGTAATTTATATATATGTGTGTTTGTGTAATTTATATATATATATGTGTGTGTGTTTGTGTAATTTATATATATATATGTGTGTGTGTGTGTTTGTGTAATTTATATGTGTGTTTGTGTAATTTATGTGTGTGTGTGTTTGTGTAATTTATATATGTGTGTGTGTGTTTGTGTAATTTATATATGTGTGTGTGTTTGTGTAATTTATATATATGTGTGTTTGTGTAATTTATATATATATGTGTGTGTGTTTGTGTAATTTATATATATATATGTGTGTGTGTGTTTGTGTAATTTATATATATGTGTGTGTGTGTGTTTGTGTAATTTATATATATATATATATATATGTGTGTGTGTTTGTGTAATTTATATATATATATGTGTGTGTGTGTTTGTGTAATTTATATATATATATATATGTGTGTGTGTGTTTGTGTAATTTATATATATATATGTGTGTGTGTGTGTGTGTGTGCACACATACATGCAGGTTGGTATCTGGAGGCACATTAATTAATTGGGAGAGATACACTCTGGTCTTCGTCAAGACCTGCATTTAAAAGGAAAACTCCGATGTAAAAACCTGCAGTCTACTGCATGCTCTGTCTTGTGGCAGCCATTGCACCGACAAAGATTAGCAGTAGTACCAAAAAGTGTGGTTGGTTCTACACAAAGCCTTCACCACTATAAACAAATCATCTGTGTGGATTTTCGACCAACTTAGTTGTTGTGATGGAACCTCATATGTTTAAATCTATGTACATATGCAAACACATTTCCAAAAGATTACCTTGTATTTAATTTTATAGTCCCCAATCCACTAACGGAGAGGCACGAGCCTTAGACAACTCATAATAAATGTTTCATAAACGCAATCACATTGCGATTCTTGTTTTCATTCACCGGGTCATTAAGTTTAACCAATTTGGTAACTTTGAACAGCCACTCCTCCTGTTTTATGTCCATAAAATATTTGTGTCCATTTTTATATGCACAATTGCATAGGAAACTCATTTGTGACCTTTTTTTTTTTTTTTTCGAATTAGTTAGTTTTTTTTTTGTTTTTTTTTGCAAAATTTGAGAATTTTGCTGAGATTCTTAGTGATGTGAGTGGTGAACATGGCGAGAGATTCCATGAAGATATTCCAATGATGGAGAAACGTTTTAAGAGAAAATGGAACCCTGGCATCTTGCTAGAATAAAGAAAATTGATGATAACACTCTACACAAGAGGGTTTTAAGGGTAGTCTCTCGCTCCTTGACAGGGTTCAAAAGAGTCGCAAATCTGATAGGCCCTAAACTGGCATCTAAACTACAGCCTCTGTCCCATCGTCGAAACGTTGCATCCCTCTGCCTGTTCTACAAGTATTATAAATGTGAATGCTCTGAAGAACTGCAAGTACTTGTGCCCCCACGACGTGAACACCCTCGACAGACCCGACAAGCTGCAAAATTCCCACCCCCACACTGTAGAGATCCCTAGATGTAAAAGATCTTTCTACTCCAGTAGTTTCTTCCCCAGAACAGCTAGACTTTGGAATTCCATTCCAGATCACTGCTTCCCCAACTGTACTGATAAGTTCAAGTGCAACGTGAACCAACATCTCGCTGTCCTAATCCCTACATAGTACCCCAGTAGATGTTTCCCCTGATAGTAGCCCCCTACACCAAAGTGGCAATGTGCCTTGTTTGGGGTGAAAATGTAATAAAAAAAAAAAAAAAAAAAAAAAACATTCTAGAAACAAGGATTGTCAGTTTAAATACTAACAATTCTGTGTTTTCCATTCATAATCAATAATAATAAAATATGGTTTATAGTACATGAAAACCGTGTCTAATCTATAAAAATAAAGGTCAGATTTAATATCAGGATATTTTTCTTGCACCGAAACAGGCCTTACATGGCATGTACTTTGTCTTTAACCGCCCAGTGTTTTGAGGTCTTTTTTTTTTTTCAGGTTTGTTCACAAATGAAGAGTCGAAACACAAAAAGAGTTTCTTGTTGGTGTATACTGACTTTATCTTACTTCCGTACTCATTTCTTTGTGTGCCCTGGGTGCCATGTCGAGTCCCACCTAGGGAACTAGCACAGGAAGTTCTCGTGGCTCTAACAATCGTTTCCCTCTCTCTCATTTCATGAACAGTGGCCATATGTATCTAAATTATTTTTTGTTTGAACATGTTCCTTCTCTAAACAACAAATATGAAACTCATAACTTACAGCATGTCAAAACAGATTTAGCCTTGAATTCCAAAGGCACATTGTATAGTACATTCTAATATTTTGGATTTGCAGAACATGATTGAGTTTTTGTAAAGGGAAATTAAAAAAACAATAACCTCAATGTTTGGTGGATTTTAGAACAGGAAGCCGGTATCTTCAGATAGCCTGATACTGTAGCATCAGAAAAATGAGAAAGTTATATATGAATGTGATCGAAGGTTAGAGAGAGAGAGAGGGGGGAGGGGGGAGAAAATGTATATATGTGTGAGAAGATCAAAGACTGTGAGAAAAGGTTGGAGAGAGAGAGAGAGAGAAATGTATGTATGTATGTTGGAGAAAGATATACAGATGAGGGGTGTGCGAAAGAGGGAGAGAAAGAGAGGCGAGAGGAAAGAAGGGGAGAAATAAGGTCGACGGTTAGAAAGGTGGATGATGAAAAGCAATTGATAGGAGAGATACATAAACGAGTAGGAAAGTTAGATATAATTGAGAGAGAAAGAGAGAGAGACAAATTAGGGGGAAGGATGGAAAGAGACAACTGATAGGGGGGAGGTTATAGGATATAAATAAGATGAAGAAACAAGGGTTGGGGAGGGGTAACAAGAAATATATATATATATAAAAAAAAAAAGGAGTATCAAGATCTGGAGACTATCAGGAGAATTAGAAAAAGAAGAAAAAAGAAAATGGGCCCTCTCTATAGAATAAAAAAAAACTGACAAAGATCTTTCTAAAATAATATAAAAGAGTGAATAACATAAATACAGGAGTTGAACAATTTCCTCTTGAATTTAACAAATTAGATGTTTTTGTACGTCTGTTTCGCGGAGCCTTTTTCTTTTTTTTTTTTTTTTTTTTCGGCGTGGGGTGAAGAATTAGGGGTGGAGAGAGAGAGGGTCTTTTTGTTTTGAATGTAATTTATCAACAATCTTGTGCTATGGCAGACAACAACGCTGTGAGAATTTCTTGTTCGAAAAAGCAAATCATTCCGGCTTGTTAGTGTCATCGTTCACACGTTACTTCTGGGAGGGAGAGAGAGAAAGCGAGGGTTAGAGAGAAAGCGTTACTTCTGCGATAAGGAGAAAGAGAACTATGTTACTTCTGGGAGAAAGACAGAATGAGAGAACAATTAAAATATTACTTCTGGGAAAAAGAGAACAAATAGTGAGAGTGTGTGAGCGAGAGAAATACGTTACTTCTGGGCGAAAGAAAGAAAGAAAGAGAGAGAGAGAGTGAGAAAGAAAAAGTAAAATATTACTTCTGAGAGAATGAACGAAGGAACTACATTACTTCCGGGAAAGAGAGAGGGGGACATTACTCTTGGAAAAGTGAGTGAACGAGAGAACTACGTTATTTCTGGGAGAGAGAGAGAGAGAGAGAGAGAGAGAGAGAGAGAGAGAGAGAGAGAGAGAGAGAGAGAGAGAGAGAGAGAGAGAGAACTACTTTACTTCTGGAAGCGAGATGGGCGCGTTACTTTTGGGAGAGAGTGGGTGAACGAGAGAACTACGTTACTTCTGGGAGAGATATGTGGGCGTTACTTCTGGAAGAGAGTGAGTGAAGGAGAGAACTACGTTACTTGGAAGCGAAGTATGTCACTACGTTACTTTTGGAAGAGTGAGCAAACTACGTTATTCATGGAAAGAGATAGAAAGAGAGAGAACTGTCACATCTGAGAGAGAGAACGAGAAAGAGATGCCAATTTCTCTGATTGCAGTTTTTTCAACACGTTATCTGAAGAACATCAGAAGCTCTTAGCTACAATCGATATAGAAGCCGGTCCCCATTCAGTCTATAGAGACAAAATACCCCTGTAAGTGTGCCTGTGCAGGGAGTCTATCACAAAGCAAGGGTTGCAGAATCGACCTCCCCTGAACTGGCATTGCTTTATTCTAGTGACGAGAAAAAGTCCAGGACGACTGAAAACTATGCCACAGATAAGCAGAGAGATATCCCACATATAGCACGTGGTATTCCCAAATGGTCACCCATTTAGCACTGACGAAGCCCAACATTGCTTAACTTCGGTGGTTGAATGGGAACCAGTATGCCAAAGTTATTATGCCATAATGCATATATATATAAATTTATGATTTGGGTCAAGATTTCGAAACAAAAATAAATGAATTGGTAAACCTTGTTGTTGGAGACGCCTCTTCATGGGATTAATGGACTATCTCATGGCATCACTTCCTCTGGTGACGTCACTTCTAGTATCGAGTACCAGTGCCCGGCAGTCAGAGATTGGCACGCGACCAAGCAGGTCAGGTGTACATGCCCCAGCGTTGAGGAAGTGTATTGCTCAACTCGCTTTGCTTGTAATATATGTGAATACATGCTCGTTTCCTAAAAATCCTGTGTTCCTTTTGTTTATTACCATTTAACCCCATAACAACTGGCGACGACGGATTCGACTTTCACACACACAAAAAAAATTCTAATTGACTTCAAAAGAACTTCAGATGTACAAACAAGCTAAGAAGTCGGCTGGTAATTAGGTTCTAACAACAAAATTATAAAAACAAAAAGAAAACGAATTTTTGTAATGCTTAAAAATTAATTTGGTTGCTCATTGAAAGAAGAAAGAAAAAAGTGTTGACCCCATTTTCAGCGCAAGAACAATTCTATTGTAAACTGTTGACTGTTTATTTGTATGCAAATTTGAACATTTTTCAAATGAAGTGAGTTTTTTGTTTTTTTTGCCTTTATTTTTGCTGCTAACTTTATGCAATATTTTAATGGGAGAGAAATGTTGTTTTTTTCCCCTTTTCGTTTTACTTGGACTAAAAGAAAGATCTTTTTTTCATTGAGTGGAAGTTTCTGAAATATTCTATTTTTAACTGTTGGTTCTAAAGTGAAAAAATATTTGTTTCTTCCTCGTGAGGATAACTCCCCTCCCACACACACACATAAAAAAAACAGCCATTTTGGTTAACTGCCAGACAATTACAATTATTGTTATTCTTGAGCAACTGTAGTGTATCACAGTATGTATTTTTCTTTTTTGTTTTTGTTTCACAATTAAAAAAAAAAAAATTTTTTATCCACCCTCATATTGGGTTATCTCTAAGGTTTTTTCCAAGAAGTAAGGGATATATTACTCCCTCCTCATATGCACACACTCAAAAGGACATTTTCTGTTTTTTTCTTTTTAATTATTTTATCTTTCTTCTCCAGTCAAAAAAGGAATTTTTTTTTTTTTTTTTTTTTTTGCGTGCGTTTGGAAAAGCCATTACAAGATGGAGGAGGTTAAAACAGTATTAATACAGCTAATCAAGGACTAGATGAACCAGCAGCAAAGGCTGAGGAAACTTTAAAAGAACGTGATAAACAGCTCTAGTTACAATTTCAAGAAAGGCAACAAGTGTTGGAGAAGAGAATGCTACTTCAACAACAGAGACAAGAAGAGCTATTGTTAAAAATATTTGATAGAATGGAACACAGGGACAAGTTTTGCTTTTTCCCAAAGTACAATATGGAACGCTATAGAAACGTTAAACTACCAACCGGAGGTGGATGAGATGTTTGATGCTTTCTGTCAGAGATATGAGGACCTATTCACTGTGGACTGTCAGGAGTGGAGCAACGCTAAGAAAGTTTGCCTACTTTTGAGGAAAGTAGGGACCATAGGGCATAGCAAGTTTTTGGATTATATTCTCCCCAGGAAGACGAGTAAATTGGAATTTTCTGAGGTGGGCAAACTTTTATCCGAACTGTTCAGCCCGAATTCTATGTTCTTTCATAGAAGATGAAGTGTTTGAACCTGCAAAAAAGCGATGACACCAATTATCTAACCTTCGCGTCCGTGGTAAATAAACACTGCGATGATTTCCGTCTGACTTATCGGCAGATGATTTCAAGTGTTTAATTTTTTGCGCAGGGCCTAGTCTCATCCAAAAATGCTGAGATTAGACAATGTGTTCTCTCTAGACTTGAGAGCGAACAGGGCTTCACCCTCCAGAAGTTGGCCGAGAATTGTCAACGGGTAGCCTGCGTAAGGAACAATTCGAGACACGTTGAAGAGTCAGGCGCAACATTCATTAGAAGGACAACCTTTAGACCGAAAAAATACTCACCCTGAAAAAGCAAAACTGGAAGTAAGAAAACTCAGGCTACACCTAATAAGTACCACCCAGTCACAAGACCTGGACCCCCTACAAGCCCGTGCTATCGTTGCGGTGGGAAACATTGATCGAGTCAATGCTTTTACAAAGATAAGTACTGCAACGAATGTGGCTGGAAGAGCCATAAAGCGACCCAGTGCAGGAAGAACAAGCGTCTGACAGACTAGATCTGACTTGGATTCAGATAACAACTGGCACAAATATGTCACAGTTAACATCGCAAATAAAACAGTGCATCTACAATTAGATTCCGGATCGGACATGTCCATCATTAACCTTAAGACGTGGAAAAGGCTAAGGGAACTAACCATGCAGAAGACGAACAAATCAGCTCGAGTTATGACAGGCGATAAAGTGGAATTTGAGGGAGAGCTCACACTCCCAGTGACCTTGAATGGTGTTACTAAAAAAGTGAAGTGTATGTACATAGGACATCCGAAAACCTGTTCGGTGCTGATTGGATGGAGCGATTCAAATTGTGGGACCAGCCTACGGATAAATTCTGTCATAGAGTAGAAGACTCGCATACGGAAGTGCAACAACTGAAGGACGAGTTAAAAGAGGAATTTCCAGAAGTATTCTCACCAGGACTAGGAAAATATACAAAGGTTATAGCAAGATTCAAACTAAAAGAAAACACTCTACACGTTTTCAAGAAGAAATGAAACGTCCCATTCGTAGCAACAGAGAAATCGAAAAAGAAAGCTTCAATGGAATCTGCCAAAGGAAGAAAAAAAAAACCGGAAACTGCAAAGTCTGCAGAAACGATGTTTGTGTGGAAAGTAAGATCCGTTTTTGACAAGCTCTTACCCAAACAGTCAAGGCTACTAGTGACCACTTCTTTACCCAGTAAACGTTTCATACCAGGTGAAAGAGTGTTTTTCAAAAGTTATAAAAAAAACAACACATCATTTTGTGAGGTGGGTACAATTACTAAGAGAGTTGGTGACATGGTATATATCATACGAGGACCAACATCTACCAGCGACAGCCTACCATTAGAAGATGAGCCGATAGACACTGTCTTCGAAACTTTTGATCTTGAACCTCCTTAACAAACAACTGGACTACGGCTGTCATTCTGTAAGAGAAAGGTTACCGAGCCAGTGATGGTAAACCCTAAAAGGAAAAGGTACTAATAGCTTTTAAGAACAAAAAGCTTGGGAGCGGGGGTGTTAGAGACGCCTCTGCCATAGGATTAATGGACTATCTCATGACGTAACTTCCTCTGGTGGCGTCATTTCCGGTATCCAGTACCGCTGCTCGGCAGTCAGAGATTGGTATGCGACCAAGCAGGTTGGGTGCACACGCTCCACTATTGAGGAATGGTATTTCTCAACTCACTTTGCCTGTAATCTATATGAATACATGTTTCGTTTCTAAAAATCCTGTGTTCCTTTTGTTTATTACCATTTAACCCCATAACAATTATGAATACCGTTTGAAATCATTTTCATGGTTCAAAACAATTTATTTTACTTTTACTATGTATGGTTAAATAAACGCATGTCATTTTGACTTACGTTTTCTGTTTAGCGGAAATCATGCCGGTGTATACCAAAGAAAAGTTCCTTTTGCCTAATACTTACGTAATTCCAATTTAATTTTAAACTTTACGTGAAAATATACTTTTAGAGATATTAAAAAAAAAATTCACTATAAAGACTAAATAATATTTTTATTGCAATATATTTAAAAAAATTCAATATAAAGACTAAATAATATTTTTATGGCAATATATTTTAAAAAATTCACTATAAAGACTAAATAATATTTTTATTGCAATATATTTAAAAAAATTCAATATAAAGACTAAATAATATTTTTATTGCAATATATTTTTAAAAATTCAATATAAAGACTAAATAATATTTTTATTGCAATATATTTAAAAAAATTCAATATAAAGACTAAAACATATTTTTATTGCAATATATTTTAAAAAATTCAATATAAAGAGTAAATAATATTTTTATTGCAATATATTTTTAAAAATTCACTATAAAGACTAAATAATATTTTTATTGCAATATATTTTAAAAAATTCAATATAAAGACTAAACAATATTTTTATTGGAATATATTTTTTTTAAAAATTCAATATAAAGACTAAATAATATTTTTATTGCAATATATTTAAAAAAATTCAATATAAAGACTAAATAATATTTTTATTGCAATATATTTTTAAAAATTCAATATAAAGACTAAATAATATTTTTATTGCAATATATTTAAAAAAATTCAATATAAAGACTAAAACATATTTTTATTGCAATATATTTTAAAAAATTCAATATAAAGAGTAAATAATATTTTTATTGCAATATATTTTTAAAAATTCACTATAAAGACTAAATAATATTTTTATTGCAATATATTTTAAAAAATTCAATATAAAGAGTAAATAATATTTTTATTGCAATATATTTTTAAAAATTCACTATAAAGACTAAATAATATTTTTATTGCAATATATTTTAAAAAATTCAATATAAAGAGTAAATAATATTTTTATTGCAATATATTTTTAAAAATTCACTATAAAGACTAAATAATATTTTTATTGCAATATATTTTAAAAAATTCAATATAAAGACTAAACAATATTTTTATTGGAATATATTTTTTTTAAAAATTCAATATAAAGACTAAATAATATTTTTATTGCAATATATTTAAAAAAATTCAATATAAAGACTAAATAATATTTTTATTGCAATATATTTTAAAAAATTCAATATAAAGACTAAATAATATTT
>NC_136506.1:84067263-84207263 GCF_053919585.1 Euprymna scolopes | reverse complement strand
ACAGGAAAGATATTGACGAAATACTGCAGAATCGTTTTAATTATATAAAAAAGAAAAAAACCATATAAAAAAGAAAAACGGCATATAAAAAAGCCATATAAAATAGAAAAAAGCTATATAAAAACCAAGTACGTCCAAGGATGGAATATTGTTGCCATATCTGGGCAGGAGCTTCTAAAAACAGCCTATCCTGCCTTGACAGAGTACAAAATAGACTCTGTGGCTTAGTGGGGCCCTTTTCTTTACCCTGCAACCTCTCTCCCACAGAAGAGACGTTGCGAGCTTATCCTTGTTTTATCGTTATTTCCATGGCAGGTGCTCGTCTGAACTCCAAACTCTGGTCCCCCCTCGCCAATCTTTCACGAAAAACACCCGTCTAGCTGAATCCACTGTGAAAAATTTCCCCCACTCTATATCTGTGCCTAAATCAAAACGCGGATTCCATAAACAAAGCTTCTTTCTTAGAACTGCACGCCTGTGGAACGCTGTTCCGTCTGCCTGCTTCCCTCCGGACTACAACTTGGATGTCTTCAAGTCCAACATTAACAAATTCCTAATGAACCGCCCCCTTAAGTAAACACTTCATCAAATCTCCACACTAACGTAATGTACTTGCAATAACCCTTATCCCTGAGTGGCTTCCGGGCCTTGATAAGTGGTGATCACTGTGTAAAAAAAAAAGAAAAAAGTTTAATGCTGTATCGTGCGTTTATACATTTTTTACAGGAAAAAAAAGTTGTAAATTTAATATTTTTATTTTTCATTACTAAAGTTTACAAAATTAAAAAGAATAGTTTTAATTTAAAAAATTGTAAAATTATTATATTTATTTTTGTCTCTGAAGTTTACAAAATTTAAAGAGATTATTTTCATTAAAAAGAAAATTTGTAATTAAATTTAAATGAATAGTTTTAAGTTAAAAAAAAAAAATTGTAAATATATTTTTATCCCTATCCCTAAAGTTGACAAAATTTAAATGAATAGTTTTAATAAAAAATGTAAATTTATTATTTTTATTTTTATCCCTTAAGTTTATAAAATTAAAATGAATAATTTTAATTAAAAAAAAAAATTCAATTTATTATTTTTGATTTCTAAAGTTAATAAAATTTAAATGAATAATCTTAATTTTAAAAAATTGTAAATTATTTCTATTTTTTATCCCTACAGTTTATAAAATTGTAATAAATAATCTATTATATAAACTTTAAACATTGGTTTGTTAGTGTTTGTATGTCTGCTAAAACTTTCGTCAGCCGCATTGGACTAGGTTGAAACTGCAACCATCTAAAAGAGCAATCTCTCAGACACATAATATCTGAATATTTTTTTTAAAAAAAGATTGATTCTGTAGTGCTCAACTGGACCATTTCTTGCAAATGGGGGGCGTTACTTTTCACGACGCCATTTTCGCAAGTCACGCATACATAGCAAACTGAAAACATGTTTAAAAACATTATTTTGCAAGTTCATGACGCCATAAGTAGTCATTACAATGAATAATTTTAATTTAAAAGAATTTTAAATTTATTAGTTTTATTTTTCATCCCTAAAGTTTAAAAAATTAAAATAAATACACCATTTTTGCAGGTCACGCATACTTAGCAAACTGAAAGCATGTTTAAAAACGTTATTTTGCAGGTTCATGACGCCATAAGTAGTCGTGGTCAGGTGGGCAAAATCATTTGCCGGAAACGTTTTGCATGCGTTCATTTACAAATGGGCCTAACTCTTGCATTCGTTCTCTTAGAAATTAGCATAATTTTTTATTAATTTTTTCAGAAATGGGCCCAAATCTTGTGTGTATTCTTTTAGAAATGGGCCTAATTTTTGCATTGATTCATTTAGAAATGGGCACAATTTTTGCATTTATTCATTTAGAAATGGGCCCGATTCATGCGTTTATTAATTTAGAAATGGTGCCATTTTTTTTTTTTTTTTTTTTTTTTTTAAATTTATTTAGAAAACTTTTTACAACTTAAACGATGGATCGTGTATTACGATTTCGTCCTACTCATTAACTCGAATAATTTGCACCAGTTAAGTATCGTGTATATGCAACAACTAAAAAACTCATAAATTTTCACTTTGGTTGCCTAATAAAAATGTACACATATTTTTCTTATAGCAGACATACGGACGTTTTCATGTTATTTTTTGCCTACCCATGTTATTCACGAATGTGAAATGATAGTCGAGTCAAAGGTCGATTATTCGCCAAGTCCGTCCACCATATCCTCTTAACGTTGTCGGAGTCCAGACTTGTTGAAAAGTTGATAAATATTAATACGAAAATGTCTGCCTTGCAATGTAACAGCAACCCCTCCCCCCTTCCTCTCGTAAATAAATGGTTTACTTATTTCTTGAATGCAAAACTATGATTGAAATTACTGCCTCATGTTTTTAATCTTCGTTAATAATTACGACTGCCATTCCAAACGGAGAATTTAATTCAGTGTGCGTAATTAATTAATCGTTTACTGCCTTCTTAATCGGTAAAATTATAAATATTTTTTTTTCATATAAATCTCCAACACTTTGACTTAAGTGTTGAATACTTTTTCTTTTTTTTTTCTTTTTTTTTACTGCATCAACAAATGTTTTCAATTATACATATATATATATATATATATATATATATATATATATATATATATATATATATATATATATATATATATATATATATATGTACTAGAAATATACCCGGCGTTGACCGGTATTAAATGTAACGTTAAATTCCTTTTTAAAAAATGAATTAAAAAAAAAAAAAAAACGAAAAGAAACTGAGACATGTGCATGTGAGCATTGTTTTTTTTTCTAAACAGTTTACTTATTGTAAATTAAAAAATATATATATACTCGAGCTAAGATCAAGACAGCGAGGTGAGTACGATAACCATCAAGCCAGCTTGACACAATCTTTAACAAATGTTTTCAAACCTGCTTATTTTTAACATATGACCAATTCGTGCATGCGCATGGTTAATAAACAGATAAAAATCCGATGACTTCCAAGTACCAAAGGTTTTTGGGGAACTCATCTTTATAAAGATCAGAGGTTTTAAGGAAATAGAAATATATATTTCCCCAAAATGATGGGGGAGGGGAGACTAAGACTTGCTGCTATGGTTTCAAATGATCTGAAATAAAAGCAAGGGGAGACTTGATTCCAAATATTTTTCATATGTTATATCTCCCCTCTTTTGAAAACAGGGTACGATTATGAATATCTACATTATCAAATAATCCTTATACACTCTGAAATTTATTTTATGTATGAAAACCAAAGAGGGTATATATAATACATCAGAAATATTTGGAATCAAGTCTCCCCTTGCTGCTATTTCAGATCATTTGAAACCATAGCAGCTAATTTTAGTCTCCCCTTCATCAAGGTCAAAGGTTTTGAGGAAATATCAGATATTTTGTATTGGGTGCTGGGAAGCAATTCTCCTTAAGACAGCATTAAACAGCTTTGTAAGTATGGGAGCTAGTTTTGGTTGAAGCTTTTTCAGCACTATAATGAGAATGCTGTCAGGGTCAGTTGCTTTACTGGAATCAAGATTTTTGATTAGCTTGGCAACATCATGTGCAGATATTCGTATGTCGCATAGCATGTTTTCTGATACAGGAGGAAATCTGTGGGCTTCACAGCTTTTGTTGCATAGGGTAGAATTAGCTGCAATGTTCTTGGCTTTGTCCGATGCTGACAAAATTATCTCCGCTCCATTGATGATAATTGGGATAGAGCACACGCTTCTGTTCAGGATCCTGTTTGCTATTTGCCAAAACTGGTGGGAACCAAGCTGCTGCTCAGCCACTTTGGACTTGACAGACTGAGCATACAACTCTCTCATATTCTTTATTACTTTTTTACAGAGGTTGCTGGCAGTCATGAAAGCGGCTTTAGTCTCCATACATCTATTGCGTTGAAAGCAATGAAAAAAGTAATTTCTGTGTGCAATGGCAGCAGCACATTCTGGAGAGAATCATGGTTGGCTGTTAGGTTTTTGCTGGAACTTTTTTCGAGGGTATGAAATGGTCTATACCTACAATTAACCATTTCATCAGGTCTGATACCATAGAGACTTATGTAATTTTGACTCCCGTTTCAATATTGATTCCTTTTTGGTCTGATGAAGTGTTATCCTTGAATTAGAATTCAGCTGAAACATGTATGCACATATGTAACAAATGTTTGTGTAATAATAAAAAAAATATATATACCAGCTCTATTCTGCATTGAGCATTCTTTAATAATCACGCGAGTTTCATTAGATTTAGATCTAGGAAACCAATTGATACAACCATTATGTTGCGCGCACACACATACTAGCAGGCCGCTAGGCATTGCCCATTCATAAAATACACTTTAATATGATATTTTGATTAATGAAGATTTCGTATTATTATATTGGACCCAATATATAGTAATGATTTAAAAAGTAAAAAAAAAAAAAAAATGACTCGTGCGCCACCACTGAGAATCAAAGTTAAAACGTTTAGCTTACAATTTACTTTTTCCTCTGCCGTTAATGACTGAGCTATGAAGACATGTTTGCAAAGCTAAAAATTAAAACATGAACCAATTGCTATTACGTTACGCATGCAAATTTGTAACGTCATCATTCGACCTTAACCTGGCAAATTTCTTAATTTTCACACTTTTGCACAGATTTTTCCTGGATTAAACCCAGATAAAAAGTTTTGCATAGGTTCGAATGCCCTATATATTAAGTTTCGTGTATGTAGACCAAAAAGTGACAGAAGTTTGGTAGGCAAAATTTTTTAAACAAATATATATATATATATATATATATGAATACATAAATATATATAGAAAAAGGCTTGTGTTTACTATAAGCTTTTTATGCAAGTGTCATGCAAATATAAATCATGTAGAATATCTGCATGAATATAATTACACGTAATAGTTAACTAAAGATGATCATCTATATATATAAAAGCGAAAATGTATGTATGTATGTACGCTTTTCCTCGATGTCCACAAAAGGCTTCTTTCAGAGAAGCGCTCGCTCGGTTCACAACTTCTTAAAACTTTTTATATCATCTATAAATTGTAATATCTCACACTTAACCATGGAGCTCGCCTGTCTATTTAATTTTATTGACTTTCAAACGTTAATTATTCGACATTTCCCCCCGCATCGGCAGGCGTTATATTTGGTTTTCGGTATAAACAAAAAGCGAAACTCGACTCTAATAACAGGCTCAGAGCCAGTGAACGTTTGTCGACTTCGTCATATCAGACAGGGGAGCGGGTTTTTGGAAACAAACAAACCGATTTATTGACCTCATTAAAAACTGTCCCGCACAAAATGCTGACTGCTGAATACCTATCGCCGTCACGTCAATCAAAAAACGAGCACCTGTTTTTTTTGTTTTTTTTTCACACTTTACTATTTTCCAACTGCGCGTCGTCAAGGCTTTTTTTTTTTCACGGGCACCTGTTTTTTTTTTCACACACACCTACAAACACCCGGGCAACGCCGGGTACCCCTCGCTAGTCCCATAAGAAAACCGAAAAACTAATAGGGGATTAATTAAAATGAATGTTTAAAAGAATATGAAAATTAGGTAGATCTTTTGCTAGTGAATACAATTCCAAGAACCATATATTACAAAGTTGGCAGAGGATAGCCTTACTCAAATTGAAACAGATTTTATAATGGAGATAAAAGAAATATCTGCCTTACACACGACTAAAGTTCCAGTTTTATTTTGGTATCTTTAACTGTTTCCCCCTCCCCTATTTTTGCTGATGAGGAGACTATTAAATGACAAATTTTTTGTCAAATAATCATCAATATTCATTTTCAATTTAAAAAAAATGAACATCGTTTCTGAAAGGATCGTACAATCGAATGGATGTTGTTTGTTTCCTTTCAAAACTGATTGTTAATTCAAAATTATGAATTGTTTTACTCAATATTAAAAAAGCTCTATGAGATCTATACCTATTGAGCTTATATATCTACAGTACAAGTAAAAAGCGGAAAAATAAGTTTTTTTTTGTCTAGCATGATCGATCAATCGGGGGAAAGGGGGTAGCACTCAATGTTGGCTAAATCGATTGATTAGAGAGAGAGAGAGATATGTTGCTTTCTCCCGGGTGTGACAGCTTGGTCAGATCGCAAGCCCTGAACTGCTCAAACTGTTGTCACCTGTGGAGCAGGGTGGGGGAGGGGTGAATATCCATCTCCCTTCCACGTCAGCATTATGTTGACACAAGGGTCGGAAAGTGGGATTTGAAAAGACGGTGCCATAGACGAAGATCAGGCTGGCCGGCAAAAGAATGCCTGGGCAGACCCGTCGGTATTCCCCGGCGATTAACGAATAAATCCTACCTCTTCTGAAAGCCTGGGAAGACAAAGCCTGGCAGAGGTGGACTTCCTAGAACTGCACAGGACCAGCAACGTACCCTGCAGTCAGCAGAAAAAAAAGACATTTCAAACACTATCTAGACTTTGTTGGTTTTGGTGTCGTGGGAAATCCCCCCCCCCTCGGCTGAGCTGATAAGAGTACAACTTCTGTCGGCGTTGTCTATGTACCAACATATAACGCCAACATATTCTTCATCACTTTATTCAAAAATGATCGTCGGCCACAAATATATATCTATAATATAAAACTGAATGTCTGTGAGTGTGTGGTCACGAATAGGCTCCTATATGGTTGACTATTTTAAAAAAAAACTGGTCACATATAATGATAGATGTATCGGGACACAGGAATGGGTATGTTTGATCTGGCAGAATGGTGGTTCATTATAATTGTGGGGTCTGCGTTCGCGCCTAGTCCACAAAGTATGGAAATAAAAAAAATAAATAAAAAAGACGTTTACAATTGTTTTTGATATAGATGTACATAAGAATACTTTTATAAGTATGTTTTAACTTAAATAGGGATGGTATAATAAAATTGTGGGGTCTGCGTTTGTGCCTGGTCTCCATAGAATGGAAATAGGCACAAACTTTAATAAAGACTTTTCATATCTATCTGCGTAAGTATACGTTGATAAAATGGTATAATAAAATTATGGGGTGTTCGTTCGCACCTGACCTCCATAGAATGGAAATATATCACAAAGTTTAACAAGGTTTTTTAATATAGATCGACAGAATATTGTGATAAGTGTTTCAGTGTGAACAGGTATGGTATAATAAATTATGGGGTTTATTTATTTTATTTTTACTTTCATCATATTTTGCTTTGGTTTTGATATCCCCAGATTCAACCCAAATTTACAATCCTTTTTCATAGCCTATCATACTTTCATAAATTAGAGTTCATTTTTTGTAGGCTGTTTTTGAACCCAGTCAACGACGGGTACGTTTGCTAGTATATATATATGTATATATATATGTGTGTGTGTTTTATTTTTTATTACCGTTTTATCTGCTTAGTTACACATGTTTTGGTATATTACAGAAAACCAATTTCTGTAATGTCTGAAGTTACTGAATCGTTAATACGATACGGTAACCGAAACATGTGTAACTAAGCAGATAAATCGGTAATAAAAAAATAAGACCTATATTTGCTCTGCAATAGTATTGAGCACTTTCTTCAGGTTTTTACTAATTACCATTTTCTCTCTCTCTCTCTCTCTCTCTCTCTCTCTCTCATATATATATATATATATATATATATATATATATATATAAACAAAAAAAAAACTCTTTATATTTCTACTACTATAAAAACTGTGGCATCACGGTCGGAATGTCAGATTGGGAAGTCAGCACCCCTTCTCCCCCTCTGAGGAAGGATACTCTGACCTGCAAAAAGTGCCTGGGTTGCCTCGTCGGCATTCCCCTGTAAGGGCGTCTCAGGCGATTAGCAATAAGCTAACCCTCGTCTTTAAGGGAGGGTGAACCTCCTAGAGCTGCACAAAACTAAACTCCCACCGCAAAATCAACAGGGACCAGGGCATTAAAGGAATGGTCTAATCTCTCTTGATTTTTGGCGGCCCATGGTTAAAGATCCTTAGTTAACGTCGGCATCATATATTAATAGGTAATAGACGGTGTTAGTCGATTTGTCGACCCCGGCCCAATTACTTTCCATGATTTCTTGTTTGTTTCATTTCAATATTGTTGTTTGATAGTCAGCGATTTGCATATAAAACGGTTGTGAGTAAGAGGGAGCGTTTGGCAGACAAATAAATGACGAATTTAAAATATGAGCATACTGTCAATTATTATTCTTTTTTTTTAAATATGATTATAACTGTCTGGCAATATGGGCTTTCGTGGGTTAAATAGGCAACATGGCCGACCTATGGTGACGTCACATGGAAACTTAAAATTGCGAAATGCGGATACAGGAACGAAACTCGTTTTAATAATGCAATACATGAAATAAAGGATATGAAATGTAATTAAAAATAATTAAAATAAATAAAATTAAAATAATATTTTAATGAACAAATCGTTTTTAGGTTTATAGTGTAAGTGTCATCTAACATACTTTCAAGTCTTTTTTACTGAGAGGCAATGCTTAGTGAACCATAAAGCAGCACCATCTCCACTACGGCTCTAAAAAAAAGTTTTGTTTTTTTTATATCTGTTCCGAGAGGGCAGATTTCCATATAACTTTCAGCTGGAAATTCATTTGGAAATCTGAAAGAAAACAATATGGAGGAGGGAAGAGATACCCATGCCTCTGAAGTTAACACTGTACATTGACAGTTCTTCCTATAGCTGCATATGAAAGTGAAACATTGAGAATCGAGAATGAATTAAATTAAAAAGAAAACTGAGAATAATTTGTCCTAGTTATTGAACTAGCAGAGCATGGGAGGAAGCTCAAAGTGATAAGTTTATGAACTATTCTTTGAGAAACTTTCCAAGATAAACTAAAAGATGCAGACACCAAAAGGAGACTACTTATTAACAGCTCCATCAATAATTTGTGTTATTTGGATTATTCAAACTACTGTTCTCATCTTTGGTGTTATTTTCACAACGTTTCAGTCGATGTAACCTCCAAACTTCTTTAGGTGTATCTTTCCTAACACTAGAATCTTTCTGTTAAACTCGTGAATCAACACGGAATCTCAAACATAACCTTTTATTTAATCCATGAGAGTAGTATGTTCTCCTTCCATCAGTCAAATCGAAATCTTAAGTCTTTGATAAGATGAAACTTTCTATATTAGCACTTGTAACCTCTTGCAATAAGAAATAGGCCATCAAGGTAAACTTAGACAAATCCTCTGGAGATAAAATCTTTATATGTTAGGTAATCAATAATATGAATCTAAATGTTTGCATTTAGAAATCTAAAAGAAAAAATATGGAGCAGGAAAGAGATACCAACACCTCTGAAGTTAAAACTGCCCAATGCATTGACAGTTCTTCCTAATGTTGTATATACAAGCGGAACATCGAGAGTCCAGAATGAACTATGGATGCTTTGGCATTCTTAACTTCAGAGAGGTTTGTATCGCCTCCATATTTTTTGTTTTAGACTTTCAAATAATATTTGAATGAACGAATCTCTTTTGAAAGATTTAGGTGATAAATTGTTTGTAAAAGGAGAAGACGAAAAAAAAAAAAATCGGTAAAAAAATTGTTGGAAAAATGAAATGGACGAATCGCTTTCAAAAGATTTCGGCAAAAAATTTTTTTTTTTTTTTTTGGGGGGGGGGGAGAAAAAAAAGTCGGTATTATTTATTTCTTTATCTTTATTTATTTATTTATTTTTTTTTTTGCGTCCAAAACTATTAGTATTTATTTGCTTTCCCACCAAAGCAAAATGTGACACGAGGTCGTTTTTAAAGTGGGGTTAAACCAGCTCCCCGAAAAAAGGGGGAAAGGAGCACTCTGGTTGGGTCCAAAAATAGTAATTGTCCCAGTATAGAGAGTTTCCCCTCCATTGACTGGGACAAATTACCGTAAGGGCAGCATCTGCAGAACAGATACCACACTTTGATCTCGGAAAACGCATTTCGTTCCCATATCCGCATTCTACAATTTTAAGTTTCCATGTGACATCAGCATCGCTCAGCCGGGCATGTTGCCTATGCATCCTACAAAAGCCCATATTGCCAATTGCCATTAAATATAATATATAAAAACATTCGTAACTGAGTTGTTTTTTTTTTCAAATAACTGTTTATTTTACCCAAATGCTATCCACGGTTTTTTGTTCGTTTCAATTTTTAATAATTTTTTTTTAATGTAATAAATGAGAATATTCGTAAACTTTTTTTTTTTTTTTTTTTTTTCAAATAAATATTTGCTTACATATTCTTTTACAAATATATTTTTTTTTAAAATACGCCCAATTTCGTTCCTTTTAATCAATCTGAAAAACTCCACAATCTCATTGAAAATATGTCTGTATGAAAAAATATTTAAATAAAAATATCTATATTACAAAATTATCCGAAGTGCCTTAAATAAGTTTCCAAACTTTTTTCGTATGTAACTTTTATTGATAGTACACAAATGAAACTCTAGTCCCCGTTGAAGTAATCTCCTCCGGCTGCAATGCACTTGTTGTACCATTCGCTATCATTTCCTCAATTGTCTCATACCAACAGCCTCTAAGGTTTTCCTTGAGCTTAGGGAATAACTAAAAGTCACAGGAAGCAAGGTTTGGACTATAGGGAGGGTGGTGGACTGTCTTGATGCCCATCTTGATCAAACAGTTTAATCTTCTCTGAGCACTCTTGGGACAAACTTCAGTTTCTCACGAATAATTGGGTGTACAGTTCCCACACTGATATCATACGATACATTTATTGTCTCTTTAGATACAAGACGGTCCTTATCCATTTTTGAAATTCGCCAGCTGTGACAATCAAATGAACAGCTACAGCAGGAATACACCCTACTAAAGCCTGATTGTCACAGCTGGTGAATTTCAAAAATGCAATCTGGACGTGAGGACACTTTAGAAGAACAATATGCAATAAAATTCTGTTTTAAACTTGGAAAAAATGCCACAGAAAGATATTGAATACTTCCGACTGCTTTTGGACCATCTTACATGAATCAAGCATCAGTTTTTGAGTAGTATACGAGATTCAAGGAAGGCAGGGAATCTGAAGGATGATGGGAGGAGTAAGGAAGTCAGAACGTCAGAATCGATTGGTCAAATAAAGAATTTCATGGATAAGGACCGACATGTGTCTATAGAGACAATAAGTTCACAGTTTGATGTCAGTGTGGGAAATGTGCACACAATTCTTCATGAGGAACTGAAGATGTGGAAGATTTGTGCAAAGTTTGTTCCATGGATGTTCAGAAAAGATCAGACTATTTGACCAAGATGGGCATCAAGATGGTTCCTCACTGCCCTATAGTCTAGATCTTGTTCCCTATCGATAGCATTTAAGCCCCTTGGAGGCATAGGCCATCTACAACTTTTTTAGATGTTTTTGTAGCAAGGAGTTCTTTTTATTTTTACAGGGTGAGGGTGCTGGCCTCATGCCCAACCTTCCCAGAAGGTACATACAACGCCTAGTCTTCCCAAATGGTCACCCATCTGGTACTGGCTAGGCTCAATGTTGCTTAACTTTGGTGATCTGGCGAGAACCGGTGTGTGTCAACGTGATTGTACCATACATCTTGTTCCCTATGACTTCTGGTTATTCCCCCAGCTTAGAGGTTGTTGCTATGAGATAATTAAAGAAATGAAAGAAGCTGTGATGAGGATCATTGACACGCTCATACAAGAGGAGTTCTATGGGGCCTTCCAGAAGTTGTTGGAATGGTACAAATGTAGGTTAATTAATAACCGTTGATAGTTAATTATGAATTAAATAAAAAAACATACCTTGCTTGTTTCAAATAAAATTCATATGGGAAGTTATATCAACGGTTGACAAAAGAAACAAATCAATTAACACTTAACATGTTTTAATATTACACACAGAGACATGTCTGATTTATTTACATGACATGTGAAGAGAAAAAGTACACGTGATCACAACTTCGTATAGTAGCGAGAAAACAAGAGGAAGTAACTCCAAGTTACCTAAACCCTTACATCACTGAAACATATTCAGAAATCCGGAGTCGTCATAACGGAAACATCTCCTACAACTTTCACAGCATTAAAACATGATTGAAGTTAAAATCTTTCTCACGTTCTTAATTCCAATAAGTGCATTGCTGCCGGAGGAGATTATTTTGAAGAGGATTCGAGTTTCATGTGTGTACTATCAATAAAAGTACCCATACCCATACGAAAAACGTCTGGAAACTTATTGAAAGCACATCGTACTAGTAAATGTTTTCATGTAACTTTTCTCTGACTGAAAAAAAAAATGTACTAACGTTTCTTCTTTAAAAGTTTTAGTTCCATTCAAAACAGACTTTCAAAATAAATAAAATAAAATAATAATTGAAAATTCCTTAAAAATTTTTAAAATTTTTTTTTATTAGTTGATACAATTTATATTTCTTGCGCTTTTGAATTTCTTTCTAAAAGTTCCGGAAATTTCTTTGGAAAGAAAAACGATGAAATATTCTTGGAAAAAGAAATGAAAAGTTGTCATCGTAATTAGATTAATTCGAACTTATTTACTTCTGATGCAAATTTAGTTCTTTGTTTCTCAGTGGCATTAGGAACGGTTATCCATTTTTTTTTCTTATTCTTCAAAAAGCTCGCTTTTTGTGGTATTGCGGTAATCATATTAGCTTGTATTTCGATTTTCTTTATTTTCAGAGACTAACATTAAACAAACAATGAGAAGATAAGCGCGCCTGCAAGTATTTGTTTAAATTCATAAAAATCCTAATCTAAAGGCAGTTGTGTGTGTTTAAAAGTCAAAAACTACACAACACACACTTACAAAGCTAATATATATATTTTTTATATAATTGCCTCTGACAGAATATGGGCACTTTTTAAATCTTTATTTTTTTTTTTTTTTTAATATAATATTCATTCTTTTGGTGGAGTATATCAGCATCAAAATTGGTCATAGAGTAGGGTCAACATTTAAAGCAATTCCCTCCCCAATTGAACTTTGATCTGAAACTCTAAAACACACTTTTTTTTACCTTCAGCCTGAGATCAAAGTGTAGTAAATGATTGTATATAAGCGACTTTATTTATTTTCAATAAAAATTTTTGAAACGATTTGAGAAATTTTAAATATGACAGCCCCTGGAGTAAATGTGGTATTACGGTGATTGATGATTTTAATTATAGTAACAAAGAATGACCAACGACACCCATTTTCACACACTTTCGAATGATCTTGCACCTAATTTATTTAAAATGTTTAAAATGCAATTTTTTTTAAATATTTGGTTCAAATAAATAATTCAAAGTTTAGTTTCTGTTTATATGAGTATGTATTCTGTTCAAAACTGCATTTATCTTTGAAGAACATCACCCATTCTTCAAACTCTCATTTTTTTTCTTCTTCCACTTAGATCCCACTCCCATTTAAATATTGACCTTCTTGTTTTCAGTTTTAAACCAACCGAAAAACAGTGAGCGATCTATTATTTAGAAAGGGTGGGGAGGGTTTTACTAACTAGTTTTAGCTTTTCCTCCCCCCTTTTAAGTGTGACCTGAAACCCCAAACTAAAATGCATTCTTCGCCTTCAGGATAAGTTACCCTTTTTCCCTAGTAATAGAAATCTTCCAAGATGCTCCCCCTCTCTTACACTCTTTTGTTTCTCCTGAATTGCATTTAGCTTGGAATGACCTCGCCCATTCTACTAACTCCATCCCCCGTTTTCTCTTTTTCTTAGATTCCACTCCCATTTAGAGATTGACTTATTTGTTTTTGGTCTCCAGCAACTCTAGTAGTACATAAGTGAATAACAGTTTGCATTGATGCCAAGCATGCGATCGTTCTAAATGAAGCAAACGTCATCCACAACGTAGCTCTGATGTGGCCTAAGAAGAAAATGTTTGTTCTAGACATCCTAGTCATATCAAGAATGATGATGTGGGTTCCACGTCTTCACATTGTTTATGATGTGGAATCTTTTTCCACTCTGGATCTGGTTGTCTACTTTAAGCATCAGCTTAAAGTAAAAGTCAGTGTGGGTGGAGATGATTACATCGTATGGTTCAATAGGAGGTGGTTGCGCGACACTAATTTGTGCATCTTTTGAGGAGCTGGGTACAAGATTGTGTTCCCTAGGGCATGGCACGTGCAGTTCTGGGTACTGTGAAACTAAACTCTCCATTTTGAAAGACCCTAGTACTATGGGGGTAGTTCCAAAAGTAAAGCCTCTGCTGCAATATTTTGGATCGATAATGGGGTATGATCCCACACAGTTGGGAGATTCTATTTATAAATGATGCTGCTAGGAACTGACGAATCAAATTAATTCATGTTCTGGTACCAACCAATCAGAAACCAGAATTGCTCCATAGATATTAAACCTTTACTGTAGCAACTTCGCATATGTTTTCTTCATGTCAACACAGGAAGAATCTTTTGTTCTGTCTATTGAGAACCAGTCACCTCCAGGACTTGTGTAGAATATCTAACCATTGGAAACTTTGTTAAAACTAAACATGGCTTACAAATCTAGAGCCTCCTATATATATATATATATATTTTTTTTTTTAACTAAAAAAGTTGAAAAGCTATGAATACGGGAGTGGTACCATAAAAAACAAGCAGCGTTTTGAGTTTCAGAATTTATTTTTCTACATAGTCACTACCATTCTCAATGTCAGGAATTCAATAATGCATCTCCGTGACAGGGGTGCCTTTCTGAGTCTCACACCGTAAATATCTACAACAGAGAGATGAAACTTTCAGGTTATGAATGGATAAGTATAGTCATCATAACTATGTTATTAGCAATCCCCTCTGATCCATTCGGGCAGAATAAAAAAAAAATAGGAGGCATTACATTTGAAACGCCCTTTGTAAAAATTGGAAGAAGGCAGATACAGGAATCAAAGCTTTTTGTATTAATAAATAAGTTATTTATTGAAATGTTTATTGTTTATGTGGCAACTATTACTGTGTATATGTTCAGTGTGCTATTTCTATTAATTTTATTTATTAGTCGGGGGAGGGGTCAATCGTAAATGATATACTGCATGTGTTCGTGTATTTCTATTATGATTTTGGAATAATGTAGAAACAAGAAATTTAACAAGAGTGAAACTGAATTCAGGATAATTTTAAATGGAAAAATTGACTTCATACCAATGGGGGTCAGATAGTTTCTTTGCTCGAGAAAAACGTTCAAAATTCGGATGAGTCTGGACTAGGACCGTTCCATAATCTACGATATTGTGCAACTTTTTCTCTTTGTCTCCTTTCTCTTTCAGTCTGTTCTTTTTTTCGCTTAGTACTTAGTCTTTCTCTCATCTTTCTCTTTTTTCTCTCCTCTTCCTCCTCTTTCTCTCCTCCTCTTCCTCCTTTTTCTCTCCACTTTTTTCTCTTCTCCTCTTTCTCTCCTTTCTTTCTTTTATTTCTCTTTCTCTCCTTTTCTTTCTCGCTTTTTTCTCCCCTCCTCTTCCTCTTTCATCTCCTCTTCTTCCTCTCTCCCCTCCCTTTCTCTCCTCTTTCTCTCCTTCTCCTTCTCTCCCATTCACTTCTTCTCTTTCTCTCCTTTTTCTTTTCCTCTTATTCTCCTCTTTCTCTCTCTTCGCCTTTTCTCCCTAACCGTAACTTCTCCCTAATATGAATTTGTTCCGATTTTTTTTTTTTTAACTCCCACTCATCTCATTTCTCTCTCTTTTTTTTATTCTTTCTTTGCAGCTTCCTTGAACCTGGGCCACTTCATTCATTTACACTTTTCCTTTCACCCCACGCCCATTAAAAAGAAAAAAAAAAAAAAAAAAAAAAAAAAGACGTGGTCGCTTTGTCCGAGTTGAATCGGTAACTCCGATTATCAAAGACCACTACCCCCCTCCTTCCTACCTCCCGGATTTGGATTACAAGCACCTTACCTCTAATTGCGATTTAACGGTAAGTAATTACGTATTATCTGCCACCTTAAGCAATCAGTGTCACTATTGTTACTGCCTATCAACTTGACACGTCCAAGTGCTTGCTAGTGTGGGTGTGTGTGTGTATATATATATATATATATAATGTGCAGCATTTTTCTCTTGGGCATATTTTATTAAATAAAATATGCGTCTATTAATTCTATTTTCGATCCTTTCCAACTTCCGAATAACGGTCTTCACTTCTGGCAGGAACTGGCTGATGTAAGCGCCATATTTATCCAGTCTGACCACTTTCCAATTCTTCTGGATTCATCGTTAAGGATAGATTAATCAAACTGGTTTTGAACAATTTATATAAGTGCCCCCCCCCTCTTTTATTCTTTAATGTACATATATATGTATATATCTATCAAAGTGAAAGTGTTTATGTGTGTACATTTCTCTACGCATTAACTCTGTCAATTTTAAGCCTGCAGACTCGAAATTTGATATACAGGTACTGAGATTTGGAAAAATCGATGTGATCGGTTTTGGGGCAGAAATTTTGCGATTAAGGGGTCAAAGTTCAACGATTTGACCTTTGAGAACTTTACCAAACTCCTACAATTTTGGATCTAAACACTTGAAATTTTAGATATAGATTCCTTGGACATGGATCTAACTTAATAACTTGATTTGAGCCCTAAACCATAAATTTTAAGGGGTTATAATAGGGGTTAAAGTAAAAAAAAAAATTGACTTTTTTTTTTTTTTTTTGCTCAGCAGACACCTCAAAACACCCGGGCAACGATGCTAGTACATAGTATTTATTTTTGTTTGCAATAGCCATCTCAATACTTTCAATTTATTTTTTTTATTATAAATTCAAATTTAAAACAAAGAAATTATATATGACGGAGAAGAGAGTTCTTTTCAACCCGAGACGTCTTTCGCCATCCTCATCAGGGGCAAACGATGGCATTTTGATTTTTAAAAAAGAAAGTAGGGGGGAGAAATTAAAATCAAGGTGAAAATGAGAAAGGCATATTTACAATTACCATGAAATAAATATGTACAGGGAGGAAGGAAGGGGAGAAAAAATGGATTATACGTGTGTATACCTAATGAGTATTATTAAAAGGAGTAAAAAAAAAAAAAAAACACGACTGAGGAATGATATCCCGCATATAAATATATGAGAAAGAGAAAAGGGGGGGAGGCATTTGTATATCTTACCTAGAAAATATGCATAAGAGAGAAAAAGAGTAGAAACCATACAGCTTGATTCGTGCAATGGAGACTGATTCAAGAGTTTTCAGATGATTACTCAATCGGCCTCGAAATAGAATTGAAAAGAAGTCGTCCTCATATGCCAACCCTCATTCTGGATTATCCAATAAATGTTGTCCAATTGCAGAATCTAAATTATTGTGGGTAGAGTTGAGATTTTTATTTCGAAAACCTGAAGGAACATGTTGTCCAATTCTTGTTTCAAAGTGAACGCTGGTTCGCCCGACGTAGACAGCATCACACTGGCACAGTGACATTGGAATTTATTAATAAAATCCTAAATGTTTATTTATTTATGTGTGTGTGTATATATACCAATAAAACTTTCGAATGGATGCACCGAATTAAAAAATTCTTTTTTTCCCCTGAAAGGTGTGAGTCCCTAGATTGTCCTTATCTATATATGGTTCGTAACGAACAACGCCGAGTCACACAAAAATCCCGAAATAAGGGTTTTGGGGCTGTTTCGTGCAATATCTAAAAAGTTACCTGTCCATGTCTAAAGAATTTAGCAGTCTCTCTATACAGTAGTGGTAACATCTTTCAGCATACGGACAGGACTTGTGGCGCAATGGATAATGCGTCTGACTATGGATCAGAAAATTCCAGGTTCGAATCCTCTGTGTGTGTGTGTGTGCGTGTGTGCCAATAAAACTTTCGAACGGATGCACCGAATTTGAAAATTCTTTTTTTTTTTTTTTCTTGAAAGGTGTGAGTCCCTAGATTGTCCTTATCTATAGATGGTTCGTAACAAACAACACCGTCACACAAAAATCTCGAAATAAGGGTTTTGGCCCGTTTCGTGCAATGTCTAAAAAGTTACCTGCCCATGGTTACAGAACTTAGCACTCTCTGTATACAGTCGCGGTAACATCTTTCAGCATACGGACAGAACTTGTGGCGCAATGGATAATGCGTCTGACTATGGATCAGAAGATTCCAGGTTCGATTCCTGGCAAGTTCGTAATAATTTAAACCATCATTTTATCCAACGTTTACTCATTATCCTTACCCTTAGGGTATTTTTGTTTTTTCAATGATTTTGTTTTGTGCATATGGGAATTTCCTATACTCCGAGTTCACAAGGTAAGCGTTGATGGTAAGACGATCTTAAGTGTACTTGATGTGTGTTTGACTCAGCGTTGTGTGTGCCGATGCAGCGCAGCCGCTAGTATATAATATTACTAAGTTTAGTGCGAGGCAAACCGTCCTTTTTGAAAGAAAATGCAGGTTTCGTATTGAAAATCGCACGAGGTAGAACAGACGGAAAACAATTAATAGTCTGATTAAGTTGTTTAATGAGAGATACATATTTTTCTCCAACCCATCGCAACATAAGATATACAGGACACTTTGAAGAGCCAAAGTTTATATCTTTATTAAATTGGTTGATTTTGAATTTAATACATTTATTAATTAAGAATTCTGGGTAGCCGTTATCGACCAGGATTTCCTTAATTTTAGTAATTTCAGTATCTAGCCGACAGGGGGAACAAATAACCAAGCTTAGAAAACCTCCTCTGAATCTTTCAATCAGCATCTCGAAGAACGGGAGAGAGTTATCCTTTCCTATCTCCATAGTAAAAGACAAAGCGTGATGTAAGGAATTAAGACGTTTAAAGAAATCTAAAGCCAAGTCCTCAGAAGGAAAAGCCGCAAACGTATCATCCACATAACGAAAATATAAAGCAGCGGTGTTATGTGATGATTTGAAAAGATTTAATTTATAAAACCCAACAGAAATGTCGCAAAGAGGAGACCTAAGGGGCTGCGCATGGAAACCTCACCAATTTGTTGGTACATCACGTTGTCGAAACTAAACTCGACGGACTTTGTGCAACGAGAAAGGAGTTCAATAAAATATTTCTGCGGTAAAGAGAAACAAGTTCACTACGATAAAGGGCATCGCAGTAAATAGTAATAGTCTCATCGATAGGCATGTTAGTAAATGAACTGGAAATATCAAACGAGCAAAAGAAAGAATCCTTTTGATTGGAAGTATTATCTCTGATGATTTTGGAGAAAGTAAACGAATCAGACGCAATAACTAGAATAGAATGTACGGACAGGTGAAAGTAACTCAGTGAGTCATTAGGCAAGGACATGTTGAGTGAAACTAACCATGGATAAAATCTGTCTACAGGGCACATTATCTTTATGAATTTTAGGGAAACCATAAAATCGGGGTCTCAAGGATCCAGTGAGTCGTATTTTCTGATAAATCTCTTTGGAGAGATAATTCTTTTTAAATAATAAGTGCAAGCATTTTTGCAATTTGTTTTCGATATTCAAAGTATTATCACACGAGTCAACTGAGCCGAGTTTAAGAAAATTTGTAGTATCGTATCATCTAAAATATCCATCATTTTATTAATATAATCAGTTTGGTTCAGGACGACTAAGCCAGCACCTTTATCAGGTCTGGAAAGATAAATATCTTTATTTTTACTTTAAATTTAGAACAGTAGAAAAATGACATTTTTTTCTCCAAATAAAATTCTCGTTTGATTCTGAGAAACTTGTTCTTTCTAAGGTTTACATTTTTGTGTTACTCCGAAATGCATCAGTGATATTGAGGTTCTCACTGAATTTGAAATTTTGTTTTCTCAGTTAAAACACACCTCTCTTTCCTCTGATACTTTTTTTCAGCTATGAAAGTTAATGTGTCGACTATTGCACATTCTTATAGCAATTTGTCGATTGACTCAATTGACATGTATGTATGTATGTATGTATGTATGTATGTGTGTGTGCATGTATGTATGTATGTATGTCAGGTCATGTCATGTGCTACTGGTACCATGTAACCCAGTACTACCTGCCTCATGGTCGGGTCACCGGCGACTAAACTGGTTCCCCCACCAGACTTGTTTGGTGAGGAAGGCGGCTAGTCTCCCTGAAGGATTAAAAACAAGACCTTCTGGGTCAACAGCCAACTAGCACTGTGTATATTTGTGTGTGTATATGTGTATTGGGGTGGAGAGGGCTCCCGTAAGCTGGGGTGAAGGCAACCTTTCTAGGAGAAGCAAATCTCTGATTTAAAAAACCATAAAGCGGAAGACCATTACCCGCATTAAGCTGGTCTGCAGTTTAATTTGTTGCTGGCTATCTTGCTCTTGCTTGTTGCTGGATCTCAACATTTTGAACCGAGAGAGAGACTTAGCTGTCGTACAAAGCTAAGACTCTGTAACATCATCTGTGTATAGATACTCCCTCAGGCATTTGTCTATCAAAATGGTCTTGTGGCGATGGAAGTAATTTTTGGGCTCATGAACTTTAAGTGTCTGATCTGAGGGAGTGGCACTTGTCTGACAAGACGTTTCAATCATATATATATATATATATATATATATCTATATATATATATATCTTATTCATAGTATTCTGAATTTTATTAGGTTTATATAATTGATAATTCGGTAATCGTTCATATACCAATAAATTTTAAGTCAGAATGAGATGACTTCAATTGTAAGCTTCAAAATTACCATCGTTTGTAATTGAGCATTCATATATTGTTTTAACAAAATCTCGACATCAAAGAATGAATTGATAGTAACAAATACTGTATTTCATCGTTCGTTACAATTGTTTCGCGACCATTCGGACAAATTCAAACCCTATATCATTCGAAAATTTTCACAGGAACTGCCTCTCATCAGACATGAACACACACACACATATAACATTATGATTGTTCACTTCTAAACAAGTCATATTGCCTCTTGGATGTAAGGGGATATTATTTGAGACCATATCTACTGGGGACTATGTGAAGAGATAAGCGAGATGTTTGTTCACATTACATTTAATATTCTGCATGTCAGTGCAGTGGGGAGAGCAGGAAATAGGGATGGAATTCCAGTCTAGCTAATAGAGTAAGAGGCCTTTTCGGCATTTAGGAACCTCAACAGTGAAAGGGTGTGATTTTGCTTGTAGATGAGTGAGGTACTAGTGATAGATGCACTAGCCTCGATGTGGAAAGTATTACTTCATTTGAGTAATTTTCTAGCACGATAGAGGAAACCCACCTTATATACAGTGTATTTGGGCTCCTATGATACTGTCTGTACATACCCAGTGTTGCCTCGGATGTAATGAAGTCATTTTATCATCATCATCTTCGGTTTAATGTCTGTTTTATATGCTGGAATGTGTTGTGTAAACTAATCTATTTCTGACTAGGTCTTTATTTATCCCTCTTTTTCTCGTGTCCAATTTTATCACTTTCGACCATATTTGCCTTTGACTTCCCTGTGAACTCGACTTATTACCACAAATGTTTCATATTTACTAATAAAGAACTCTTGCCAATTCTTTCAACGTGGCCACACCATCAAAATCCATTTTAGTGTCTACATCTCTCTATACTGGTCAAATTTAATCTTCCTCTGAGGTCATCAGTTCCGAGCCTGTTTTTAAAGGCTGACATTATTGTTTCTCATATCATTTCTCTTCATGCAACACATGTCTTCAACTCTCACTGGCCAGGTTTCATGGTCTTGGCTGCAGCATTCACGCTGAGTCAGTTGCGTTGGCTTTTTCCATTTAATTCGCCAATAACAGACACTGGCGGGCAGATCCAAAGCTGCTTCTGATATGAGTGCAAACCATTCGCAGTTCCATCAACCATCCCCCATACAGGAGAGGGCCCAGAATCATTCAGCTTCACTGTCAAGAGCCAGGTTTTGAGTTGGCTACCATTAAAAATGGGGAAAAAGTTATAGACTGTTGAATTCGAATGAGTGTTTTATGCCATATTGATGGTTGATTAGGGTTAAATTTGTGTGAATTTTTTCACAACATACTAGTCCCTATTAATCCTTAACTGCGCATCAAACGGGTGCAATATAACACTTAGTTTGCTGCACCATAAAAGCCATACAAAATGTCAGCCAGATCGATCCAGTAGTTTCTAAGAAAAAGTAGAATGGACAGACAGTGTAAGAGAAATATATAAATTGTTTATAGACTACTTGTATACTAAATGTCCGTCTAGAAAACAAATTAATCTACAAGCTAGTGATGGGACGATTCCAATATTTATCCCAATTCTGATACAGTTACCGATTCCGTGCTAAATTGCCGATTCCGATACAATTACTGATTCTGATTCCGATTCTTTATAAATCTCTAATTATTTAACTATAAGATTGTTATTTTCCTTGATTTTCATAAAACAAATGTTTAATATGCAGATATTTTCCTAAACGTTAAAATATACTTGTGGAAGATGATCTATCGATTTTAGCTTTAAAATCAATAAATATTTATTATTTTATCATTATTACCAGCAATGGAAGATTTTACTTTAAACAAAATCAAATAAAAAAGAAAACTAAGTGAATCGTTTTGGCATCGAAAAATAAGCATCAATTTTGTTGATTTCGTTACAGATTCTAATACCCTCAAATCTTCCGATATTCCCCGATTCCAATTCTGATTAATCGTCCCAACATTACTACAAACCCATCAACTTCTACAAAACTTATATCCGGCTTCAGTGTAAAAAATAATCAAACATGGTCATAAAACCCAACAATGATACTTTATCTGCCCAAAACTGATGCTGATTTGATTACTTGGCAGCATTATTTAAGGGTATTACAGACTCCACTAATTCTGCTATGAGTGTCTTTGATTCTCTGAGTGTACAGGCCTGGCCCAGCAAAATGGAAATCTGAAGGGTTTTACCAGAATTGTTAGAATCTCTTTCTTGGTCTTATGGATGGGATTTAAAGGAATCCATTGCAGGTAGTTTTGGCACCATATTGTTAGTAAGAATTTTGTTTTTTAGTATTGTCTGTTTTGTATATGTCGCCATAGACTAGACCATAGTACCAGAACAGCAGTGTTGCATACATTTGATAGGCAAAGAGAGATAAGGACATAATGCATGGTTTGGGCTGAATTTCCTCATTCAAGTGGACCACATTGTTCATGTTTCTATGTAGATGGACCACGTTGTCTATGTCTCCATTTAGATGGACCACGTTGTTCACATTTCCGTTGTCCATGTCTCCATTTGGATGGACAACGTTGTCCATGGACAACATTGTTCCCATCTCCGTTTAGATGGACCATGTTGTCCATGTCTCCATTTAGATGGACCACGTTGTTCACATTTCCGTTGTCCATGTCTCCATTTGGATGGACAACGTTGTCCATGGACAACATTGTTCCCATCTCCGTTTAGATGGACCATGTTGTCCATGTCTCCATTTAGATGGACCACATTGTCCATGTCTCCATTTCTTCTTTCCTCTCTTTTCGTCTCTTCTTTTCTATCTCTCCGTTTTTTCTTTTCCTCCTCCTCTGTCTCTTCTTTTCTTCCTCCTCTGTCTCTTCTTTTCTTCCTCCTCTGTCTCTTCTTTTCTTCCTCCTCTGTCTCTTCTTTTCCTCCCCCTCTGTCTCTTCTTTTCCTCCCCCTCTGTCTCTTCTTTTCCTCCCCCTCTGTCTCTTCTTTTCCTCCCCCTCTGTCTCTTCTTTTCCTCCCCCTCTGTCTCTTCTTTTCCTCCCCCTCTGTCTCTTCTTTTCCTCCCCCTCTGTCTCTTCTTTTCCTCCCCCTCTGTCTCTTCTTTTCCTCCCCCTCTCTCTTCTTTTCCTCCCCCCTCTGTCTCTTCTTTTCCTCCTCCCCCTCTGTCTCTTCTTTTCCTCCTCCCCCTCTGTCTCTTCTTTTCCTCCTCCCCCTCTGTCTCTTCTTTTCCTCCTCCCCCTCTGTCTCTTCTTTTCCTCCCCCTCTGTCTCTTCTTTTCCTCCCCCTCTGTCTCTTCTTTTCCTCCCCCCCTCTGTCTCTTCTTTTCCTCCTCCCCCTCTGTCTCTTCTTTTCCTCCTCCCCCTCTGTCTCTTCTTTTCCTCCTCCCCCTCTGTCTCTTCTTTTCCTCCTCCCTCTCTGTCTCTTCTTTTCCTCCTCCTCCTCTGTCTCTTCTTTTCCTTCTCCCGTCTCTTCTTTTCCTCCTCCTCCTCTGTCTCCTCTTTTCCTCCTCCTCTGTCTCTCCCTTTTCTCAACGTTCTGTACTTACTATTTTTCTCTCCCTTTCTGTTTCTTTCTCCCCTCTCTCCCCTCCTCTTTATATTTCTGTCTCCCTCTCTTTCCCCCTATCCCTCTCTTTCCCCCTCTCCATCTCTTTCCCCCTCTTTTCACTTTCTCCCTTTCCTTGCTCTTTCTTCCTCTCCGTTCCTTTTCTCTATCTCTCTCTCCTTCATATCATCTCATTCCCCCTATTTTCTCTCATAGTTTAGAGGGAAAAAATGGCGTAATAAAGCTTTAAATTTCTTGACACCCTTTGCAAATTGATGGCGAAGGTGGGTAAGGAGGGTGTCTTCACAAAAGGACAGTGGGTGGGGCAGAAAAAAGTTGGGGAAGATTCATGAAGAAACTGGACGTGGTGTGGGCGGCATAACAAAACAAAAAGTGTGCGAGCGTGCGTTTAAAACATACATTACAACATTTGACACGACGACCTCGCCCCATCCTTTGCCATTTTGGATTATGTTGACCTTAAAAAAAAAAATGAAAATTGGATTGTGACATTCCAGTTTTGTTGACCCAAGTCTCAACCATTGATTCTTAACCCCACCATACATTATTATAACGAAACGAAAGATCAACCTAACGCTTGCAACACAACAAGCTGAAAAAACAACAATTACTCACCGGGTTGCGCTCATCTAAAAGGCGCATTTAAAAAACAAACAAAAAAAGAAAAAAAAACTACAAAATATCAACTTGCTAAACATGAAAAAAAAACAAAACAGAAAAGAACAACTGCTTTTATAAAACTACCAAAGTTAATCAAAACTTAGCCCTCCGCACTAATTGGTGACCTTATAAAAATGTCAGTCGCTGTGGGTGTCGAATGACTTTATGAAAGACTCGGTTAAAAAAAACAACGGTAATAATTACTATTACCGACATTAATATGACGGCTTAATTTATCTTCCCTAAATATGGAGAGAGGCTTTATCATTCATTTCAGAGAGATTTAGGAAAATGCAGAAGGTCCCGGAAACTTTCCAGAACCTTCAAGGTTGACGAGCATGCGCAGAAGCGCTCAAGAATGGTGTGTCAATAATTGTCATACTAAGATTTACCTACGGCGAAAATGAGTTTGTCTAACGAGTGACTGCGAGGTTACTCTAGTATCGTGTCGTTTTGACGGAGTTGTTAGGGATCATGTTAGGTCGTTTTGACGGAGTTGTTCGGGATCGTGTTCGGTCGTTTTGACGGCGTTATTCGGGATCGTGTTCGGTCGTTCCGACGGAGTTGTTTGGGATCGTGTCTGGTCGTTCCGACGGCGTTATTCGGGATCGTGTTTGGTCATTCCGACGGAGTTGTTTGGGATCGTGTCTGGTTGTTCCGGCGGAGTTGTTTGGGATCGTGTCTGGTCGTTCCGACGGAGTTGTTTGGGATCGTGTCTGGTTGTTCCGACGGAGTTGTTTGGGATCGTGTCTGGTCGTTCCGACGGAGTTGTTCAGGATCGTGTCTGATCCTTTTGATGGATTTCTTTGGGATCGGGTCGTGTCAACGGAATTGTTTGGGACTTTGCCGGGTTGTGTTGACGGTATTTTCCATATTGAGTAGTGTAGACGGAAGCGTTCAGTTTACGCTTATTGTCCAGTTGACTTGACGGTTGCCATGGTCCTACTGCCTTGTGTGATAACAAAAAAAAATTTTTCCGTTTCTCTTCCCTCATGAAACCACATCAAGAGAAAAAAGAAATAAAAAGATTTAGGAAAATTCAGAAGGTCCCAGAACTTTCCAGAAAGCTAAAAATAGTCCTAGCATATTTTAATACTGAGTGGAGCTTTCTGTAAAAGTAGTTGTTGGTTTGTCAACGTGATTAGTTTAACCGGCGTAATTCCAGGGTAATAAATCCAACCATAGAATTGTCTTTAAAACCTTCTGGCAACAGAAGTAACTTTTGAAATATGGGGTGTTCCAGAAGTTTTGGACAAATTTCATTACCACACTATATATGTTAAATGTATGTGTGCGTGTGTATATGTTACAATATCTTTGGAATATAATGGGTATGATCCCGCATAGTCTGGAGATGCTATTTATAAACAATGCTGCTAGGAACTGACGAATCGAATTAATTCACGTTCTGCTACCAACCAATCAGAAACCAGAATTGCTCCATAAATATTAAACCTTTCTGTAGGAATTTCGCATGTTTTTTCCGTCTCAATATGGAAGAACCTTTTGCTCTGTAGATTCCAACTCGAGAACTGTCTACTGCAAACCAGTCAACTCCCAGGACTTGTGTAGAACAACGAACCATCGGAAACTGTTCTGAAACTAAACATGGCTTACACTTCTAGAGTGTGTGTGTATATATATATATATATATATATATATATATATATATATATATATATAAACACATATGTAATAACAATGTACGGCACTCCTTTGCTTTCAATAAAATACCCCAATTATCTCCCTTTCATTCTTTCATTCTCTCTGTTTCACTTATTACTTCTCTTTTTGTGACAGTAGTGAATTAGTAGTAACACTAGTTGCTGAAGCGACGTGGTTGCTATGGAAACCAGTCATAATAAACATTGCTCACCTCCTTACGTTTTGAACACCATAAAGGTCATAACTTTTGTTTTACTAACGAAAATTGAAAACACTTTTCACAATATAGCTGAGATGATCTATAAACTGTAATAATTATTTGAAATTTGGTTGAAAAATTAGTGAGCAGTGAAGCTTTATAGCTGTTCTAGATGATTAAAACTGTCACTTAACCATATATTCAAAAATATATATTAGTATGCTTTTTATATCCTTAATGGTTTTTGAGATATTTAATGTCCAAATGTGTTCACGACTTTTGAAAAAAGTTATCATTAATTTAATATTTTAAGATTTTTTCTATGATTAAACTACTTGGCCTTTTTATAATTAATTAAACTACTCATCATTTTTGTGATTAAGTAAACTACTCATCATTTTTGTGATTAATTAAACTACTGATCATTTTTATGATTAATTAAACTACTCATCATTTTTGTGATTAATTAAACTACTCATCATTTGTATGATTAATTAAACTACTCATCATTTGTATGATTAATTAAACTACTCATCATTTGTATGATTAATTAAACTACTAATCATTTGTATGATTAATTAAACTGCTCATCATTTTTATGATAAATTAAACTGCTCATCATTGTATGATTAATTAAACTACTCATCATTTGTATGATTAATTAAACTACTCATCATTGTTGTGAATTATTAAACTACTCATCATTTGTATGATTAATTAAACTACTCATCATTTGTATGATTAATTAAACTACTCATCATTTTTATGATTAATTAAATTACTCATCATTTGTATGATTAATTAAACTACTCATCATTTGTATGATTAATTAAACTACTCATCATTTGTATGATTAATTAAACTACTCATCATTTTTATGATTAATTAAATTACTCATCATTTTTATGATTAATTAAACTACTCATCATTTGTATGATTAATTAAACTACTCATCATTTGTATGATTAATTAAATTACTCATCATTTTGTGATTAATTAAACTACTCATCATTTGTATGATTAATTAAACTACTCATCATTTGTATGATTAATTAAACTACTCATCATTTTTATGATTAATTAAATTACTCATCATTTGTATGATTAATTAAATTACTCATCATTTTGTGATTAATTAAACTACTCATCATTTGTATGATTAATTAAACTACTCATCATTTGTATGATTAATTAAACTACTCATCATTTGTATGATTAATTAAACTACTCATCATTTGTATGATTAATTAAACTACTCATCATTTGTATGATTAATTAAACTACTCATCATTTGTATGATTAATTAAATTACTCATCATTTTGTGATTAATTAAACTACTCATCATTTGTATGATTAATAAAACTACTCATCATTTGTATGATTAATTAAACTACTCATCATTTTTGTGATTAATTAAACTAATCATCATTTGTATGATTAATTAAACTACTCATCATTTGTATGATTAATTAAACTGTTCATCATTTGTATGATTAATTAAACTACTCATCATTTTGTGATTAATTAAACTACTCATCATTTGTATGATTAATTAAACTACTCATCATTTGTATGATTAATTAAACTACTCATCATTTGTATGATTAATTAAACTACTCATCATTTGTATGATTAATTAAACTACTCATCATTTTTATGATTAATTAAATTACTCATCATTTGTATGATTAATTAAATTACTCATCATTTTGTGATTAATTAAACTACTCATCATTTGTATGATTAATTAAACTACTCATCATTTGTATGATTAATTAAACTACTCATCATTTGTATGATTAATTAAACTACTCATCATTTGTATGATTAATTAAACTACTCATCATTTGTATGATTAATTAAACTACTTATCATTTGTATGATTAATTAAATTACTCATCATTTTGTGATTAATTAAACTACTCATCATTTGTATGATTAATAAAACTACTCATCATTTGTATGATTAATTAAACTACTCATCATTTTTGTGATTAATTAAACTAATCATCATTTGTATGATTAATTAAACTACTCATCATTTGTATGATTAATTAAACTGTTCATCATTTGTATGATTAATTAAACTACTCATCATTTTGTGATTAATTAAACTACTCATCATTTGTATGATTAATTAAACTACTCATCATTTTGTGATTAATTAAACTACTCATCATTTGTATGATTAATTAAACTACTCATCATTTTTGTGATTAATTAAACTACTCATCATTTGTATGATTAATTAAACTACTCATCATTTTGTGATTAATTAAACTACTCATCATTTTTGTGATTAATTAAACTACTCATCATTTTTGTGATTAATTAAACTACTCATCATTTTTGTGATTAATTAAACTACTCATCATTTGTGTGATTAATTAAACTACTCATCATTTGTATGATTAATTAAACTACTCATCATTTGTATGATTAATTAAACTACTCATCATTTGTATGATTAATTAAACTACTCATCATTTTTATGATTAATTAAACTGCTCATCATTTGTATGATTAATTAAACTACTCATCATTTGTATTAATTCTTAAACTAAACTACTCCTCATTTTTATGATTCATTAAACTACTCACCATACTCCGACTGCCTTCACCATTCTTATTCACTTCCCTACTACTAAATTTATCAGAGTTTCACAAATATGGTTGGATTTATGTAAGAAAAGAGAACCAATATATTTTTTTTTCAACTCCAACAAAGCACATTGCCACTTGGAATGTAAGGGGGTTACGATTTGGGATCATGTCCGACAGGGAACTGTTGGATGTTAAGCAGTGAGATATCTGTACCAGTTACATTTAAACTTCTACAAGTTAGTACAGTCAGGGAAACAGGGAGGGAATTCCAAGGTCTAGCAGTCCAAGGGAAGAAATTACTAGAGTAGAAGGCGTTCCAGCATCTAGGGACCTCAAAAGTGAAGGGGTGAGATTTTGTTTTCTGTCAGGTTTGTCAGGCGTATGTACGTCAAGCGGGCACAAGTGCTGGGTGTTCATCAGAGCAGATTTCCTTAAAGCACTTGAATAAATTCTAGAATGTTCTGCCACTGTAATAATCCAATCAAATGAAGGTCAGTTTGCCAATGTTCACCGACAGTGGCGAAACAGGTGTTAAAAAAACACTAAAGTTTTCCAATATTGTTGACTCAATGCTGTCTAAAAAAATCGTCAAATTAGTTGTTAAAGCTTGTCAATCAATTGATACAGCACCTGTTCAATAGAGAAAACAAAATCTGTGCCTCGAGAAAAACTGGAACAGGTTTGCAATGGACATGACCCATTAGAATGAGTGTTATTTTTTAACGCCTATCAATTGTGATCTCTCTCTCTTCATGCAATATGACGGCCACTCCAGCAGCAAGATTCGACTAGTTTTATTTACTGGAGAGTTTTTTTTATGTTATAAATGGAGTGTTGACATTCCATCTAAATATTAATTTACTCTTCCATACGTCCAATATAAAAAAAAGCATCATCACAAACATCAATTAATGAGAAACGAATTACCTCCCTTTATCAGTTAAGTCATTACAACCATTTCCTCTCCAAAAAAATTTCCAGAAAAAAAAATGGCTGACTGTTTACGGTTTCAGAATAGAAAATATCCGCAAAGTTTATACTTTCAAAAAGAGGTAGATAGATATAGGGTGTATTGGATTTAGGCAGTATGTTTTCATTTAAACACACGTTATAATATAGCACCTAGCGTCTCCATTTAACTATTCTTTTTTTTTTTTAGTCAATTCTACTTTTTGTATAATTAGATCGCCCATTACTTCCTATCTTGTTCAAGAACCTTTTAAATGCCGATAGTTGTGGTGAGATGTACTGTACAAATATCTAAGTATTAATGTACATGTCCGTACTTTCAGTGTCACAAAAAACATCATCATCGCAAACATTAATGAATGAGAAACAAATTACCTCTTTTTATAGTAGCTCTTTATGAGTTAAAAAGCATTAAACCCATTTCCTCTCCAAAAATTTTAATTTAAAAAATATGGCTGTTTGTTTACGGTTTCAGAATAGAAAATATCCACAAAGTGTACGTTTCCAAAAATAGAGAGACAGTGTGGATTTAGGCAGCGTGTTTTCATTTAAACACACGTTATAATATAGCACCTAGCATTTATATTTAATTATTCTTTTTTTAAAGTTGATTCTACTTTTCGTATAATCATTCTTGTCTGTTAAATTGCTGTGTACAGGATCTGTTGGTGTCTTTTTGTTCCATTCTTTGCGAATACATTCAACTGGATATTTTATTTTATAATTTAAAAAAAGTCATGTTAAGAGGAGACTATTTTTTTTACATAGGCATAACCACTTATCAAGGCCCAGAGACCACTCGAGGGTAAGGGTTTAAGAGTGTGCAGTAGTCAGTTGGACAATATAGTAATCGTTAGTAATGAAAATTCGGTAAATTTGTTAACTTAAGTTGAACGGCTCATCAAGAACTATAAGTTTTTTTTTTTTATTATAGTTTCTTTGTAAAATTAAAAAAAAAATGTGCAAATGAATTGACATCCGTTCCTTTTTAATTTATATAAGAAAAATTATTCAGAAAAAAAAAACAAAACAAAACAATGTGTTGTGCATTGAATTTTCATTAAAAAAAATCTACATTTTTGTTAAATCAGTTCTTTTTAGCTTAAAAAGGTTTAAAAAGGAATTTACTAAAAAATTGTTTTAGATTTGTCGTTATTTGTTTTATTTTTTATTCATTTTATTTAAAATTTTCAACTGCCATGGAATTTTCCCGGGTTCTGCTAGTAACTATTAATATGTTTGTATAAAAGGCTGTATACCAAATAAATATCCGACTTTATTATTTAAGCATTCTAAGATAAACACAGTAAGGATTTACTAGTTAGCCAACCAGATTCTTAGTTATTCACACACCCATTTTTGTAGCCAATGAGTGCATGTTTTATCGAGGATTTTTTTTTTCATTTCTTTGTGACCGGAAATGACCTACTTATAATTTGGATATTTATTTACATTTTATGTTATACTGTTACATGATAAGGGCTGTCCCCTTTTCATGTAAGTATAAAAATAGAGAGGTTACTTAAAATGAAAATAAAATGAGAGAAAGCAGAAATCGAACCTTGGATATAAGTTTTAAAGAACAATAGGTTTAAATGGAATGTCCAGTAAATTGTTAATTCTGATGAAATAAATAATAAATAAACTATTCAATTGTTAGAAAGAATATGGATAATAAAATATGGGTTAAATGAATTAGATATGTAGGTTGAATTCCTTTGTAAAAACATCAAAGAAAAAATAGGTTATTGGGAAATCATAATGTCGGAAACGTGCAAAGTCGCGCATGTTGAAACACGTGAATTTTGCTCACGTGGCCAGACATGCATGGATGTCTCAATATAGGAAGTGAGAGTTAGTTAGTTAGGGATACAGTCGGTGAGCTAGTCAGTGAGAAACTCAGAGAGAGTCTGGAGTTTGGAATTCGAACGTCTAGGAAACGAGACGATCACTTTGAAACTAAAATGTGAAGCTTTGAATTCTTGATGACGAAAAACCACGGCCGGTCGTGACGAAATAAACCATCATGTGTTTTATAAAACGTCGTCTTGTGTCTTATGATCTTACAAAAAGGTAAAGTGAAAATTGTATTATATGTCTATATGTCTGTGTTATAAAATGTCTTTTCATACACATCTCGATATCTCATATCCACAATGTGAATCAACATCAGCATATCTACACTAAGACTGTCTGAACACTATCCCCTTCACTCAAAGAGCTTCCCCTTCTTCTTCTTCCATAAACACAATTAAGGAATGAACATTTAATATATAGGAATCGTTATAAACGAACAATCTCTCTAAGTCTCTTACAACAACATCTCTCTCTCTCTCTCTCTCTGAGTCTTTCAACTTAATAAAACTCTCTTTCGAAGCATCCCTCTCTAAGACTCTCTTTTGATGAAACCCCTATATGTAACAATACTAGCAGTTCAGCCCGACTTTGCTCAGGCCCTATGTACTGTTCATAATTTGCCCTTTGTGTGAATGCACTTTATGTAAGATTTCAAATGTTTAGACCAAAATTTGTCTGAGTAATTTCGTAGAGACCGCAGAGGTAAATTTTTTAAAACTTTGGCCCCAATTTTGATCCCTTAACATTTATTATTTTTTGGTCTCAAATCAAAATACTAAGTTTTAGCCATGTCCAAGTTACCTACATCTAAAATTTCAAGTCTCTAGACCAAAAATAGACGGAGGAATTTGTAGAATCTGCAAAGGTCAACTCTTTCAACTTTGACCTTTTGGCAGCAAAAAAAAAAAAAAAACCCTCAATTTGGCTTTTGAAAAGTGAGGGTGAAACCTGGTCGGTCGACTCCACCCGATTATCTTTTTAACCTTCATTAAATATTTTCCCTACGTTCTTCTTTTTATCATGGATACAATCAAAAAAAAAACTCAGTCTTCTCTTTTTCATAGCTATAATAAAAATTTTTACCCCCCCCCCCAAATAATGGAACATATATATATATATATGAACAAATGATTAATAAAACATGTTAAAAGACATCTTGAAAAAGAGTTAAAAACATATTTAATTTTAAAAAACGAAGCACAAGATAAGTGGATAGTCCTTAATCCGTGGAGTTTCGAAGAAATACTCTCCTTCTCATCAGAGGGCAGGAATTAGCAAAATGCAGGATCGGATTTTGCATATAAAAGTATTTAATGAAACTACAAGTAATCACAAATCTTACTTGGTTAAAAAAAAGGGTAAGGTAAGGGGAATAGGAGGTAAAAGAAAAATGATAAAAAGATTTCACATGAATGGATGGTCCGGTGAAGGGTAAAAAATCCAAGAATGGTAAAATCCAAAACGGTCGAATTTAAAATTTCCAATCCAATGGGTAAATTCCAAATGGTCCAAAATGATCTAAAAGGCAGAGTTCCTTGGAAAAAAGCGCAAATGGAATGAATTCCAAATCATTAAAAGAAAAAACACTGGAGAGAATATTTAAAATATGTCCGTCAAGGCTGGCTGGAGGAATCAAGTAAATGTATGTATCAAGTAATACATACATATATATATATATATATATATATATATATATATATATATATATATATATATATATACATACATACTCATGAGCAAAAAAAAAAAAATATGCCAAGAGAGAAAGAAAGAAGAAATCAATTTTTCAATATTTTTCCATAAATTTTTGTTAATTTTAACTAAAAATTTCTATTTTACAGATCATTATTATTATAGCATATAATAATAAGTGGAAAAAATTAATCCTAAATATGGTAGGACCGCATCTTGGCGAGGATATAAAAACCCGAATTGCAGGATTATAAGGCAGTCTTAAAATGACTTACAGCAGATTTTTGATATTTTAGGAAAAGAAAAAGTGAAAACATCTCTTTCTGTAATGAAGCGAATTGGTCAAAGGTTCGAAGTTGAATGCTTGGTAAAAGGGAAATCTGGATCTGGTCGCCCTAGGGCATTCATTTTGAAGGACGACCACTGGCTTAAGTTAACTGTTTTGAAAGATTGAAAGAAAACTTATGTTGACCATAGTAAAGAATTCAAAACAGGGGCTGGAAATTCTCTTTCTAGATATACAATATCTAGACGAATGAAAGAAATGGGATTTTCTTCTAAAAGTTGTGCAAAGAAGCCATTTTTATCTGAGAAGAACATCAATGATAGAGATTTTTCTTGTATTATGGCAAGAAAGATACAGACTGTTTCAGGAATGTTTTCTCGTCAGCTAAATCAAGATTTTGTCTCGTTATTAATGCTCCCAATGTTCCCGAATTGTGCAATTGAAGAACTGGAGAAAGATTTTCACCAAGTTGCATTAAACGACAGTTAAACACTGGAATGGAGGGATAATGGTATGGGGAACTTTTACTGCAGCAGGAGTTTGGGAACTTATTAGATTTGAGAAGTCAATCAACGCAAAGTAATACATTCGAATATTAGAAACAGAAGTGTTACTAAGAATCCAGAAGCTGGAAATATCCCAGAACATTATTTTTCAACATGATAATGCCCCTGCACACACTGCTAAAGTCACAAAAAATAGTTTTCTGATAATTTAATTAATGTGAAATTTTGGCCAGGTCAAAGCCCCGATTTAAACCCAATCGAGAATATTTGGTCCATAATATCTCGTACATTGGATGGAAGAATCTTTTCAAACAATGACAAACTGTGGGAAGCTGTGCAAAGCGAATGGAATAGCATCTCCTCTTCACAGTGTTCCACTTTGGTTGAGAGCATGTCTAAAAGGATTGATCTTTTAAAGAAATCAAAAGGGAATGCTATTCCACCCTAAGCATTTATTACAGTAAATGTCTTGTTTTGTGTTATTAGTCTCGTTTAAGTTTCCTTGTTCAATCGTTCTTTTTTCAATATAGCTTTTAGTGCAATAAAATGTATAAATTTTTTGGGGCCCATTTTTTTTTTTTTTTGCTCACGAGTGTGTGTGTGGGTGTATATATATATATATATATATTTAATGTCCCAATGTGTTCACGACTTGTAGAGCATGCCGTATAATTATACTCTAATAGATAAAGCGAGAATGAGGGATTATGCCAAAAGTTGTTGGGTATCACGTGACGTATCGAAAAAAAAATTCTACAGAGAAATACATTTTATTTTTATACTTTTATTTCATGAATAAACATAAAATTACATATAAAAACCATGTTTATTCTTTTTAAATAATGTAATAAGGCCAAAACACCATCTTCTTGAGGGACGACTGCTACTTTGCTAATATTCAAAACAAATTAAAAATAAAAAATAATCCAAGTAGTTTTTATTTTGTAATTTTATGTTTATTCGCTAGATAAATGTATAAAGATTCTCATAAAAATAAACTTTATTCACTTTTCTTCTCTAGAAAAATATTTTCAGGCACAGCACACAGATTCATAAAAAAAAAAAAAAAAAAAGTGTACTTTCGTTTTAGAATGAAAAAATCAAATTTAACTCCGTGGCATAACTTTTATTTTATTTTTATTATTATTATTTTTTTTTTTTAAGTAATAAACGTGGTTTTTCATATATAATTTTGTTTATTAGCTAGATAAAATAATTTTTTTTCTTTTTTGTAGAAAGTTTTTTTTTTTTAAGTGCCGCATATGATACCTAAAAACTTTTGGCGTACAAAAACTGGCGTACCAAAAAAATAATTGCCGTCCTGTTAAACACGACAGTAGCCCCTTATGTTCTAAGTGGCAATATGCCTTGTTTGGGGTGAAAATGGGTTAAAAAAAAAAAAAAAAATGCAACCACCAAAATTAGAAGGATGTAACCCGCCCCTCCCATCCGTCTAAACTCAGTGGTTCTCAACTTTTTCTCCCCCTCCCCGGACGCCTTTTCCATTCTAAACAAAGAAATAGTATATAATTAAACTTTATTTTGAAATGAAAACTAATTTTAAAATTTTTTTTATTGCTTTCAAGGCAGTTTTATGGATTTTTTTTTTTTTTTTTGATTTAAAAAAAGAAAATACATTCCAATTCGGCATTTTTCACGTCAAACCAAAATTACAATAGAAATTTTATTTTTAATAAAAATCATGAGTAGGTTTTCTACATAGACCACCAAAGTATAATTGTGGACCCCCGATTTGTTATATTTTGCCTGTGGACCCCTAGGATCCACGTGAACCCCTGGTCTAACCGGTTTCTTCACACACATACCCTCTCAAATTACAGAGGAATAGCAAGGGAGCAAACTGCAACCACCAAAGTTAGAAGGATGTATACGAGTTAACTTTATATGGGAATAATGACTCACTTACAGACTCTGCTATTTATCGAAGCCTTGTAGTAGAAATAAGTTGAAGCGTGCGAGCAAAATTCACGTTTAATTAAATACCTGTCCGTTGGGTTAGGGGGTTGTTGATGGGCGATTTCTACTCCTGTCTACCCCTTGCGTCCTTAGAAAACGCAATCTAACCGTCCGACGTTGGTCGCCGGAAGTGGCGAGGGCTGGGGTGTTCTCGGAGGAAAAGAAGAAAAATGGATTCCAAATATAGGTAGAAACGTTGAGTGGGAGATAACCTACAGTTAATGTCGCCTAAAAAAAAGGGGGGGGAGAACTTTGTCGGTTTATTCATTTTCGCTTAATAGCTGAAAATATTTGTCGTAAACAACTTTAAGGCGTTGGACTTGCGGAACACATTTATTTTTATTTTATTTATTTTTTTATCTTAATTTTTTTATTTTTTTTCTTTTTGCGAGATTCATTTTCTTGTATTGGCTTCCGCGCCAATAATTGTAAGCCTAACGCGATGCCCGGCGTTATTTACAGTTCTCTTTCGGACACTTGTTTTTTCATCATTTGTAAGAATTCGTTTACCCCCCCCCCCCCTCACCCGTTGAGTAGCGAAGGTGGATGGTGATGAGTTAATGGATTATTAATTGTCATTAAAGGGAGTTGAGGGGAGGGGGGTACTACATTAATGGTTATCGAAGTTCATTGGTTCGGGAGAGGCGTGGGATACAGAGAGAGAGGAGGACATAGAAATGATGAAGCGAATGATAAGGAGGAAACTTTCAAAACACGAATTTAAACGGGCAAATAAAACGAAACGAAATTAAATAAATCAAATTGAAGTAAACATTCTCAAAGCCTTATATATGATTTTTAATTTCGACGGTTTCATTATTTAGGCACAACAAATTAAGGCACGACAGATGCTGATTTTCTATTTGTGTGATATTTGGGAATGTCATTCGAGCAATTCTGGGATTCTGATGTCAAGAACCATAAAAGCATGTACGTGCAAAATGAATGCCGATGCTCAAAATTTTACTTAAAAAATCACCAAAAATCAGGAAATTAACCAATTTTAATAAAACTTTCAGTATTTATCAAATAATGATCACAGAATATAATGAACCCTGGAACCCATTATTTTTTATTTAAATCTTAGAAGAAATGCATTATTTCGGTAAAACAAAAAATACCTTTACTAAAGTTATGGTTTTCAGTAGTTAAAAAAAAAAAAAAATACGAATTTAGTTTTGCTTTTTTATGAAAATAAAGCGTCGTAAATTGTTACAATTAAAAAGAAATTTTATTTTTACAGGAACGTTACAAAAATTCGATATAATTCGAAGAAAAATTAATTTCTCGAACTAGCGATATTATCATTGAATTAAGTATTGTTTATTTAATATTTTCAGACACAAAAAATTATAATTGCAAAAATATTTTTTATTTTTAAATTGCAGGTTTTGCATGATTTTTATATGTAAGATTCTTGTATTTTCCTTGCTTACATGAATGTAAAACTTTCGAAGTAACATAATTTTTACATAATCTTGAAAAAAAAATAATTTAAAAACAGGAACATAGGAAAATAATCGAATTAAAAAAAATGGTAAAAATGATACAAACGTTCAGGATAGGAATGTGCGGATGCACGGCTGGGGAAAAAAGAAAACCAGCACCCCTACCTTCTTTTAATTACATGACGTCATTTTCAGACAGCCTTTCGACTGTCTCAGATTTGGGGCTTCCGTATAATAGATGTTTACAAAACTTCCGTTTGTTGCGATTTTGCGAAGGGCAGAATCCCTTGATTTTTTTTGGGGGGGGGGGGCTAATTAAGCTATTTTCTTTTTTGTGCAAACAAGTTTTATTATTATTATTATTATTATTATTATTATTATTTAATTCAATATCTTAGGACTTTACTAATTATCTTTGAAAACTAATATTTATTTTTCCAAGGATTTTTATAATGAATTCATTTAACTTTCAAAATTTAGCTGAACTAGCATTTCAGTCCGGTGTTGCCCGGGTATTTGGAGGTGTATGTTGAGCAAAAAAAAAAAAAAGCGGTCAATATTTTTAACTTTGATCCCTATTATGACCCCTTAACATTTATTGTTTGGGGCTCAAATCAAGTTATTAAGTTAGATCCATGCCCAAGGAACCTATATATAAAATTTCAAATGTTTAGAACCAAAATTGTAGGAGGAGTTTGGTAGAGTTCTCAAAGGTCAAATCGTTGAACTTTGACCCCTTAACAGGCAATTGTGGCCGAAAACCGATCACAAAGATTTTCCCAAATCTCAGTACCCTGTATATATCAAATTTCGAGCCTGTAGACTTAAAATTGACAGTTATTGCGTAGGGAAATGCACACACACACACACACACACACACACACACACACACACGTTCACTTTTATAGATAAATAGATTGGTTAGCTCGCCGTGAAAACGCTTCTTTTTTTTTTCACATGTACAAATACTTTTTTCTTTGAGAAATTAAGTTTAGTCGTTAATCTTTCAAATACAATAATAAAAAATCGTCGAAAATCTACAAAAAAGTTATTGGCTTTCAAGACTGTCCCCCTATCTTTATGCGGCCGTTTTTGCCCGTACTTAATAAAAAGCAACTGATTTTAATTCCGACAGACTAGTATGTTTTCTTTTTTTGTTTTTTTTTTATAAAAATGTTTGTAAGCATTTTTTTTTTTTTCAGATTTAAGGAGAATAAAAAATACGAGAAAATATTTCATTCAGTTAAAAAGACAGTTATTTATTTACTTTTTTTTTATTATCGTAAATACCTTTTATTTACATAGTAAATGTTTACCAAACATTTTTTTTTAACTTAAAGGAACCAATTGCTTGAATGTCGAGCCTAAAAATCATACGTATAGAGAATCAACAGGAAGACATTGAGTCATGCGATGCGTATATAATGAAACCCTTGTTTTTGTTTCATAGAAAACTACAACACCTTTTTAAATCTTTTATTTCTCTATGTAAAATTCATATATGCTAGCAGAGAGACCCCACGTTGCCCGGGATTAAATGAGGATCAACACTTCTAATACTTTTATTGTCATTGAAATTGGTGGCATTTTTTTTTTTTTCACTTAAATCAATTGATCGTCTGCTCTTATTGGGAACCCACCACATTGCAGCAGAAGGAAGCTTCACAATAACTTAGTCCACAATACATTGTAGTCTGCATGGCACTATAGAAAACATACTGTTGATTTTCTGAAATTAAATAAACATTCATTTCTTCTTTCACGAAAAACACTCGTCTATCTGAAACCGCTGTCAATAAATTTCCTCACTCTTTATCTGTGCCTAAATCGAAACGTAGATTCCATGAACGAATCTTCTTTCTTAGAACTGCACGCCTGTGGAACTCTCTTCCATTTGCCTGCTTCCCAGCTGACTATAATCTGATTGTCTTCAAGTCCAATATAAACAAATTCTTGACGAACCGCCCCTTAAGTAATCCAATTTACAAAATCTCCATTACTAACGATTACTACAATATTATCCCATTGACTACTGTACACTCTATAACCCTTATCCTCGAGTGGCCTCCGGGCCTTGATAAGTGGTGACTCCTATGTAAAAAAAAAAATGTTATAATTATCGCCTTTTTAACTGAACTAGACCAGAGACATACTTAACCCTAACCAACACGGAATAAGTCATCTCAACCAGGGGTCTCCAAAGTTTTGGAACCGGAGGGGGCATATTGCTGATATTTTAGGGTTACATAGGCCAAAATTAAAAAAATAATTTGACCAAGAAACGGTGAATGAATAACTATAAAACATTCTAGAATCTACACAGAATTTCGAACGGAACCCTTTATTTAATCCACAGAAGTAGCATGCTTACATTCTGTCAGCCATGACTGGGTAGAAATCCCAAGTAATTTACAATTGTATTTTGAGTGTCGCCCACATTGAAGATTGAACCTTTAACCTCCGGAAGAATGTAACTTAGAACTAAATTTTTATCAAGTATCTTATCCACTACACAACGGGTCCTTGCCAAAATAACACTTAACATGAGAACAGTATAGGGTGGAATGATAAAAGTGTTATCCTAGAAAAGTTGATATGATTCCATTTCCGTTTGATGAAAACCGGGTTTTTTTTTTTTTTTTTTTTTTTTTTGCAGACCATCTAATAGTTGACCAGTTGTGTACGAATCCCAAGAACGATAGGAGTCTTCTATCATGTCTGAAAATGACAATGTTCAACGGGTGAGATTGGAGATGCGCCACTGTACAACTCATGCTCTCTACCAATCCAAGTTATGACAACAGGACCATTGCCAGCACCCTCAAAATGCATCACTGGATTGCCATGAATAACAGACGTGCCTAGGGTGATGAAAACAAACTTTCCGGCCACAGTTATGGTCTTTGGTGTGGTTTTAAGTGAGGGCCACATCATGCCACCTCACATCTTCATTGGGTTGAAAGTCAACACCAAAGTGTGCCTGGATGTGCTGAAGAGTATGGTGATCCCCTGGTGCAATTGGATGGCTGCTGGCAGACCCTGGGGGTGGCAGCAGGACTCGGCGCTGGCCCACAAGTCCAAAGATATCCAAGTTTGGTTTCAAAAGGAGTGCTATGACTTTGTACTCTTCTATCACTGGTTCCCCTTCTCACCCGACCTGAACCTGTCGGACTACTTCGTTTGGTACTATGTCAAGAACATCACCAACATGACCTCCCACAACACCAAAGCCAGCCTGCTTACCATCATCTGCTGAGCTTCTGCTGGTGCTTTTGGAAAAGGCATGCTCTCAGTTCCAGACCCATATCGAGGTGGTGATTGAGGCTGAAGGCGGCTACATTGAATAGATGTCAGCTCTACTACATAATCAAGTTACCTGAATTTATTTTTTCCATAAGTTTTAAAATAAAGCTGTGTTGTTTGTGGATAATAACACTCAAGATGAGAAGATTAATCCAAAGAATTCAAGTTATATGAATAATCAATCCTCATCTCAAAAATTTAGAATCTTAGAATCCATAAAGTTTATTCAGTGGCTGCAGTGGAAGGAGGTTGGTTGTTTGGTTGCTTTTGGTTTACGGCATATCAACCCTTTTCAGGTTATTTAATGGCGAATCCAGTGATTTTGAAGACAAATTTTTTAATAGAATATATTTGTTGTTTTCAAGTCGGTTTCTATTTAACTCATAGTTGGGACCCTAACAGGTACTATCACTCCAGGTCAGAGTGGACCTGGGAGCAATGCCAATTAAAGGGTAGCTCCACCTTCCCCAAAGCCTGCAAGCTGGGGCTCACCATCGGATATAGTTTAAGGTCATATCCAGGACCTAGTGGAAGGAAGGAACAGAATCGCATCCATTGGTGATACAGAAAAGATGGGACAACAAGTTGTTTCCCCACCTGCACACCACCAACTTCTCCTCTGCTGGAAGCCTTTTTCTCCGATTCTTACATTTCAACGCCCATAGTTGCTGTGAGACGACCAGTGGGGGGGGGGTCGTTGGCCCTCCCCTTGGGTTGGTTGAATTTCCTATTCACTAACTAGTGTCTTCTTTTGCTCCTTCTCCAACTCTACCTTTTTGGGAGGGGGGGGGATAAGCAGTTGAATTTATCTCATAAAGTAAACGATTGTGTGAGTACTTGTCAAGATCCATCAGTTCCACTGAGGGATCTGACACAAAAGAGCCTGATGAAGAAAAGTGAAATAGGATGCGGTTCCATGCTTTAATTGGTTAACGGTACTGGGCATTTTTCCTCTTTGTTTTGTTTTTGTAAATGAATTAGCATTTTGCAGATAAAATTCTTTAACAATCTCTTGTAGTATTTAGTTACGGTTGGCGTTTTACTTTGTAGAACAATGCCATTCTTGAAGTGGGGTAGTGCGGAGTAAACAGTTGAAGCTTCTTGATAAATTGCAGAAATGTATCTGTAATTTGATTGGCCCCACTCATTCTTCACCGCAACCTCTCTCTCACAGATGTGATGTTGCTAGTCTCAGTCTTTTCTACAAATACTATTATGACATATGTTACTCAGAATATTTTTTTTTTTTTTTTTACATGATGGTCACCACTTATCAAGGCTCGGAAGCCACTCAGGGATAAGGGTTATTGCAAGTACAGTACGTTAGTGTGGAGATTTGGTGAAGTGTTTACTTAAGGGGGTGGTTCATGAGGAATTTGTTAACGTTGGACTTGAAGACATCCAGGTTGTAGTCAGGTGGGAAGCAGGCAGACGGAACAGAGTTCCACAGGCATGCAGTTCTAAGAAAGAAGAATTGTTTCATCTATTTCCTGCTTCCTTTGTTCCAGCTCGTTTGGCTTATTGGTCTAGTGGTCTCCATCAATTAGTTGTTTTCCAAGAATTACAAGGTTATGGAACTCTTTTCCTGCTCACTGTTTTCTTCCTACCTATAGCCTCGGTCTTTTCAAGACTAGAGTCACTAGACATCTCCTGCCTTTGCAATAATCAGCTTTTGTTCTTGTTAGCCCTTTACATTAAGTGCTTCATGCCTTGTCTCAAACAACTTCAATGAAAAAAAAATGATTTTATTGATGTAATCCTTGTGTTCTTGTGTTTGTTTTACAAGTACTTTAGTGGAATGTGCTCTGATGAACTCCTGGCACTTGTGTCCCCTCGACATAAATATTCCTGACTAACCTGACAAGCAGCAAAATCTTGCTCCTTCACTGGAGATTCCCCCCCCCCTCCAATACCGGAGAGCCTTCTACTCTGACAGTTTCTTCTCTCAAATGTGAACAAACATAACGTCAACCTTTTCGCTTGGCTTGTTGCACTTTGCTGTTTTTTTTTTTACCAAGTAAATTTCAAGTCTAATGAGAACAAGTACTTGTTCGGCCTTTCATTTTAGGTAATCAAGTCTTACCCTTCCCCCCCCCTTCTTTATTTTTTTGTCCTCATTTGTAATGATCTCCTCTCGTAGCTTCTTCCAGGGAGTGGAAACACGGACAGAGAACGCCGCTTTTCTTCTATTGGGCTGAAAACGATAATGATATATCTTTTGTGGGGATTTGCAGAGTCCATCAGTTGTAGCTGAAGTGAAAAATTCCTCAAAAGTTGGATTTTTATTTTTTATTAAAATTTTTTTGTTTAACTTAAAAATTTTTTTTTGTTTTTTTAATTTAAAAATGTTTTATTAAAAAGTTTAAAATATTTTAAAAAATTTTTGTAATTTAAAAACTTCTTTTTTTAAACCAAAATTTTTTTAAATTTTTTTTTAAATTTTTTAAATTTTACTTGCATTTACTGCAAATAAGGCATATCGCAACTTGGACGTAAGGGACTACTATTTGGGATCATGTTTAAGGAAAGATTAACAAGATGCTGGTTTACATTACATTTAAGCTTCTGCATATCGGTAAAGTCAAGGAAGCAGACAGCAGGAAGGGAATTTCAAAGTTTAGCTGTTTGAGGGAAGAAAGAAACCATTAGAGTAGAAAGCTTTCTAGCATTTAGGAACCTCAATAGCGAAGGGGTGTGATTTTGTTGCTAAGTGGCTTTGTCGGGGTATGTACGTCGAGGGGGCACAAGTGGAACAAGTTCATCAGAACACATTCCATTAAAATATTTGTAAAACAAGCACAGGGATGCAACATTGCGGTGATGGGACAGGGGTTGGAGCTTAGTTGACAAATTGAGACATTTAGATTGAAGACTAGTGGTAGATGCACCAGCCCAGATACATGGGCAAATGGTGGCTTTGTAGAAGTACAGGATATTCTCAGGTATGAGTAGTCTTCTAGCATGATAGAGGGAACCCACCTTCTTTGCAGCAATTTCTCTTGATAACGATTTCAGCCAGAATCAAGTGAGACTAGGTTGAATCTTTTGAGTCATCTGTGTATATATATATATATATATATATATATATATATATATATATTAATTCTACTGGCTATATATATATATATATATATATATATATATATATATATGGCAAAATGTTTGCTAGTGTGTGCACATTTTTTTATGTCCGGCAAAGGCTTTTGGGGGGGGGGGTCACTAATTCTTACAATTTCTTACATGCTACCTAGATTATAATATTTCTGATTTATGAAACGAGATTGCATCTATCTTTTATTTATATATATGTCAACTGAATTAAAAGAATAAATTATAAGATGGTCAACATCATGAATTTTGGAATATAGTTTTTTGCCATTTACTCACTATATTGCTCTGTAATTACATTGAGCTTCTTAAATAAGGATTGGTATATATTATAAGAAAATATATTTCTACAGAAATATATATATATATGTATATTTCAATGGTCACAACTTACCTAAGCCCAAAAACCACTCATGGGTAAGGGTTAATGAGTGTTGTGTAAGACAACACCCGGATGAGCAGTAATGTTGGAGATTGAGTACAAATGAATTATTTAAGAGAATAGTTCAACAAGAACTTGTTTACATTGAACTTGTAAACGACCATAGCCTTTGTGCCTGTGCGGTGATAAAACTTGAATGCACTTGTGATGTTAGGTTGTATAAAAGTGTTAACTTTAGTCAAAATCGGTCTCCCTTCTTTAATCGGATTTTTTTTTTGATTATCAATTTCCGATACTTATCTGAGGTATTCCGATACAAACCCTACGTAAGAACACTCCCAGACACATGAAGCACATTTGTGTGAAATTTTAAAAAAAAAAAAAAAAAAAAGAAAAAAGTTGACCCAGTCGTTTCCGAGTCTGTAGGGAACTCTCTCACTCGCTCACTCACAGACACAAAATTCATTTTATATAATAGTAGATAGATAGATAGATTATTATTTGTACTCATTAGGAGTTCTCTCACAGGTCATCATCAGAGATTATTCACTGAGAACAACCTGTGGTGTTCTCTGGGGTTTGGTGACAACAAGTCTTCCCCGATTTTCAGTACTCTTTACCTCTTTCAATAACTTTTGCAAATGAATTTGCGTTATCACAACATCTGCTTACCATTGATTTCTCGCTGGCAATGGACATTGTTCTTCAATGAAATTTTGGTCTCGATAAGCTTCCTCAAGGTCCCAGTCCTCATCCTACTAATCCAGGGAAGATCTGGTTAGCGCTTTCTCTCCTCGGTGTTTCCATCTTCCTTGGCCCTTCTCGATTGTAATTATTGTTATTTTTTTAAAATTATTTCTATTATCATGATTATTTTATTTACTTTTTGTTAAGCCAATTTCACATATAAATACTTTAATCTGAAACGTCTAATTTGTTGGGGATTATTTCACAAAAAAGAAATGTCACCGCAGATTGTTGTTTTTAGGTCAGAAGAAGATAGATGATGAGGAAGAGGAGGAGGACGAGAAGATGAAGAATTAGTGACATCGGAATTTAGGGGTGGCGCGAGGGGCTGCGTAATCGTTATTTTATTTCATTTTTATTTTTTTTTAAATATTTATCTTTGATTTTATTTTCTTCTCCTCTTTCTCATACTGCTCCTCCTTCTTTATCTTCTCCCCTTCCTCTTCCCTACCTCTTAATCTTTCTCTCCTTCGTCTCATCTTCTCCTCTTACTATGCATCCCCCCTCTTCTTCCCTTATTCTATTTTCTCTCCCTCCTTTTTCCTATACTTCTCTTACTCTTTCTTTTCTCTTTTCAGCAAGAACAAAGACATTGTGTACTTTTGTTGTTTATTTATTCATTTTTTTTTTTTGGGGGGGGGGGGGTTCTATCTATCTATCTATCTATCTATCTATATATCTATCTATCTATCTATCTATCCTCTCTTTTTTCTCTTTGTTCTTTCTTCCTCTCCCTTTCTCCCTTTCTTTCTCTTTTCTCTTCTCTCTCCTTATTTTCTCTCTCTCCACTCTTATTTTCTCTCCCCTCTTCTCTCTCCCCCTCTTCTCTCTTTCCCCCTCCTCTTTTCTCTTCCCACCTCTCTACTCTCTCCTCCTTCTCTGTATCCCTCCGTTCCCTCCCATTTTCCGTTTCCATCTTCCATCTCGCTCATCTTTTTCCTTGTCTCGCCTTTCTTTCCTTTCTTGTTTCCTTCTCTCTTTTTCGTTCTCTCTCCCTCTCTCTTTCCATCTTCTCTTCCTCCTCTCTCGATCCTTCCACTCCTTCTCTCTTTCTCCATCTTTTCATCTCCTTCCCTCTTTCTCTCTCTCATCTTTTTCTTTTCTTCATCTTTCCTTTCCTTTCTTGTTTCCTTCTCTTTTTAGTTGGGTCCTGTCTTTGTGGCAGTCGGTGGAGGGGGGGGGGTCCATGCCAAAATGCTTCGCCGTGCATGTCAGTGTTGGGATTAACAATCTAATCGGATAAAGGGATTAGTGCGGTCAGTCAGGCTGGTAGCTCTATTCTGTGCTGAGGTTTGTACAGTAGAGAAGAATTTTAAAATATGGTGAATGTTAGGGGTCGTTGGCGAACTGAGGGGGCCCGGGAGAGCAACGGTTTCTGGGTTGTGAAGCTGTCATACCTAGCGACCACCCAAAATGAAAAAAAAGGGGGTACTCGATGAGGAGGGGGGACGAAATGGGGTTTGTCCAAACAACAACAATATGGCCGGGGAAGGTATACTTCGTCCCAACCCCTCCGCATTTTAGACACACACACGTCCCGACCCCCCCCCCCTTCCTCAGCATTCTACTCGCTCTGCCGTGGCACCTGTTCGATAATTTTGACCTTATTTTTCATACTCCCTCCCACCTCATTGCCCCACTTCTAAACTTTGGGTTTCACGTGGGTTACTCTCATCCCTAGGTGTTTCTTACTGTTTCGTTTTTTCCTTTTCTTTTCTTTTTTCTTTCTTTTCACCGGCGACGTGTTCATCCTCCCTCCATCTTCACCTTCGCGGACTGCTGCCTTGTCTAGACTCTAGTTCGGCCTTCCCCCTGGCATCTATTCGTTAGGGTGATTAAAAATGACAGACGACCCTTCTCCACCCCCTCCCACTATTTCACTAAATGTTTCAGTCTCTCGTATTACGCCCCCCCCTCCCTCTCTCTCTCTCTCTCTGTTTTAATAATGTAATGCCGCGAACTTTCTAAATAAATCAACATTCTACTGCTATCTCTCTATCTATACATATCGCTATCTACATCTTTATCTCTCTTTCTACCTATCTCTCAATCCTTCCATACATCTCTCTCTTTCTATTTACCTCTCTGTCTACCTCTCTCTTTCTATACCTACCTCTCTAAATCTATTTCCACCTCTCTTTCTCTATCTACCCCCTCTCTTTCTCTCTCTCTCTTTAGCTATCTACCCCCTCTCCCTCTCGCTATATATATATATATATATATATATATATATATATATATATATAGAGAGAGAGAGAGAGAGAGAAAATAAAAAGGAACAAACCGTATTATATGTTCATCAACGAAATAAAAACGAAACGTTGATGAACACATAATACGGTTTGTTCCTTTTTATTTTCTCTATTTTGTCGGAATACTATTTCCATTACTTTCATCATATATATATATATATATTTATATATATATATATATATATATATATATATATATATATATACCCCTCTCTCTCTACCTCTCTCTATCTTTCTATATCTACCTCTATATCCCACTATCCTCCTATCTATCACTCTATCGCCCCCTCTTTCTGTCTCTATCTTCCTATCTGTTTCCATCAAACGATAATCCTCTTTTAATTATTTATAATTGACGACTTTCCAGTCAGCATAGGTGTCAATCATTCCAACAACCAAGGGACTGACCTGAAATACCCAGACAATTCTTTCTCAGTTTGACCCTAGGAGATATGCGTCCTTCGGGTGTGAGGATTAGTTGCGAATCATTTCTACCAGATAAATCTATTTTCTAACCAGCCAGAGTGCTTTCAGTCCCATTGGACGACATTTTGTTGCAGTAGAAAAACGCAAGTAAATGAAGACAATATTTTTTGTGTTGTTGAAACAAAGTCTGTAAGCACCTTCTCTTCCTTTTAAAAAAAACATTCTATTTTACCAAATGACCAATTCCGCCATCCAATCGACAGCATGATCCTCCCCATGTCTGCTGACCCTTACCCCACGGGTCAGGCATACAAATTCCAAAAATGTCATCAAGTTTTTTTTTTTTCTATTTCACATATGTCCGATTCGTTCAGTTTCACAATTACTTACTGAACCCTCCCATCTCCCCTTAACTCTATCCCTTAACTCTATCCCTTAACTCTATCCTTTCTCTCTCTTTCTCTCTCACACACACACATTTTTTTCTCTCTTAGTTCTCCCTGGTGCTACCAGATCAGGCTGCCCATTGGCTTTCTGAGACGAAATGCACCTACATCGATTTCTGTTTTTGTTTTCTGTTCTCTTTTATAAAACTTAATTATGTTCTACAAAAACAACAGCCCCTTCCCCCTTTCTTTTTCCTTCCCTACTTCCCGGTTCTGGATATGACCTTAAACTATATCCGATGGTGAGGCCTCAGTTTGCAGGCTTTGGAGAGCGTGGAGCCACCCTTTAATTGCCATTGCTCCCAGGTCCACTCTGACCCGGAGTGGTAGTACCTGTTAGGGTCCCAACTATGGGTTAAATAGAAAAAAAAAACCCCCCAAAAAAACATATATTCTATTAAAAAATTGTGTTTCAAAATCTGATCAGATTTCACTTGACCCTGTCGACAGGGCATCAGAATATGCCGGCTACCCCCCCCCTGCAGAGAGTAGAAGTCCCTCAATGGGGCTACCTGTGCCCTTCTCTTTCACCCTTCTCCCCTCAACCCTTCACTCTGAAAATTCACGCGAAGCACAAATAAATAATGAAATACTTCAGGAACCTGACCCAGTAGCAACGTTCACTCAAACGTTAATAAAAATAGCAGAGGAAACAATCCTCAAAACTTCAAAGAAAAATAGTAAGCATAAACCATGGTTCACAAAAGAGTGTAAAGAAACAATCAAGAAACGGAAAAAAGCCCTAAAAATTTTCAGGATAAATCCGTCCGCAACAAATTTAGAAATTTACCGCCAAGCCCGTGCAAAAGCACGACAAATAACCAAAAAAGCCAAACCGGAAACATGGCAAGATTATGTATCTAAGTTGAATAATAAAACACCTAGTAAGAAAGTATGGGACATGGTGAGGAAAATTAATGGGAAACAAATCCAATACCCCACTATACACCTAAAAAAAACTGACGGTGGAAAATGCACTGAAAAAAAGGACATGGCAAACTTACTCGCTGAACAACTAAACAAAAACTCTTCACCCAAACACCACAGCTTAACATCCCAAAACTACAAAATAGAAGCAGAAAAAGGGAAACTGAATTTCGCTTCAAACAACAAAGAAAAATATAATCTACCATTCACAATATCCGAACTTAAAAGCGCTCTGCATAAAAATAAAGATACTGCTACCAGACCAGATGAAATCCATTACCGATTTTTGAAACAGCTACCAGAATCTTCATTAAATACTCTTCTAAACATATTCAATAATATCTGGCTATGGGTGGGGTGGGGGGATTATTATTATTATTATTATTAGTAGTAGTAGTAGTAGTAGTAATAGTATCATTGTATTATTACGCTTATCGCCCCGGACGTTATCATGCTGTGCATCCCTAAAAAGGGAACGTAGAATATTCCAAAAAGTGGAATATTCCAAATAAACCTTGTCACCGGAAATATTAAAAAAAAAAATTGGTGTCGCTGTTGAGGCAAAGCTAATAAAAATGATTTGTCTTTCTTGACCTTTTGGCTAAGATCAAAGTGTAGTATCTGTTCTTCAGGTGCTACATTTCAATTTCTTCTCTCTCGGTGGAAGAGAATTTCTTTACGACTAAGACAATTTTTTCTCCATGTTAAAAAACGACCCTGTTGTCTAAATCTGTCCCGTGGGGAGGCATTGTGAATAGGTACTATGTTTAATGTAACAAAGTTTTAATATTAAAAAAGTAACTGGAAAAAGTTATTTCTGATTTAATTACAAAATGCCCTGGAAATGTCACTTCTAATTAATTATAAAATTCCCTGGAAAATGTCCGTTCTGATTATTGTTTTTGTTTACTTGCCTCCCCACAAGGACGGAATTGGACATGAGGTCGGTTATAAATTTAGGGGGAAACCAGCTCCCCAAAGGGGGCATTCTGGTCAATAACAAAAATAAAAATTGTATCAATAATGAAGGATTTTCCTCCATTAACCCTAACTAAAAAGAGGGATTTAAGTCACTGGAATGCTGAAACTGATACTACACTCAGAAATTCGTGTTGAAGTAATGGTTGCCTAATCCCTAACCGTGTTAATGTTTTTATGTATTAGTATTACTTTCAAAAAGCTGCTGAAACAGTTTATGATTTAAACATTACTTTATTTCAAGTATATTTTAAGCAGTGGGGTGGGGGATATTAAATCAACCCCGAAAATGGGTGAAACCGTTTACGCATTACACATTACTTTATTCAATGTATATTTTTAACATTGAGGTGGGAAATATGAAGTCGGTTCCGGAAATGGCTGCAACCATTTACGTTTTGGACATTACTTTATTTAATGTATATTTTAACAGTAGGATGGGAGATAAGAAGTCGGTCCCGGAAATGGCTGAAAAAGTTTACGATTTATACATTACTTTATTTCATGTATATCTTCAACAGTGGGTTGAGGATTATAAGTCAGTTCCAGAAATGGCTGAAACAGTTTACTATTTAGACATTACATTATTTCATGTATATTTTTAGCAGTAGGTTGGAGATATAAAGTCAGTCTCGGAAATGGCTGAAACAGTTTACGATTAAAACATTACTTTATTTAATGTATATTTTCAACAGTGGGGTGGCGGATATGAAGTCAGTCCCAGGATTGAATGAGATGTGCAAAATATATACTATCAGAAAGCGTCGTCCACCATTGAATAAGATAGGTGGGTATTTTGCTACTATATAGTAGCAAAATACCCAGCATTGCCCGGGATCGAACGAGATTGGTGAACGATATATATTAGCAGAATATGCGGCGTCACCTGGAATTAGATAAGATAGGTGAAACATATATACTATGAGAATACCCAGTATTGATTGATTTGTTTGTAATGAAATAATCAGCCCGGGCAATATATCAAATATATTATATTACGAGGAAGAGGCATAATGTGGGGTTTTAATTATAAAAATTATTGTTGGAATTAGTAACATATCTAGGATTATGAACAACGATTAAATGTCAGTTAATCGATTGTGTGTTTATAATAAAATAATCAGCCCAGGAAATATACCAAAGTAATTATGTTAGTAAGAGAGGGCGATAAGGATGGTTTAAATTATGAAAAATAATTGTCAAAGTTAGTAACATATCCAAGACTTATGAAAAATGTAATGTTATTTAATGCATTAGTGTGTTTGCAATGAAAGTAAGTGGGGAGATGATGTGGGTTAAAATGATGAAAAATGATTGTCGACATTATTAACATACCCAAGAATTATGAAAAATGATAAAATGTGAGTTAATTGATTGGTGTGTTTTAAATGGAATAATCATCCCAGATAATATATCAAAGTTATTATTTTAGTAGTAGGGGGGTTGATAATGTGGGTTAAAATATTAAAAATAATTGTCGAAATGAGTAACATATCCAAGAATTAAGAAAAATAATGAAGTGTGAGTTAATTGATAGTTGTGTTTTTTATGAAATAATCAGCCCAGACAATATATCAAAGTATTTTTTAGTAAGAGAGGGCGACGAGGATGGTTTTAATTATAAAAAATTATTATCGAATTAGTAACATATCCAAGAATTACGAAAAATGACGAAATGTGATTTAATTGATTGGTGTGTTTATAATAAAGTAATCAGCCTAGACAATATATCAAAGTTATTATATAAGTAAAGGGGAAGGAGATAAGGAGGGCTTAAATTATGAAAAATTGTCGAAATTAGTAACATATCCAAGAATTACGAAAAAATGGTGAAATATTAGATAATTGATTGGTGTGTTTGTGAGGAAATAATCAGCCTAGACAATATATCAAAGTTATTATTTAGTAAAGAGGGAAGGGCGAAAATGTTGTTTAAAATTATGAAAAATGATTGTCGAAATAAGTAACATATCCAAGAATTATAAAAAATGATTAAATGTGATTTCATGCATTGTGTGTTTGTAATAAAATAATAAGCACAGACAATATTTCAAAGTTATTATTTTATTAAGGAGGGGGCAATTTGGGTATAAATTATGAAAAGTGATTGTCGAAATTAGTAATATATCCAAGAATTATGAAAAATAATGAAATGGAGGTTAATTGATTAGTGTTTGTAATGAAATAATCAGCCCAGCAAATGTATCAAAGTTATTATTTTAGTAAGGTTGAGCGAATTCGTTGGTTTAAATTATTAAAAAATATCGTTGAAATTAGTAACATATCCAAGAATTACGAAAAATGATGAAATGTGAGTTGATTGATGTGTGTGTTTATAATGAAATAATTAGCCTAGACAATATATCAAAGTTATTATTTTAGTAAGGTGTGCGATATGGTGAGTTTAAATGATGAAAAGTTATTGTCAAAATTAGTACCATATCCAAGAATTATTAAAAATAATGAAATGTGAGTTAATTGATTAAGTTAATTAATTAAGTGTTTTTTTTATAAAATAATCAGCGAATACAATATATCAAATTTAATATTTTAGTAAAGGGAGGGACGATAATATGGGTTGAAATTATGAAAAATTATTGTCGAACATAGTAACATCTATATATATAAAAGCGAAAATGTATGTGTGTATGTATGTACGCTTTTCTTCGATGTCCACAAAAGTCTTCTTTCAAAGAAGCGCTTGCTCGGTTCACAACTTCTTAAAACTTTTTATATCATCTATAAATTGTAATATCTCAGAGTTATCCACGGAGCTCGCCTGTCTATTTAATTTTATTGACTTTCAAACGTTAATTATTCTACATTTCCCCCCCGCATCGGCACGCGTTACATTCGGTTTTTGGTATAAAAAAAAAAGCGAAACTCGACTCTAATCACAGGCCGAAAGCCAGTTGTCTTAAGAGAGCTAAGTAACCAATGTCGATTTCGTCATATCAGACTGTAGCTTTCATTTTGCTCCTCCTAATAAACAGGGAGCGGGTTTTTAAAAACAAACAAAATGATTTATTCACCTCATTCAAAACTGTCCCCCACAAAATCGTAACTGCTGAATACCTATCGCCGTCACGTCAATCAAAAACGCGCACCTGTTTTTTTTTTTTAAACACTTTACTATTTTCCAACTGCGCGTCATGAAGGCTTCGTTTTTTTTTGGGGGGGGGGGGTTCACATACCCCGAAAAACACCCGGGCAACGCCGGGTACCCCTCGCTAGTATTTAATAATTATGAAAAATGATAAAATGTGAGTTAATTGACCGGTGTGTTTGTAATGAAAGCCCAGGAAATATATCAAAGTTATTCTTTTCGTAAGGGGGCGATACAGTTTAAATAAAAGAGTAGAATAATATGATTGTGCTTTCATTCATGCTGAACAGAACGTTCACAGCATGCCAGCAACAATATATTACATATGAAAAATGCTGCTGTGGAATTTCCACAGGTTCTGCTAGTTAGTATTATCATTTCTTCTATTTCTATCTTTCTTCACCTTGCCTTGAAATAAGATCTTCCAAACGAAGTCATCTGTCTGTTGTCTCCAGAGGATCTTTAAGACATCCTGTCCACCGATCGAGGTTTCTGGATGGGTGAAAATAGATCAGAGCGATTAGAAATGTCCATGAGTGGACTCCTTGTAGTATATCTAGGCGAGTGCCTCTTGGACAACTTGGGCTTTTTTTTGGTCGACTCCTCCTGTTATGGCACGATCTCTAAATAAGATTATGGGTTGAAGAAAGGGCAGGAGAAGGTGGGGGTGAATGGGTTTAGTCAATGGCACAGGTGGAAGCTGTCTTTTCTCATAGAATGCTGTTTTTTTTGTTTGTTTGTTTTTTGCCAAACATTTGGAGGACAGCAAGACTACTAAAAATATACTATTTAGTTGCTTATTCGTTTTTAGACTTTTTGAAAAATTTATTTTATTTTATTTATTTATTATTTATTTATTTTTTGTTTTTGGTACTTATGCAGGCTAAGCTCCGTGCTATCCTCAGAATTTTCCGGCAGTTTACCTAAAACGCTGGAATGTGTCGAAGGAAAGTTTTGTGATGTTTTTGTCAGCTTTAGAAGCTGAGATGACTTTTAGGGTCCGTATTGGATTCTAAATAAAAGCTACTTATGCAGAACATGGACTGTACCACCGTCAGAATTTTCCGGCAGTTTACGTAAGACGCTGGATGGTGCCAAATGAAAGTTTTTTTTTGTTTTTTTTTTGTAATTTTAAAAAATTTTTTATTTTATTTATCAATTTCTTTTAATATTTTTTTTTTTCTGTGTGTTTTAAAAACGGTGAATGAAAACAATATTTTGTTTTGTACTTATGCAGAATAAGGACCACATTATTGTCAGGATATTCTGGATAGTTTATGTAAAATGCTGGAAGGTTTACAACAAAAGTTTTGTGATTTTTTTTTTTTTTTTTCATGCAAATAGTGGCCAATTTTTTCATTGAAAATAAATTATTTTTGTTATTACGAAGATAATTCAATGAAAAATTAATTGAAAAATGAAAGCAGTATTTTTTTAAATTTATTTACAAAGAAAATAAAATTAGATAACTTACGAAGCTTTAAGAAAATTTAATTTCAAATCTAGAAAAAAAAAAACAATCGCTGTTAGGTAAGTTTCATAAATTAATGTTTATTGTTTTAGATTACATTGATATAACTTTTTGTACATTTTGATTAACAACCAATTGTAGCAAACAGTTTTGCTAATTTATCTATCACCATTTTTTTCCATGTCATCACTTAGCAACAATGAAAGAACAACAGGCTGTGAAAATTCTACTGTGAATGAGTTGATAGCGTGTTTTTTTTTTTTTTAGCATGACGTGGTCTGTATGTTCAAATTGCACACATAAATTTCTTTTTTTTCATTAACTGCAAAGAATTTTATAAGACTTGAAAATTGATGTATTTTTACATGACATGAAAGAAGTTTATACAAAATGATTTTATAAAAGAAACAGTAGGTTCTCTAGAGTGCAATGTAGAATAACATATATTTGGACCATTGTAATAAAAAACGCAAGACAGTTGTATGCTCAGTCCATCAAGTCCAAAGTAGCTGAGCAACGGCTTGGTTCCCACCAGTTTTGGCAAATAGCAAACAGAATCCTGAACAGAAGCGAGTGCTCTATCGCAATTATCATCAATGGACCTGAGATAATCTCGTCAGCATCAGACAAAGCCAAACTCTTTGCCAAGAACTTTGCATCTAATTTTACCCTTTGCGACCAAGGTCGCCAACCCCCAATATTTCCTCCTGTATCAGAAAACACGCTATGTGATATACAAATATCTGTATGTGATGTTGCCAAGCTAATCAAAAACCTTGATTCCAGTAAAGCAACCGGCCCTGAAGGTATTCCAATTATAGTACTCAAAACACTTCAACCAGAACTAGCGCTCATACTTACAAAACTGTTTAAACGTCGTCTTAAGGAGAATTGCTTCCCATCACCCTGGAAAATCTCATCAGTATGCCCTGTATTTAAGAATTCAGGTGATCGCTCATCCCCCTCTCAGTACAGGCCAATAAGTTTCCTGTGCGTCATGAGTAAGTTGCTGGAATCTGTTAAATCGAGAAGTAATCAACCATCTCAGCAAAAATAACCTTCTTAGTGACACACAATATAGTTTCCGTTCTGCTAGATCTACAGCAGATGTGCTTATAGTTATCTCATAGGATTAGCGAATCTCTCGATGGAGACAACCTTTCTAGAGCAATTGCTCTTGACATATCAAAAGCCTTTGATAGGGTATAGCATAAAGGTTTACTTCACAAGATCTCCAGTTATGGTATAGCTGGAAATGTCTTCTCAATTATTAAATCATTTCTCTCTGATAGGTTCATAAGAGTAGTAGTTGATGGGCAAAAATCAGAAGCTCACAGTATTAATGCTGGAGCCCCTCAGGGGTCCATCCTGGGCCCAACTCTTTTCCTAATCTACATTAATGATCTTCCAAATCACATCCTTACATCATTCATAGACATTTATGCTGATGACACTACCATCTATGATAGCACATCTATAAACGACCAAGTTCTCTCCGATTCTCTCTCCTCTGATCTTGATCATATTGTACAATGGGGAAAGGAGTAGCTGGTTACTTTTAATGCATCTAAAACCAAGCTTTTATCTTTACATCATCAACGTTCTGATCCCCATTTGGCATAAATTGAAATGAATGGATCTTGTCTTGAGGAGGCCTCATGTTTTGACAAGCTCCTGGGCTTGACCTTTACTTCTGATCTTAAATGGAATACATACATCAAATCTGTTGCCGCTGGGAAAATGGTGGGATCCTTCTATCGATCCAGTAGATATCTCATTTATGATGCAATTCTCTATCTATATAAGAGCCAGGTACGTCCAAGGATGGAATACTGTTGCCACATCTGGGCAGGAGCTGCTAGAAAGGACTTATCCTGTCTTCATAGAGTTCAAAATAGACTTTATAGCCTCATAGAAGATGTCCTTTTCTCTTCCTTGCAATCTCTATCTCACAGAAGAGATGTTGCGATTTTGTCTTTGCTTTATCATTATTTTTCATGGTAAGTGCTCGACTGAGCTTCAATCTATGGTTCCCCCTTGCCAATCTTTCACAAGAAACACTTGTCTAGCTGAAAACACTATCAATAATTCCTCCCACTCTTTATCTGTGCCTAAACCTAAACGTAGATTCCATGAACAAAGCTTCTTTCTTAAAACTGTACGCCTGTGGAATTGTCTTCCGTTTTCCTGCTTTCCAGCTGACTTCAATATGGTTGTCTTCAAGTCCAATGTTAACAAGTTCTTGATGAGCTGTTCTACTTAAGTTAACATATTTACCGAATTTCCATTACTAACGATCACTATATTGTCCAATTGACTACTGTACACTCTTAACCATTATCCTCGAGTGGTCTCTGAGCCTTGATAAGTGGTTATGTCTATGTAAAAAAACAAAAAAAAACTTAAGTTACTGCATAGAAGCATGCGAAGCTTTCTCCCAGGGCGATTTCACGGATTTCGATGACAATAAAAATATAGGAGTGTGAAATATTCGTTGATCATTATTCAATCCCAGGCAACATCGGGTCTCCCTGCTAGTATATATATAAATTCAAAATCAATCAATCAGCTAAGAAATGTAGTGAAAGACAAAAATCTTGGAAACACTTAAGACAAGTTGGATCTTTCCATTTTTTTTTTATTATTATTAATAAGCCATCACTTATCAAGGCTAAAAGCCATTAGACAATAAGTGTTAATTCGATAGACGGATCGTCAGTTGAATGATGAAGAATATTATGAGAAGATTGAAAAAGATTAACAAAATTTGCTGGAGCCTGTTCCATGGTCGGCAAGTGGAATGGTAATATCACTCTCAACAAGTCGCCACTTATCAAGGCTAAAAGCCATTAGAGAATGGATGTTAATTAGATAGACAGATTAATATATAGATAGACGTTTTAATTTTTTATAGGCAGTGAACTTTAAGTTAAAATAAATCACAGAAAAATATTTTTATTATAAAATTATGTGGTTTATCTGAAAGATTAATAGTTGGCAGTCATAATTGAGATACAATTTTGCACAGCTTTGCATGTATATGGCGTCCATCTAGACGTATAATTTTTACAAACTCTACACATTAAATTATGCTGCATTTCGGCAATAACACATTGAATACTATCTTCCAAATGGTCTATTGTGTTTGTTTTATTAGTGTGGACATGGGACTTTACATATTCTTTAAGAAAATAATCTACTGGAGTTAAATGCCATGAACGAGGTGGCAAGTTGACGGGTTTCTCACATTAAATTGATTTTATCATTTGCAATTTGCAAACGCTCTCTGATGTAAATCTTTTCATGATGAATTGCCAAACCAAGCTGGACTGAAAGTTACTGATAGTTGCTAAATCTGCAGTTAAAGAAAATAGTTTTCAATTTAAATTTTGCTGCCTCTAAAAAAAATAAATATCCTGTAGCTTTAGTTTAACCTTTTATTTGGATTTCTGTAAAAAAAAAAAAAAAAAAAAAAAAAAAAACTTTCTCGCAAGTTTCTTTTCATTTTTTTTTTTTTTTTTTTTTTAATTTTTAATTTTATGTCCTGTCCGAAACAATTTTTGCATGTATTTTCCTTTTCTTTTTTCTTTTCTTTGTTCTTTTCTTTTCTTCTCTTCTTTTTTTTTTTCTTATTTTTCAATTTTTATCTTATTTTATTTTTTTTATATAAATTTGGCAAATCTTGCAGATTTCATCTTGGTTTTCCAACTTTCATCCGCAAACTCTCAGATTGCAAAATTTGCAAATATTTCTTCGTCTTCCTTGTTATTTGCACACTGGCAAAAAAAAAACAAACAAAAACTATACTAATGATAGTCGATTCATTTGGAAGAAAACCAAATCTTTTGGATGATTTCTTTTCGTCTTTTACAGAATGTCAAGTCACAGAAAATAATATTTTAAAAAAAAAAAATTTTTTTTTTTTTTGTTTTGACGATGTTTGATATTTTCAAGATAAGATGATATTTACATTTTCTAGAATTTTTTTAGATGAGATTAGATGATTTGTATTAGTGAAATTTTTTAACTACTGGTCTCATCTCGGGTGTTAGTCACAATGTTTCGGCTGATAAATCTTCAAAAGCAGCAATACTAAAAGTAAAATACCAAATATTTATCCAAGGATGGAATACTGCTGCCATATCTGGGTAGGAGCTGCTAAAAACAACCTATTCTTCCTTGACAGAGTACAAAATAGACTTCATGGCTTAGTGGGGGATGCCCTTTTCTCTTCCCTGCAACTTTTCTCCCACAGAAGAGACGTTGCGAGCCTATCCTTGTTTTATCGTTATTTCCATGGTAGGTGCTCGTCTGAACTCCAATCTCTGCCCCCCCCCCCCTCGCCAATCTTTCACAAAAAACACCCGTCTAGCCGAATCCACTGTGAAAAATTTCCCCCACTCTTTATCTGTGCCTAAATCAAAACGTGGATTCCATGAACAAAGCTTCTTTCTTAGAACTGCACGCCTGTGGAACTCTGTTCCGTCTGCCTGCTTCCTACCTGACTACAACTTGGATGTCTTCAAGTCCAACGTTAAATTCCTAATGAACCGCCCCCATAAGTAAACACTTCATCAAATCTCCACACTAACGTACTGTACTTGCAATAACCCTTATCCCTGAGTGGCTTCCGGGCCTTTATAAGTGGTGACCACAGTGTAAAAAAAAAATATATATATATATATTTATGCTATTATTGTAATTTTCTGAACAGTTTAATGTTAAACACCGAAAGGGGTCGGAGAACTAAGCAAATGAAATCACAACATCCAACGTCATTTAGAACATTTCTTTGCTGTCATTTGTTTATTAGGAAAAAACCCCAACTATTTGTATCTTGATTAGAACAAAAAATATCGTATACAAAAAAAATCGTATTAAAAAGAATCGTATACAAAAAAAAAATCGTATTAAAAAGAATCGTATTAAAAAAAAATCATTAAAAAATATCAATATTTCTTTTGCTTGATATCAGTTTGTTGCTGATGAAACTTACTTTTGAATTGAAAGTTACGTTTACTTTCAGAAGAGTTTTCAGTGGGTAGCTGATCTGTATAAGTCCTAGAGATGAAACAAAGTTTTCGGTCGGTAGTTAATCTGTATAAGCTTTGAACTTGAAAAGTTTGTAGACAAAGAACAAAGATATTTCTTGTGTAGACATAAAAAATTATGTGCGGGAATTCTAAAAGATCCATTATTTTTATGTAGAAATTCTGTTTTTTGATTGGTTTCTAGAAGAACGTGGCTCCATTTAATTGGTCATTTTTTATCGCCAATGTCTGTAAGTAGAACCTTTCTAATTTTCTTAAATCATATCTTAATATTATATAAAAATGATATCTTAAAAATTATATCAAAATCATATAAATGTTAGGGTTTGTGTTCCGTGAAAGAAGCGCTGGTTGACTTTGAATAAAATAAATAGGTATTAGATACGTTTGAAGCCAAAACAACGCATCATTACAAAATGAACATACTTATTTTGTTTGAAATTTATATTGAAATTGAAATATAAATTTAAAACAAAATAAATATCTGTTTATTTTGTAATAATGCGTTGTTTTGGCTTCAAACGTATCTAATACGTATTTATTTCATATCTTAAATATTATGTCAAAATCATATCTTAAATATTATGTCAAAATCATATCTTAAATATTATGTCAAAATCATATCTTAAATATTATGTCAAAATCATATCTTAAATATTATGTCAAAATCATATCTTAAATATTATGTCAAAATCATATCTTAATATTATATCAAAATCATATCTTAATATTATATCAAAATCATATCTTAATATTATATCAAAATCATATCTTAATATTATATCAAAATCATATCTTAATATTATATCAAAATCATGTCTTAATATTATATCAAAATCATGTCTTAATATTATATCAAAATCATGTCTTAATATTATATCAAAATCATGTCTTAATATTATATCAAAATCATATCTTGATATTGTATGAAAAAATCACATCTGTAATATATCAAAAAATCACATCTGTAATATTATATCAAAAAATCACATCTGTAATATTATATTAAAAAATCACATCTGTAATATTATATTAAACATCATATCTGTAATATTATATCAAAAAATCACATTTGTAATGTTATATCAAAAAATCACATTTGTAATGTTATATCAAAAAATCACATTTGTAATGTTATATCAAAAAATCACATTTATAATGTTATATCAAAAAATCACATTTATAATGTTATATCAAAAAATCACATTTGTAATATTATATCAAAAAATCACATTTGTAATGTTATATCAAAAAATCACATTTGTAATGTTATATCAAAAAATCACATCTGTAATATAAAAAATCACATTTGTAATGTTATATCAAAAAATCACATTTGTAATGTTATATCAAAAAATCACATTTGTAATGTTATATCAAAAAATCACATTTGTAATGTTATGTCAAAAAATCACATTTGTAATGTTATGTCAAAAAATCACATTTGTAATGTTATGTCAAAAAATCACATTTGTAATGTTATGTCAAAAAATCACATTTGTAATGTTATGTCAAAAAATCACATTTGTAATGTTATGTCAAAAAATCACATTTGTAATGTTATGTCAAGAAATCACATCTGTAATGTTATATCAAGAAATCACATCTGTAATGTTATATCAAGAAATCACATCTGTAATGTTATATCAAGAAATCACATCTGTAATGTTATATCAAGAAATCACATCTGTAATGTTATATCAAGAAATCACATCTGTAATGTTATATCAAGAAATCACATCTGTAATGTTATATCAAGAAATCACATCTGTAATGTTATATCAAGAAATCACATCTGTAATGTTATATCAAGAAATCACATCTGTAATGTTATATCAAGAAATCACATCTGTAATGTTATATAAAAAATAATGCAACACATACCTTACCATGACTGTAGTGTCCTTTCACTATTTTAATTTTCTCCAAGTTTTATAAAAATTGTCCTTTCGACGTAACTAAAAAAATTTTTTTGATTTTTTTCGATGAATTTTTCATTGAATTATCTCCATAATAAAAAAAGAATAGTAAAAAAAAAAAAGTTAGCCAGCATTTGTGTGAAAAAAAAAAATACAAAACTTTCGTTCAGTACCTTCTGGCATTTTACATAAACTGCCCAGAAAATTTGGATGATGACAAGGTCCTTATTCTGCATAAGTACCAAGTAATAAACCACAATTGTACTTGATCGTAGCTAGCGGAACAAGAACAATATACCCCCTGTGATTTAAATATTAGTTCTTAATTCTGTATGTTTCCGAGTTTGCCATAAATTGATCATACCCGCGTATTGTTTCAACGTTAATGGACCACTTTTGTGTCAGGTTGTCATTCTAAAGTCTAGAGAAGTGCCACTTTTCTTTGATTTCGGAAGAAATTAATATCTCTAAGATTCTATTTTCTATAATATTAAAACTTTAATTTGTTCTTTGTAATCAAGTCATCAGTAAAAATAATAAAGCTATCTTTAGATATATACAAGAGTCATTCCAAATGTAAAGCCTCCTTTTTTTTTTTAATTCAAAAAGTCACTGCACTTTTCAATGCGCTTTTACCGGTGATGAACAATGGCTGTGCATGGGCGACTGGAACGCATTTCGTCTCATACGAGGTTCCTTCCAAAATTAAAGCTACCTATTTTTTTTTTTTTAATTCAAAAAGTTGAAGAGCTACAAAGATTAAAAAGGGTGCCATTAAAACGAGCGAATTTTAGTGCTCTAGACGTCATTTTTCTACATAGTCTCCCCCATTCTTAAGGCACTTTTGCCAGGAATCAATTTAATGACGTATCTATTTCTGAGGCACGTCCATGACAGGGGGTGCCTCCTTATAGTCTCTCAACGTCAATAATTATAATGGACAAATGAAATTTTCAGGTCATGAATATATAAATTAAGGCATCAAAACAATGTCCCCAGTTAAAATAAGAAATCTACCTTTACATATATATGAGGGTCGTTCCAAAAGTAAAGCCTCCTATTTTTTTTTTCCAACTCCAAAAGTCACCATTATTTATCAATGCACTTTTGCCAGCCATAAACGATGCTTCTGCATGGGGGTCTGGAGTGCGCTTTTTCATACAATGTTCATTCCAAAAGTAAAATCTCGTATTATATTTCTGTCAAACTCGGGAATCTTTCTGTCGAACTTGGAAATCTGCATGGAATTTCAAACAAAACCTTCTATTTTATCTATGGGGGTAGCGTGATCTCATTCTGTCAGCCATGACAAAGTAATTCACAATTGTATTTTGAGTGTAATCCACACTGAGTATTGAACCTTCAACTTCCAGAAGAGTGTAACTTTAACAACTAAATTTTACCAAGTATTCTATCCACTGTACCACGGGTTCTTAAAAAAAAAACATTATCTCTTTTATTAAATCCTCAATTTTGGGAGCTTCAAAAATGTCTTGCACCACCTCAGTGTGTGCAAAGATGAAATTAATTGTTACTTATGTGCGTGGAAATATCTATTTTGTACTTAGTTTCATTAAGATTGGGTTAAATATTCTGATTTTGAAAAGGAGGTAATTAACCTAGAAATATTAGAAAAACTTGGACACTGTATATGGTGTAATGGATGGACACATCCAGGTTTTTCCTCTTTCCAAAAATTTGGTCGACTATGGTTAAGATATAAATATCAAATCAGAATCGGAAAAATTCATTCTTATTTTCCGATGCCAAAAACGATTCCTCTAATTATTATTTTTATTTGATTTTGTTTGAAACAAAATCCTCCACTGCTAACAGTAATAATAAAATAATCGATATTTACTGATTTTAAACTATCAGTAAAACTAAAATTTATAGACCCCCCCCCCCAACAATTGTATTTTTATGTTTTGGAAAATATCTGTACATTTAACATGCGTTTTTATGGTAGTCGAGGTGGGTGGGGGATGATAGCTTTATAATAAAATATTTATAGATTTGTAAAGAATCAGAATCGGTAATTGTATCGGAATCAGGAATTTAGTATGGAATCGGGAAAAATATTGAAATTGTCCCATCACTAGATTGAACCCTATCATGTGGATGAAAAGTTTGGATTTTTGATATTACTTTTTCTGATGGTATTGTCTTTTAGACATTTAATAATATTATTGTTGTTCCTCGTCCAATTTCGGTGAACCATGTTTTTTGTTTTTTTTCTTTCGGAACAAGAAGGCAACAGTATTTCTTATCGTTTGAAATCATGTTTCTCCAAGAATCCAGCATAAATCGAGGTCTACCCTTTTTAATTTTTTTTTTTTTTAACCATGCAGCTGGAAATGTTTGTTTTGAGTTCAACGATTTGGTAGATTAGAGTTCATTCTCATTGGCAGCTGTGAGTTCCACAGAAACGGATACCTCGCACCTGCATGGCAAAAAAAAAAAAAAAAAAAAGATGGCGATGGAGAGGGGACGAAAAAAGACTGACTAACAACAAAAACAACAAGATACCCTTCTCCCTCAAAAAAACAAAAAAACAAACAAAAAAAAAACAACAAAGAAACAGCAGTAAACTGTTCAGATTTTCTCACAATAAATGTTTGTTTTCTCTGCATCCACGGCAAAACTAGTCATGGTGGAGGGGGAGGGGGGCATGCTCGGATGTGAAATATCTATATGTCATGGCTGTGTACAGCATCAACAAGGTAATCTAAAACGTAGGAAGAACAGCAAAGGAGTTGATACAAGGATTTAGGGGAACACTTGAATCGCAACTCTCCACCTGCCACGTGTGGTCCCGCTCGCTCGGTGGGTCTCCCGCTTTTGCGTATTTCTCTTAAGACATGTAACGTTAGTCGCGACACCTGAATGGTTCTTGTTTGACTAATGACAGCATTCTAGATGCACTTAGACAAAAGTTTTGTTGATGCTGGCAGTTTGGTAAGCATTCAACCATCTGTATATATTTATTATAATAGTCGTATTCCTGTCTGTTTGGTCACAATTCGATTAATCTATATATCTATAAAAGTGAACGTATCTGTGTACATTTCGCTACGCAATAACTCTACCAATTTTTAGTCTACAGACTCGAAATTTGATATACGTGTTACTGAGATTTGGGAAAATCGATGTGATAGGTTTTTGGCCAGAAATTTGGTGATTAAGGGGCCAAAGTTCAACGATTTGACCTTTGAGAACTCTACCAAACTCCTCAACAATTTTGGGTCTATGCACTTGAAATTTTAGATATAGATTCCTTGGACATTGATCTAACTTAATAACTTGATTTGAGCCCAAAACAATAAATTTGAAGGGGTCATAATAGGGGTCAAAGTTTTTTTAAAATTCACCTCTGCGGTCTCTTCCAAATTACTCAGACAATTTCTGGTCTAAATATTTGAAATTTTACATAAAGGGTATTCAGAGATAGGGCAAGCTTTTTCATCAGTTTCGGTCGAAAATTTTTAGTTACGAATATATAAATGTATGTATGTATGTTTGCATGTCTGTTTTAAACTTTCAATAGAGATGACTGCTCAGTATCGTTTTTAAGTTCGACCTTTCATACGACAAATATCGGAAAATTGGCTAAAAACATTAATATCTTCCCCTTCAACTAGGCACTTTTCTACAGGGGGGGTCACTTTTTTCGCCGATATTTTTTAAAGTTATCCTCTCCTTTAGATTGTCTAGCCTTAATTTAAAAAAATGCCGCTTCCGGTTTGGCGGTGGTCGTAACAGTATAAACGTTAGTTTTTACCCCATTTTTTTCCTCCTTTGCGGTATGGGTTCGAGCCTGCCTTCCTACTACCACTTTTTTTTTGCTCAACATACACATCCAAACATCCGGGCAACGCCAGGCTGAAATGCTAGTATATACAAACGGCACACTGTTTCACAAATTAATTTTCATACTGAAAACAGGCGTCACTAGACGGAAGTCGAGGTTCCGACCTCGACAATCATTCTGACAAACAGCCATTTCGATGACTTTTTTGATGTCAACGTGATGCAAAAAGTTTTCTGTAGCCCTAGGAGGTCCACCCTCCCAGGCCTTGCCTCCGAGCTTTTTAAAACAGCAAGTTTATCACTTGTCTGAGGCGCCCTCATCAGGGAATGCTGTGGAAGAATGGTAGATACTGGCATTTACGCAATTGCATTACAGCGACATATATATATATATACATAAAGAACAAGTAGGTAATAAAACATGTTAAAAAAAAAACTTTGAAAAAGAGTTAAAAACATTCAATTTTAAAAAGGAATCACAAAATAAGTTGATAGTCCTTAATCTGTGAAGTTTTGAAGAAATACTTTCCTTCTCATCAGAGGGTAGGATTTAGCAAAATGCAGGATCGGATTTTGCTTGCAAAAGTTTTGAATAATCAAAACGAATCTACATTCAATAAGTAATCTAATTTGCATATTGCATATGTGTATGGGAATAACTCTTAACCTATATACTCAACAAATTTCTGATCTACAAACTTAAAATTTGATTTATAGGATATTGAGACATATTGAAAATCTTTAAATCTGTTTTTATCCGGAAAAAGAGGCCGTCAGGTGATTGAAATTGAAAAATTGGTACTTGGAGGGTTATAGGATTTTTTTGTTTGTCAAATATTTCATGACTGCGCATGTGTGAATCGTTTACATAAGTTTCCTTGTGTTAAGAATAAGTAGGTTCGAAAAAACTTTTTAAAAATTGTTGTAAGCTAGCCTAATGGTTGTCGTACTTGACTGTCTTTAGGTTGCGGTTTCGATCTCAGCTCGAATTTCTTTTTTTTTTATTTACAAGACATGAACTGTGCACAATACACATAGCTCTATTTCTTTAGTTTTCTTTTTACCTCTTTTTTTTTTTTTAAAGGAATTTTACGTTACGTTTAGTACTGGATAATGCCGGGTAACTCTGCTAGTATATCTATCTATCTATCTATCTATATATATATATATATATATATATATATAGATATATATATATACATGTATAATGTGTGTGTGTGTATGTATATATATATATATGTGTATATATATATATATATACACATATAATGTGTGTGTGTGTATATATATATAATGTGTGTGTGTGTATATATATATAATGTGTGTGTGTGTATATATATATAATGTGTGTGTGTATATATATATATATATGTATATATAATGTGTATATATATATATAATGTGTGTGTATATATATATATATATATATATATATATATATATATATATGAAGATAATGCACATTTTTATATGTTCATTATTTAATAACTTAGAAAGAGTATCGCATAGCAATGTATATAGATAGAGGCGAGAATTTGTTTGTGTTAAATTTTCTGGTAGGGAATTTTAATTAATACTGCCTATACACAAACACTAGAAGAAAGGTACTGCTTATGGTAATAAATGTATTTGTATGGCATAATTTTTAAGAAAATGAACAGTTAATTAGAAACGTAAGCAGATATTTGATGCAAAAAAAAACAAGCAGAAATAAAGTGAAGAAAAGCAATAGAAACTAACTGTATAAATAAAAGTAACCATTGAAACATTTGTATTTTAAAACTAAAGAACGAATAGTCTCAGATTAACGTATGTTTTTATGATAACTTACTTTCCTGAAGATCGACAAAGACGGTAGTGGTACCATTAAAACTATGACTTCTAGAGCACAGAAGATCACTATCTTCTGTGCTCTAGAATTCATTTTTCTACATAGTCACTACCATTCTCAATGCACTTTTGCCAGGAATTCAATGATGCATTTAAGCTTCTGATCCATGTCCATGACAGGGCTTGGTTTCTTAGTTTCGCACTATTAATATTTGCAACAGGGAGATGAAACTTTCAAGTAAGTTCAGTTATCATGAGAATTCAGTTTAAAATCCTCTCTGATCCATTCAGGCGGAATAAAAACTAGGAGGCATTGTTTTGTGAACACCCCTTTTTGAACGTTAAAAACTGGAGTTGTGCAAGAGGTATGTACACGCCTGCACTGAACAGGTAAATGCTACACTAAAAAATATTAATTTTTTTCCTCTTTTCTCAGTAATTAAACACCTGAAACACTTGTGCATGACAAACTAAATTGAAAATTGCATGTATTATTTTTTAAGTACTAGCGGGGATACCTGGTGTTGGCCAGGTGTTTGGAGGTGTAAAAGAAAAAAAAAGTGGTAGTAGGGAGGGAGGCTCGAACCCGTGACGAACCCAAAGACAGAAAAGAAAGTGAAAGAAAACGTGACATCTTACAGCTACGCTATGAAGCCATAGGAAGTGAAAAGCATTCAAATTTAGCGATGCCAATCAAAAAGTTGACTTGTTAAGTGAATGAGTTCACGCAGGTGCAGAAATGAATGTTGGCTGAAGGCCAGTTCAGCTTTCCATTGTTTCATTTATTTGTTTCCCCAACATCGTGGGGAAACAAAGCACCCCCGAAAAAGAGGAACTCTCAAATGAAAAGCAATTGTCTGATATGAAGGGTTTCTCAACATTGATCAAAGTTAATTGCTTTCAAGACGTCCCGGCATGACGCCTTTGCTTTTGATTAGGTTTTAAAAAAATTTTTTTTTATATGAAAAAGCCGAACAAACACGTGACAGAATGGAATAGCATGAATTTTGTAAAAGTCGCTCAAATAAAAGAGACGATCTTGGTTCACAAATCCTAGATATTATAATCTAGGGAGTATATAAAAAGTTCTAAAATATAGTACCCCCCCCCCCGAGAACCCCAGCGAAAAAAAGCCTTTGCTGGACATACAAAAAGGCATGCGCCACTTTTGCCTTTTATATATATAGATGAATTCAAAACAAAGAATTGTAGGGGACAATTTGTTATGCATATATTCTAAGAATGATATAGAAAACAAATTCGATGTTTGTGTATTTTTAACCGGAAAGTATACCTTGAGAAAGTTGTTGAGGAAAAAAGTTTGTTTTTTATAATTTTTTTTTTTTTTGCATTTTCCTCTCTAAATATACACACACATCCGGTTATGAAATTTACATCGATTTCAGCTTCTTTCCCATTAGCTACTAATATTTATGATTAAGTATGATTTTATGAGAACGCATTGTAAGGGACGTTTGTTATGTATATTTTAAACACGTCATGGGATGCTTTTGCATTACTTATCTTTCCTATTTACTTGCCTCCCCATGAGGGCAGAGTTAGACACAAGGTTGGTTTGTCTGAAAACTTAAGCTTAGAAAATCTTTTATTAACATCGTACTTGCTGATATGTATAACGATTTATATGAAATGAGCAAATATATTGTGTAATAGGAAGTAGAGGTGACCGGATTTTCTTTTACGATGTTTTGGGTTGAAGGATGAAAACTTCTTACTGTGGACGGAGGCTGAGACATTCCTACCCTGAAATTAATAAACAAAGAAAATAATTGAATGGATATAATAGAAATGTAATTTGAGCAAAGCCAAATGTTCACTTTGGAATGCACCATAGCGCATGAGTTTTCTTTTCAAAAAACACATACAAATAATAGGCCTAAGTGCATACAGAGCAGAACGTTATGAGAAAAAAATTGTTGATTTGTAATCAGAAAACATAAGTTTGGAAAGTAATTTTATTATTGGTGCATGTAATATATATGAAGTGAGCAGACAGTTACGTAGATTTCAACCATGTTTTTTTAAGGTGTATTGGATTGATGAGGACTTATTACTAGGGCTGTGACAACAGCATATGATTTTCATTGTTTTGACTCTTGAGTATGTATCTGACACAGTTAGACACAATTAATCAATCGAGAACCACAGCACTCTATATTAAAACATATCAATGGATATATACCTGAGAATCAAAACAAGATAAAGAATATGTTGATGTCATAGCCCTAATTATTACTAGTGAAGGAGTATATATATTGGCATCGATGTGAATGTGTGGGAGGAGCTAGCTGAAGATAGACCAGCATGGAGGCGTGCCTTGAGTAAGGGTGGCGAAGAACTTGAGAACCTTTGGTTCGAGAGGCTCGCGCAGAGAAGACAAAACTAGTGACTACGTTTACTGTTGCTTGCAGTAATCTTTCGTAGATTGCTTGCCATTACATATATATTAGTCATTGTTGCCAGGACTGATACGACTATACATTTTGCTCATTAGGGTTGAGCCAGCCCCAGCTACAAAGTGTTTAAGGTGATCCACGAGGCGTAACTTTGTGTCACACACACTTCAGATGTCACCATTTGATGCAGCAAACATGTGCATAACCTGCAGGTTCAGGAAGGCATCTTGCAGCAGGTTGCCGGTACACCATTACGTGGAGTACCGCCTTGTCATCTACCTGCCAGAAGAGTTTATTCAAGGATGCATCACCTCCAGTGAATCAAATGCGCCTCCAGGCATCGACCTGAAATACGTAGAGTCTAGCCTTTCCAAATGGTCACCCATCTGGTACTGGCCAGGCTCATTGTTGCTTAACTTCGTTGATCTGGCAAGAATCTGTGTCAACTGAAATCTGCTGAACACATATATTCAGAATGTGAGAGACTATATAATTATTTCCACAGCCAAACAACGTCGCAGCTCACAAGAGCCATGACAGCCAACAAACCGGAAGTCCAAGACTCGAGTTCCGCCCTCATTTGGGCTCATCAGTTAGACATGTGCAAACTCGGGAATCAAAAGCCTCTTGCATGCAAGGTGAGTACTCTGCCACATAAGCAAATGTGTCACCCACAAGAAAGTCTATTAACTAACACAGATCAAGCAAACCACAGCAAAATCCGACTATGGAATTGACCTACTTTGTCTCGAACAAGAGATGTGGTCATCCAACCAACCGATGTCTCACAAATAGGAATTTTATACTTACCAGGACGATGTCATCCAACATGCTAACTTAGCGAACAATTAATAATAGAATTTTCAGAATTTCCACCGCCAAACAAGTCCAAGACTCATTTGGGCTCATCAGTTAGATATATCTGAACTCGGGATTCGAAACCAGTTCAAATGAGAAATAATGGGATAATATAGACGTTATAGGAGAGAAGGCACAAAGGGAGAGGGATAACAAAGCAATATTTGTCAAGATAGAAAAAACTCAACACTGTAAAGATGAAAAATAATATGTATGTATATATATATATATATATAAATATATATATAACTACTTCATTTACTCACACAAATTTAATATACGAAAGTATAGATGTATGCGTAAACTTTAAGTATTTACTTCAAAAGTGCTCAATACGTAGGTAGAGCTAGTTAGTAATTTAAAAAAAAAAAGAGGGAAAAGATCTACCTTAAACCACTAACCTAGTTCTAAAACAGATCCTTTGTTCGATAAAATGCATGCCCATTGGCTGATAGGAGGGGGCGCGGTGGATACTAGAAAGCTGATTGGCTAACTAGAAATCCTCAACATATATAAAAACAAGAAGCAACCACAAAATTCGCGCATAAGCCTGACGAATCCTACAGTGGATGAAACGCAGAATATTCAGTATAGCTTAATCGCCATATATATTTTATAAATTACTATATATATATATATATATATATATATATAATTTTAGTGATGGGAGGATTCCAATATTTTTCTCGATTGTGATACAATTATCGATTCCGATTCTTTATGAATCTCTAAATATTTAACTATAGAGTTATTTCCCTCAATTTCTGTAAAAAAAAAAAAAAAAAGTGTTAAATGGGCAGATATTTTCCTAAACGTCAAAATACACTTGTGGAGGATGATCTATGGATTTTAGCTTTACTGGTATTTTTAAAATCAATAAATATTTATTATTTTTTCATATTACTAGCAATGGAAGATTTTGCTTTAAATAAAATTAAATCAAAAAAATACAATTAAAAGAATCGTTTTGGCATCGGAAAATAGGCACCAATTTTTCCGATACCGATTCCTCAAAATTTGCCGATTTTCCCGATTCCGATTAATTGTTCCAACACTAATATATATATATATATATATATATATATATACACACACACACACCTGATTGACTTTTGGCAACAGAGGAATGTTCTGCGTTGTTTAGACATGGAACTGTAATCGACAACTCCAGCTCACTCCGTCCACTTTTCTCAAAATCGTTTTTTTCTTTTTGTCAAAATTGCTTCTGCAAGATGGATCCTATTGATTTTGTACTTATATTCTTTCTGAGCCTTGCAGTGATCCATTTATGCAGAGACGAGCCAATTCCACCACCCCATCCCCTACGTCCGAACCCCTTCCCCTCTCCCAACAGATTTACACCATGCCGAGTCTAGTACCAACTTAAATGTGACACGGTGACGATATGCGCATACGCACACACACACACACACACACACACACACAAAATGACAACGACAAAAAAGTCAGAAAACATCTTCGTAGCATTATTAAGAACATCAGGAAGATCGACCAACAGAAAAAAAAAAAAAAAAAAAAAATTTTTTATAAAAAAAAAAAATGCTGTTAAAAAGTTGCTTCATTTCTTTTTATCTTTTTTACGTTTAGTGTGTGTGTGTGTGTGTGTGTGTATATATATATATATATATAATCTGAATGCTTTTTATATTTTACATGTGTGTGTGTGTATATATATATATATATACACACACACATATATACACATAAATATGCCCATATATATATGAGGTTGGTGAAAAATTAATGCTTTTTATATTTTACGTGTGTGTGTGTATGTATATATATATATATATATATATATATATATATATATACACACACACACACATATATACATATTAATATGGCCATATATATATATTAGGTTGGTGCAAAAATAATGGCGTTTTTGACGTTCAACTTCGTCATTATTTTTGCACCAATCTAATATATATATATATATATCTATATATATATATATATACGTACACACGCACACATATAAAAACACACACACACACACACACACACACACATATATATATATATATATATCAGTGAGGGGACGATTCCAATATTTTTTATTGATTCCGTATTAAATTCCCGATTCTGATACTTTATAAATCTCTTCATTTTATAAATACTATAGAATTGTTACTTTTTGCTGATTACAGTAAAAACACATGTTAAATGTGCGTATATTTTCTCAAAAATAAAAACAGACTGCGCGTGTGTGTGTGGGGGGGGAGGGCAATCTATAGACTTTAGTTTTACTGTTAGTTTATAATCAATAAATATTTATTTTTTATTACTACCATCAGAAGATTTAGTTTTAAACAAAATCAAATAGAAAAAAGATAATTAAAAGAATCGTTTAGGCATCGGAATATATATATATGTATTTAGGCAGCATATTTTCATTTAGACAAGTATTGTTTAATAGTACAGTGTTTTTGCTTAATGAACTTTTTTGTTATTTTTCAATTTTCGGATTGTCGTTCTTATTTCTTAGTCGAATCTGTGCAAGAAAGTTCTATGGTCGTCTTGGTCCATCTGTTTTTTCTGTTATTTGTTTTTTGCAAGTACCTTCAACTGTGTATATCTATCTATCTATCTATCTATCTATATATATATATATATATATATATATATATATATATATATATATATAAACATGTAACTCTTGGTTCGTTCAAAGTCGATAGAGCGATATTTCTACATTACCAATTTAATTGAAATTTTCAGAAAATATATCTGTAAAGTCAAGGAATGTTTGCATGTTATTACAATAAATTAAGATCGTAAGATCGCAAATTATAAAAATAAATAAAATAAAAATATTTTTCGTACCTGCGAGATTGTCCGCCGTTTCACTTCCGGTAGAAATGAGCCTTTCACGTGCATCACATGTTGACGACTTTCGAATTACAACATTTAACTATCTAATTAATAGATGGGTAATAAAAAAAAATCCCTATTTTTAAATTATATATATATATATATTTTTTTTACTTTAACCTTACAATTGAATAAAAAAAAAAAAAACGATAAAACTTTAATTAAACTTGGAAATACGATTTAAAAAATAGCGCGGATCGTTAAGTGCACTAGCATCATTTGTTTATCTTAATTTTTTTATTTTTAAATGCTTTCCTGGCGAAGCCTACCTAAAATAAATTTGTCTAATTCTTAATTTCTTATGTTATTGGAAAAAAAAAGAAGGTAAATATGAAGAATTACTCCACCCTCGAAAATTCCTTAAAAATTACCACTCTTATAGGTTTTCGGGGTCGCTGAAAACGAAAATAACGTTTATAATTAAGACAAACGAGTAGTTTTCAAGATATTAAGAAATGTTAGTTTAAAAAAGTGAAGGGTCACTTTTCCATAATAATTTAACGTAAAATGATCACCCACTTTGTGGCCACGATTTTTTTTGGGGGGGAGGGGCTTTCTTTCTACCCTTGGAAAATCCTTTAAAATTACCTGTTTAAATTGGTTGGAGGCGGGGGGGGGGGGCAGCCGCTAAAACACCCCCCACACACAGAAGAATGCCCCTCTCTCAGGTGGCCAGAAAGTGGGTGCTCATTCTAAGTTAAATTTACATTGAAAAGTGATTTCTTCATATCATGAAAACTTTCTTTTTGCGACAGAAACTGTTTGTAGATTCGTTTTTAGTACACTGGTATCTACAATAAAATATTTCGTTATATACGAACATGAAACGGGCCTTAAAGTAAAATAATACCGGATTTTTGGGGCAGATTTGCCGTTTAGTTGTATAATATCCTCAAACCAGGTAATCACTAAAAGGGACTCTTAAAAGTCGTCACCTGTATCGAGCAAAAATTTAAGACTACTGATTATATGTCAGCCTACGTCACAGTAACATATATTTAGTGAGTTCCTAACAGTATTTTGTGTTACATATAGGTTTTATTATTAGTATTAGACGAATTTACCACTTGTGCGTATGTTACGTGAGTTCTTATTAGTACAGATATGAGTCTTCGTGGGAGAGTCTTATTATATGACTTGTTGTATCTTTGAGAGAGATTTATTAAGAGGAATGTTGAAAGACTCTAAGAGAGATATTTTTGTTGTAAGAGACTTAGAGAGATTGTTCATGTTAGGAGAAATTCTTATATATTAAATGTTCATTCTTTAGATGTGTAGATTGGAAGAAGAAAGCTCTTAGAATGATGAGATAGTGTTCACTGTTCAGACATGATGTAGATTCTCATTGTGGATATGAGAAGTCTAGATGTGTATTAAAAGACATTTTATAACACAAATATATAATACAATTTCACTTTACCTTTTTGTAAGAATCATAAGACAAGACTAACTTTACAAAACACATGATGGTTTATTTCGTCACACGGCCGTGTTTCCATCACCAAGAATTCAAGGCTTCACATTTTTTTCTTGAAGTGACGTCTCACTTCATAGACGACTGACTCTCTCCGAGTTTCTTCACTGACTAACTCTAAAGTTTTTTCTCTATTCCTAGAACTTTCTATTTTCCGTGACGTCATACACATGTTAAAACATGTGCTTTCTTTCACGTGTTCTGGACATACGTGTCCAAAACTTTTCCTATTTTTACAAAAGGAATTTTAACCTATACTCAGTAACCTATTTTTCCAATATGTTAAAAACATTATCTTATAAGCTGCATTCTTTCAATTTAAAATTTCATAACAAACTTGACAGCTCACATTCTTTTCTTGAAATATTTTATCTATATTCTAAACAAGTTTGTTTTACATTTTTAAATTCTCACACGTAATCTATTTCTAAAACTAAATTACGAGGTTCGAATTTCGTCTTTTGCTATTTCATTTTCATTTTAACTAATCTCTCTATTTTTATACTTACATGAAAAGGGGACAGCCCTTATCATGTAACATTTGTATAGTTTTTTAGTTTAAACTCATTTTCCTAAAATTTCCCCAAACTTAATGTGTTCGATACAGTCTGTTGCCATTTGTATTTTTCAAATATACCGATAAACACTGCATGTTTTTGAACCGATTAAACATTATACATTACATAAAAACACTACAATCATATCCAGTTAGAAAGAACATTTACTTTTCTTGACTTTGATAACATTTATTTGTTATATATTTATTTTTTGACAAATTCTTTGTATCCGTGTTTAGTAATACAAACCCTTTTCATTTAATGTAACGTTTAGTCGGCTCGAAAAACAGTGTTTATCGGTGTATTTGAAAGATACAAATGGTGGCGGACACTGTTGATTGCGTTAAGGTTGTAGAAAGTGAGTTAAAACTAAAAAAACTATACAAAATACTGTCACAAACCCACCGATTATGTCAGCCTATGTCATGGTAACATATAATCGGTGGGTTTTTGACACTGTATTGTATAGTTTTTAGTTTTCAACTTACTTTCCCAAACTTAACGTATTCAACAGAGTCTGGAACCATTTCTGTTTTTCCAGCCGATTAAACATTTTACATTACATAAAAACACTAAACAATTATCCAGTTAGGTAGAAACCTAACTTACCTTACGTTTGCTTTCATTTATTTGTTTTTGGACAACTTTTTCGAATCTGTGTATAGTAACCCCCCCCCCATCACTCAAATATTAATTACTAACTCACATTTTTGTATACAGAAATAAAAAAAAAAAAAAACGTTTAGCGTTTCAACATTTTTTCTACGTTCAACTTTATCCACTGATTGTTAGTCGAGCCCAAGCCATGATTGACGGTAATCCCAAGGACCAGGATCCAATTCTGCAAGAGTACCATTTTTTTTTTTTTTTCATTTTCGCCTTTTTTTTTTTTTCATTTTCGCCTTTGTTTTTTTTTTTTTTTTTTACTTTTTGGAGTGGATTGTTGTACTAAGAATATAAGAAATATGCATTTTCTCTTTTTATTAGAATTTTCCATTACACCAAATTGAGCAACAGCAACGCGTGGCAGGGTACAGCTAGTATATATATATATATATATATATATATATGTTCCAAGTTATAGGCATTCAAGAGTGACAACTAATAAATTTCACGAGCATCGGATTTACAATCGTCGCGTTGACTATCGACAGCTCTAACCATCGGGCTACAACTTAGTGACGTAAATATTTCTCTTCGAGTGTGTACTAAATCCACGCTCGCCCATCGCAGAAAGTGCTCAAACCATCATTTGTTTACAAACAAATATTGTGCTTCGCTTAATTGCTTAAATACGCGTCAGATGAAAATAGATTTACAAAGTGCTCAACCCAAAGAGGGGGGGGGCTTTATATATATATATATATATATATATATATAATATGATGCCCGGCCTTAATCTATATATATAAAAGCGAAAATGTATGTATGTATGCTTTTCCTTGATGTCCACAAAAGGCTTCTTTCAGAGAAGCGCTTGCTCTGTTCACAACATCTTAAAACTTTCTATATCATCTATAAATTGTAATATCTCAGAGTTACCCACGGAGCTCGCCTGTCTATTTAATTTTATTGACTTTCAAACATTAATTATTCCACATTTCCCACATCGGCACGCATTACATTCGGTTTTCGGTATAAAACAAAGCGAAACTCGACTCTAATCACAGGCCGAAAGCCAGTTGTCTCAAGAGAGCTAAGTAACGTTTGTTCAATGTCGACTTCGTCATATCAGACTGTAGCTTTCATTTCGCTTCTCCTAATAAACAGGGAGCGGATTTTTAAAAACAAACAAAATGATTTATTCACCTCATTCAAAACTGTCCCGCACAAAATGCTAACTGCTGAATACCTATCGCCGTCACGTCAATCAAAAACGCGCACCTGTTTTTTTTTAAACACTTTACTATTTTCCAACTGCGCGTCGTGAAGGCTTCGTTTTTTTTTTTCACGGGCACCTGTTTTTTTTTTTCACATTTTCGGGTTTTTTTCACGTACCCCAAAAAACACCCGGGCAACGCCGGGTACCCCTCACTAGTTGGTTATAAGAAACACTTAAATACGATGGTTAAATTCATGCAGGTTACGTATTTATTATGTATCAAAATAGTAGTGAAATCAAAACACACACACATCTGCTAGTGTATGTGTGTGTGTATATATATATATATATATATAAGTTAGAAAAGCATTTCATCCAAGGCATGAAAATTGTTAAACAAAATGTTTTTACTATAGGCTGTAAAAATAAAGGTACAAGATTCAATTTGAAATTTATCTTCAAAGTCCACTTTTATAAATTTTACAAAGTAAGGTATAAAAATTTAATTTAAATTGAATCAAAAAATTACATTGGATTTATTTTATGTAATGTACATTCTGTTGCACTTTTTTTAAAAAAATCATTGAAAATTTTATATGTATATCATTAATTGCTAGATGAAAGATAATGTTTTTAAATTGCAACAAAATGTACATAACATAAAATAAATCCAAGGTAATTTTTTTTATTCAATTTAAATTAAATTTTTATACCTTACTTTGTAAAATTTATAAAAGTGCACTTTAAAGATAAATTTCAAATTGAATCTTGTACCTTTATTTTTAAAGCCTATATTAAAAACATTTTGTTTAACAATTTTCATGCCTAGGATTAAATATTTTCTAACTTGTATCTTATCTTTTTAAGATTATATTTTAAAACTCTCCTTCTCCCTATTTCAGTTTGTATTTCTCCTCACACCACAACTCGTTTTTTGCAACCCCCCTCTTTGTAATACAGGTCTGAATAATGAAAAATTCTCGATTTTTTTAACAAAAACCTTAAAATAACTTTTTTAGATTAATTTTTTTAAACTTTTTTCAGAGTAGAAAATCTTTAAAATTTAATAAGTTTTCATTAACAAATATTCAGTACATAACGAGAAAAATAGAGATGAAAATTTCAAAAGGACTATATAACTGGTTAAGGTCAATAGTAGTCCTCGCCAGCAAAAGTCTTTGTTAATCTATTAATATTATTTAAAACATGTTGTGTCCTGCTTTTTTGCATGAGAACTAATATATATATATATATATATATATATATATATATATATATATATATTATTAGCATTTCAGCCTGGCGTTGCCCGGGTGTTTGGAGGTGTATGTTGAGCAAAATAAAAAATAAAAAGTGGTAGTAGGAAGGCAGGCTCGAATTGTACCGTGAAGGAGGAAAAGAAAGGGGGAAAAAAACGTGACATCTTTGCTGTTACGACCACCGTCAAACCGGGAGTGACGTAGGTTTTAATTAAGGCTAGACAATAGAAAAGAGGGGATGATTTTTCGAAAATATCGGCGAAAAAAGCGATCCCTCCCTGTAGAAAAGTGCTCAGTTGAGGATGAAGAAATTTATGTTTTTAGCCAATTTTTCGTTTGAAGAGGCGAGCTTCAAACGATACTGATCTTGTGAAAATCCGTTGCCTCTGTCAAAAGTTTTAGGCAGATATGCAAGCATACATACATAGATTTATATATTGGTAGCTCAAATTTTCGACCCAAACCGATTAAAAAGCTTGCCCTATCTCTGAATACCCTTTCTGTAAAATTTGAAATGTTTAGACCAAAAAATGTCTGACTAATTTGGTAGAGATTGCAGAAGTCAATTTGTTTTTTTAATTTTAACCCCTATTATGACCCCTTAACATTTATTGTTTTGGGCTCAAATCAAGTTATTAAGTTAGAGCCATGTCCAAGGAACCTATATCTAAAATTTCAAGTGTTTATACCCAAAATTGTGGGAGGAGTTTTGTAGAGTTCTCAAAGGTCAAATCGTTGAACTTTGACCCCCTAACAGCCAAATTTCTGGCCGAAAACGGATTACAAAGATTTTCCAAAATCTCAGTACCCTGTATATCAAATCTCGAGTCTGTAGACTTTAAATTGACAGTTATTGTGTAGGGAAATGTACACACACACAACACAGACAGATAGACATGTTTACATTTATATATATATATATATATATATATATATACTAGCATTTCAGCCCGACATTGCCCGGGTCTTTGGATGTGTATGTTGAGCAAAAAAAAAAAAAAAAGTGGTAGTAGGAAGGCAGGCTCGAACCCGTACTGCAAAGGAGAAAAAAAACGGGGGAAAAAACCTGACGTCGATGCTGTTACGACTACCGCCAAACCAAAAGTGACATTTTTTTAAATTTAGGCTAGACAATCGAAAGGAGAGGATGACTTCAAAAAAATATCGGTGAAAAAAGCGACCCCTACCCCTGTAGAAAAGTGCCCAGTTTAAGGTGAAGATATTAATGTTTTTAGCCAATGTTTCATTTGTCGTCTGAAAGGTCGAACTTCAAAACGATACTGATCTTGAGAAAATCCGTCGCCTCTGTCGAAAGTGTTGGGCAGACATGTAAACGTACATACATACATACATTTATATATTAGTAACTAAAAATTTTCGACCCAAACCGATGAAAAAGCTTGTCCTATCTCTGAATACCCCTTATGTAAAATTTCAAATGTTTAGACCAGAAATTGTCTGAGTAATTTGGTAGAGACCGTAGAGGTAAAATTTTTTAAAACTTTGACCCCTATTATGACCTCTTAACATTTATTGTTTTGGGCTCAAATTAAGTTCTTAATTTAGATCCATGTCGAAGGATTCTATATCTAAAATTTCAAGTGTTTAGACCCAAAATTGTCTGTAGAGTTCTCAAAGGTCAAATCGTTGAACTTTGACCCCTTAACAGCCAAATTTCCGGCCGAAAACCGATCACAAAGATTTTCCCAAATCTCAGTACCCTGTATATCAAATTTCGAGTCCCTAGATTTAAAATTGACAGTTATTGTGTAGGGAAATGTACACCGACGCACACACACAGACAGACACGTTCACTTTTATATATATATTCACCTGTCATCACTTTTCTAAAATATGGAATACTCGTCGCTGAAGGCAATATTCAAACAAGGAAGGAAGAACACCCGGACGGTCCACAGTTTTATATTTATATATGTACAAACATCCATATATATCTATACTTATATATAGATATACATACATATCGTTACATACATATATATTTATACATATATATGCATACATCCAAATATGATTACTTTTTATATTTCATATATATACATACACGCACATATAAAATATACATACAATTTCATACACTACGATAATTCTATCAGTTGTCGATACCTTCGGTTTCACGGATGACGGGCTGAAAAAAATGATGCGTATGTTGTTTCTGGAATGTCATGTTTTTAGTGATCTTTTTTATTGCGTTTATTTTTTTTCTGTTTTATTTTTTTTCTGTCAAATTATTATACTTATATTGTATCACACACATATAACTGATATATAAAATAAAGTCGGTCCATTTCTTCAAGTTAAACACTTGAAGATAGTTGAATTTTGCAAGTTGATATTTGATTCTGCATAACCAGTTTTTCTTTCCGTCTTCCCACCATGTTATCTATAAATATAAAAGGGAAAATGTGTATGTATGTATGTATGTATGTATGTATGTTCGCTTTTTGTGTACATCTGTAAAAGGCTTTTTTTCGCTGGACTTCTCGCTCGGCTCATTCCTTCTTAAAACTTTTTATATCACGTCTAAATGATAATATCTATGAGTTATGAACGGGGGGTCGCCTGTCTATTTAATTTGCCCGACTTTCACGCGCTATTTTTTCCAGATTCTTTCGCTTTTCAGTATAAAACAAGCGAAAACTGGCTTGCAGTCGTGTCATGTTTCAAGGTCAAACATCACGCGACTTAAGTTTCTCGCACCTGTTAATTTCATTTTATAAACGTTAAATTAAGATGCTTTTCATTCCTCTTCTCTCGTGGCCGAGATGCTTAGGTCCTAGGGTTTTTTTTACATTTCGTTTCCACCTCCATGTCAAAGATTCAGGGTTCAAGCCTACTTTCCTACTAAAACTTTTTTCTTTTACACCTCCAAATACCCGCCCAATGTTTTTTTTTTTTAAACAGCGTTGTTTTGATCACCCCTCCCCCAACACACACACCTACAAACACCTGGGCCACGCTGGGTACCCCCCGCTAGTCTATATATATAAAAGGCAAAATGTATGTATGTATGTATGTTCACTTTTTGTGTATGTCCGCGAAAGGCTTTTTTCCGAGAAGCGATTGGTCGGCTCACTCCTTAAAATGTTTTATATCACGTCTAAATGATAATATCTAAGAGTTACGAAAAGGGGTCACGTGTGTATTTAATTTTCCTGACTTTTACCAGCTCGCCGCTTCGAAAAGCGAATGATCTGGCTTGCAGCACAAAACTAGGTAAGACACCACGCCACTTCCTTGCATCTGTTTATTTCGCTTCATAAACATTCACTTAACGCCCTTATCAGTTCCTTTCCGTCATGGCTGAGACAGTTTGGTGTCTGGCTTTTTTACCTTTCATTTCCACCTTCGCATCAAGGCTTCGGGGTTCAATCCTACCTTCCTACTAAAACTTTTTTTTTCTTTTACACCTCCAAACATCCAGACAACGCCGGGTACCCCCTCCCCCGCTAGTCTATGATATAAATCTCACCTGTCTGTTTAAATGTATGTATGCATGTATGTTTTTCAAAAACTTTCGACAGAGGCAATGGATCCTGACAAGATCGGTATCATTTTGAAGCTTGACGTCTCGGACGACAAATATTGAAAAATTGGCCAAAAACATTAATTCCTTCACCTTAAACTTAGCCGTTTTGTACAAGGAGGGATCGATTTTTTTTTTTTTTTTTTTTTTTTTTTTTTTGCCGACATTTTAGCAAGTCATTGTCACCATTGGATTGAATTTGGTTAATTTAAACACTTTTGATTTCCGATCGCGTCATAGAGACATCAACTAAGACATCAGATTTTCTTTCATGTTCATGTTCTTTTCCGCTTTAGGTTCGAGCCTGCCTGCCTACTACCACTTTTTTTTTTTTTTTTTTTTTCACTTTGGCTGCTTACAGTTGTTTGATTCCCTCCCCACGCTACTTCCATTTAAAAAAAAAAAAAATTTTAACACCTCTCTCTTCATTCACAGGGTTCGAACCTGTCTGTCTGCTACCACTTTTTTTTCTTTTTATTCAACACACACCTCCAAACACACGGGCAACGCCGGGCACCAGGCTAGTTTACAATAAAATAATATAGCATGTTTTTTTAAATTTTTTTTATTGAAATCCTTTGAGATTAGTAATTTGTATATTTATTTATTTATATGAGGACTGTTATCCTGACCTTCATGGTTATTATTGTTTCACCACGTTTCGGCCAACTATTCCTTTCGCCTTCTTCAGGTGGTTAACCGTGACTGGGCCTGTGGCACAGTGGATAGTTTCAGATGTCTAAAGATAGCAGTTTCGATCCTACCAAAACAGGCCAACGGATTAGTTGGCCAAAACATGGTGAGACGACAACAACAACCATGGAAGGCGGTAATTACTGGGGATATAGTTAGAAACTCGGCATTCCTATATTGCCGCGGTTGGCATTGACCATTGTTCATCACTGAAATTTGGGTGACAACAAGTATCTACAAGATCTCCGTCCTCATCCAGTGGAGATCTAATTAGTGTTTGCTGTTCTTGGTTTTTCTGTCTTCCTCGAACCTTCTTGATTATTTGGTGTAGAGCCTGGTGCTTTCGATACAAGTTTTTGTTATTGTTTTTTTTTTGGGGGGGGGGTAACTTATAACATTAAAACCTAGACGCCAGTGACTTTTTACTGAAATCACTGGTGTCCAGCTGACCTAACGAACCTGCTATTTAGAGTGAAAAAAAAAAGTAAAAGGATTTAATTTTTTAGGAATTTCATTAAACGAAAACTATCGGTCCTTCTACTAGACTCTTTGTATAGAACATTAAATTTTTTTAGAAAACAAAACAAATTATGTGTTCACTCATACTTCTACAAGAACTAATAAAAATGATTTTATTTAAATAACTACATACTCAGTCTATTTCTCAAAGTTACACATCGATAGACTTAAATTTGACAAATCGATATTTGATTCTACATAACCAATTTGCCCTTTCCTTCATTCCACCATATCCAACAAAATGGTGTATTTCACTCCAGTTTCTTAAAAAATACTTATTCCAGCTGAAGAACATTTTGCCAATATATGCCATCTTTGTTATAATCTTCCTTCTCGTTGGTCATTTTTTTATTACTGATAGTTGGTTGGTTGTTTTTGTTTTACGGCATATCAACCCTTTTCGGGTTATTTAATGCCGAATCCAAAGATTTTGAAGAAAAAATTTTTAATAGAATATATTTGTTATTTTCAAGTCGGTTTCTATTTAACTCATAGTTGGAACCCTAACAGGTACTACCACTCTGAGTCAGAGTGGACCTGGGAGCAATGGCAATTAAAGGGTGGCTCCACACTCCCTAAAGCCCACAAGCTGGGGCCTCACCACTGGATATAGTTTAAGGTCATATCCAGGACAGCCATGGAGGGACTTTTACCCTCTGCAGGGAGGGGGCAGTCGGTGTATTCTAATGCCCCACCGACAGGGCCGATTACTGATAGTATAATATTAAGTTGCATTTATTACACTGGTCAACAACAATTTTTTTTTTTTTTTCAGCTGATGTAAGACGAATCTGATGCGCTGAATCCAGAAATCACATTGGTTTTTGCGTTATGGACACATGTTGTGTTTTACGTTTTTGTTCACATGTACGCATGTGTAGAGTATTTCAGAAAAAGTTGGTGTGGGGTTAAATGCCGTGTTTTGATTGGAAATAATTATTTTAATGACAAGAATTATCGTAAGATCATCACTCTTCAACAAAGACAAAAATGATCTTCTCCTTAAGATATAAAGCACCAGCCAGATATTTTAAGAGCAAACAGAAAGTATGCAATATAGAGGGAGGAATTATATTCCCGGTAGTATCTACACCCCTACAAATTAAAGTGGGTCTCCTATTCAATTGCTTCATATGTTCAGTAAACCTTATAAACTCACATATATACACCAACTAGCAGGGAGACTGCTTTCAGAAACCAAATATGGAAATGATTTTTCAAAAATATTTCCGTACATGTATAAAAAAAAAAATTAGGTTCAGCTGACTATAACATCGTCAATTTCAAATTTAATGTAAATAAATACTTGTTGGGCCGTCAACTTAAATAATCAAGCCAAGTTCCACCATTACTGATCATGTCTCACCATTTATCTAAGACTTATTAACTCTTATCTTAGAGTAGCTTCCGGGCCTTCATAAGTGGAGCCCCCTCCCCCCAGTAAAAAAAAAAAAAAATTCCAAAATAATTCCGTACATATATAAAAAAAAAAATAAGTTTCGAAAACTATATATATATATTTGTAGTCATCGACATACAGTCCTGTTTCGTTGTATCACAACTCATCACTGCCGCTAAACTAGCACCTCTCTCAAGCCAAGGATTGAACCTAGAACAGTAGTTCTCAACCTTTTTCACTCCATTCCCCCCTTCATGAATTCTCAACATTCGTGTGGCTCCCCTTCATTTTTCTCCCAAATCCCACCCTGCCAAAAAAGGCGCAGAAAAAAAAAGAATAAATAAAATGTTGATGAAGAGAACACCCTTGCTTTATTACAAAGTTTACAGTCATAATTATCTTATATTGATAGATTTCTGTGATATGCTTAACTTACATCACTAGACTACAAAAGACTAGCAGACAATAGCAAATTTGATTTGGATGGGAGAAAGTTCAATTAACCTCTGCATACTTTATCACACATCAGTGGGAAGGCTGATATTGTTTCTTTTCAGTCAGTTGACGAATCCGAGGTTGTGTCACTGACAATGCACATCTCATGTCGGGGTCCACATCCAATCGGTTGCGGCTCTTATTCTTGATTTGTAGAAGGGTGGAGAAACCAGACTCACATAAATAGGTAGTTGAAAAAGGCAAGAGTAGTCGAAGTGCAATCTCACTGACTTTTGGATATGACTGATGCATCGAACACCAGAATACATTCAGAGATTTTTCTTCATAGAGATCTTTGGCAGCAGAATCATGTTTGAGATCAAGGAACTCGTCCTGAACATCACTGGGAATGGTAGTAATATCAAGAGTGCCAGAGAATGGATTCCTTACCAACTTCCCTTCTTCCTCCTCGAATTCTGAGAAGTACATATTAAGTTCACTTTCCAAGGATCTCAGATGCTGGGTGATTTCAGTTTTAAGTAATGGGTCAAGCAGACTATCTTCTTCATTCTCGTCAAGGACAGCTGAAAGGTTTTCAAACATGGCAACATTCCCGGCACCGACTTTCCTTTGCCAATTCTGGAGCTTAGTAAGAAATCCACGAAGACAGTCCATCAGGTGAAACACATTTCTTTCCTTGCCCTGTAGTTTCAGATTCAACCTATTTAGCTGCTCAAATATATCTGCTAAATATGCAAGACGTGGCTCCCACAAAACCTCATTGAAGTGACTCAACAGATCATCTTTCCCTTGCATTTCCAGGAACAATTTTAGCTCCCCCCGAAGTTCAAACACTCGATTCACAACATTGCCCTTGGAAAGCCAGCGCACTTTGGAGTAAAAGAGGAGAGCTTCATGCTCCGAATCCATGTCTCTACAGAGGTTCTGGAAAAGGCGAGAGTTCAAAGCTCCAGCTTTTACAAAGTTGACGCATTTGACCACTGCCTCCAGGATCTTGCAAAGTTCATCAGGGAGGGTTTTCGACGCCAGTGCAAAACGATGGATCATACAATGAACCCCCTTGGCATTCGGAGCTACTTCCTTGACACGCTTCTGGAACCCTGATTTTGATCCCAGCATCGCTGGAGCCCCGTCTGTACAGACTCCACAACAATTTTCCCATGGGATCCTGTTAGCTTTGAAGAAAGAAGATAGCTTTTCCATCACATCTTCAGCTGTTGTGGTGGTCTCAAGCTGTGTACATAACAGATATTCTTCCTTGATATCACACAAGAAAATATACCTAACAAACACGAGTAGCTGTGCACACGAACTCACATCCGTTGACTCATCCAGTTGTATTGCAAACATACCAGCTGGAGACGATTTGATCTCCTGTATCACTTTTTCCTTTATGTCATCTGACATTTCATTAATTCTCCGCTTCACTGTGTCGTTTGACAAGGAAATTTGTTGAATTTTACGTTCATTTGCATCTCCAAGAACACGCTTGACCATCTTTAAAGTACATGGCTTAATTAAGGTTTCACCAATTGTGTGGGGCTTCTTTTGCTTCGCTATTTCAAGGGCAACCTCGTATGATGCCTCAACTACACTTGAGGTCTGTTGTTGGAAAGCACCAGTTGCATTCAGTTTCTGTTTTCCGAAACTACTTTCATGGCGCCTGAAGAAATCGGGGTCTTTTTCAGCATACTGTGGATGGATGGTCTGCAAATGATGCTTCAACTTACTAGGCCTCATAGAATCGTTCCCCAACACTTTGAAGCACAGTACACACTGAGGTTTCTCGATGCCATCAGCGAGAATTGATGTAAATCCGTAGCTAATGTACTCTTCACTGTACTTCCGCTTCTTAGTAACACTAGTAGCCATCGCAAATCTAGGGAAAATAAAGAAGACAGACCATCAGAACAAACATTAAGTGATAAGACAAAAGAATGATAATGAAGGACAGATAAATAGGACAAGTGATAAAATGACAAACACACAAATATCCACATACATAATACATCCATGGACTCACACATTAAGCACACACACAGTCATACACAAACATACACAGAGAGAGTAAAGATGATAAACATTCACACTCAACCTAGCAAGCTGAAATGTACTTTCTACAGCAAGAACACACCTCCTTTGACAAGCACTGCCCCAATTGAAATTATGAGAAGAATAGCGAGTCACATCAATATTAGCACTAAAAAAAAAAAAAGCAGGAATACCTGAGTAGGGAATGAGCATGAATACAATGATACCAAAAAATAAGAAAATAATAAAGGAAGTGCACAAATATTTCACACACGAAAACAGCGACCGCATTTATAATTGTCGAACAAAATAAGTAAAACAGTATACAGTATGGTTCAGAATCAATTATACCCACATGTTTACGTGCTGATATCCAAGGCCACACTGAGATAATTCGATCACCTCTCTCCCACATACATACACACATACATACATACACACGTACACACACATTCGTAACAATATTATGTAGGTAACAAAATTTTATTGTCAACTTAATCAATTAAAAAAGAAAATTCCACCATGGCCCCCCTAAATTATTGCCATGGCCCCCTTGGGGGCCATGGCCCCCAGGTTGAGAGTCTATGACCTAGAACCATTGTGTTGACAGTCGGCAGTTCTCCTACTCGACCATGGAAGCGATGTCCGCAAATAATTTGTCGGAATGTCTATTTCAAACAAACGTCCGCCACCACTTTTATAGTGCTCAAATCGCCTGTTTGTAAACAAACGAACAACGCGCTTCGCATTTTTCAGCCAATTAAGTAGCGGGTGAGATTATTTATGACAGTGCTCTACCCAAAGAGGGGGGGGCTTAAAATATATTTGTAGTCATCGACATACAGTCCTTGCACATATGTACAATACGTGTTTTTTTTTCATATATATACAGGGTGACCCCCCCCCCCAAAAAAAAAAACAAAAGCTAAATGGAGACCATCTAGAACATATGCTGTAGAACGGAGGAAAAAAGGCCAAAGACCCTAGTGTTTTGGTGTGATGTTTTGAATATAATAAACTAGTTATGACCCAAGTTTCATTTCATTCGGACAAAACACTAAGAAACGGGGCCTAATTAGAGTCGGGGCCCGTTTTTTTGGGTCACCCTATATATGAATAAAAAAAAAATCCGTATTGTATATATGTGCAAAAGACAAATAATTTCTGCTTATCAGTTTTTCTCTTGTAAGAATCCTTAGCAAGCTCTTAAGGAACCCAAGAGTTTTGGTCTCAAGAGCAGTCGAAATTGTTATAATATATGCGTGTGTAATTGGTTAATATTTTAGAAATGTTTTTGGTGTGTGTGTGTGTGTGTGTGTGTGTGTGTGTGTGTGTGTGTGTGTGTGTTTAAAAAAAACAAAACAAAACAAAAACTGTTATAATCCGACAGCATAAAATAGCAGATATGTTTTTGTTACGCTGATGTGGGTAGCAGGAAGACTGGAATTTTGATTGGGAGAAGACAACGACTCCCATTACACAACTAATTAAACACGAGGATTGAAAGAATTGATAATGACGAAACCGAGCAGTCCTCCATTACCCTGTCCTCCAAATTCATTTGTTTAGCAACGTTGAATCCCGTTAAGCCCCTCCCTCCCTCGTCATTATCATCATTTCGTAGAGGGATGGGGGCGTCTAATCGGAAAAAAGATGGATGACCTCTCATCATGAGTGATCATAAATGTTCGGCTTCGTGGATTCTCAGAGTCGATTTAAGCCGACTCCATTTCAAAATATCTCTTGAACTAATACAAGTCAAACTAATTCCTTCCAGCTTGTAACGTATATATGTATATATATATATATATATATATATATATATATATATATATAAGTAACCCGGCGCTGCCTGGGATTTGTTTATGTTACCTTGTCAGGGTGAGTTTGCAGAACCAGTTAATATAAACATATATCTCCATCTCTACTATTATATAAAAGAAACTTTATCTGAATTCGTTCCCTATGGACTCGAAAATAGCTGGGCCAGTTTTTATGCAATTTCACACTAAGGTACTAGTGTTCGTGGATGGGTTTCATGTCAGAATGTCTTCGATATGTATTGATAATCATAATAATTCAATGAAGGAAGGAACAGACCATTTTGACCAAAATTAACATCTTATACAGCCTAACATCACAAGTGCATTTGAGAAGTTTTATTACCACACAAGTCGAAAGGCCAAACATATAAAATCAACAGTAGGTTGATATGACAGGGACGTGTTTGAAATGTTTCTGTTTAAAGCACAATTTCATAATATTTGACTTTTTCATTGTAAACTTAAATTCAGGCCATTATCACTGCACAAGCAGTAAGGCCAGGCATATAAAGTCAACCGTAGGTTCTTTGATATGACAAAGGCGCATTCGAAATGAATGGGGTTTTTTAGAGCACAATTGAAGCATGATACTCGACTTTTGCATTTTAAACTTTGCACTGCAGAGAACATACTGTAATGCATACTACAATAGATTATGAACAGTCACTGCAGGTTGACATGTGAAGCTTCTTCCAAGTGCACCCCCAATTAGACCAGGCAATCAATCGATTTGATTGAAAATTGGGTGATTTCATCGATTTTGATGACAATAAAAATATGGGAGTGTGTTACATTCGTTGATCATCATTCAATTCCGGGCAATGCGGGTCACCCTGCTAGTAAAAAAGAAAATATCAAAATTAGCCTCTTTCTGCTAGATATGCATGTATATATATATATATATATATATATATATATATATATATATATATAACATAGGATGTGGAAACTTTGAAAAAAAAATGCTTTCTATGCGATAAAAGTATTGTACGAAATATATGATTTCGATAAAAGTATTGTATGAAATATATGATGTCGATAAAAGTATTGTACGAAATATATGATGTCGATAAAAGTATTGTACGAAATATATGATGTCGATAAAAGTATTGTACGAAATATATGATGTCGATAAAAGTATTGTACGAAATATATGATGTCGATAAAAGTATTGTACGAAATATATGATGTCGATAAAAGTATTGTACGAAATATATGATGTCGATAAAAGTATTGTACGAAATATATGATGTCGATAAAAGTATTGTACGAAATATATGATGTCGATAAAAGTATTGTACGAAATATATGATGTCGATAAAAGTATTGTACGAAATATATGATGTCTATAAAAGTATTGTACGAAATATATGATGTCGATAAAAGTATTGTACGAAATATATGATGTCGATAAAAGTATTGTACGAAATATATGATGTCGATAAAAGTATTGTACGAAATATATGATGTCGATAAAAGTATTGTACGAAATATATGATGTCGATAAAAGTATTGTACGAAATATATGATGTCGATAAAAGTATTGTACGAAATATATGATGTCGATAAAAGTATTGTACGAAATATATGATGTCGATAAAAGTATTGTACGAAATATATGATGTCGATAAAAGTATTGTATGAAATATATGATGTCGATAAAAGTATTGTATGAAATATATGATGTCGATAAAAGTATTGTACGAAATATATGATGTCGATAAAAGCTGGCTTAAGAACACTTAGATTGGAAATGAGGGAAATATATATTAAATATTTATTTATTTATATAATTTATTTACTATTATTATTAAAGTTTTTTATTTTAAATATTTGTAATTATATTTTGAACTCTATTAATGTATACGCTATTGAGCTGCTAACCCGATTTTTGTGTGTGAAATTAAAAGAATTTTAATTATTATGTATTTGATATTTGTGATGGGCTTATAGTAATTACACGTTTCATATTGTTACCCTCATCATGGTTGTTCGAGAGTACAATGATCAAAATACATGCATAACAGAGACGCTGACACTGGGTGACCAGCAGCAGTCATATGTAAATGATCGAGCCAGTGTGCGATGTGACGTCACTGCAGAGATAAAAAGGACGCAAGTGTTTGAGACATGACGAAAGAAATATGTTCAAGATGTGGCCCGTGTTCGGAAAAGACTGGGTTCGATACATGTGGGTGATATCACAGCTGGAACAAAAAATCACATGCAGCCAGAGGAGAAATGAACTGTTTAAGTATTTAGAAGAACTTTGTTGTTGAAAATACCTGATATGAAGGCTTTTTTGTTAAAAACTGAAAAACGAGGGTTTTTTTTTTCCTGTCCTATGTTTCTTTGATATAACAACTATGTTACATAGTTACAATGAGACTCATAAATATAACATGGTTGATTGGAACATATTAATCCTCTTTTTCGGGGGGGGGGGAAGCAATATTATATGGTGACAACAACTGATCACGAGGTGAGGGGATTCATACCTTTCCCAATGATATCAGTGTGATAGGATTCAAACCTGAGTCACCAGTTCTAGTGCATATACAAGTACAATACTATACCCACAATATGCATGTGGTTCAACCTATCAGTGAAGATGTTTAGTTTGTTTTACAACATATCCATCATCTATAGGTTATTTAATGCCGAAGTCGTCAAATATAATTCTTTTAGTAGGGTAATTATTTTATATCCTTAAAATACATTACTCCCAGAATATATTACTTTCAGAATGGAATTTCGATGGTAGTTGGAACATTAATCCCAGAAAACATTTCTCATTCACTGCCTGAAAACGACTAAAGATTATAGTCTTACTCTTCTCTATCGCCATTTTTAATGTAAGAAGTTTGAATACTTTTTCTTTTCTTTTTGTTTTTTGTTTTAATTTGTCTTTAAAATAATTTTAAAGATCAAAAGCTCAGGTTTTGAAAAAAAATTGAACATTTGCAAACATGATTCTTCAATTGCATTTACTTTTTGTTTTCGAAACTATTCTGTTTCGCTCTGTGTTCAGAAGTTAAGGCTTTTTCGTCATTTGAAGTGTGAGTACATTTTTTGAGATACTATGTAGGTCTTTTTTTTTTTTCTTTTTTTTTTTTTTTCGCTTTTTAATCTGTCTTTACAATAATTTTAAAGATCGAAGACTCGTGGTTTTGAAAATATATTTTATTTTAGATCTATTAGTTGTTTTGTGTATTTTATGGTAATCAGGAAAAAATAACTTTATAGTTAAATATTTAGAGATTTATGAAGAATTAGAATCCGAATTGGTACTTGTATTGGAATTGGGAATTTAGTACAGAATCGGTAATTGTATCGGAATCAGGAAAAATATTGTAATCGTCCTATCACTATATAATGGCCCATCTCAATAACGGTCATCGATCTATTATACATCTGTTTTGTTAAAAAAATTGCCTCATTCTTGAAATATTTCGTTTTCACTGACTGAATATAGAAAAGAACAGATACTCCACTTTGTTCCAAGCAAAATGACCAAACAATATAGTCTTACTCTATCATCATTTCCATGTAAGAAGTTTGAATCATTACTAGTCTCGCTCTACTCTATTGTTATTTCTATAGAAGGTGTCCCACTAGGCTCCAATCTCTGCTTCCTGACTGTAAAACATTCAAAGCAAGAACTCACCCTTTTTCCACAACTGAAAAGAACCTGCCTTTCTTCCCTCGTGAACTTAAGTTAGTACGACCGTTTGCGACCTTTATTCCCTATTTAGAATTATAGTTTACATCTGATGATGCTATAGTTTTTGTTTTTTTAATCTGATTCAAACAAGGCATATTGTCACTTAGACGTAAAGGAAGCTACCATTTAGGACTATGTCTAAAAGATACAACTGTGGAATTTCCACGGATCACGCTAGTATTTCGACATTATTGTCATTTAAGTTACATTAAATGCACTACAAACTGGCAAATGAGGTACAAAAGTTGAAACGAGCTAAAATGTTTTCATGATGGATCATTGTTTGGAGAATTTTGAAAAAAGATTACACTCTTGCGTTATTGTGTTCATCCTATCATAAAACAAATATTTGAACAGGTTCACGGAATGAATTAAGTTTCAATACAGAAGTTCCACCGTAATATGATTTACATTATTTCGTATGTGAAAAAGTCAGTCGATATTCAAACAAACGGAATGAATTGATGAATCAAATAATGTTTGAACGTGGAGGTTCAAATGGCAAAATATTTTTTCCAGATACAAGTAGTTTACATCTGATGATGCTATAGTTTTTTTTTTTTAATCTCATTTACCCACAAACAAGGCATATTGTCACTTGGACATGAACGAGGCTTCTATTTAGGACCATGTCTAAAAGATACAACTGAGGAATTTCCACAGAGCAAGCTAATATTTCGATATTATTGTTATTTAAGTTACATAAAAATGCCAAACAAATTGGCAAATTTACTTTATAAAATTCACTATGTCTGTCTGTCTCCATATTTTCAAACTCTATCTCCTCTGAAACTAAAAGTCGCAGAGCAGCGCTAGGGTCCTCAAATGATTGTATTTTTTATAGGCCGTTCTTTTATGGGTCTTTAGCCAATTAAAATAGTTTTTAAGCGGTAAAAAATGGGTCAAAATTGAACAAAAAAAAAAATTGTTATGCATTTTGTATATTCATTTTAGTTTATTTTTTTTAATCATTTTTAATCAGTTTATATGTGTCATGTTAGTACAGTGGTAACGTCGCCAGCTTTGAGTGCTACCGTTTTGCTTTCAGTTTCGATTCTAATACTTTTAATTTTACTTTTATAATAATATTTATGAAATCTGGACAAATTAAAATATATTTAAACGTATTTACGCCCGGGCAAAGCTGCCCCCACCCCCACCAACTAGTTTTACAAAAAACATTTTACAAAAACAATGGCTTTTAAATCATTACCTGCTTCAGCCATTTCCGGGATGGACGTTGTAAGTATTGAAATCTTCTAAATACCTATTCTTTAAAAATACTAATCATTGATAATGAAAACTACCACTATTCTCATTATATTAATGTAACATAGCCGTTACATTTTACTTCAGTAATTCATAAAATAAAACTTTACTTCAGTAATTTATAAAAATAAAACTTTACTTCAGTAATTCATAAAAATAAAACTTTACTTTAGTAATTTATATAAATAAAACTTCAGTAATTCATAAAAATAAAACTTCAGTAATTCATAAAAATAAAACTTTACTTCAGTAATTCATAAAAATAAAACTTTACTTCAGTAATTCATAAAAATAAAACTTCAGTAATTCATAAAAATAAAACTTTACTTCAGTAATTCATAAAAATAAAACTTAAGTAATTCATAAAAATAAAACTTCAGTAATTCATAAAAATAAAACTTCAGTAATTTATAAAAATAAAACTTTACTTCAGTAATTTATAAAAATAAAACTTTACTTCAGTAATTTATAAAAATAAAACTTTACTTCAGTAATTTATAAAAATAAAACTTTACTTCAGTAATTTATAAAAATAAAACTTTACTTCAGTAATTCATAAAAATAAAACTTCAGTAATTCATAAAAATAAAACTTCAGTAATTCATAAAAATAAAACTTCAGTAATTCATAAAAATAAAACTTTACTTCAGTAATTCATAAAAATAAAACTTTAGTAATTCATAAAAATAAAACTTTACTTCAGTAATTCATAAAAATAAAACTTTAGTAATTCATAAAAATAAAACTTTACTTCAGTAATTCATAAAAATAAAACTTTACTTCAGTAATTCATAAAAATAAAACTTTAGTAATTCATAAAAATAAAACTTTACTTCAGTAATTCATAAAAATAAAACTTTAGTAATTTATAAAAATAAAACTTTACTTCAGTAATTCATAAAAATAAAACTTTAGTAATTTATAAAAATAAAACTTTACTTCAGTAATTCATAAAAATAAAACTTCAGTAATTCATAAAAATAAAACTTCAGTAATTCATAAAAATAAAACTTTACTTCAGTAATTCATAAAAATAAAACTTCAGTAATTCATAAAAATAAAACTTTACTTCAGTAATTCATAAAAATGAAACTTTACTTCAGTAATTTATAAAAATATAACTGGCGAAAACAAAATAATTTTTTTTTTCCTTTTTAACAAAAGTTTTTATTACCTTTACTCTTCCATCTCGATACCACTTAAAGTGTCTCCTTCTGCCACATTTCCATCTAGCCTGGTGTGCATTTCTCCTTCCTCAGACCACATGCCAGTCACAACATGCTTTACACATCCATTTTTTTTTTTTTGACGCGCACTTTGCTTTTGCCGACTACATGGGTGCAATTTTTCTTTTTTTCCTTTTTCTTCTCACACGCACTTCCTAATTTGCATATGTGCGTTTTTCAGCTACTGCTGCTGCTAATCTCTTCACAAGCTAGCCAGCCATCCTTTGCTTCTGTTGATATTTTCACATGTGCTCATATGCGCTATTACATTTACAGCGTTTCGACCGATGTAACCTCCAACTTTCTTCATGTGTTTATTTTAAGACTTCTGTACCTTGTAGTTGAACTAAAGAATTTAGAACTGAGTCTCTATAGCTTAACAATTAATAGCATTGGTTAATAGTCGGTCCGTAGTGAGTCTTCCAGAGGTTGAAGTTTCTATCCTTACTACAGGTGGTGATAGGTAAGAACAACATGAAGTTAATGCTTAGCAACAAAAGCATTAACAATCTACTTTTGTTGATTGAAGAAAGGATTAATTTTAAAGTTTCGTCCAAGTTCCAAAATTCAAAAGATATACCTGAAGAAGGCCGGGTGTTTATATCGGCTGAAAAGGTGTTCACTAAAATTCCTTTACTTATTTTTAATATGTTTCTGAATTTTTGAGATGAGGATTGGTTATTCGTATTATTTGGATTCATCGGACTACTGTTCTCATCTTGAGTGTGATTTTCACAACGTTTCTATTGATGTAAACCCCCCGAACTTCTTCAGGTATATCTTGTCGATTTCAGGAATTTGGGTGGAATTTTGGATGTAACCCTATATTTACTTCAAGGGAGTAGCACGTTCTCGTTCCATCAGCCGTAACTGGATAGAGGTCCTAATATACACTTTGCACAATAAATAAACAATAATATACATATACAGTAATATATATATAGTAATACGTGGTAATAATTAATAATAGTGATATTCACAACGAGAATAAAAATAGGTTGAGGCACCCAAAATTCATACTAGAACTGTCCGCAAGGACTCCTGGCGCAGTGGTTAGAGTATTTGGAAAAATCAATTGTAAAAGTGATATTTTCCTGAAGATTGAAGGTTCAATTCTCAATGTAGGCAACTGAAAATTACAATTGCAAATGATGGAGTGAGAGCATGCTATCCCCATGAAGTAAATATAGGATTCTGTTCGAAATTCCATCCGCATTCTAGAGTTCGACAAGATACACCTGAAGAAGATTAGAAATTACATCGACCAAAATGTTGTGGAAATGACACTGAAGATGAAAACAGTCCGATGAATCCAAATAATACGAATAAAGTAGAATTGTTTTCGGAATCCAGAAATGCTTACAACTTTGAAGAAAATTTTACAGAGAAAGTGGGGCATTACTCTTGGAAAATGCTGCTCTTTGAGAGATATTGATATCATCAGTATAATTTGCACTTGTTGCAGGATCCACTCCCTTCAAAAACCTCTCCTTACCATACGCTTTCGCTGGTCTGACCACGCCTTTTGACAGCACCCAGGTGTCTTCATCCATGAAGTCATCGATCCAGCACCATCACCAGGCTGGAAGAAACGTTGCAGTGGTGAACTCAAAACTTGGCTCAGGATGGTGAAGCTGGATGCTGAACTGATTCAGGGACCTCATCTTTACGGGGTAGGAATGGGACGTTTCGGCGTGGTAGATTTGTCTCGGCCAGTTCGATGGTGTGGTTGATTCGGGTTAGGGACAATTCAGCGTCGACCATACCAATTAACATTTTTTTTTTTTTTTTTTTTTAAGAATAGTGAAATGAAAATATATCACTGTAACTGTTTTTAAGAAAAAATCATGTTTTTTTGAAAACTCTTTGTTTATTTTCTAATGAATTTTTTAAGGATTAAAAAGTATTTTGAACTTTTTTTTTTTTTTTTTTAATCAAGAAAAACAATATGAAAATATAATCTCGTTGTCTGTTTTTTTGTGTTTTAAATAAACATGGTTCGAAGTTTTTAATATTTATATAAATTTAACTTTAAAAAAATCATGTTTTTAAAACTCTTCTTGGTTTATTATTTTAGAATTATTTTAGAATTAATTTTTTTTTTTTAAGGATCAAAAACTTCAAAATATTTTTGAGTTTGTAAATTAAGAACAATATGAAAATATAATTCCATAGTTGACGACCGAGTGTTGTTGTCTGTTTTTGTGTTGTCTTAAATAAACACGGTTATATTTAAGTCTTTTTTAATCAAGAAACACAATGTGAAAATATAATCTCCTTATTGACTACTAAATGTTCTTTTTTTAATCAAAAGTTTTTTTTTTAAATAATTTTTATTCCAATTTTATATTAAAACTATAGGTACTCATGCACTTATTGATCCATGCTGAAATAATTACGTTATTATTTTAAAAGCCATTCTTAATATGGGGAGGGGAGGGTGTTTTGTACCTATTCTCTACTTTAACCTTACAATTGAATAAAAAAAAAACATATCATAAAACTTTAATTAAACTTGGAAATACGATTTAAAAAATAGCGCGGATCACTCTCTGCATTAGCACCAAACTATATAAAAATATAATCTCGTTGTTGACAACTAAGTGTTGTCTGTTTTGTGCTATGTTTTAAATAAACACGGTTCGAAGTTTTTAATGTTTCACTCAATTTAACTGTTTTTAAGAAAAAATAAATGTTTTTGCAAAACTCTTTTTGGTTAATTATTTTCATATTTTTTTAAGGATTAAAAAGTTTAAAATATTTTTGATTAGGAAAAACAATATGAAAATATTAACTGTTAAGAAAAATCATGGTTTTGCTTGGTTAATTATTTTCTAATTCATTTTTAAGGATATTAAAAAATATTTCAAAGTTGTTTTTTATTAAGAAAAACTATGAAAATATAATTTCGTTGACAACTGAGTATTTGCTTTTTGTGTTGTGTCTTAAATAAACACGGTTATTTTTAAGTTCATTTTTTTTTTTAAATCAAATTAAATATTTTCTTTTAAGAAATTTTATTTAAATTTCCTTCAAATAAAAAAAAATATCTTCGTTTACTGAATTAATTAAAAAAAATATTAAAAAAAAAAAAACTCCAAATATAATAACAAATCGTCCCCCGACTGAATCGGACATGCTGGATCAGCCAAGCCAAAATGGCGAGGCTGAATTGGCCACCCCAAAACGTACCAAACCCTTATACACTCATAACGGAAGGAGACTTGAATTGCTGTGCCTGGTCAACCAGTTTTTGGGACGTGGTGAACTTGTTGAAAAGAGCTGGTCCAACCGACCCAAGGTGAATGCCGTAATCGTAGCAACAACGCATGTGCACCATAGCAATAATGCATTGCATATGCAATAAAAATATGAGTGAACCAGAGTGGATTTTTCAAATCTTTTATTTTTGGCACCACTTATTCTACGCTTAATAAAACAGCATGAGACTCCGTGACCTGAGCACACCTAGTGAGCAGTGTGTGCATCTCATGCTGCATCGTTGACAAGATGGCACTCCGTGATGCAGTACACTATATGCAAGAATGTGCATTGATGTATCAGTGCAATTTCCTCTTCTTAACCTGCATCTTTGATCTTCTTGTCACCTCTCCCCCCATTCTCATTCCTCCTCCATTGTCACCTTCTTGCTGTCCTTGCAGTCCTTTTCGTCTTCTCCTATCCCCAACATCTGCATCACCTGGACCCACTGTCACCATCACTATGAATGCCTTTGACGTGAGCCATCTCGACCATTTTCCATCATAGAAACATGTTCGAAAAAGACAAGAATTCAGAAGCGGCTTTCTCTGTGTTTGACTTTTATGTCTTCTCTCTTGGATATCCGAGCTGGCAGCATCCTTTAATCGCTTACTTGCTTGCACTCTCTGTCTCTCTCACTGTGTGTGTGTCTTTTTCTCCTCCCTTCCTCTTTCTCTCCTCCCTTCCTCTCTCTCTCCTCCCTTCCTCTCTCTCTCTCCTCCCTTCCTCTCTCTCTCCTCCCTTCCTCTCTTTCTCTATCTCCTTCCTCTCTTTCTCTCTCCCCTTCCTCTCTTTCTCTCTCCCCTTCCTCTCTTTCTCTCTCCCCTTCCTCTCTTTCTCTCTCCCCTTCCTCTTTCTCTCTCCCCTCCCTCCTTCTCTCTCCCATCCCTCCTTCTCTTTCTCTCGCTCCCCCCTTTCTCTCTCTCCCCCTTTGTCTCTCTCCCCCTTTCTCTCTTTATCTCCTTCCTCCCTTTCTCCTCCTTCCTCTCTCTCCCTCTATCTCTTCCCCTCTCTACACCTTTCTTTTTCTCTTTCTCTCTGTTCCTTCCTCTTTTTATCTCTCCTCCCTTTCTCTTTCTCTCCTCCCTTTCTCTTTCTCTCCTCCCTTTCTCTTTCTCTCATCCCTTTCTCTTTCTCTCATCCCTTTCTCTTTCTCTCCTCCCTTTCTCTTTCTCTCCTCCCTTTCTCTTTCTCTCCTCCCTTTCTCTTTCTCTCCTCCCTTTCTCTTTCTCTCCTCCCTTTCTCTTTCTCTCCTCCCTTTCTCTCTCTCATCCCTTTCTCTTTCTCTCTCCTCCCTTTCTCTCTCTCATCCCTTTCTCTTTCTCTCTCTCATCCCTTTCTCTTTCTCTCTCCTCCCTTTCTCTCTCTCTCCTCCCTTTCTCTCTCTCTCCTCCCTTTCTCTCTCTCTCCTCCCTTTCTCTCTCTCTCCTCCCTTTCTCTCTCTCTCCTCCCTTTCTCTCTCTCTCCTCCCTTTCTCGCTCTCTCCTCCCTTTCTCGCTCTCTCCTCCCTTTCTCTCTCTCTCCTCCCTTTCTCGCTCTCTCCTCCCTTCCTCTCTCTCCTTCCTTCCTCTCTCTCCTTCCTTCCTCTCTCTCTCCTCCCTTCCTCTCTCTCTTCTCCCTTCCTATCTCTCTCCTCCCTTCCTATCTCTCTCTCTCTCTCCTCCCTATCTCTCTCTCTCCTCCCTTCCTCTCTCTCTCTCCTCCCTTCCTCTCTGTCTCTCCTCCCTTCCTCTCTGTCTCTCCTCCCTTCCTCTCTGTCTCTCCTCCCTTCCCCTCTGTCTCTCCTCCCTTCCCCTCTGTCTCTCCTCCCTTCCTCTCTCCCTCTCCTCCCTTCCTCTCTCTCTCCTCCCTTCCTATCTCTTTCTCTGCACTTTCCACTTTCTCTCTCTCTCTGTACTTTCCACTTTCTTTCTCTCTCTCTGTGCACTTTCCACTTTCTTTCTCTCTCTCTCTGTGCACTTTCCACTTTCTTTCTCTCTCTCTCTCTGCACTTTCCACTTTCTTTCTCTCTCTCTCTGTGCACTTTCCACTTTCTTTCTCTCTCTCTCTGCACTTTCCACTTTCTCTCTTTCTCACATTTTCTCTCTGTGTCCCTCCCTTTCTCACCTTCTCTCTCACTCCACCTTTCCCCAAGATTAGAAACAGGAAAGATATGACAAACTTCTCCCCCCAAAAAAGGTCTTTTCACAATTCTTGTTGTCACTAAAATCTATTTTCATTTTTTTTTTTTTCATTTTTTTTTCTCTTACAACGAACAAGAATAACCTCCCAACTATGACATCCGGGTCTTCCGATGGATGCTTAGAAGAATGGATTTTCTCATTCTGATTGGAATGTCGGTTTCTATCTTCAAATCAACCTTTTTCCTTTTAACAATTGCATTCCTTATAGTATTGAGAGTACATGCGAGTGTGTACTTCATGCCTAAGTTTTATAAGTGTATCGATGTTATATATATATATATATATATATATATATACATACTTCAGATTAATGAAATGCAATAAATCTGCTGGTATGCAAATCGAGTAATCATCGGTCTGACAAAATATTATTAGATGTAATATTTTATATAAGACAATCTCTGCTAAATGAAAATTGCTCAATATACAAGATAAAGCAAATAATTTAATAATTTAAATTTTATGACTTGAAAAAGTTAAATTTCAAATATAGAATTTTTATTGTATGCAAAACAAAGAATACGGTATAATAAATATAGTTCCTTAACCCATGAGTTTTCGATGTTTATTCATCTCCTCAGGAAAATATTAGTAAATATTATAAATGGTTTGCACCTGATTTGCTAAAGGTAACGAACATAAAAACTTAAGTTTTTTAATCATTTTAGCTACATAGAATTAGATATTGATGCAGAAAATACCAAAATAACTTTTCATACACAAACAAAACAAAACAAACAAAATAAATCACATCCTAACATGTGAAATAATAGCGTGATTAAATTTCACCCATTTAAAATTAGTGAAACATTTTTAATAAAAACCCCAAAAGAAACGATTGTTTCATCTCCTGTGTCCATAATAATCTATATATTTATAAAAGTGAACGTGTCTGTGCATCTGTGTGTCTGTGTAAATTTTCCTACGCAATAACTCTGTCAATTTTTAGTCTACAGACTCAAAATATAATATACAGGTTACTGAGATTTGAGAAAATCGATGTGATCGATTTTTGGCCAGAAATTTGGCAATTAAGGGGTCAAAGTTCAACGATTTGACCTTTGAGAACTCTACCAAACTCCTCCGACAATTTTGGGTTGAAACACTTGAAATTTTAGATATAGGTTCCTTGGACATGGATCTAACTTAATAACTTGATTCGAGCCCAAAACAATAAATTTTAAGGGGTCATAATAGGGGTCAAAGTTGAAAAAATTGACCTCTGCGGTCTCTTCCAAATTACTCGGACAATTTCTGGTCTAAATATTTTAAATTTTACATAAAGGGTATTCAGAGATAGAGCAAGCTTTTTCATCAGTTTGGGTGGAAAATTTTTAGTTACCAATATATAAATGTATGTATGCATGTCTGTTTGTATGTCTGCCTTAAACTTTCAGTAGAGGCGAGGGATTTTACTAAGATCAGTATCGTTTTAAAGTTCGACCTTTCATACGACAAATATCGAAAAATTGGCTAAAAACATTGTCTTTCCCTTCAACTAGGCACTTTTCTGCAGGAGGGGGGGGTCACTTTTTTCGCCGATATTTTTGAAAGTTATCCTCTGCTTTAGATTGTCTAGCCTTAATTTAAAAAATTGTCGCTTCCGGTTTGGCAGTGGTCATAACAGCATAACGTTAGGTTTTACCCCGTTCTTTTCCTCCTTTGTGGTACGGGTTCGAGCCTACTACCATTTTTTCTTTTTTATCAACATATACATTCAAACGTCGGGCTGAAATGCTAGTATTTTAGTAAAAACGAATTACTGTATCATTATATTTCTTACGAAAATAAAATATAATTATGAATTCTTTTTTACTGTCACTGCAACTGAAGTAAATAAATAATGAAATGCAAAAAAAAAAAAAAAAACGAAAAAAAACTGATTTCTTCTTTGTCAAATAATATGACAAATATTTTTTTTTTTCCGAACGGAAAGTATTTGTAGACGAAAACATTTATTTTATACCAAAGTATAAATATATAATTGTAAAAACAGTTATTTAAAAATCTGTGTAAGAAAATATAATTTTAATAAAACAAACAAAATTTTAAAAAAAACCATTTCTTTATAAGTCTATGTAAGAACATATAATACTAATAAAATAATTTTGTAATGTAAGCAACATTGTATTTTTATATAGTAAAAAAGTTAAAATAACTAGATGTAAAAAAATTGTAATTATTGGGAATGGTATTTTAGGAATAAGGTAAGGAAGTAGTAATTCGTTCTTACTATAGTAATATCTGGGAAAGTACATCTTTTATGGCAATCATAAAAACAAAGTTTGTTTCATTTGAGTTTCCGGGAAGCCATGTTTGTTGTAATCTCTGTAGCGTTCTTTTTTGAATGAAGTTTCGTTCATTTCAGAATGACATCATATAAACTTGTCAACCAATGAGAGAGTGAGAAATGTGAGTAGGGGAAAATCATTATTTTTGGGGTTAGAGGAAATGAAAGGTTCTGGTATGTGCATAAGAATATGAGCCAGAAAATTATGGCCAAACCCCATATATGACACTAATGCAGGAAACCTCCTGGTGTCGAATGGCATTAGGAATAGGACTTTTTTTTTGGGGGGGGGGAAACAACAGCTACTTCCCTTGTATATCTCTGCGATCGTGATGATGGCACTTGTAGGACTGAATGTAATGTTTTAATATTACGAATTAATGTGTCTTAAATGTCGTTCAACAGTTTAATAAGGTAATGGCTAAGTGTAAACCTAATAAATTTGCATGTGTTATCTGTTGTTGTAAACATACGGTATTAAATAAACACACTAAAAACATATCCAGTTAGGTAGAAAAGTAACTTATCTTGCCTTTGATAACATTTATTTGTTATATATTTGTTTTTTGACAACTTTTTCGAATCTGTGTACAGTAATACAAACCCGGATTTTTTTTTTTTTTAATTTTCGATTTGATTTGCTTCAGTTCAAAGACATTAATACTGAATATTAGCCTTTGAACAAATCTAGCAAAAATGCAATAAATATATGAATGTCGAGAAAATAAAAATACAGGAATGAAGACAATAAAAAATAGTAAACAAGTAAGCATTGTAATATTGAATATTGCAAACAACTTTTAATGGTTTGGTCAAAAAAAACAAAAACAAAACGAATCAAGTTAATTTTGAAAAAAATAAAATTTACACTACGGGGTCTAAAATAAAAATGCTTGTACTCAATTCTGCGCAATTCGATGCATACACTCGTTTGGATTTATAACAATGAAATATTTTTAATCTATTCAGATGCATTTCTCTAAATTTATCAAATTTGCAATTTTGATTCACTCCAAATGCATAAAAAGCTAAGATTTACAAAACATATCTAAGAACACTGCCAGACATATACATTAGTTTTATGTGAAATTTATAAAAGATAAGCTCAGCCGTTTCGGAATCTATGAGGAAGAAACTCACACAAAGTGACTTTTATATAATCTATATATCTATAAAAGTGAACGTGTCTGTGTGTGTGTGTCTGTGTATATTTTCCTACACAATAACTCTGTCAATTTTAAGTCTACAGACTCGAAATTTGATATACAGGGTACTGAGATTTGGGAAAATCTTTGTAATCGGTTTTCAGTCAGAAATTTGGCTGTTAAGGGGTCAAAGTTCACCGATTTGACCTTTGAGAACTCTACCAAACACCTCCGACAATTTTTGGTCCAAACACTTGAAATTTTATATATAGGTTCCTTGGATATTGTTCTAAGTTAATAACTTGATTTGAGTCCAAAACAATAAATTTTAAGGGGTCATAATAGGGGTCAAAGTTGAAAAAATTGACCGCTTTCTTTTTTTTTTTGCTCAACATACACCTCCAAACACCCGGACAACGCCGGGCTGAAATGCTAGTGTATATATGCACAAAATATACATATGTACGCACAAATTCTGGAATTGAAAAGCATGAACCGCATTTTCTTGTTTGATTTTCTGAATAATAATATATTCATCACCTGACTTTATTTCAAAGTATATTTAATCACTTGCTGTTTAAACTATTGTTTTTGTCGTTGTTATTGTTTTTTTATGATTATCTAAAATCGTATCGTTGTCCGGTAAAATCAAAATGGCTACTTTAATCTGAATTTATCAGATTAATACTTTGGCATTTCTAACCCCCCACCCCCACTTCCACGCTATTTTGGTTACTGCTAAGTAATTAGGTGAGACTACGATGATAAATATTGTCCAAACACGGTGAGCTCCATTTGTGTACCACAAGGGAATTGTATTTATACGTTAGGGGCAGTTATTTCACTTACCAATATACTCGAGAGCATTTTTACTTATCCATCGATAATTTTGCTGTATCACAGTTTTTCAGTGCAACTAGATCAGCAACAGCTTTAAACTTTTTTTTTTTACACAGTGATCAGCACTTATCAAGGCCCGGAAGCCACTCAGGGATAAGGGTTATTGCAAGTACATTACGTTAGTGTGGAGATTTGATGAAGTGTTTACTTAAGGGGGCGGTTCATTAGGAATTTGTTAACGTTGGACTTGAAGACATCCAAGTTGTAGTCCGGTGGGAAGCAGACAGACGGAACAGAGTTCCACAGGCGTGCAGTTCTAAGAAGGAAGCTTTGCTCATGGAATCCGCGTTTTGATTTAGGCACAGATATAGAGTGGGGAAATTTTTCACAGTGGATTCAGCTAGACGGGTGTTTTTCCTGAAAGATTGGCGGGGGGGGGGGGCAGAGATTGGAGTTCAGACGAGCACCTGCCATGGAAATAACGATAAAACAAGGATAGGCTCGCAACGTCTCTTCTGTGGGAGAGAGGTTGCAGGGTAGAGAAAAATCCAATTGATTGTAATTTACGACCATGAATCGCATTTTTAGATTCTATTTTCCATAATAATAATAATAATAATAATAATAATAATAACCCAATGTAATTTCAAAGTATACTTAACCTTTTACTGTTTCAGCTTTTATTGGTCCTGAATATGACCTTAAACCATATATATACTTTGGGGAGTGTGGAGCCACCCTTTAATTGCCATTGCTCCCAGGTCCACTCTGATCCGGAATGGTAGTACCTGTTAGGGTCCCAACTATGGGTTAAATAGAAACAGACTTGAAAACAACAAATATTCTATTAAAAAAATTTCTTAAAAAATCTTTGGATTCGGCAGTAAATAACCTGAAAAGGGTTGATATGCCGTAAAACAAAAACAACCAACCAACCAACTTTTATTGGCTTTTGTCTTTGTTTTATCATTATTTTAAAAGCATAGCTCGGTACAGTAAAATCAAAATGGCTGCTTAATCTAAATTTGGTTATACAATTTGCGGGGAGGGGGAGGGGCTTTCATGTGAGTTAACTGTTTTATATTTCATTTAGCATTATGTAATGTTTTCTTTTTTTTTCTTTTTTTTTTTTTTTTTTTTTAGGTTTCTGATGAGCAAAAGATAATTGCTTTTGATTGTTACATGTTATGAAACAATTATAAAACCATCCACAATTTTGTCATCTTCTGTAATATAAATCTCACGTGTCTGTTTAAATGTATGTTTGTATGTCTGCTTAGACAGAGGCGACAGATTTTCACAAGATCGGTATCATTTTGAAGCTTGACCCTTTGGATGACAAATATCGGAAAATTGGCTAAAATATTGATTCCTCCACCCTCAACTGGGCATTTTTCTACAAGGAGTAGTCGCTTTTTTTTGCCAATATTTTTGAAAGTCATCCCCTCTTTTCGATCAACTAACGTTAATTTAAACCTTCGCCACTTCCGGTTTGGCGATGGGCGCAACAGCAAAGACGTCACTTTTTTTTCATGTTCTTTTCCTCCTTCGCGGCACGGGTTCGAGCCTGCCTGCCTACGTCAGCCACCCAGGCTAGTTGCAAAATAAATATTATTAACAACTGGATGTTAGCCATTAGAGTTTAACTGCTGAGAGAGAGAGAGAGAGAGAGAGAGAGAGAGAGAGAGAGAGAGAGAGAGAGAGAGAGAGAGAGAGAGAGAGAGATTGTTTGTTTCTGTTCATTAAAAATAGAGAAACTAAAGATATTTTTGTTTCAATATTACTTCCGGCAGGTTTGGGTAAAACCAAAAGAACTGTAACTTGTTATTGTTTTCTCATGTTTATTTTAAAAGCATACCTTTGTACAGTAAAATCAAAATGGCTGCTTAATCTAAATCTGGTTATACTATTAAAACTTTGGCGTTAATCTTGACTGTTTTCAATTTTGCATGATTTCATGTCTTTTCTTGAGGTTTTTGATAGGCAGCGTGTAATGTTGCACATTATGAAATGATTGTATGTCATTGCAAAATAAATATGTTTAACGGCTGAAGTTTGGCCATTGAAATTTAACTAATCACTCACTATATATATATATATATATATATAGGAGGATAAAAATTACTACCGGAACAGTAGCAGAAACTCGCTATGAAGCAAGCGAACAACAGAAGATGTTGTATTTGAAAGAAACAGCTTACCTTATAGGCTTGTATATACTGATGTTTGTTAGCTGTTTTCTTTTCAGATAAAGTTAATGTTAAGAGAGAGATAAAGCGCCTTTCTAGGGCTTTCCTATATATATATATATATATATATATATATATATGACTCCACTGCATCATATATCCTAGCAGTTCAGCCCGGCTTTGCTTGAGCCCTATGTACTGTTCAAAGCTTTCTGTGCATAGGTATATTAAAATGTTTGATTCATGTCCAGGCAACCTACATCTAAAATTTCAAGTGTTTACACCCGAAATTGGCAGAGGAATTTGGTAGAGTCTGCAAAGGTCAACTCTTTCAACTTTGACCTCTTGGCGGCCAAAATTTTGCCCAAAACTGATTAAAAAGCTTGCTGCATGTCTGAATACCGTTTATGTAAAATTTCAAATGTTTAGACCCAAAATTGGCTTAATAGTTTGCTAGAGACCGCAAAGGTAAAATCTTTTGAACTTTGACCCCTTGGAAGCCAAATTTTCAGGAAAAAAAAACGATTAAAAAGCTTGCCCTATGTCTGAATACATTTTATGTAAAATTTCAAATGTTTAGACCAAAAATTGGCTCAGTAATTTGTTAGAGACCGCAGAGGTCAATATTTTTTTAACACTTCGACCCTAATTATGATACCTTAACATTTATTGTTTTGGGCTCAAATCAAATTATAAAGTTAAATCCATGTCCAAGTAACCTATATCTAAACATTCAAGTGTTTAGACCCAAAATTAGTGGAGGATTTCGGTAGAGTTCTCAAATGTCAAATCGTTGAACCTTGACCTTTTAACAGGGAATTTTCTGGCCAAAAACTGATTAAAAAGATTTTCCCAAATCTAAATACCCCTTATGTCAAATCTCGAGTCTGTAGACTGAAAATTGACAGTTATTTGGTAGGGAAATGTACACAGACACACAGACATTTTCACTTTTCTAGATATATAGATACAGACACACAACTTAATTTTGGCCACTAGAATTTAACTAATTATTATACATATATATATCTTCAAGTCCAATGTAAACAAGTTCTTGATGAGCCATCCCTTTAAGTAATCCAATTTACCCCATTCCCACTATTCCTGATTACTACGACATTTTCCCATTAACTACTGTACACTCCTTAACCCTTATCCTCGAGTGTATGCATATATATATTTGTTTAAAAAAAATTTGCCTACCAAACTCCTCCGTCAGTTTTTGGTCCACAGGCATGAAACTTAATATAAAGGGTATTCGAACCCATGCAAAACTTTATACTTGGGTTTTAACATTTGGAAAATGGGTACAAAAGTGTTAAAAAAAAAAAAAAATAAATAAATAAACGGAATTTGCCAGGTGAACGTTGTAATAGCTATTGGTTCATGTTTTAATTTTTAGCCTTGCAGCAAACATGTCTTTTCATTGCTCAGCCATTAACGTCAAAGGAAAAAGTAAATCGTAAGCTAAACGTTTTGGTTTCGATTTTCTGTGGTGGCGCACGAGTTGTTTTTTTTTTTTTTCATTTTCTTTTAACTTTTTAAATCATTTAAATTATATATTGGGTCCAATCTATCTTCTATCTATCTTCTATATATCTATAAAAACAGAGATGTGTGTGCCACAGACGATTTCTGATTGGTTAATCCAATAATCACATCTCCTAAAAAAGTATAGTTCTTACGCTCTTAACTTTACCATAAAATATTTTGGTCTTATTTATTGTCCATCTTGGAAGGGTTTAATTTTTTTCTAACTTGCCATTTACAAATTACAAAAATACGAAACTCCACAATCCAATCTCCGACTCAACGTCCGCCATTCACACAACAAGAAAGCAAACGCTGGAGAGATTATTAGTACTACTACTACTACAAACAATACAGCACGAAAACACGCGCACACACGCACACACACTCACGTCCACTACCGTCCTTGGCTACGTCACGTTGTTATGGCAACACGATAAATACACAATAAATTTGTTTTTCTTCATTTCTACGCAAATATTACGCAAATATAAATCATATAGAATATCTGTATGAATATAATTATACGTAATAGTTAAATAAAGATGATCATCGTATAAGAGAACCGAAAAAGAAACTAATAGGGAATTTGTATAAAGTTGTATTTTCGGTACTCCTGCAGTATTTTACCCACCGATTTCACGATCTTAGCCGAGCGTTGATCGACATCCGTCGGAAAACGCCGGAACATGGCGAGCGGTACGATACTCTATCAGCCAATCAGGGCGCTTCAAACGAACGCGCAGCAGACGAATAATTTTCATTGAAATTACACACATAGCGTTTCATTTCAGTTATTTTATTGTTCAAAGTAAAAATACACAGCCTTTCATTTCAGCTATTTAATTTAGCGATAAAAAAAAAAAACAAAAAAAACCGGGAGCTGTTGGAAACATATTTATGCGAATTTATGTGGAGACAAAAATTTGGACACAACCCTTTTGTCTCCATAATAAATCAAATCGCGGAAGGCTACCCGGTTTGGGAAGGAGCTTCTTTCCACATCCTCTGAAAATCCTTTGCTCCCTACTTTGCCTCTCTACAGTCAGTAGAAAATCTTCCAGTCGGAACTAAAGATAAACAGTAATTGTTGTCCCCCCCCCTACAAACATTACTGAAAAAAAAAACAAAAAAAAACATTGTTGTTACTGTTTAATAACGTTTTGTTAAAAACACAAAAAAAAAAAAAAACATTGAAGTGTTTATTACTGTTGCTTACCCCCCCCCCCCAAAAAAAAAGCTATCGGAAAACAAAATGAACCAAAAAAAAAAAAAAATATTCAACAAAATAAATTTATTTTACTTTAAAAAAACTTACGGTAAGTGTTTGTGATTTATTTTATCCAAATTTTTTGTATTAATTTTATCCATTTTGTTGTGTGTGTGTGTAATATCTTTTCCTTGTAATGTTGTTGCTATTCACATACTTTTAGCGTTCTTCTTGCACCGTAGCTCCGAATTCTCGGCTTTCGTCGGCGTTAATGCCGAAAGCGTTCGTCAACGCTCGGCTAAGATCGTGAAATCGGTGGGTAAAATACTGCAGGAGTACCGTATTTTCTTTTTAAATAAATAGAAAAAAGGGGTGTTGATAAGACTATCGATACTTATACAGTTTAGTGACGACATTAAAAAATGGAAATATTGAAAAAAAATTTTATTGTACGTAACTGTTATAGACTGAAGTTCTCCGAAAAAAAATTTCACTTCATTTGATCAAGTAGTTTTGTTCTTACAGCGAAAAACAATTATTTATCACGACGACGTCAATGTGGCCATTTTGGAAATGTACCTAGCAGAATACCTCCATTTTAGGCCAAATTTCGCAATCTAGCCTTTTTTTTTTCTCGCCATATTGAGATGCGCACAACACATCAGCAATTTTTTTACGTTTTTTTTCTTTTTTTTTTTTAAATCTGCAATTTTTTTGCGTTTTTTTTTTTTTTAAATAAGAATACTATTGAATATGCAAAGAAATTGAAGAATGCAAAGAATTGAAGAATTTTTATACGAGATTATTTTCGAAACATGCTCAGTTGGACACGCATGGATAACTTCGAAACTTCGTTTATTTACTTCTGTTACAAATTAGAAAAAAAAAAAACACCCCAAAAATGGCATCTGTCTTCGCAAAAAAAAAAAAAAAAATCTCATTCTGTTGGGGGGAAAAAGGGCTAGATTGGCCTAAAATGGAGGTATTCTGCTATGTACGGCAGTTACCTGCCCTTGGGGAATTCCTGGGCCTGCAATAACATTTCCAAAATGGCCACGTTGACGTAGCCGTGATAAATCATTGTTTTTCGCTGTAAAAAAAAAACTACTTGATCAAATGAAGTGAAATTTTTTTTCGGAGAACTTCAGTCTATAACAGTTACGTACAATAAATTTTTTTTTCAATATTTCCATTTTTTAATGTCGTCACTAAACTGTATAAGTACCAGACTATCAATACACACAAAAAAATATAGATTTATTTTTGGGTAAAGTTCCCCCGGGTTTTCCTTTCACTTCAGTAAATAATGGTCTTTTATTATATGTATGGCGTACTATTATCCTTATATATATGATGTTTATGTTTATATATATGTATAAGTGATAGTATCTGTGTGTGTCTGTGCGTCTGTGTGCATTTCCCTGCGCTAAAACTGTCAATTTTAAGCCTACAGATTCGAAATTTGATATACAGGGTACTGAGATTTGGGAAAATCGATGTGATAGGTTTTCGACATAAATTTGGCGATTAAGTAGTCAATATTCAACAATTAGACCTTTGAGAACTCTACCAAACTCCTCCTACAATTTAAGGTCTGAACACGTGATATTTTATATATAGATCCCTTGGACATGGATCTAACTTATTAACTTTACTTGATCCCTAAACAATAAATGTTAAGAGCTCATAATACGGGTTCAAAGTTTAAAAAAATTGACCGTTTTTTTTTTCCTCAGCATACACTTCAAAACACCTGGGCAACGCCGGGCACCGATTGCTAGTATATCTATAAAAACAGAGATGTGTGTGCCACAGACGATTTCTGATTGGTTAATCCAATAATCACATCTCCTAAAAAAGTATAGTTCTTACGCTCTTAACTTTACCATAAAATATTTTGGTCTTATTTATTGTCCATCTTGGAAGGGTTTAATTTTTTTCTAACTTGCCATTTACAAATTACAAAAATACGAAACTTCACAATCCAACCTCCGACTCAACGTCCGCCATTCACAAAACAAGAAAGCAAACGCTGGACAGATTATTAGTACTACTACTACTACTACAAACAATACAGCACGAAAACACGCGCACACACGCACACACACTCACGCCCACTACCGTCCTTGGCTACGTCACGTTGTTATGGCAACACGATAAATACACAATAAATTTGATTTTCTTCATTTCTACGCAAATATTACGCAAATATAAACCATATAGAATATCTGTATGAATATAATTACACGTAATAGTTAAATAAAGATGATCATCGTATAAGAGAACCGAAAAAGAAACTAATAGGGAATTTGTATAAAGATGTATTTTCTTTTTAAATAAATAGAAAAAAGGGGTGTTGATAAGACTATCGATACTTATACAGTTTAGTGACGACATTAAACAATGGAAATATTGAAAAAAAATTTTATTATACGTAACTGTTATAGACTGAAGTTCTCCGGAAAAAAATTTCACTTCATTTGATCAAGTAGTTTTTTTTTTTTTACAGCGAAAAACAATGATTTATCACGGCTACGTCAACGTGGCCATTTTGGAAATATACCTAGCAGAATACCTCCATTTTAGGCCAAATTTCGCAATCTAGCCTTTTTTTTCTCGCCATATTGAGATGCGCACAACACATCTGCAATTTTTTTACGTTTTTTTTTCTTTTTTTTTTTTAAATCTGCAATTTTTTGCGTTTTTTTTTTTTAAATAAGAATACTATTGAATATGCAAAGAAATTGAAGAATGCAAAGAATTGTAGAATTTTTATACGAGATTATTTTCGAAACATGCTCAGTTGGACACGCATGGATAACTTCGAAACTTCGTTTATTTACTTCTGTTACAAATTAGAAAAAAAAACACCCCAAAAATGGCATCTGTCTTCGCAAAAAAAAAAAATCTCATTCTGGTGGGGGGAAAAAGGGCTAGATTGGCCTAAAATGGAGGTATTCTGCTATGTACGGCAGTTACCTGCCCTTGGGGAATTTCTGGGCCTGCAATAACATTTCCAAAATGGCCACGTTGACGTAGCCGTGATAAATCATTGTTTTTCGCTGTAAAAAAAAAAACTACTTGATCAAATGAAGTGAAATTTTTTTTCGGAGAACTTCAGTCTATAACAGTTACGTACAATAAATTTTTTTTTCCAATATTTCCATTTTTTAATGTCGTCACTAAACTGTATAAGTACCAGACTATCAATATACACAAAAAAATATAGATTTATTTTTGGGTAAAGTTCCCCCGGGTTTTCCTTTCACTTCAGTAAATAATGGTATTTTGTTATATATATGGCGTACTATTATCCTTAAATATATGATGTTTATGTTTATATATATGTATAAGTGATAGTGTCTGTGTGTGTCTGTGCGTCTGTGTGCATTTCCCTACGCTAAAACTGTCAATTTTAAGCCTACAGATTCGAAATTTGATATACAGGGTACTGAGATTTGGGAAAATCGATGTGATAGGTTTTCGACATAAATTTGGCGATTAAGTGGTCAATATTCAACAATTAGACCTTTGAGAACTCTACCAAACTCCTCCTACAATTTAAGGTCTGAAGACGTGATATTTTATATATAGATTCCTTGGACATGGATCTAACTTATTAACTTTACTTGATCCCTAAACAATAAATGTTAAGAGGTCATAATAGGGGTCAAAGTTTAAAAAAATTGACCGTTTGTTTTTTTCCTCAGCATACACTTCAAAACACCTGGGCAACGCCGGGCACCGATTGCTAGTATAATATAATAATAAATACGAAATCTTCATTAATCAAAATATCATATTTAAGCATATTTTACAACCGGACAATGCTTTCTAGTGTGTGTGTGTATATATATATATATATATATATATATATATATATATATGGATATATACAGTCATCCACATGCAGTACTGTTTCGCAGCTTATCAGTGCGGTTAGACAAGCAACTACCTTAAGCCAGGATCGAAACCCAATCGCCCAAACGACAGTCGGAACGGCTGCTTGCAGCGAATTAACAATGTTTTGACATTGTCCAAAGTACCTAAGCTCAATTTGTTTACACAAAGGGCATCGTTTCATACGCTAATCCTCAACCTAAGATAGGGAGCATTTTATATATATATATATATATATATATATATATATAGTGCGTGTGTGCCGACTCCACGACAACGTGTGATTAATGTTTAAGAAAAAGAAGTTGTATATAGCATGTATTTCAAATTAGTTAAATAAATAAATAAATGAAACAACAAATAAACAGACAGGAATACGAATCTCTCTATCTTTGTGTGTGTGTGTGTGTGTATATATATATGGATGTATTTCAAATTAGTTAAAAAAAAAAAAAATCTATGAAACAACGGAGCGCTGGATCCTAGGTTCTACAAAAGCTAATATAAATAATTTTTTAAAATACTATAAAGTACAGTGTCTGTTAGGTTTTACTTGTCATCCTAAATTTAAGATAAAATATGGCTAGTCATCAGACATGGATTCCTCAGCTGTTTTAGAATCTTTGATAACAAAAGAGAACAAATCTGTTTGCGATGACCAACCAGATTATATCTTAAACTCTAGATTACTAGAGTACTCAGATTTCGTCAATGTTATTGATTATTTTTTGTAAAATTATATATAATATATATATATATATATATATATATATATATTATTTGTTTCTGTTTTTGCGATACGTTTTGAATGAATTCAATTATTTACGAACGTGCATTTTTATCTAAATGCGAGTTGGGAATAATTTTCCCTTTAACCAATTTGGTACCCCCATATGGGGAGCTGCATATATAATGTTTTTAAAACATAATATAGTTTTTAAAATATAATTATATTTTAAAAATTATATTATATTTTAAAAACATTATATATTAGTGTTGGGACGATTAATCGGGAATTGGAGTTTTTGAGGGTATTGGTATCGAACTCGGAAAAATTTTAGCCTATTTTCCAATGCCAAAACATATTCCTTAAATTATCTTCTTTTTTTTTTTTTTTGATTTTGGTTTAAGAAACATCTTCCACTGCTTGTAGTTAATAATAAATGAATAAATATTTGTTGATTTTAAACTTCCAGTAAGACTAAAATCTCTAGATTATCCTCTCACAAGTGTGTTTTTACGTTTGAGAAAATATAGGCACATTTAAGATGTGTTTTTACAGTAATAAATATACACCTTTATAGTTAGATATTTAGAGATTTATAAAGAATCGGAATCAGAATCGGTAATTGTATCGGAACCGGGAAAAATATTTGAATCGTCCCATTACTAAAATATATATATGTGTGTTGTACAGAGTATGAATGGATCATCATTAATTTGGTAATGTATATTCGAGGCAACACGGTGAGTAAGATCACAGTGTAGTTTCTGTTCTGATGCCACACTTCACCTTTTCTGCCCTCAGTCAGTGGAGGAGAAATCTCTTTTATGGCTGAGACAATTTTTATTTTTGTTCCTATCCAGAGTGCCCCCCTGGATTTTCCCCACATTAAAAACCGACCTTGTGTCTAACTCTGCCCTCGTGGGGAGGCAAATAAATAGGAACATAGTTACACTGTTTGTTTTTTGTCAACTGGGGGGAGGAGCGTCTCTGAAGCCGTACCGTACATCCTAAAGGTAAAAAAAAAAGAAAAAAGATGTAATATTTTCCTCCCAAGTTGACTCGACCATTTACAAACAAAATACAATGAAATAATAATTGGAAAGTATTTATGAAATTTTTAAGAAAATTAAAATTCAGATCAAATAATAAAAAAAACACTCATTGTAAGGTAAGTTTACAAATAAATATTTTTATCTTGAATAACAAACAACTGATAGCAAGCAAAAAATTTTTTATTTTTTTTTAATGATTTTTATTCTTTTTTCTCTCTGATTTTCTTTTTGTTCGAATCACTATAAATATTTAGTTTTAAATAATAAACCAATAATAGCAAATGAATGTTTTCGTAAAATATGCTGCGATTTCATTAACTTCGGTGTTTCAATACCTTTAGGCGTTTTATGGTAAATCCCCAGAAACTTCCGACGAGAACACGGTCGTGTTCTGCATGTACCAAAAATTAACTACCCCCCCCTCCTTTTCTCTTGCACTCATTCTGAATTCTGAAACGGTACAGAAAAAAAAAAAAAACTATATTAATTCTTATTTTAGTCATAAAATTATTAAGAAAAAGAACTTTTTCCCCTGTTTATTAAAAGCGAAAAAAAATCTTTCATTTATTTTTATTATCAATTATTAAGCCCCCTTAAAATATTTATTTTTTGTAATAAAAAACAACTGATAGCAAAAAAAAATTGTTTATTTTATTATTTTTTTTTATTATATATATATTTTTGTTCAACCCCAGTATTTCCTCCTGTATCTGAAAACACGCTATGCGACATACAAATATCTGTACGTTATGTTGCCAAGCTAATCAAACACCTTGATTCCAGCAAACTGGCCCTGACGGTATTCCAATTATAGTGCTCAAAAAGCTTCAACCAGAACTAGTGCCGATATTTACAAAGTTATTTAAGCGTTGTCTTAAGGAGAAATGCTTTCCATCACCCTGGAAAATCTCATCGGTATGCCCTGTATTTAAGAATTCAGGTGATCGCTCCTCTCCCTCTCACTACAGACCAATAAGTCTCCTGCGCATCATGAGTAAGCTGCTGGAATCTCTGTTAAATAGAGAAGTAGTCAACCATCTCGGCAAAAATAACCTTCTTAATGACATGCAATGTGGTTTCCGTTCTGCTAGATCTACAGCAGACGTACTCACAGTTATATCTCATAGGATTAGTGAATCTCTCGACAAAGGCTTCCTTTCTAGGGCAATTGCTATTGACATATCAAAAGCCTTTGATAGAGTATGGCATAAAGGTTTACTTCACAAGATCTCCAGCTATAATATTGCTGGAAATGTCTTAATTATTTAATCATTTCTCTCTGATAGGTTCATAACAGTAGTGGTTGATGGGCAGAAATCAGAAGCTCTCAGTATTAATGCTGGAGTCCCTCAGGGGTCCATCCTAGGCCCAACTCTCTTCCTGATCTACATTAATGATCTTCCAAATAACATCCTTATATCATTCCTAGATATTTATGCTGATGACACTACCATCTATGGTAGCACGTCTAAAACTGTAAATGACCAAGTTCTCTCTGATTCTCTTTCCTCTTATCTTGAGCAAGTGGTAAAATGGGGAAAGGAGTGGCTGGTTACTTTTAATGCATCTAAAACCAAGCTTCTATCTTTACGTCATCAACGTTCTGATTCCCATCTAGCATCAATTGAAATCAGTGGCTCTCGTCTTGGGGAGGCTTCATGCTTTACAAGCTTCTGGGCTTGACCTTTACTCCTGATCTGAAATGGAACACGTACATCAAATCAGTTGCCAAGGTCACTGGAAAAATGGTGGGATACTTCTACCGTTCCAGTAGATATCTCACTTCTGATGCAATTCTTTACCTATATAAAAGCCAGGTACAGCCAAGGATGGAGTACTGTTGCCACATCTAGGCAGGAGCTTATCCTGCCTTGACAGAGTTCAAAATAGACTTCATAGCTTAGTGGAGATGCCCTTTTCTTTTCCCTGTAACCTCTCTCCCACAGAAGAGACGTTGTGAGCCTGTTTCTGCTTTATCGTCATTTTCATGGCAAGTGCTCATCTGAGCTTCAATCTATGCCCCCCCACCAAACTTTCACGAAAAACACTCGTCTAGCCAAAACCACTATCAATAATTTCCCATACTGTTTATCTGTGCCTAAATCAAAACGTAGATTCCATGAACCAAGCTTCTTTCTTAGAAGCTGTGGAACTCTCTTCCGATTGCCTGCTTTCCAGCTGACTACAATCTGATTGTCTTCAAGTCCAACATATTCTTGATGAACTGTCCCCCCCTAAGTAATCCAATTTACAAAATTCCCACTAATGTTTACTACGGTATAATCACATTGACTAATGTATACCCATTAACCTTTATCCTTGAGTGGCCTCTGGGTCTTGGTAAGTGGTGATTCCTGTGTAAAAAAAAAAAGAAGAGAAATAAATAGTCTTTTTATATATATATATATATATATATATATATATATATATAATCATAAAAACCAATGACAGCAAAGAAATGTTTTCTTAAATTTCATTGGCTGTTGGAATTTCATTGGCTCAGCATTTTTTTTGCACCTTTCAGCGTTTTACATAAATTCTGACGATAGCACGGTCCTTATTCTACATAAGAACCAACTGTTCTTTCCATTATTACACAAAAATAAAAAAAGAAAATTAAAAAGAAGTCATTGGTGGTTTCTTGCTCAAGAGACCAAAAATTGTCCCAAGACAACACAAAAAGGATCATCCTTGTGTCACAGTACCAGTCTGGAAAATGAATGTATGTGTTAGTGTTGAGACGATTAACCTAAATCGGAAAAATTGGGACTTTTGGGGATATCGGAATCGGAAACATTGGTGACTATTTTTCGGTGAGCCCCCCCCCCCCCCCACCGATTCCTTTACTTACCATTTTTTTTTGTTTTTTTTTTTTCGAAACAAAATCTTCCACTGCACATAGTAATAATGAAATACTAAACATTTATTGATTTTCAACTACCAGTAAAACTAAAATCTATAATCTTTTACAAGTGTGTTTTTAAGTTTGAAAAAAAAAAAAAAATTGCACAGTTAACATGCGCTTCTACAGTAATCAGGAAAAATAACAATTTTCTATTTAAATATTTAGAGATTTATAAAAAAATCGGAATTGTTAATTAATGTTGGTGTACGGAAGATTAATCGGAATCAGGAAGTGGAAAAATCAGGACTTTTGGGGGTTATCGTAATCAGAAACAATGCTTATTTTCCAATGCCAAAAACGATTTTCTTAATTATTTTCTCATTTGATTTTGTTCAAAATAAAATCCTTCACTGCTGGTAGTAAAAATAATAAATATTTATTTTGAATTACAAGTAAAACTAAAATCTATAGATCACTTGCCCCGTCAAAAGTATTTTTTTACGTTTGAAAATATATTTGCACATTAAACGTGTGTTTTTATGGTAATCAGAAAAAAAATAGGTTTTCTAGTTAAATATTTAGATTTATAAAAAATCAGAATTGTTAATTGTATCGGAATCGGGAATTTAGTACAGAATCGTAATTTGCCTCGGAATTGGAATTTAATGCAGAATCGTTAATTGCATCGGAATTTAGTATGGAATCATTAATTGTATCAGAATCGGAAATTTACTACAGAATCGTTAATTGTATCGGAATCGGGAATTTAGTACGGAATCATTAATTGTATCAGAATTGGGAATTTAGTGCGGAATCGTTAATTGCATTGGAATCGTAATTTAGTATGGAATCGTTAATTGTATCAGAATCTTAATTTAGTATGGAATCATTAATTGTACCAGAATCGGAAATTTAGTACGGAATCATTAATTGTATCGAATTGGGAATTTAGTACAGAATCGTTAATTTTATCGGAATCGTAATTTAGTATGGAATCATTAATTGTTTTAGAATCGGGAATTTAGTGCAGAATCGTTAATTGTATCAGAATTGGGAATTTTGTACAGAATCGTTAATTTTATCAGAATTGGGAATTTTGTACAGAATCGTTAATTGTATCGGAATCGGAATTTAGTATGGAATCATTAATTGTATCAGAATTGGGAATTTAGTGCGGAATCGTTAATTGTATCGGAATTGGAAATTTAGTATATAATCGGTAATTGTATTGGAATCGGAGAAAAATACTGGAATCGTCACCTCATCAGTATGTGTGTCTAAAAGAAAAGAAAATGGTGATAAAATGGTTTGGCATCAAATAAGCCTAGAATGAGCGACTCTGCAGATGATTTTTGCAAAATATTTTTTTTTCCTTTAAAAAGTCATGCGCAATGTCATTAGAACTTGTCTGCAAGTTCTATGATTGGTGGTCAGGTTAAAGTTCTGTGGATTCTTCAGAAAAATTTTTTTTCAAATGTGTATCATACGTAAAAACAAAAAAAAAAAAAGAAACTAAAAAAAATGAATGCATCGTTTTTATCTTATAAAAGAAAAAAAAACAACAACAATAAAAAACGGATAAGTTTTTATGATGCATCCATCAAATCTGCGCATTTAGCCAATGTAAATACTGTTTCAAACTTGAGTGTCACCAATCGATCGATGGATATAGATTCTTCTTACAGCAATGCTTCGGTGCCTCTAAAGAAAGGAACATTACTGGTTCATGAAAAAAAAAAAAAAGTTTCAAAACTTGTGACAGACCTACGGAAATGATATTTTAAAACTGAAGGTGTGAGATTTTGCTGGTTGTCAAGTTAGTTGGTATTATGCACGTTGAGGGGGCACAAGTGCTATGTGTTCATCAGAGCACAGCCCATTTAAATACTGATAAAACAGACACAGGGATGTAATATTGCAGCAATTCGACAAAAATAAAAAGATCATATTTCCAAATTGAAGTGTAACAGGCTTAGACGATGGACACAGGCTAGGTTTGGATGATGGACGCGGACTAGGTTTAGATGATAGATTCGGGCTAAGTTTAGATGATAGATTCGGGCTAAGGTTAGATGATTGGTGCGGACTAAGTTTAGATGATTGGTGCGGACTAAGTTTAGATGATTGGTGCGGACTAAGTTTAGATGATTGGTGCGGACTAAGTTTAGATGATTGGTGCGGACTAAGTTTAGATGATTGGTGCGGACTAAGTTTAGATGATTGGTGCGGGCTAAGTTTACATGATTGGTGCGGACTAAGTTTACATGATTGGTGCGGACTAAGTTTAGATGATTGGTGCGGGCTAAGTTTAGATGATTGGTGCGGACTAAGTTTAGATGATTGGTGCGGGCTAAGTTTAGATGATTGGTGCGGACTAAGTTTAGATGATTGGTGCGGACTAAGTTTAGATGATTGGTGCGGACTAAGTTTAGATGATTGGTGCGGACTAAGTTTAGATGATTGGTGCGGACTAAGTTTAGATGATGTGTGCGGACTAAGTTTAGATGATGTGTGCGGACTAAGTTTAGATGATGTGTGCGGACTAAGTTTAGATGATGTGTGCGGACTAAGTTTAGATGATTGGTGCGGACTAAGTTTAGATGATTGGTGCGGGCTAAGTTTAGATGATTGGTGCGGGCTAAGTTTAGATGATGTGTGCGGGCTAAGTTTAGATGATGTGTGCGGGCTAAGTTTAGATGATGTGTGCGGGCTAAGTTTAGATGATGTGTGCGGGCTAAGTTTAGATGATGTGTGCGGGCTAAGTTTAGATGATGTGTGCGGACTAAGTTTAGATGATGTGTGCGGACTAAGTTTAGATGATGTGTGCGGACTAAGTTTAGATGATGTGTGCGGACTAAGTTTAGATGATGTGTGCGGACTAAGTTTAGATGATGTGTGCGGACTAAGTTTAGATGATGTACGCGAGCTCTAGTAGGAATGTATGTTATGAACATAAATATTTGGTTGAATGATTATTTCTTTTGTTAAAAATGCAGAACACTTATTTTATATTGATTTTTATTTTTCCACTGAAACGACAATGATTTGGTCGCACTGTAAAAACTAAAAAAAAAAAAAAATGAATAAATAAAAAAGTGTCTGCTATTTGCAGCAACATCCTTATGTTTGAAATGTCAAACTCTTTTGAACACAAATCATCTGTATTTTTTAATACTTCTGTGGGTGGCAACCGATCTTGTCTCCAACATAGCTGACTTTTTGTTGTTTTTTTTATTTTTACTGCTTTTTTTTTTTTTTTGTGATTTGTAAAACGGTAATCTTGACACCGTCCAATTAAATCCTATAATTCCTTATAGAAACCAGATTCTCTTCTCAAATGGTGCATCGCTTTTTTATTTATTTATTTTATTTATTTTTTTTTTCGATTTTGAATTTTTGAGATGAGGATTGATTAATCGTATTCTCTGGACTATTGTTCTCATCTTCAGTGTTATTTTCAAAATGTTTCAGCCGATGTAACCTCTGACCTTCTTCAAGTACATTTTGTCAAACTCAGGGCACTCTTTCTGCTGAACAGAACCCTTCATTTAATCCATAGGGGTAGCATTCTTTCGTTCCATCAGCCGTGACTAGGTAGAAGTGCTAAGTAATTCACAATTGTATTTTGCGTGTTGCTCACACTGAGGATTAAACCTTCAACCTCTAGAAGAGTGTAACTGAAGTTTACCAAGTACGTTATCTATTATGCCACATGTCCTTTTATCTGATTCTTCCGCTAACTAACGGTTCACCATTTTCCAAGGCTAAAAGCCACTCAAGGATATGAGTTAATGAGATTGTCCATTGGATGATATTTTTACAATTAAGTGATCTCTGATTTGACTTGCATGAGAACTCCTCGCGACTAACAAATAATAATGTATTTATTTACATGGCAATATATTTGACACCACAACCTTTTCAGAGTTATATGGTATTCAGAGAGAAACTTGACTACCTACTAGACACTATCCTCAACTATCTAAGCTCACTCTGTCCATGGGTTTGTCAGGAGAATCTGGCACGATACTTTTTCCTACAAGTAAACCCTGACTAAATATTCAAAACTACAAAGTATTCACAGCCCAAATAAAATCTCCTCTATATGGCTAGCCAACACCGGCTTTTGCGAGGAGAAATAGTGCACCTTCTCTGAGTGATGTTACTGCAAATAACAGTATGCAGCTAGATACTCCACCAGAGTAGATGAACTCTTGTCCTGAAATCCAGTAAAACCAAGAGACCACAATAAAGATATACCTTAACATATTGAAATGGTCAATTGCAGAAAAGAAAATTATGTCCCAATTTTCTTACCAACTCCCTGTTTGAGATGTAAATGAGAACTTTAATGGAGATATTCGAATATCTATAGATCACGTATAGAGATCAAGTGTTAGCCCCAGGAAGAGGGCACCTTGATTTTTGAGAAGTTTGGCCGAAGAAAAAATGAAACCAAGAAGTATAGTCATTTAAATCTAGATATATTCACATGAGTATGCATCGCTAGATTTGTTAAAACAGTACAGTAGTTCCGATGTGGTAGAGATGACACCTGAGAGGGAGAACCTGAATAATGTGCGCAACAGAAAAACAAATTTTTCATGTTATTTTCTACAAATGGTGACGAATGGATTAAATATGGCTCTACAACATGATTTTTATCCTCAGGCCCCCAAAATCAACAGATAAGACCATTCCTGTAATGATCTGGTCCCCGTTGATTTTGCAGTACAAGTTTAGTTCTGTGCAGTTCTAGGAGGTCCACTCTCCCAAACCTTGCCTTCTCTCTTTGAGAAGGGGTTAGTTTATTGCTAATCGCCAGAGGCACCCTTACCAGGGAATGCAGACGGGGATGCCCAGGCACTTTTTGCAGGTCAGAGTGTCTCCCAGGGTGCTAACGTCTCAATCCCACTTTCTGATCCTAGTATCTAAGTTCTTGCAGTGGGAGAGAACTAAAAACCCTACAACATGCGTAGCATCAGTCGATGTTACTATGGGCTTGTTTGATACAGCTTGGTCTTATCCCAACCTCTTGGAAGAGTTATTTTTCCATACCTAGAATCGACATACTATCTTCTGAGTGATGTTAATCTATAATTTGTATTTTTTAAATATTAATAGTTCACTATTTACCAAGGACAAAAGCCACTACAGGGTAATGAGTACTGATGCAGATTTATTTTCTGCAAATGATGAAGAATGGAGTAAATATGGCTTTAAAACATGAACAGCATCAGTCGATGTTATCATGGGTCCGTTTGATACAGCTTAAATGTCTTACCTCTATAGCAGTCGTAATAATACATAATGAACTACAACGAACAATTGAATTTCACCAACAACATTAATAAACAGTTCAGAACTATGCCTGATAACATGTGCACACACACACACACACACACACACACACATGCTCTTACGGTTTTTCCACTGTTCAGAATAAATATATTGTTTGTATATATGTAAATCGGTCATTTGTTGTCTCATTTTAATGTTGGAGTTAAGCACATGCTTATTTATCTTCTTCAGATATATTGTAATCATTTTAGAAATAAAATATTCTTACCAATATTTTATACAGTGTAAAAGCGTTATAATTCAATGTGATTTGGATTATATATCAACAAATACCACACATGTATTGAAGTTTCTTGTTGATATTGATATTCTGACAATACTTCTCTACAATTATTGTAATGCTATGTGATTTTTATACATTGTAATGCAATGTAATTTGGATTATACTTCAGCAAATGCCACAAATATCTAACAATAATTAATGCAATGTGATTTTGCATTTATTTCAACAAATACATTGTATACGTTGGAGTTTCTGGCACTTATCATAACTATCTGACAGTACTTCTCTACTATTATTGTAATGCCATGTGATTAGGCTTTACTTTCAACAAATACTATATAATATAAATATATTGAAGTTTCTGGTGAATGATGAAGAATGGAGTAAATGTGTCTCTACAACTTGAGTCGCATCAGTCGACTTTACCATGGGAGTGTTTGATACAGCTTATTGAACAATTCAAAACTATGCCTATTCACGCACACACATACACACTCTTATGTTTTTCCATAGTTCATAATAAATATATTATTTGTATATATGTAAATCGGTCCAATGTTGTCTCATTCTAATGTCGGCGTCAAGGACATGCATATTTTTTTTTTTTTATCTGATTCTTCCAAATGTCTTTGCAGTCGGTTCATAAAACATTTTTCACGTCTCTCGATTCCAACTTCTTGGAAGAATTATTTTTTCATGCCATATCTCTTGAGTATGATGTTAATTTATATCTTGTTCTTTGTTTTCAATACTAATGAGTCACCTCACCATTTATTAAGGTCAAAGCCACTCAAGGATAAGGGTAGTGACATTAGTAAGGACTGTGTGGTGGTCGGAATTTACCTTGTAGTCTATGTAAAATGCCAGAAAGTGAGGAATTAACGTTTTGTGATTTTTCTTTTAGTATGCTAACCCTGGCCAATTTTTTCGCTGGAAAATATATTATTATTGTTATTATGAATGATATTATTATATTATTATGAATGATATTATTATATTATTATGAATAATATTATCATAATGTTATTATGAATAATATTATTATAATGTTATTATGAATATAATTCAATGAAAAATTAATTGAATGCATGAAAACAATATTCTTTTTGTTGTTACAAAGAAAATACGATGAATTACTACACAATTTTAGAAAATTCAAATTCAAATCAAGAAAAATATTTAATGAGTTTTTTTTTTTCTTTTCTTTCAGGTGATATGCGTGAAACAGAGTTGGAAGGAGTAAAAACTTGAATTCACGGTAAGACTTTTTTATTTTTCAAATTTGGAAGTCTAAATAGTTTTTACGAAATTTATGTCTAATTTTGCCCTTGCTCTGGATAAATAATATTTAAAGATTAAAAGAAAAGTATTGGCTTTTTAAAGACTGACTGGGCCACGTTTCGTCAAACACGGTGATTGGTTTATCAACTATTTCCAATGTTATCTATTATGCAAACGAGAGAGGAATGACCTACATTATTATTTAATAGATTGAAACTAGAGAGAGGAATGGGCGCGGCATAGGTGGAACAGTGTTGAGAAAGAGGTGTGGAAATGCCAGGAAGAAGGAGAGATATGGATTTAGAGAGATAGAATTTTAGCCTGCTAATCTATATAATTATAAAACTGGACTGTCCAGGCGTTCTTGCCTGCTTGAATCTTGTATTATAATAAAGTTGTATTCCTGTCTGTTTGTTTGTTTCTTTGTTCACAATTTTGGTTAATCTAAAAGTGAAAGTGTTTGTGTCTGTCTGTCTGTGTAGATTTCCCTACGCAATAACTGTCAATTTTCAATCTACAGACTCGAAATTTGATATACAGGGTATTGAGATTTGGGAAAATCTTTGTAATCGGTTTTCGGCCAGAAATTTGGCTGTTAAGGGGTCGAGAACTCTACGAAACACCTCCACCAATTTTGGGTCTAAACACTTGAAATTTTAGATATAGGTTCCTTGGACATGGATCTAACTTAATAACTTGATTTGAATCCAAAAGAATAAATGTTAAGGAATCATAATAGGGGTCAAAGTTTAAAAAATTGACCTCTTTTTTTTTTTTTTTCTCAAACACCCGGGCAACGCTGGGCTCCCAGGCTAGTATATACAAAAGGTATACTGTTTCACAAATAAATTTTAATAACAGACTTGGTTCAGCGATGTTGGTTGGCGTTCATCCACGAAGCAATAGGTTGATGAAGATGCTTGGGAGGCTAGCTAAAGATGTGATTACAAACCATCAAAGCTGATGTTAAACATAGCTCTGGTCCACAGTTATATGGTGTTTGTTGCCCATAACTGTCTGGGTCACTATAGACTATCATGCATGTGTATTATTTCCAGGAAACAATATGTTGTATGCCTCAGTTGCAAAGTAGACAAAAAATAGAAAAGAACTTCAACTCACTTTTTTGGTTCTCCGGGGGGTTACTATGTTTTAGAACTTTTTATATACTCCCTAGATTATAATATCTACGATTTGCGAACAGTGATCGTCTATATCTTTTATTATTTATCTATTTTATTATTATTATTATTATTTATCATTGACTTTTACAAAATTCATGCTATTTTGTTCTGTACAGTGTTTGTTCAGCTTTTTCGTATAAATAAAGCGAAAGTCACAGAAGCAATTAGCTTTGATCAATGTGGGGGAAAAACCTTCATATCAGACAATTGCTATTCATTTGAGAGTTCCCCTTTTTCGGGGGAGATTGGTTTCCCCAACATCGTAAGGAAACAAATCTGCGGAAAGCTGAACATTCCAAAAATTTGATTAAGAAATTTATATTTTTATAAAATGAGGCATTTTACACTTGATCAAAATTATAAGACCAGGGCTATAAATTGTTTTTTTTTTTTTTTTTTTTAGTTTTTTTTTTTTAGATTAGTAATCACTGCATAAAGGTGTCACAATGCCTAAAGCAAGTAATTTACCATTTGGTTTAAAGTATTAAAGGTTTAAAGTATTTTACATGCTGGCATGTGTTGGACAGCTTTAAGAAATTGACCTCTAAAGTAATTTATCTCTGGCCGGGTTTTTATTTATCCTTCTTTCCATCAAGTCCATTATTTTCATTTACAGTAATATTTTCCTTGGTCTTCCACTGTAAACTAACCCTGCTATCTCCACTGTTCTACATCTACTAATCCAAGAATACTCATCCATTCTCTCAATGTGACCATACCATAGAAGTCTTCTGTTCTGCACACACAAAAAGGTGTACAATTGGTATTTTTTGGGTTGAAATCAATTAATCTAACTTATTGTTTCTGAGTTTAAAGTAGTTAGCTCCTCTTACATCAAGTGGCTTCATGCCTTGTCGTGAGCTATCCCAATAAAGAAAAACTCCCCTTCTACTCTCCAGATTTAATCTTCCTCTGAGATCATCAGACCTAAACCTCTCTTTGATGTATGTTACACATCCATTATATCATTTCTAACCATGCAACACATGTCCTCAACTCTCACTGGCCAGGTTTCACTTCCATAAATCATCACACTGTGTTCAAATGCCTGATAGGCTCTTTCCTTGGTCGACCATTGGTAACAAAAAGCAAATGAAAAAAAATTTTTTTCTTCCAGTAAGAATTAGTTTTTATTTCGTTCTGCTGGAACCGTTTCATTTGAATAGTATCTGGTCAGCATAACGGATGTGATTCGACATCGTTCATCAGATCGGAAAAATATGAGTACCGATTGTAATTTTACGTGATTATCGGAAAAAATTCAGACATACTTTATTTCCAGGGGGGATTTAAAAAAGAATATTAATGGCGGAGGTAGGCATAATAATTAAATATTTGAACAGAGCGATATTATAAAACTAGCATGACCCGTGGAAATTCCACAGAATGGAAAATATATTTAATCAACAATATGTTTTGATAAAGCTGATATTTTTTTTTTTAGGGGGGGCCCAAAACTAATACCACGCAGCAAACATGAGTTTAATTAACATTTGTATGAAAATAGTGTCCATTATATTTTAAATATAGAACTGACCCAAATGAGATGAATCATTAAGTACTAATAAATACTCAGTAAATAATATTGTGCTACATAGTTCAATACAAATAATTAAATCACATTGTAAGAGACAATTTTTAATTTAGTCCTCAGACCAGCAGCTCTTGGCAGACAATGTTATTCTTTGATTTACCCTGTTTTTTTTTTGTTTTTTTTTTAATGTTCCTTTTTTTTGTTTTTCCAAGTTGGCCTTTTTAAGGTCAAATTTTAAGAATTTGGCCTTTTTTGAAGCAGTTTGGCTTTCAAAAATTGTATTTGGCCTTTTTCAAAGCATAACGTAAAAGCTAAGGAAGAAGCATGCAGAATATTATATATATGACTAGATGACAAAATCATCTGACAAAACCAAGAAAATGATAATATAATGAAAATGAAAAATATTTGTGGGTTTTTGAGATGAGGAACGACCGTTCGTATTTGTATTAATCGGACTACTGTTCTCCTCTTGAGTGTTGTTTTCACAGCGTCGGTTGATGTAACCTCTGACCTATCTTGTCAAACTAAGTAATCTGCATGGAATTTCGAATGGAACAGTTCATTTAATCCACAGAGGCAGCATGCTCTCGTTCCGTCAGCTACAGCTGGATAGAAGTCCTGAGTAATTTGCGACACTCGAAAAAAAATTGCGAATTATTTAGGACTTCCATCCAGTCATGGCTGACGACATGAGAGAATGCTATTGTGATCCAGATAGAACATGAACGTTTATAGAAATCTTGCATTGACCTGAAAATGACATATCATCAATTTGTGCATGTGTGAAACCAAAATGCGGAATTGCATAATAGGTGTATCTTGTCGAACTCAGGAATCTGCATGGAATTTCGAGCCAAACCTTTTATTTAATCCACAGAGATAGCATGCTCTTGTTCCGTCGGCCATGACTGAAAAGAAGTCCTAAGTAACTTGCACTTATATTCTAAGTATCGCCTGCACTGAGGATTGAAACCTTTAACCTCCAGAAGAGTGTCACTTGCAACTTAATTTTACCAAGTACTTTATTTGTTACGCCATGGACCCTTGGATGAAATAAAGGGTTCTGTTCATAATTTGGTGCAAATTCCTGAGTTCGACATAAAGATTTCCGAGTTCAACAAGATACACCAGAAGAAGACCGAAGGTTACATTGGCTGAAATGTTGTAAAAATAAGATTCAAGATAAAAGCAGTAGTCCGAATAATCCAAGTAATACGAATAAAATTGACATTGTGAATGATGGTAATAACGTAATGATCAAACGGCCATATACAGCTATATCTTCTCTCCATATATAATATAAATCTCACCTGTTTGTTTTAATGTATGTATCTGTTTGTATGTTTGCCTAAAACTTTTAGCAGGCGACGCATTTTCACAAGATCGGTATTGTTTTGAAGCTCGACCTTTCGGATGACAAATATTAAAAAAATTGTCCAAAAACATTTATTCCTTCACCCTCAACTGGGCACTTTTCTACGAGAAGGGGGTCGCTTTTTTTTTTGCTGATATTTTCGATTGTCTAGCCTTAATTTAAACCTTCGTCACTTCCAGTTTGGCAATGGATACAACGGCAAAGATGTCACATTTTTTTTTTCACATTCTTTTCCTCTTTTTTTTTTTTTCCCCCTCAACACACACCTCCAAACATCCGGGCAACGCCGGGCAAGTATATATACATAGAGAGAGAGAGAGAGAGAGAGAGAGAGAGAGAGAGAGATAAAGTACTAATAATAGCAGGGGGTGATAAGTAGTATAATTGATTAATCCAAATTGTATAAATACAATGCCGGGCGGCTTGATAGTTGTTGAATGAAATAGTATTTTGAGCATTTACGGGGTGTTCCAAATGTCTTGGGAACATTTTGACATTGAATATTGCAAGAAATATTAAGGATATAAAAACGCATCTGGTATATTCATTTAAGTGTATCTTACGATCGAGCAACGCCGGGTGGCCTGCTAGTATATATATATATATATATATATATATATATATATATATATAAAGCTCAAAATACTCTTTTCCTTTCATTTTTGCAGAGACTTAAATACATTTTTAATGTCACCGCTTATCAAGGCCTTAAAGTCACTCGAGGATAAGGGTTAATAATTGTTTATATTCTGCTGTCGTTGCATACAGCAATACTGAAGTAGGAATATATATAATTTTTATTTGTCTTACATAAGTATTAGTATGTCGCTGCACATTCATGAGCGTGTTTCGGTCAGCCAGTTACAAGTAACTAGAGACCTCTTCAGGCGATATTGCTTATACAGAAGTAGAATCAGACTCTACTTTTGTATTAGCAAGAATGTGGCAAGCTGGCCTCATGGTTATCATACTTGACACATTGTCTTTAGGTTTTGATTTTGATCTAAGCTTGAGTATTTTTTTTTTTTTTTACCTACAAGAAGTGAAGTGTTTAGAAAAAAATATAATACTCAAAGTCAATAGAGAATTGTCTGTATAATAATAAATACTTAATCTGCATGAATTAAAATGTCATATTCAAGCATATCTTATGACCGGACAATGCCAGGCGGCTTGATAGTTGTTGAATAAAATAATATTTTCAGCATTTATGGGGTGTTCCAAATGTCTTGGGAACATTTTGACATTGAATATTGCAAGAAATATTAAGGATATAAAAACGTATCTGGTATACCCAGAAACCTTGTAATCTCAAGTTTTTCATAGAATGTTGAAAGATGTCCAATGTGAACACCATTGGTGACATGACCCACATCAAGCTGATAGTCCAATTGTTGCCACATGCGTCCCAGTATTGTAATTGTCACAACACCTGTTATTCGGGCCTTCAACTAGTTCATGTCTCTTTGAATAAGAGGCATATAGACCAGTCCTTTCACAAATCCTCACAAAAAACAAAACGAAATGTGAGATCTGGAGATCTGGGAGACCAGGGCATGAGATTGTGATCATCCTGCCCGGATTGTCCAATCCATCTGTCTGGTAGTGTCGTGTTCAGAAACTGTTTAACTCTGAGGCTCCAGTGTGGTGGCGTCCCATCCTGTTGGAAAATGAAGTCGTCAGACTCTTTTTCACTCGAACAGATATGAGGACTTGAAATGTTCCCAAGACTTTTGGAACAACCTGTATTATAAAAGCTAAATTAAAAAAAAATATTTGTGAAAGTCAACATGATTCCTATCAGAGCACACAAATTTGGCGGAAAATGTTTTTTCTTAGAAACCTTTTCTTAGTTTTTGTTTTCAATCTTCTGTCCGTTTAATTGAAATAATTCCCCCTCCTGCTCCACACGCACCCGCGCTCACACACACAAAAAAATGATTGATGGTTGTCATAGGGACGAGTCAGGTGTCACAAGTCTGGGAAGAAAAGTGGCAGGTCTCAATTGTAGGTTTCTTACCTGTATTTTGTCTCTTGTTTAGCCAGGTAAGTCAAATGAACTGGCCACCCTTACTGCCTGCTCTCTTTAACATACCCTGACTCACCATTCACCGTCTCACCCCAGGGTGTTTGCCTAGAGACAGCTATTAGTTTGATCGAATCTTAATAATAAAAATAATATTAATGTATACAAGGGTCGTTCAAAAAAGTAAAGATAAGTATTTTTTATTTTTTTTTTATTAAAAAAAGTTGAAGAGCTATAAAGACGGGAATAGTACCATTAAAACGAGTGACATTTGTACTCCAGAATTTTTTTTTCTACATAGTCACCACCATTTTGATTGCACTTTTGTCAGGAATTTAATGATGCATCTCTGTTTCTGACACATGTCTTAGTCTCACACTGTTAATATCCTCAACAAAGAGATGAAACTTTTAGGTCATGAATGCACAAGTTCAGTCATCATAACTATGTAATTTGCAATTCCCTTTAATCCATTTGGGTGGAACTAAAAATATAGGATGTATTTGGGGGAGGGGGCGCCTCTTGTATGTCTATATAGATAGCTATAATATAAATCTCACCTGTCTGTTTAAATGTATGTATGTTTGTATGTCTGCCTAGAACTTTTAACAGAGGCCTCCGATTTCCACGAGGTCAGGATCATTTTGAAGCTCGACCCTTCGGATGACAAATATCAAAAAATTGGCTAAAAACATTAATTCCTTCACCCTCAACTAGGCACTATTCTACAGAGGGGAGTCGTTTTTTTTCACCGATATTTCAAAAGTCATCCCCTCTTTTCGATTGACTAGCCTTAATTTAAACCTTTGCCACTTCAGGTTTGACAATGGATGCAACGGCAAAGACGTCATGTTTTTTTTTTGTCTTGTTCTTTTCCTCCTCCACGGTACAGGTCCGAGGCTGCCTGCCTACTACCACTTTCCTTTTTCTTTTTTTTTTTTTTTTTTTTGCTCAATACACATTTCCAAACATCTGGGCAACGCCGGGCACCCAGGCTAGTATAAACTAAAATAAGAGTTGAAGCACTTAATTTAAAGTATTTATTCTTTTGCTTCAGTTATTGTCCATTGTTAGGCATCGTTGCCTTTCCCTTTGCTTTATTTTAATGAAGTGTTCATAATCTATATAAAAGGCAAAATGCGCGCACGAGTTTTTGTATGCCCAGGAAAGGTTTCTTCTCGGGAAGGGGGGGGTAACTATCGCTTAGAACTTCTTATATACCGTATATGCTTAAATTGCGAACGCAGGGCGCTGCTATATTTATTTATATCGAGTTTTACACGATTCTTGCTATTTCAGCCCCTTTTTTGTTGATTCGGCTTTTTTGTATAAAAGCGAAACTGATGTGAAACTAAGGCGCGGTTCTCGGCTTACGGGCCGGGAGCGTCCAGAAAGCGATAGACGTTTGGTCAATGTCGGTTTTACCGTCACAACTGCTTTCATTTGGATACTCCCCTATTAATGGGGAGCTGGGTTTCCGCAACATGTTGGGGAAACAAAACAAGTTGGGTAAAAAAAACAAAGCTAAAAGAACTATCCCGCTGTTAAAATTAAGCGCAGAATTTCATTACTTTTGGCCTAATTAGATTCGCCACGCATCTGCCATTTATAAACGTTAAATTGAAATTTCGTGGGCAAGCGGGTAATTTACCAAGTTTTTCACCTCAATGTTTCAGGTTCGATCCTACCTACCAAAACATTTTTATTTTATATTTTTTTATATTTTACTTTTTCTTTTTACATCAAGTTCGCTGGGTTTTTTTTTTTTTTTTTTTTTTTTTTTTTCGATTTTTTAAATGAAGTTAACATAGGGTTTGGATCTAAACTCCCCCGCTCACCTCCCCAACACACTGACCTACAAAAAGCTTTTTTCACTGTGTTTTTATTTTTTTTTGTTTTTGTTTATTTTTTTTAATATTTGTTTTCGAGCTTACCTTCCTACCAACACTTTTTTTCTTTTTTGATCCCCCCTCCTCAACGCACACACCTACAAACACCCGGTCAATACCGGGTACTCCTGCTAGTCTATAATATAAAAGGCTTATTTCGGCCACTTTTATCTTACGATTACAACAAAATTTGCGCTGTGAATTCGTTTGCTGCTGCTACTAGTATGGCGTAAGATTGGAGTTAGAAAAACCACCTTCAATTTTTTAAACACTTATTTTCGACTTATCAAAAGTCCCTGGCTTCCTGGCTTTATGGTATGTCAATAGACTATTAACCTCCAGGCTTCATGTTCGAGCCTACCTCCATTCCAAAACCTTTTTCGCTGTTTTTTTTTTTTTTTTCGTTTTTTTGATTCGAGCCTTCTTTTTTGATCTAACTACACACACGGGTACCCCCGTCCCTTGCCCCCCCCCCCGAATCTGGTTCGAGCCTACCGCTCTCCCAAAACTTTTTTTTGCTGTTTTTATTTTTTGTTTTTGTTTTTTTAATATTTGTTTTCGTGCCTACCTTCCTACCAACACTTTTTTTCTTTTTTTTTGTCCCCCCCCTCAACACACACCTACAAACACCCGGGCAACGCCGGGTACTCCCGCTAGCAATAAAATACATTGAAAATATTAGTTTAAGAAGTCAGTTTAACAGAAGTTATTTAAAAAAAAAAATAAGCAAACATTTATTTGTTTATAAATCAAACTCTTCAATATCATTTTATATGTAGTATGCCTTACACATGTTTTCTTAAATAGTGGAATGCCATTAAAATAACTTTTATATGGCATGAAAAAAGGATTTGAAGAAGAAAAAGATAAAAGAAAATGGTGGTATGGAAAGCCTACAAAAACATTAGTGTTGGGTTGATTAATCGGAAAAATCAGAACTATTGTGGGTATCGGAATTTTCCAATGCTAAAAATGATTCCTTTAATTATCCTTTTTATTTGATTTTGTTTCAAACAAAATCTTCTACAATTAGTCATGATAAATATTTATTGATTTTAAACTACCTTTAAAACTAAAATCTATAGATCACCCCCACGCACACACACATACAAGTGTGTGTTTATGTTTGAGAAAATATACGCATATTCAACATTACAGTTTTTACAATAATTGGGACAAAACAACTTTATTTAAAGATTTATAAAGAATCAGAATCGGTAATTGTATCAGAATCACGAAAAAGATAGGAACCGTCCCATCATTAATATATATATATATAAATATATATATATATATATATATATATATATATATATAATAAAATTTAGAGCACTTAATTTAAAGTGTTTATTCCTTTGTTAAAGTTAGGGTGTCCATTATTAGGTACCTTTGCCCTCTCCTCTTTTTCCTCATCATTGTTGAGTTAAATGTGTCATCCATGACCTGATAAAATTTCAGAAATGCTTGTCCTCCAGAATTCTAATTTTATTTATTTATTTTTTTTTTTTCAAAATAAAAATTGATTTTTTTTTTTCTCCATTCAAATAAAGCTTCGGGATTTGACAACGTTTTTAATCACCGTGAAGCCAGATGATGGCCAAATGGTTAGAAGCGGCAACTGTGGTCTAGTTGGTCGAGTAGTGGGTTTTCTTAAAATTCAATTATAAACCACATGCTAGCTTCGTCAGCCATATTTTGATTTGTAGGTCTTTTATAATAGGAAGTGTTCGTTTCCTTATAAAAAAACTTGCAGATTGACCTCATTCATTGAATGGCTTTAGATTAAAACATAAGAAAAGTCAGCATTTTGTGCCTGAGTTTGCTCCTCAGGCGATTAGCAATAAACTAACCCTTTCTCAACGAGAGAAGGCAAGGCCTGGGAGGATAGACCTCCTAGAACTGCACAGAACTAAACTCCCACCGTAAAATAAGCAAGGATCAGGTCATTATAGGAATGGTCTAATCTCTGTTGATTTTGGGGGTCTGGGTTTCCACATGATTTCTTTGTTATAATACACACACACACACACACACACACACACACACACACACACACATGTACATAAATTATTATTAGAGATAATCACCGTAAGAATTGAAACAAACTCTTTGGACCTGTAGAGAAATGATTCATAAATTGTAACGTCAATAATTTTAATTTTAAGTGAAACAATGAATGAGAATCCACATTGGAGTCAGTTTTAATTCGATTAGCAATTTTTATTTGTCAGCATTAAATCGAATATGGTGGTGGTGGTGATTGTCTCCAACCAAAAATCATGTCTGACCCTTCGGTTTCGACTTACAACACAGATTGACTCAACTCAAAAAGCACTAAAAAAAAAAAAATCCAGAGTTGTTAAAAAAAGTCAAAATGATCGGTTAATGAGTTCAGAATGAATTCTTTATGCGCAAATATACAAACATATACGATGATGACGATGGTTGGCTATAATCAAAATTACATCCGGTTGTTCAGCTTTGCCTACAATGCAGATTGCCTAAAAAAAAAACAAAAAACATAGTTCACTATGAAACAAAACTACTTTTGATATGTGAGGTTAATCTTAGTCTGCGAGAATGGCGTCATCTGTACGGATTGAATACATTGCACGTCGGAATGGTATTCTGCAAGAGCCTTCGTAACATTCGTTCTGCTGTGACGCTGTTTCATGTCTAGAAGGCAAGATTTTCTGCCATCGACAAAAATCTCCAAGCCCAAGTGGTGGCCTGCATTCTGCACTCAACGTTTGGCGGCATAAACAGAAATATTACCTATATTTCGGCTTCATATGACTTATTTATTCTGAACACATACATATTTGGATGTAAGATTTATTACACATGCACAGACATAGACATATATATATATAATTATGTTATCAAAGAGTAAATCTTTAACAGAGCCAAACTTATCAAGAAAAGAAAAGCTCAACACTATTAAGGGGAGCAGAAAACAATAATATTAAATGAAAGATGAGCAATAAAAGTTATAACTTTATTATATAATCAGAGCAATAAAGAAAAGAGAAATTTCAGAAAAGAAACCTCTTTAGGCCATGGCATTTCGAAGCTAAATGCTTCTCATCAGAAGAGGAAAAGGGAAAAAATCATATAAAATGCAAATAGAGGGGGGGGGGAATCTGGTTTACTGACATTTAGAAATGAATTGAGAATGACGGAACAGGATAAAATGGTAAATAGTAATTAAAAGTAGGTATAAAAATATAAGGGTGAATCGGAAGAGTAGTATATATGTAGGTAATATTTTAAAAAAATATATAGTCAACTATGAAATAATTGGGATCATTAAAGAGCCAAAACTAAAAGAAGAAAGGAAAAAAATAAGTATTTATTATGAATTTTAATATTATTGTTTATTCCTCTTAATAGTGTTGAAGCGTAGTATATATGTAGGTAATATTTAAAACAAAAAAAAACGTAGTATATATGTAGGTAATATTTAAAACAAAAAAAGCGTAGTATATATGTAGGTAATATTTAAAACAAAAAAAACGTAGTATATATGTAGGTAATATTTAAAACAAAAAAAAACGTAGTATATATGTAGGTAATATTTAAAACAAAACAAAAGCGTAGTATATATGTAGGTAATATTTAAAACAAAAAAAAAGCGTAGTATATATGTAGGTAATATTTAAAAAACAAAAAAAAGCGTAGTATATATGTAGGTAATATTTAAAACAAAAAAAAAAGCGTAGTATATATGTAGGTAATATTTAAAAAAAAAGCGTAGTATATATGTAGGTAATATTTAAAACAAAAAAAAGCGTAGTATATATGTAGGTAATGTTTAAAAAAATATCTACCCTTTAATCCTGTTTTTACATTCTCATCTAAAGGTAATTAAACCATTTTTTTTTCTGTATTTGCTTTTTGTATAATTCTAGCCCTTCTCCTCTTCTGATGAGAAACATTAAGCTTCGAAATGCCATGACTTAAAGAGGTTTTATCTTAAATTTCCCCTTAACTTTTCCTTATTGCTCTGATATAGTAAAATTATATATAACTTTTATTCCTCATCTTTCACTTAATATTATATGTAAATTTCTTGTTGATTTTTTTTTTAAACGATAATACAGTTAGTTAGCGTCTTCACCTTGAAGATCCTTTTCTTAGAAAATTGTCCGTATTTTATTTGCACGTACACAAATAATATTTTCATTTATTTTTATCATTTTTAAAACGGTAATGCATGTTTTCAGGTACTACCTCTCCTCAGCGTAACTTGACTATCTCTCTAGGAATTGAACCCAAGTCCATATGTATTACAATCCGATGCTTTGTCTGTTGCATTATGGAGTCCTAGATAATTTTACTGTTTTTATCGTTTATAAACTTATGTACATTTTTTGTTGATTTTTTAAATGATAATATAGTTAAGTAGTGTCTTCACCCATATATATATATATATGTATATATATATTTTATTTTTTTATGTAAATATAGTCATATCTTGCTACGATGTGCAGACCGTTTCAATCCTATTAGATATCATCAGGCAAGAAAAATTTTTCTTGCCTGATGATATCTAATAGGATTGAAACGGTCTGCACATCGTAGCAAGATATGACTATATTTACATAAAAAAATATATAACTTGCTCTCTTACGATTGAGTACTATCAACGCCCTTTGTTGAAATTCAATTATTTTCAATTTTTGGATACCTTCCCACCAAAAAACTATATATATATATATATATATATATATATATATATATATATTCCAGGTTAACATTGTTCAGAGGTGAAACATCCAATGAATTTGACGAGGTTTATACAAAAGTGCTCAATACCAAAGTGGAGCAAGATTAAGCCCGGTTATTTTAACTTTTAATGTATTTTATTTTTTACTAGCCTGGGTGCCTGGCATTGCCCGGGTGTTTGAAGGTGTGTGTTGAGCAAAAAAAAAAAAAAAAAAAAAAAAAGTGGTAGGCAGGCTTGATCCCATACCACGAAGAAAAAAAAAGAATGTGATGTGTTTGCTGTTGCGCCCATCACTAAACCAGAAGTGACGTAGGTTTAAATTAAGATTAGACAGTCGAAAAGAGGGGATGACTTTTGAAATATCGGTGAAAAAAACGACTCCTCTCTGTAGAAAAGTGCCCAGTTGAAGGTGAAGGAATTAATGTTTTTGGCCAATTTTTCGATATTTTTCGTCCGAACGGTCGAGCTTCAAAATGATCCTGACCTCGTGGAAATCGGAGGCCTCTGTTAAAAGTTTTAGGCAGACATACATACATACAAACATACATACATTTAAACAGACAGGTGAAATTTATATTATAGCTATCTATATATACATACAAGGGGCGACCTCCCACCACCACCACCACCAAAAAAAAAAATACATCCTATATTTTTTGTTCCACCCAAATGGATTAGAGGGAATTGCAAATTGCATAGTTATGATGACTGAACTTGTGCATTCATGACCTACAGGTTTTATCTGCTTGTTGAGGATATTAAAGCTGTGAGACTAAGTAAAAGTGCAATATACTAGCGGGGGTGCCTGGCGATGCCCGGGTGTTTGTAGGTGTAAAAAAAAAGTTTTGGTAGGCAAGTAGTCTCTAATCCGAATCCTTGAGGCAAAAGCGAAAAAAAAGAGCCTGACAACTTACCACACAGCCAAGAAGGCAGAGATGTGAGAATGGTTTAAATTAAACGATTAAAAAGTTAACTGACATGTGCGTAAATTTAATGAAGTCGAACATCACGCCATAGGGGAATGTCCAAATGAATAGCAGTTGTTTGATATGACCATTTTCACCGCATTGATCTAAGCTGATTGCTTTCTGGACGTCCCCGGCAGGGAAGCCGAGGAACTGTCTTCACTCCATCAGTTTCACTTTATTTATACTAAAGAGCCGAACAAACACGTGACAGACACTACTAATAGTAACAATAAAATAATAAATATTTATTGATTTAAACTTCCAATAAAACTAAAATTTATAGATCACCCCCTCCCACACACACTCACAAGTGTATTCATACGTTTGAGAAAATATATGTACATTTAAGATGTGTTTTTATGGTAATCTGGACAAAGTAACCATAGTTAAATATTGAAAGATTTATAAAGAATCAGAAGCTGTAACTT
>NC_136506.1:83937263-84062263 GCF_053919585.1 Euprymna scolopes | reverse complement strand
TTTTTATCGTCCTTCCCTTTGACGTCACTTCTTATGCATTTACGTACGTGCATCCGTGCTATGTTACAGTCTTCGGGACAAGATCAAAGTGTAGTATCTGTTCTTCAGATGCTGCACTTCTATTTCTTGTTCTCTTTCGGTGGAGGAGAAATCCTTCACGACTGAGACAATTTTTATTTTTGTACCTTTTCTCCACGTTAAAAAACGATCCTGGTGTCTAACTCTGTCCTGTGGGGAGGCATAGTAAATAGGTACAGTAACTCATTAATAATAATAATAATAATACAGTGCCCACCTCCCAAAAATGAAATGTTAATTTTTGCAATCTTTTTTGATATAATATGAGGGTATGTGTAAAGAAAATTGGAAGGTTCTACTTATAGACACTAGCAATAGGAACTGGCCAATCAAATGGAGCCACATTCTGCTGGCAACCAATCAGAAACCGGAATTGCTCCATAAAAGTATTGAATATTTTAGAATTCACCGCACATAATTTTTTCATATCCGCACTAGAAATATCTTTGCCGGCAAAATTTTGAAGTTCCAGACTTATACAGATCAGCTTTCCACCAAAAACTATTTTTCATCTCCAGGACTTATACAGATTAGCTACCCATCGGAAACTCTCCTGAACTTAAACATGGCTTTCAATTCAAGACTAATCCTGGGAAGATGATATTGTGAGGGATAAACATATACTTTATTCTCCCCCGCCCTCAAAAAAAAATAATGATGTCTGGGAGGAATGTATGATGACGAGTGAAAATATACTTCACTACCTCACAAAGTAGGAGGTAAAGCTTGGGAGGATTTACTCCATCACTTTCCTCCCCTCCAAAAAAAATGAAGCTGGTAATGCTTGATCAGTCTATATAACAATAGAATAGATACCCTCCTCTAAAATAGAGGTGATAATGCCAGGGAAAATCCCTCTCCTAAGAGAAGTTGATGCCGACTCCTCCTGGATTTTCATTATTAACTAGATTGCGGCTTGATGCCAAATTAGTCTGCCATCAATTGGAGTTCCAGATGGCATAGCATTAATAATGCCGTTTCTGCCACCATGAGGAAGGGATGTGGAATTGTTGCTGCTGCTGATTTTAATTTTGGTATTTTGTATCCGCCTTTTAGTTGTGACAACTAAGATACTATAAAGTGTGTGTATATATATATATATATATATATATATATATATATATATATATGGGACGCCATGGCACAATCACAAGAAGATCTTATAGACACATTCTTACATCCCTACAAGATGTTCTCTCTGGTGCTTATGGCGTTTGGGACGATTATCCTTGGGGATGATGACTGGCATCAACTAAGCAAAAGTGAGCATTTTTTTTTTTTTAATTTCTTTGAAAAAACAAATTTTTTTCGAAGAAATTATTGTTTTTATTTTTTTTTTCCCAGAAATTATTGTTTTTATTTTTTTTTTCCAAGAAATTATTGTTTTTATTGTTTTTTCCAAGAAATTATTTTTATGTTTTTTCCAAGAAATTATTTTTATTTTTTTTTCCAAGAAATTATTTTTTTTTTTTTCGAAGAAATTATTATTTTTTTTTCCAAGAAATTATTTTTATTTTTTTTTCCAAGAAATTATTTTTATTTTTTTTTCCAAGAAATTATTTTTATTTTTTTTCCAAGAAATTATTTTTATTTTTTTTTCCAAGAAATTGTTTTTATTTTTTTCCAAGAAATTGTTTTTATTTTTTTCCAAGAAATTGTTTTTATTTTTTTCCAAGAAATTGTTTTTATTTTTTTTTCCAAGAAATTGTTTTTATTTTTTTTCCAAGAAATTGTTTTTATTTTTTTTCCAAGAAATTGTTTTTATTTTTTTTCCAAGAAATTGTTTTTATTTTTTTTCCAAGAAATTGTTTTTATTTTTTTTCCAAGAAATTGTTTTTATTTTTTTTCCAAGAAATTGTTTTTATTTTTTTTTTCCAAGAAATTGTTTTTATTTTTTTTTTCCAAGAAATTGTTTTTATTTTTTTTTTCCAAGAAATTGTTTTTATTTTTTTTTTCCAAGAAATTGTTTTTATTTTTTTTTCCAAGAAATTGTTTTTATTTTTTTTTTCCAAGAAATTGTTTTTATTTTTTTTTTCCAAGAAATTGTTTTTATTTTTTTTTTCCAAGAAATTGTTTTTATTTTTTTTTTCCAAGAAATTGTTTTTATTTTTTTTTTCCAAGAAATTGTTTTTATTTTTTTTTTCCAAGAAATTGTTTTTATTTTTTTTTTCCAAGAAATTGTTTTTATTTTTTTTTTCCAAGAAATTGTTTTTATTTTTTTTTTCCAAGAAATTGTTTTTATTTTTTTTTTCCAAGAAATTGTTTTTATTTTTTTTTTCCAAGAAATTATTTTTTTCACAAGAAATTTAAAAAGAAATTTTTTTCACAAGAAATTATCTTGTTTATTTTTATTTTTTTTACAAAAAATATTTTTTTAATTTTTTTTTTTTTTTTTTTCTTCCAAGAAAGTTTTTGGAATGCTGAAAGAATCCATTGAACAATAAAACCGTTTCAAGTAAAACTAAGAGACCTCGTCTCCACAAGAGCATAGTCTCGGAAATTGCTGAGGCAGTTTACGAAAAGGAAACACTAAAAATAAAAAATCGCATTCTTTCAAAACTGAAAAAACTAAATTGGTGATCACAAATAGCTAAAATGAATGCACAATATCGTAAGCAACAAATATATATTCTACCCCCCCCCCTCCCAACAAAAAAATGATGTGTAGGAGGAATGAATGATGACAAATGAAAATTAGACTACATTACCTCCCAAAGGAGGGGGTAAAGTTTGGGAGGATTTACTCCCTCACTCCCCCACCTCCCCTTTTAAAGAAGAGGTTGGTAATGTTTGATCGGTTGATATAGCAACAGAAAAAAATACTTGACTTTAAAATAGAGGAGATAATAACAGAGAAAATCTCTTTCCTAAAAGAAGTTAATGCCGACTCCGCCTGGATTTTTATTCTTAACCAGATTGCGGCTTGATGCCAAATTAGTCTGCCATCTGAATCATGGTCTCCACAAGAACCGTTAGTCCCAGAAATTGTCGAAACCTTAGAGGAAAATGAAACAAATTAATTAACAAACTAAAAATGGAATATATATATATATATATATATATATATATATATATATAGTAACAACAAAAATAAATATACGAATACTGTACCGCAATGAGCTCCACTATAGCCGTTTTGGCAATTTCCGGGACTTCTTGGTGAGATCATAGTTCAGGTATTTGTGTATTCATTTTATTATTTATGATCGCTTTCCTTTTTGTAAACTACCTCAGCAATTTCCGGGACTATGCTCTTGTGTAAATATTTTTTTTTTTTTTTACTTGATGAGGTTACTTTTTACTTTCATTAATTGATGAGTTTATCTAGCATTCCAAATTATCATCTTGTGCAAGAAATGCTATTTTTTTTTTTTTTTAGTCGATGCTGGTTATCCTCCTGAGAAAATGATCCGTAAGCGGCGTTATTTCCATCCATTTGTCTTTCGGTCATACTTTCTGATGACTGTTGCAGCCAGTGCACTGACCTGGTTCAGACACCTCAATCTAAAGTCTTTGCCATCTCAATGATACCTTTGATGGTTTAATCCTGGAGCTCATTGTGATGCAGCCGGGTTGAACAAATGGCAGTTTCTGGTCAGCCAAGAAAGAATTCTCAAGAAAAAATCGTTTGTTAGAAAAATATAAAAGTCTTGTTTATTTCTCACTATGTGTTTCAGTCAGGGGAGCAGGAAGTGGGTGGATTTAAGCGCAACACAATGCATTGACGTGAATCGTGGCTTACCATCACTCTTTGACTTCTCATCTCCCTAATCTAACTTGTTTATATCGACCTGCTCTCTTGCAGGTGTTTAACTCTGGCAGCTGTGAGGTTTACTACTTGATCTATTCACCTCCAGCGATGTCAGTTTTGACAGATCTGCACTCATCAACCGATTACTTTACCCTGTTCACCGCCTACCTGCGTGCATGTGCACACAGTCTTAACATGCAACATTGTCACCCAGAGGGAGAATTAATTAGTAATACAATCTTCCCTACTGCTCTGCCTGGATGGCATGGGCATATTAATGGGTCAGCTAAGAACTTGGGCAACAAGTGACATAAACATTGTCTGGAAACAGCTGAGAGCTTTTATTTGGAATATGATTTGATGATAATTTTAATCTTAAAAAATATATATTGATATTGGCTGGCAAGTGGCCAGCTGTCGATGGTAAAATCTTGTGCGACCTTACTCCAGGTCAGGCAAGAATCCAACTCAACCAGACCATTGTGAAAGCTGTTCCAACGACTGTTCTGTTTAAGTTTTAAATGCCAAAGTAACTCGCTGAGAATATTTTTTTCTGTGTTTTCTTTTGTTTGTTTGTTTTTGTTTTGTTTTTTTCTTACGTTCATCCCTAGCAAGGCATATCGTCACTTGAACTTTTTGGAACGATGCCTAGGAAAGATAACCAAGATGTTAGTTTACATTACCTTTAAACTTCTGCATATCAGTGCAGTCAGAGAAGCAGGTAGCAGGAAGGGAATTCCAATGTCTAGCTGTTCAAGGGAAGAAACTATTAGAGTAGCAAGCTTTCTGGCATTTAAGGACCTTAACATTGAAGGGGTGTGATTTTGTTGCTAAGCAGGTTTGTCGGGACTATTAAGTATATATTGTGTTTTCTAAGCGTAATGTGATTGTTTAAATGTTATCTTGTCACGACCGATTCTAATCCAGAGTTCGTTTTGGATAAATGCAAATCTGTTAATCCTGTTGTATAGGGATAATCTCTCAAATGGTGTTTCCAAAATTGCTTATTAAATCGCTGCAAACTAAATAGGCCATTACTTATTTAATCCACTATAATCTGCTTTCGTTAATAGTCCGCGGATAATTAAATTGCTGGGAAAAATTGACGATTTGTCGTTCTTTAATCGTATCACTTTGTCGAATGCGACGCTTGCGATGCAGTAATTAAAAAAAAAAAAGAGCGAGATGTTGACAAGATGAACGCTTTGAAACAATTCCAACTTTTGATTGTTGATCCAGTTTTGTGAGGCCCCCTATTTAGGAGTTTTGGGGAGGTGGAGTGAGTGGGGGTCGCCCTTTATTTGACATTAATCCCAAATCCGGTGTGGTAGTGGTGTCAGTAGTGATGGGACGATTCCATTTTTTGTTTCTGATTCCAATAGTATTACCAATTCTGATTCCAATTCTGTAAAAACATTTAAACCCATAACTTTTTTTTTGTTTTTGTTTCATTTTTCGATTATCACAAAACCTCCTGTAATATGTGCATATACTTTCACAAACGTAAACCCTTGAGTGGGGAGGGGGGGTGATCTATAGAGTTTACTTTTACTGGCAGTTTAGAATCAAGGAATGTTTATTATTGTTTTATTAATATTGGAAAAAAATATTGGAAGATTAAATGCTATACAGAAAATATTTATTATTGTTTTATTAATATTTGAAAATATTTATTATTGTTTTATTAATATTTGAAAATATTTATTATTGTTTTATTAATATTGGAAAAAAATATTAGAAAATTAAATGCTATACAGAAAAGCAATTGAAAACAAACAATTGAAAGAGTCGTTTTTAGTATCGGAAAATAGGCACAATTTTTCTAATGCAGTACTCCCCAAACTTCCGGTACCTTATTTTTTGCAGCACATGTACGCACACCCACACGCATTCACACACACACAATGCACACATACACATACAGGCACACACACACACACATATATATAATATTTATAATAGGAGAAATTCCGGAATTAAAGAAAAAAAATTAATAAAATAAATTTCAAATTTGAAAGAGATGAATTATGAATATAGATAAATATATTTATAGTGCAACAACCTTATCCAGATTTAAAAGGCTCAGTATCCGTGATAGAGCCTAATATAAGTAAAAGACGTCACGGCATTGTAGAATATTGTGAATGTAATTCTACAATATCGTGACGTCTATTACTTATATATGAACTAGCCTGAGTACGCGGCGTTGCCCGGATGTTTGGAGGTGTGTATTGAGCAAAAAAAAAAAAGTGGTAATAAGCAGGTATGCTTGAACCCGTACCGTAAAGGATGAAAAGAATGTGAAAGAAAATCTGACGTCTTAGCCGATGTCTACATGACGCGGCGTCCGGAAGTCAAAAGCATTGAAATTAACCAAAGTCAATCCAACGGTGAGGATGACTTGCTAAAATGTTGGCGGAAGAAATCGACCCCTCCTTGTACAAAATTGCCGAGTTTAGGGTGAAAGAATTAATATTTATTATTTTTTTTATTAGTACAAATATTGGGAATTAAATGCTCTACAAAAAAGCAATTGAAAAAAAAAACAAAAAACAATTAAGAATGGTATTGGAAAATAGGCTCAATTTTTCTGATGCTTAGAGTGCCCTTTCCTGTCTTGATAACGTTCAAAACTGTTTTCGAAATCTTGTTGTTTTCTCCTCTTTACTACATTTTTTCTCACAAGAAAGATGTGAGTCTATCTTCTGCTCTGTCGTTATTTTCGTAGCAGGTGCTTGACTGAGCTTAAATCTATCGTCTCACCCCAACGAACGCTTATCTAGCTACAACCGCTGTCAACGATTTCTCCATTTCTTTATCTCTGCCTAAAACTAAATGCAAATTCCATGAACAAGGTTTCTTACGTAGAACTGCCCACCTGTAGAACACAATATTGCGGGGCTGCTTCCCAGCTGACTACAACATGGTTGCTTTCAAGTTCAATGTAAACAAGTTGTTGTTGAGCCGTCCTCTTATATAATCAAATTCTGCCCAATTTCCATCAATACCCATTATTATGGTGTCGTCCCACCGACCACCTTAAATTTGGTTAACCTTTATCCTCGAGTGGCTTTTGGACCTTGATAAGCAATAAAAAAAATTTTAATACTAAAAAAATATGTGAGGGGGGATCATTTTAGTCACATGCGGTTTAATTTCAGTAATTTGGATTGTTATGCATGACTAAGCTGGTTTCAAGGATTATTTCGCTGTTAGGATTATCTCATTGTAAGGATTATCTTTTTATGGCAAGGGAGTGGTGGTGGTGGTAGTGGTGACGGCTTAAAAAAAATTTTTTTTGTTTTTATTTCTTTTGGTGTTTTTGTGCATTTTCTTTTTATTTGCTTTCTTTTTCTTTCTTTTCCTCCCCCCCCTCTTCTTTTAGACCTTAATTCCTTGGTCACCTGTATTAGTCTTCGTTCCATGGTGAACTTTCCTCAATACACCAACAACGACAGATAAAAATGTCCTCTTTCTCCCTTTTTCTTTCCTTGTTTTTGTCACAGACTTAACCACTAATCTGGGATTATCTCCAAATGGATATCCTGAAGTGATCCAAACGAACCATGTTTTTCTGGTCTCCTTCTCAAACATTTTTGATCTTGCAAAATAAACATCAATATGGAATGGACTGAGTAAGAATTGTTTCTGACCCACTTTGACCTTTCGGTTGAAATTTGGTTTTATGTTTCCAAATATAAGAAAAAAAAAAGTTAGACATGCCGTCGACTAAAAGTATGGCTAGAAGAACATCGGGAAACTGTATAACTCGTGGATGTTTTAAAAAGTCGGCTATGGCTGTCACAAATAGAGGATAAAAAAAAAACACACGTCTACCATTGTTAGATGAAGTAAAATTTTACACACAATTATGGTGGGGAGTTGAGCATATATGTTGGGCGGCAATGGCCTCCTAAGTACACCTAGTATAGAATTCACTGCAATATAACAATAATTATAAATAATAGATCAAAACACCATTAAAAAAAATATGACTTCATAAATATCTTAGTTCACTTCCATTTAAGGGTGAGTTCCTGGTGGGGGAGGGGAAGAGCACTAGCTTACAAAACCAAGGTTTACTTTGTTGACTGGGTTCAAGTCCCATAACAAGCAGTAGTTATCACTTCTTGCACTGATAATTGCATAAGTATGAAACACTAGTGACAAAATAATTAATATTTATTTTATATATATATATATATATATATATATATATATATTGTTAGTGTTAGGATGATTAAGTGGGACTTGGAAAAGTCGAAACTTTAGGGGTATCAGAATTGGAAAAATTTATGCCTATTTTCTGATGCCAAAAGCGATTCCTTTAATAATCTTTATTTGATTTTGTTTTCAAAAAAAAATCTTCCAATGCTGGTAGTAATAATGAAATAATCAATATTTATTGATTTTAAACTTCCAGTAAAACTAAAATTTACGGATAATCCTCCACAAGTGTGTTTTTGCGTTTGAGAAAATATTTGCACATTTAAGACGTGTTTTGAGGGTGATCAGGACAACATAGCAATTTTATAGTTAAATACTTAGAGATTTATAAAGAATCGGAATTGGAAATTGTATCGGAATCGGTAATTGTATCGGGGAAAAATATTGGAATTGTTCCGTCAGTTAATAAAAACATGTTAAAAACACTTTGAAATGAGTTAAAAACATATTTAATCTGAAAAGGAAGCACTAGATAAGTGGATAGTCCTTAATCCGCGGAGTTTCGAAGAAATACTTTCCTTCTCATCAGAGGGTAGGAATTAGCAAAATGCGGGATCGGATTTTGCATGCAAAAGTATTTGATGAAACAACAAGTAAATCAAAGATCTTACTTGAAAACAAAAAAAAGTGAAGCAGAGGGAATATGGTGAAGAAAAAGGTGATTACACATGAATGGATAGTCTGGTGGAAGATAAATAATCCAGTGATGGTAAAATCCAAATATATAACTTCAAGAAAGTTAATTGAATTATATATATATATATATATATATATATACACACACACACACACAACTGTTTAAGTTCAGGTGTATTGTTGACATGAACTAAAAAGCAATATTTTTTTCAAAAGTGCTCAGTACGAGTGTAGAGCTTTTATATAAATAAAACTATATCAATATTGTAAGGAATCTATGATATTTTTAATTTTCTGTTCCGACAAAAAATAAGCTTGGAATCCTGATGAAACCTAAAAATGTTGAAACGTTGATCGATCTGCTTACAATATCAAGATAATTTTACATATATATTAGTGTTGGGACGATTAAATGAAATTGGGAATTGGAAAAATCAGACCTTTTTGGTGTATCGAAATCAGTCTGAAAAAATTGAGCCTAATTTCCAAAACGATTTTTAAAAGTTTTCTTGGCAAACAAAAAATGAAACGAACACCACTCTATTTATTCTATTAGAAGTTGTTCATTTACTTGCCTCCCTATGAGGACACAGTTGGACGCACGGTCAGTTTTTAATGTGGGGAAAATCCAGCTCCCCAAAAAGGGGCACTCGGATCGGAACAAAATGTACAGTCTGGAGACTGAAAATTGACAGAGTTATTGTGTAGGGAAATGTACACACACACACACACACACACACACACACACACACATACGCCGCTAAGAAAGAGGAATGAGATTCGGCCAGTTGTTACTGTAACTAACATAACAAAAAAGAGATGAAAACAAATATGCAACAAATGAATGTTACCAAAGGCAAGACTCTTCTACTTACCTGGATATGTTTGTGGTTAAACTTATTTTAAAGCGTATTTTTAGTTCAAACCAGATTTAGTGTTCACTGTTGAGATAAAATTAAAAAAAAAAAATGGCTATCCATAACCTCTCCACAAGAATTCTTAATAACCACTCAAAATCGAAAATTAAACAAATGCTAATAAAAACATATCAAATAAATGTCAACAATCGAACGAAAATGTCATGTTCTGCAAGTATTTTGTCTAATTTTCGATTTTTAAGCGATTAGACAAGATTAAAAAAATTAGAAAAGGCTGGAAATGATTATCATTTTATGTTAAGTTTATCTGCGAAACTGCTTTCCTACTCGAAATTCTAAAATGATTTTTCCCCCCTTTCCCAATATAATCATCGAAAAAAGTAGAATCTCATTTCAGGGGAGTGATTTAGTTAAAGGTGTTAATCTATTTGCCATTATCTATATATTATTACGATAGCGTGTGTTCTTTTGTATGTCACGCTTACATCCGAGTCATTTAATTGTTTTGTTCTATTTCTTCTCATAATTTTACCAAGAATTCTTCATAAGTTTTGGTTTCGGTTTCAACTATAGCTGATGGCACTTAAATAATCTACTTTTTTTATAAATAATTTTATCAAGAATTCTTCATAAGTTTTGGTTTCGGTTTCGATTATGGCTGAAGGAACTCAAGTTATCTCTATATAAATAAAATGAACTCATTTTTTCTCGTCTGATTTTGACATTAATAGGATTAAAAATCAAGATATTTCATGCAAATATAATATGCACAAACGGCAGAACAATATCTGAGGTGTGTTATAGCGTGGCCTTCGTTATAAAGATGGCCGGCCAGCTGAAAAAATGACGTCATCGCCGAGGTCCCAACAAGCAAGATATGTGGAACTCTTAGACTGTCAATAATGAACAGTAATTTTTACAGACAGCGTTACAAAACTTCAAAATTGGATTAAAATAAAAAAAATAAAGAAAGAACACGATGATTTATACTGAAACTCATCTAATATTAATAATAAAAAATAATAAAAAAAAACACAAGTTATTTGTTTAAGTATATTATAAGCAATTGAATATTTCGTTGTATTATAGATTTTAAAGATTAGAATGCGTTCTTTAATTACTTATAAATTACATTTTAAAAAGTGAAGGAACACGATTTGATTTGAAATAAACTTGAAGTTTATTTAATATAATTAAATGAAAATTATGCATGTAAGATTATGAATATTTGAAGCAGAACACAAGCAAAACATTTGATATGAGTTAAGACAATAAACAAATATTAAAATTAAACTTTTTTTTAAATCAAAATGAATATTTTTAAATCAAAATGAACATTATTTTTTTTTAATCAAAATGAACCTAAATATTTTTTCAAAATCAAAAACAATATTTTTAATAAATTCATGAAATATTGCACAGTAAAAAAATAATTAACCTAAAGAAAAAATCATGTTTCTTATTTAAGATTATTTCACCACATAACAAAAATAACATGCAAAATCATTTTTTTATATCCATATTTTCAGTTTGTTAAAATACCTGGGTTTGTATTACTGTACACATAGATTCGAAAAAGTTGTCAAAAAACAAATATATAACAAATAAATGTTATCAAAGGCAAGATAAGTTACTTTTCTGCCAAACTGGATATATTTTTTGTGTTTTTATTCAATGTAACATGTTTATTCAGCTCGAAAAACATACAGTGTTTACCGATGTATTCGAAAATTCAAGATGGCGTCTCACACCCTCTTTAACACCGTAAGTTTGGAAAAAGGTGTTATAAATAAAAAACTATTCAAAATACTATTAAAAACCCGCCGAATATATGTCAACCTATGTCACGGTAACATATATTGAGCGAGTTTTTAACAGTATTTTATCCGGTTTTTTATTTATAACATCTTTTCCCACACTTACCGTGTTAAAGAGAGAATCAGACGCCATCTTGAATGTTCCAATACATCGGTAAACACTGTTTGGTTTTTGAGCTGAATAAACATGTTACATTGAATAAAAACACGAAAAATATATCCAGTTTGGTAGAAAAGTAACTTATCTTGCCTTTGATAACATTTATTTGTTATATATTTGTTTTTTGACAACTTTTTCGAATCTATGTGTACAGTAATACAAACCCAATTACGTTAATGAAATGAAAAGACCACGAGTGAACGCACGTTTTTTTTTTTAGTTTAGTTTCATATATATATATATATATAAATAAGTATTTTTAAATTTTATATATATATATATATAAATAAGTATTTTTAAATTTTATATATATATATATATATATAAATAAGTATTTTTAAATTTTTTATATATATATATATATATATATATATATATATATATAAATAAGTATTTTTAAATTTTATCTTTCTAGCTTTAAAAAAAAAGTTTTAAAATTTTATCAGCCGGCATAATTTATTTTTAAATATTGAAAAATTTCAGGAAAATTAATTTTTGCTAGATTTTTAAAACACGTGTTTGAAAGAATCGATGTTGTCTCGCATTTTCATTAGTTTTGTATGCTGTAAAATTTTTTTTTTTAATATTAGCAATTTATTTGAAGCTTCTTCTTTTGAATGGTAAAAAATTTAGGATGATAATATTGAATTAAATTATAGTTACATCGTGTTAAATACAGGGGTGGGGAGCACGTTAAAACTTACTTTGCTGAATGGAGATGGTGTAAAATCTTTTTTTTTTTTTACTGCATTATAATTCTTTATCTTTCGGAAATGAAAATACTGTCACTTTTTGGTCCTTTATGATAATTTCCTCAGCAATTTGGAACGATGCACCGTGAAGGCATTTTAATAAACAAAGAAATATTACATTGACTCCAAGACGTTACGAGTGCCTACCGGTGTCACCGGTAAGGACTATCCGTGATGACGTCAGCAGATTAAATTATTTTTGCCCACCGGCCATCTTGTCTTTTAAGACGGTCTTGGTTATAGGCTTATTATTTCTCAAATTCCTCGATAATCTTAGATTTCTATACTTTTTCTGCTGAGAAGTCACGGCCAAAATCGGTTAAGATCAATTGAAGTGGTAAAATATTTTCTCTCTAATAAATTCCTCCTCCCCCTGCCACCACTTAACACCATTTGGGGATCGTTCACAAGGAACAGTTGAGAAGAGAACACTGGTTTGGCTTCGTAGTTCTTTCATATGAAGTTATTTAAAATCACTAAACTAAGCTGCAGTGCTCTGTGGCGTAGTGGTTAGCGTGCTGGACAATTCACATATTTTCACGTTCGCGCCGACCTACCGTAGTCGTTTTTTTTTTTTTTTTTTTTCCTAAACAACTGGAATGGACTTTTCTTGGTGGCCGAACTGTTAACGTTGCAGATGTTTTTTTTTTTTTTTTTTTTTTTTTCACACACTTTATTTTCCTACTTTTACTCATGACTCCGGGTTTGATCCTTCCTACTTACCTACCATAACATTTTTTAAAACTCCCCCCGCCCCGTCCCGGAAACAAACACTCGGGCAACGCCGGGTACCCTCGCTAGTATATATATATATATATATATATATATTCTTCATAAGTTTTTATTTCGTTTCGATTCAAGCTAATGCACCCAAGTCATATAGATATATTTGCGATTTCTGAAATCACAACTTTATAGCATCGATTGAACATTAACTCGATAATAATATATACAAAATCTGCAAGAATTAAAATATCATATTTAAGCGTACCTTATGACCGGGCTTTGCAAAGCGTTCGTACTAGCTTAGATAAATACTTTTGCAGTTTTAACAAAAAAGCTACAATAATATCAGATCGTTTCCATTTACACTGAACATCTACAGAATGCCAACATCAATATATTACATGTGAATGAGTCCTTTCCACAGGTCCTGCTAGTTATTATTAATAGTATTACAATTATTATTATTTTTATCTTGTTTTTTCTTTTTACAGTAACGCAAATCAACCTAATAACCAAACAAATCTTTACAATTGTAAGGAAAAAAATATGAACATTTATTCAGAGAGGGTAGGTAGAGAATAGTTAACAGAGACTCTTCCCAATGTTAAGAATGGTCTTCTAAATAGTAACAGTATTATGTAGAAACTCATTCTTTACATGGGATGAGCTTAGCATAAGACCCAAGTACGTCCAAGGATGGAGTACTGTTGCCACATCTGGACAGGAGTTGCTAGAAACACCTTATCCTGTCTTGACAGAGTTCAAAATAGATTTTTTAGCCTAGTAGGGTATGCCCTTTTCTCTTCCCTGCAACTTCTTTCCCACAGAAGAGATGTTGCAAACCTGTCTCTACTTTATCATTATTTTCATGGCAAGTGCTTGTCTGAGCTCCAATCTATGATCCCCTTCCCCTGGCCTGCCTATCATGAAAAAAACGCTCGTCTAGCTGAAATCACTATCATTAACTTTCCCACTCTTTATCTGTGCCTAAACCTAAACGAAGATTCCATGAACAGAGCTTCTTTCTTAGAACTGCACACCTGTGGAATTCTGTTCCGTTACTCTGCTTTCCAACTGACTACAATATGGTCGTCTTCAAGTCCAATATGAACAAGTTCTTGATGAGCCGTCCCGTTAAGTAATCCAATTTACCAAATTTCCATTACTAACGATTACTACATTTTCCTATTGACTACTGTACACTCATTAACTCTAATCCTCGAGTGGCCTCTGGGCTTTGATAAGTGGTTACTCCTTTGTTAAAAAAAAAAAAAACTATTCTATCCCTAAACTGTTTTCTTATTGTCGATTCCTTTAAACGTTTATGAAAATTTAAAAATTAAGACGCATCAAGATTTTCTCAGCATGGCTGCTACATTAATTAAAATTTGTCAGGTTTTTGTGGAAAAACATAAAACGATTATTCCCAAATTTTTTTCATGATTTGTTAAATTGTCTGAGCATTTTTTTTTTTTTTTTAAATTTTTTAAATGCATATTTTCAGAAAAAAAAAATGGTCAGTATTTGAAATCTTGTGGAAGTGGTCGATTTATAAATTTTCGGCAGACTCTTTTCTTCAGCATAATCATATTGACATATCGGTTCCCCGTTAGATCACCAAAGTTAAGCAATGTTCAGTATGGCCAGTATTAAAATGGGTGACCATTTGAGACTTCCTGGTGCTGTATATGCTTTCTGCTTATCTCGACATTGTTTCCAGTTGTCCTAGCCACTGGATTCAAGTAGTGCCAATTCAGGAGGGGGTGTGGTTGGTGATTGTGCAACCCTTGCTTCATAGTTACATGTGCTACTATCCTTACATTGTGTTGCAATATTTTGGATGTATAATGGGGTATGATCCCACACAGTAGGACGATTCTATTTATAAACGATGCTGCTAGGAACTGACGAATCAAATTAATTCACGTTCTGCTACCAAAAAACCAGAATTGCTGCATAAATATTAAACCTTTTCTGTACCAATTTCACGTTTTTTTTTGTTTTTTTTCCGTCTCGACACGGTAAGAATATTTTGCTCTGTGGAACTGTCTACTGCAAACAAGTCACTTCTCAGGACTTGTGTGTAACAACGAATCCTCGGAAACTGTTCTGTCTACTGCAAACAAGTCACCTCTCAAGACTTGTTTAGAACAACGAACTATCGGAAACTGTTCTGAAACTAAACATGGCTTACACTTCTAGACATTGTATCTCGAGAATGAACAGAGGCGTTTTTTTATACTATTTTCTCATCAATAATGATAATGTTCTTTTTATTATTTCACAACCACTTTGACTTGAGGGCTACTATTTAGGACCAAATATGCAGAGATACTATGTAGGGAGTTGAGCAGCAAGATTTCTGTTCACATTACACTTGAACTTCTGCATGTCAGTACAATCAGGGGAGCAGGGACCCAGGAGAGAATTCCAAAGTCTAGCAGTTTGAGGGAAGAAACATTTTTCGTATGTTTTCTGGCATCTACGGGATCTCCACAGTGTAGGGGTGGGATTTTGCTGTTTGTCGGATTTGTTGAGGGAGGGTATGTACGTCAAGGAGGTACAAGTGCTTTGCATTCGTCAGAACACATTCCACATTCTGCTGGTTAGTAAAGGCAGAAGTGTCCTGTTCATTCACTTTTAATTCTTGAAATTTCACTAGCACCAGCTCCATCCTGTGCTCCAATCATATCACAAAGGTAACTACTGTACAACCTAGGGAAATTTTATTTTTTTACAACGAAGTCACCGTTTATCTAGGCCTAGAGGCCCCTCGAGGATAAGAGTTAAATGAGTGTACAGTAGTCAATGGGACAATATTGTAGTAATCGTTAGTAGAAAGTTGGTAAATTGGATTACTTGAGGGGATGGCTCATCAAGAACTTGTTTACATTGGACTTGAAGACGACCATATTGTAGTCAGCTGGAAAGCAGGCAAATGGAATAGAGTTCCACAAGCATGTAGTTCTAAGAAAAAAAGCTTTGTTCATGGAATCTTTGTTTAGGTCTAGGCACAGATAAAAAGTGGAGGAAATTATAGATAGTGATTTCAACTAGATGAGTGTTTTTTGTGAAAGTTTGGTGAGGGGGGTACCATAGATTGGAGCTCAGACGAGCACTTGCCATGAAAATAATGATAGAGCTGAGAAAGGCGCACAACGTCTCTTCTGTGTGAAATAGGTTGCAGGGAAGAGAACAGGGCATCCCCTACGAGGCTACGAAGTCTATTTTGAACTTCATCAAGGCAGGTTTAGCTGCTTCTAGCAGCGCCTGCCAAGATATGGTAACAGTACTCTATCCTAGGACATACCTTTAGCCATGGTTTACCCATTGGCACTAAAACTAACAGTCGAGGTTATTGTTAAGATGGTAATTTCCCTGTTGACTAAGGTATATCTCTAGTCTTACGCAGTTCTAGGAGGTTCGCCCTCTCAGGTTTTACCATCCACCTTTGAGAAGGGATTAGTTTATTACTTTTTTTATGTACAGAAAATCATGTTGACACACCGACTCCAGTTAGATCATCAAAGTTAAGCATCGTTGATCCTTTTCAGTACTAAAATGGGTGACCTTTTGGGAATACCAGGTGCTGTATGTGCTCTCTACTTATCTCGACATTGTTTCCAGTTGTCATGGACTTCTCCTTGCCACTGGAATCAAGCAGTGCCGATTCAGGAGAGATGTGGTTGAGGATTATGTAACCCTTGCTTTACAATTCATCACATGTCATCCAACATCCCTTAAGGATAATCAGATGGTCCTCATTGTTCTGACGGATGAACAGCCAGGTTATTGTATATCGCCTGAGGCACCCCTACTAGGAAATATCAACAGTGCATTTTCTGCTGGCCAGAGTGTTCTCCCTCCAAGGTTCTGGCTCTTCAATCCCATTTTCTGACCCTTGTGTCATATCATCCTGCCAGGAAGATAAATATCAACCTCGCCATTCAAATATACTTTTCCGATTGAAACGGGTACACAAGATTATTGTTGAGATATTTTTTTTTAATTTTGCAAGGAATCGTGGGCGTAGTTAGGGTTAAAGTATTTGATAAAATTCAGTTGTAAATAACATTCTTCTGGAGGTTGAAGTTCCAATCCTAAGTGCGAGAAAATACAACTGCAAATTTTAATTTGTTTACTCACATTCACCCCAAACAAAGCATAGTGCACCTTGGACATAAGGGCCTACTATTTGGGACTGTGTCTATAAAAGATTAACAAGATGATGGTTTACATTACATTTAAACATCTGCATACCAGTACAACCAGGGAAGCAGGTAGCAGGAAGGGAATTCCAAAGTCTAGTTGTTCGAGGGGAGAAACAGTAGAAAGCTTTCTGGCATTTATTGACCTCAACAGGGAAGGAGTGAGATTTTGTTGCTATACGGGTTTTTCGGGGATATGTACGTCGAGGAGGCCAGAGTGCAACGACTTCATTAGAGCACATTCCATAAAAATATTTGTAAAACAGGCATAAAGATGCAACAATGCAGTGATGGGACAGGGGTCGGAGCTTAATTGACAAAATGGGAACTATTAGATTGAAAACTCTTTTTTGGACCCTATCCAAGAGGGAGAGACTAGTGGTAGATGCACCAGCCGAGATGTGGCAACAATACTCCATGCATGGTCGAATGGTGGTCTTGTAGAGGTACAGGACACTCTCAGGTGTGAGTAGTCTTCTAGCTCGATAGAGGGAACCCACCTTCTTTGCAGTAGCCTATGCAATGTCCTCAATGTATTTGTTCCAGTTCATATTTCCTGTGAATGCAAGGTGTTATTTGTCATGGATATCGGTGGTTGAAGAGGCGTCTTGCAATTGTTAAATTGAATTAATTGTTACTTAGGATTCTACTCGGTCATGGCTGATAGAATGAGAACATGCTACCCTTGTGGATTAAATAAATGATTCCACTCAGAATTCTGTGCAGATGTCATCGTTTGACAGATTACAGAGTTTAGCAAAATAGACTTGAAGATGGCCGGAGGTTACATCGAGCAAGACACTCCTTATCATTTCCTATGAATCCAAAGATTCTGTTGTTGGTATTGGTTTCCCCGATATTTTCCAAGCCAGAATTATTTTTAGAAAAACATCGGATATTTACAGTGTAGGTTGCTAATATTTTAAATGAAAGTGGTTTTTGTGGAACCAACTGCATTCGAACTTGCATTATTGAATGTATAAATAATTTTCTAGTTTGAACTTTTCAAATGCTTGCGAAATTATATATACACCTGACAATTCTTTTGTCGTTGTTCTCAAAATCAACACAGAGCAAATTTGTCAACATAGAAGTTTATTTATAACTAGCCTGGGTGCCTGGCATTGCCCAGGTGTTTGGAGGTGTGTGTTGAGCAAAAAAAAAGTGGTAGTAGGCAGACAGGCTCGAACTCGTGACGCGAAGGAGGAAAAGAAAGTGAAAAATCTGACGTCTTACTGCTATTCCATGATGCAACTGGAAATTCAGAAAGTTAAAATTAGGCAAAGTCAATCCAACAGATATGATTACTTGTAAAAGTAGCTCGCAAAAAATCGACCCCTCCTTGTAGAAAACTGACCAGTTGAGGATGAAGGAATTAACGTTTTTGGTCGATTTTTCAATATTTGTCGTCCGAGACGTTGACCTTCAAAATTGATGCCGATCTCATGAAAATCCGTCGCCTCTGTCGAAAGTTTTAGGCAGACATACACACATACATACACACATACATACATTGAAACAGACAGGTGAGATTTGTATTATAGATTAAGCTTTTGCCCATCGACAAAGAAAGAGACGTTTACCTGTAACGGTTGGTTTGTGTGTGGCGGCGACGATGGAGAAATGGCAATCATGTTGGAAGACTGTTTGATTGCTGTCTTCTTTCTCTCTCTCTTTCTCTCTCTCTCTCTCTCTCTCTCTCTCTCTCTCTCTTCTGTCTGTTGTTTATGTTAACTGTCTTATATAGGCATCAATCGACATTACTGGAATGTAAATATAAAAATATTACATTAATCTTTTCTTATTTTGTATTGCGCAATTCTCGACCTGGAATGCAAACCTTTCTTTGTTTTCGTGATAATTACAATTCCGGTCATTTTTATGGAACACAAGACTGTAGATGCAAAATCCGTTTGGAATGTGCGTGTGTGCACATCTTTGCTTTTATCGGCATCGCCCCAGCTTCTTATCAACCTTGACACACCAAGGTTGTCAGTCAGTGTCGTTAACCACTGAACTATCGTTACCTCCCAACCGAAACACTGAAAATAATGTTTAAGATGAGATTAGTAGTCTGATCTATGATATAAATCTCACCTGTCTGTTTAAATGTATGTACGTATGTATGTATGTATGTATGCCTAAACTTTCAACAGAGGAAACAGATTTTCACGAGATCGGTATCGTTTTGAAGTGCGACCCTTCAAACGACAAATATCGAAAAATGGGCTAAAAACATTAATTCCTTCATCCACAAATGGGCACTTTTCTAAGAAGGGGTCGCTTTTTTCGCCGATATTTTCGAAAGTCATCCCCGCTTTTCGATTGTCTAGCCTTAATTTAAACCTTCGCCACTTCCGGTTTGGTGATTGGATGCAACGGCAAACATGTCACATTTTTTTTTTTTCATATTCTTTTCCTCCTTCACAGTATGGGTTGGAGCCTGCCTACCTGCCTGCCTACTACCACTTTTTAAAATTTTTTTGCTCAACACACATCTCCAAACACCCAAGCAACGCCGGCCACCAAGGCTAGTAATAATATAAGTAATGAAATTTATCGATATTTTATTTAAATTCTTGGTAAATTGAAATGCGTGCAATTCTGAATACCTCTGGGGGTGGGGGTGGACACTGCATTTTCCCCTGCAGCTGCTGTTGTATCTCTTGTAGTGGTTTACCATTTACCAAGGATTCTTTGACCGTTTCCATCAGAATTGAGAACAGTAAGCTTGCATCAGCTGCATCGCCCCCTTCTTCACTCCATCTATCATTCAGGGAGATATAATAATAATGATAATAAAAACCTCTCGCATTGTCTTGTCGATAACTCTGACTTCAGAAAAAAAAGAAAAGAAAAAAAGAATTCGCTGAAAAGGGGGGAAAAGAAAGAGAAAATCTAAAAAAACAACAACAACTTTTCTTTCCCTTTTTCTTTCGGCTTTTGTGTTTTTGAAATGTCTTTAATTCTACCGAAATTCCTCCGTATTGAATAGCACCATTCATTTATTTTTTTTTTCTTCGATTCTGTCCATATAGTTCCGAATTCTCGTTAACATAAGTAGACATTGGATGAGAGCAGCGACGATCTCTTACAAACAGAATTTTAAAAAAGAAAACTTGTTTATCGTCCTGTTTTGTCTGCAATACAAAATTAAAGCTTAGGACAGAATATCCAAGAATAGATTCGATTTGATGGTTTCGTTTAATTTGTGTGCAAGTCAACCTGCGTGAGATCATTTTATCCCAAGGTTTTACCAGGAACAAAATGGATTCCTTCTATTTGGATTCTTCCGACTACTGTTCTCATATTGACTATTATTTCAACAACGTTTCAGCCGATGTAACCTTCAACCTTCTCCACGTCTATTTTGTCAAACTCGGGGAATCTTTCTGTAGAACTCGGAAATCTGCACAAAATTTTTAATGGAATCCTTTTATTCAATCCACGGGGTTAACATGCTCTCGTTCTGTCAGCCATGACTGGGTTGCAGTTCTAAGTAACTCACAATTGCATTTTAAGTTTCACCCTGACTGAGGACTGAACCTTCAACCTCAAGAAGTGTGGAACTTTACGTTTGAATTTTACCAAGCACATTATCCACTATGCCATGGATCCTTGTGAACAATTCTAGTATAAATTTTAGGAACTTTAAACCAAGAATTCAAAAATTACGAATAATCAATCAAAAATTCAGAAACGTAAAAAAAAAAAAAAAAAAAAAAAAAAATGTCCCTTTACGTAAGAAACCGATTGTCATGGTTGATAGCACCCCAATCTTTCCCAAATTCTTTGGATTGACGTTCCCAGAAATATTACCAAATATGATTCAAAGAAAGCAGGTTTCCTATACTAGGCCTACCTGAATTTGCACCAAGCCTTTAGTGTATTTTATATATATATATATATATATATATATATATATATATATATATATATATATACACACACACACACACATGTATGTATTTGTATATATATGTGTGTGTATGTGTATGTATATAGATGTGTGTAGGAATATATGTTTGTATATACAGTAGACCCCCAGGATACGTTTTTCAGATTACGATGTAGAATACAATGTTTTCTGGCCCCTGGTTACGGTATTTACCCCGCATTACGGTGTTATTTATAATGTTATTTGATCATATACATGTGTATTATATATTGTACTGCATTTTGTTACTAATTTTTAATGTGTACTGCATGAAATTTTGATTAAGCCTTGCCTAACGATCCCAACCCCAGAATGAATTAATGCCGTAACCCGAGGTTCTACTCTGTGAGTGTGTGTGTGTATATATGTATATATATATATATGATGATTGCAACGTCTTGTCAGACGAGTGCCACTCCCTCAGACACTTAAAGTCCATGAGCCCAAAAATGACTTCCATCGCCAAAGGAACATTTTTATAGACAAATGCCTGAGAGAGTATCTCTACACAGATGATGTTACAGAGTCTTAGCTTTGTACGACAGCTAAGTCTCTCTCTATCTATCTTTCTCTCTCTCTCAGTTCAAAATGTTGAGATCCAGCAACAAGCAAGAGCAAGATAGCCATCAACAAGTTAAACTGCAGACCAGCTTAATGCGGGTACTGGTCCCACGCTTTGTTTTTTCAAATCAGAGATTTGCTTCTCCTAGAAAAGTTGCCTTCACCACGGCTTACAGGAGCCCTCTCCACTCCAACACACACATACATACACACAAACACACACACACATATATACAGAATTTTTACATTGTTTTGGTCGGGAGGTGACGGTAGTTCAGTGGTTAGTGACATGGACTGACAGTACTAATTCGCCATAATGGTTTCGCTTGCATTCAAAAAACTGTAATGGATGAGACGAGTTGCAGACCACCAAACAGTCAGCATGGTGGTCTTCTTTTGGTGCAACGCTGACTTCGGGAAGTGTTGTGGAGCTTTGCCAACATCTAACCATTACAAGCCCTGTAGCATTGCTGTAGTTGTTTTACCAGAACTTTTATAAAATGTGCTCCAATGAATTTCTGTTTTTGCCATGCCGGCAATGTAAATACCACTGTTGGGACGATTTATTGGAATCGGAAAAATTGGAAGCTTTTCGGATATCGGAATTAAGAATCGGAAAAATTGGAATTTTTGGAGGGTATCGGGAATCGGAAAAATTGGGATTTTCTTTGTGATATCAGGAATCGGAAAAATTGGGATTTTGGGGCGGGGGATATTGGAATTGAGAATCGGAAAAATTGGGATTTTGGGGGGATATTGGAATTCGGAAAAATTGGAATTTTGGCGGGATATCGGTATAGGGAATCAGAAAAATTGCAATTTTTTTGTGATATCGGTATCGGAGAAAGTTGTGCCATATTTTCCGATGCCCTTAAACACTTCCTTTAATTATCTTTTTTTTTATTTGATTTTGTTTTAAACAAAATCTTCCTAGGTTAATTAATTTTAAACAACCAGTAAAACTAAAATGTATTTCATTGTTTCTACGTTTGAGAAAATGCACATGTAACGTGTTTTTACGCTAATCGGAACTAAATAACCATTTTATAGTTAAATATTTAGAGAATTATAAAAAAAAAAAACAAAAAAAAACGAAAGCTGTAATTGTATTGGAATTTAGTACAGAATCAATAATTGTATCGGAATCTGGGGAAAAATATTGGAATCATCCCATCCCTACTATAAAGTTATTTTTCTATGATTAACATATAAACACACATTAAGTGTGTATATATTTTCCCAAGCATGAAAACACACTTGTGTGTTGGGGGGGGGGGATTTATAGATTTTAGTTTTACTGGTAGTTTAAAATCAATAAATATTTATTATTTTATTATTACTACCAGGGTTTGAAGTTTTGTTTAAACAAAATCAAATAAATAAATATATAGAGAAATATATAAAGGAATCGGTTTTGGCATCGGAAAATAGGCACAATGTTTTCCGATTCGATTTTTAAAAAAAGTTCCGATTTTTTATTTTTTTATTTTTTACGGTTCCGATTAATCGTCCTAACACCAGTGAGTCCTGGATATGACCTTAAACTATATCCCATGGTGAGGCCCAAGTTTGCAGGCTTTGGCGAATGTGAAGCCACCCTTTAATTGCCACTGCTCCCAGGTCCACTCCTACCCGGAGTGGAAGTACCTGTTAGGGTCACAACTATGGGTTAAGTAGAAACAGACTTGAAAAAAACAAATATATTCTATTAAATTGTTCTTCAAAATCACTGGATTCGGCATTAAATAACCTGAAAAGGGTTGATATGCCGTAAAACAAAAACAACCTTAACCCAACACTAGTGGGAGGAGAGAAATAGAGAATAGTAGTTGCAGTTCGATGATGATGATGATGATGATGATGATGATGATGTAATAAAAGAGCGGCGGAAAGAAGTGACAAAAAAATGTACGATGTACCAACGTTGACCAAACGGGTCATAAGTCTTCTAGAACAATATGGGATGTTTATTTGTAATTTGTTTTATTTTATGCGTTCATTTTGTTTTTATTTATATTTTATTTTATTTATTTCAGACATCAAACAAACTATAAATGTGTCAACAATAAACTTCAAAATTGTCAAGAATTTTGATACGACTTATATTGTTAGTTGCTGTCATTTAAATATGAGACCTGCATAAATTTGTATGAAACCTTTAGAGTATTGTACACGCACACGCGCGCGCATGTATGTATATGAATATATGTTTATCTTTAATTTTCTTCTTAGTTTGTTCAAGCTGGGGATGGGGGCATCCTACCGGATGCTAAAACGTTCACCGGTTAACTCAGATATTGCATCCGAAAGATCTTTTTTTAAAATTCTGATCGTCCCTTTAAGTGCAATTATTTGAATGCCTCTTGCACTTGGTTCACCGGATAAATTTGCTAGGTAGTTTTTGAAATTCCTTTTCAGCAGTCCAGTTGCTCCTATAATAATTGGAATGATAGATATCTTAGGATTCCAGTTTCTTTTTCATGTCATGCATAAAACATTGCTATTTCGTTATCGTTTTCCTTGTGTGTATTTATTTGTGTGTACGAATATATGTTTGTATACGTGTGTGTGTGTGTGTATATATATATATATATATATATATATACACACACACGTATATGTATGTATGAATATATGCTTGTTTCTGTGTGTGCACGCACACACACACACACACATATATATGCATAATGACCTGACTGAGTGAGCTAAAGGAACAATATTGAAGGCAATGAAGTTTTGACATTTTTATTTGCTATATATTTATTTGCCATGAATAAATAATTAAGTAGGTATAGATTTGTTTGGTCTTGAATAGTCCAATTTGTTCATATCTGTAAATAAATCTATTCCAGGCTATTCATATATACTGCGCTTTTCTTTTTACTCTTTCTCCCCCCCCCCACACATATATATATATATAAAAGCGAAAATGTATGTATGTGTGTTTGCTTTTTGTGTATGTCTACAAAAGGCCTTTTTCGCCATGATTCTCGGTTAGCTCGCTCCTTCCTAAAACTTTTTAAATGCTGTCTAAATAATAAAATCTACGACTAAGGAACTCGGGTCGCAGCTATAGGTGTGTCTGAAATTTCGTGAAAAATATTGAATAATTCCATCCCCTGTCTTTCCAAACTTATAACTCCTCGAAAAATGTAATTCAAGCCCTAGTTTTTTTTTAATTAAAGGAGCAAGGACCAAGGTTTTATTAAAAACCAAAAAAAAAAAAAAAAAAACAAACAAAAAAAACAACTTGTTTTTTTTTGTTTGTTTTTTTTTAAAAAGGTTTTAAACTTCGCACTTTACAAGTAAATTTCTAAAAAGCACTACTTTTTTTGTTTTAAATTTGAATATATTATTTATTGGTCTTTTATCTTCAATTTGTGATATATAATACTTTGGTGAGTAAATTAATTATTTACTTTTTAATGGACATTTCAAAATGGAAGGCGTGAATTAATTCGACCCCCTGTCTTTCCAAGCTTACAACTACTCGAAAAATGCAATTCAAACCCTAATTTTTTTTTCAATTAAAAGAGGCAAGGACCGAGATTTCATTTAAAACAAAAAACAAACAACGTGGTTTGTTAAAAAAAAAAAAAAAGGTTTTAAACTTCGGACTTTACAGGTAAATTTCTAAAAAAACACTACTTTTTTTTTGTTTTAAATTTGAATATATTATTTATTGATCTTTTGTCTCCAATTTGTGATATATAAAACTTTGGTGAGTAAATTGAAAATGGGGGGGGGGGCGTGAATTAAAAAAAAAACAAAAAAAAAAACGTTCGTCTAAAATATTATATTCGGTTTATTGGAAAGAGCATAAAATTTCAGGTTGACCCCGAAAATATCGTAAAAATTGAATCAATAGAAAAATTTTGATAGATTTTAAAATTTTAAAAATTGAAAAATACGGAACTCATAAAATCAATTAATTCCATTACTGATTTTTTAAAGTAAAAAAATAATGTTTCTATTACTTTTTATACAACTTTAATAGTTTATTTTGGAAGTATAATCCATAAAAAAAAATAAACAACCCACTTTTAAAAGAGAAATTAAGAGTTTTTTTTTTTTTAATATTTTATTCGCAGTTTCGTGTTAGGGGTGAAAAAAAATCCGACACACCTATCGCAGCTATCTTTAATTTTCCCGACTTTTACAAGCTATTTTCGAGACACTTTTTGATCGCCGCGTAGCGGGGAAAACAGAAACTGGCTTCCAGCGAAAAACTAGGTCAAACTTCACGCGACTTAACGTCCTCGCATCTGTTAATTTCACTTTATAAATGTCAACTTACCACACTTGTCAATTACTCTGTTCCCATGGTCGAGATGCTTACGTTGCAGGTTTTTCATTTTTCCATTTCCTTTCCACCTCCTCGTCAAAGGTTCGAGGTTCAAGCCTACCTTTCTACTAAAACTTTTTTTTTCTTTTACACCTTTAAACACCCGGCCACCGTTTTTTTTTAAACAGGGTTGTTTTAATCTAACCCCTCCCCCCCAACACACACACACACACCTCTAAACACCCGGGCAACGCCGGGTACCTCCCGCTAGTCTATGTATATAAAAACGAAAATGAGTGTTTGTATGTGTGTTTGTATGTCTCGCAAAAACTTTCGACAAGGGTCACGGATTTTCACAAGATCTGTATTATTTTAAAGGTCCAACCTTCGCCCGACAAATATCGAAAAATTGGCCAAAAACGTTAATTCCTTCACCCTAAAATCAGCAGTTTTCTACGGGGGTGGGGTGGGGGGTCAGCAAAAACGTTCCTCTCATGACGAGTTCGGTTCTACGCATGTGTCATACGGCGTCGGAACATGATTTACTTTAAATAAATGAAAAAGCGACACAATTTTGTAAACGTCCTCTTAGCTCAGTTGCTTAGAGCGCGGCCTCATTATCTAAAGGTTTTTGGGTTCGAATCGTGGTGTGAGATGTCTTTTTTTTTTTTTTTTTTCGATTTTTTTAAATTTTAATATTGAAACGGTTATTTAAGCCATTTTTCACGTGTCTTTTTTTGGGTTTTTATTTTTCAGATTTTATAACAAAGTTTTAATGTTCGTTTTTCTGTTTCGCGTTATCTTTTATTGTTCGTTTGCCTTACATTAGCTTTTTTTTTGTTTTTTTTTTAATATTTACTTCGCTTATTCTAAGGTTTTGATTAACACCCCCCACCCCCACCCGAGCACACACACCTCCAAACACCCGGGCAACGCCAATTACCCCCGCTAGTATATATTTAAAAGACAAAATGTGTGTGATCATTTTATGTATGTCTCGAAAAGGCTTTTTTCGCCAATGGTCCCGGGGTGGGGTTACTATCGCTTAGAAGTATTTATATACCCCCTAGATAATAATATGTATGATTTGCAAATGCGCGTTGCGTCTAGATTTATTTACGTTGATTTTTACAAAATTATGGCCATTTCAGCCCGTCTTGTGTTCGTTCAGCTTTTTCGTATAAAAAGCGAAACTAATTCAAAGCTAAGGCACTGTTCCCGGCATTCCCACCGGGAAACGTCCAGAAGTAATCAGCTTTGATCAATGTGGGGCCAAACTCCTTATATCAGACAATTGCTATTCAATCTGGACAATGGGGAGGTGGTTTCCTCCTCCACAACGTCTTGGGGGAAAAAACCAGTCAAAGTTGGGCAAGCAAACCCAAAAATTGCCCTGCAGCAAAAGTTAACTGCACAACTTCTATTTGACCTCATTAATGAAGTCAAATAGAAGCAGCAGAGTTAACTTTTATTGCGGCCACGTGTCAATTCTTTTAGTAAATTCAAACGTGTTTCAATTAGTATTTCGCGGTGGCCCCAATGGTTAACGGCGCATGTTTTTTTTCACATTTTAATTTCCAACTTTGCCTCAAGGGTTCGGGTTTAATCCTCATACTTACCAAAACTTTTTTTATTTTATTTTAACCCCCCCCTCCGTGGTTTGGTTTACCCAAAACCACACACACCTCCAAACACCCGGGCAATGCCGGGTACCCCCCCCCACCCGCTAGTCTAAAAATATAAAAGCGAAAATGTACGTATGTATGTATGTTTGCTAAAAGCTTTCGATAGACAAAAAAAATTCACAAATTTGGTCTCATATAAAAGCCCCATCCTTCACCCGACAAATATCGAAAAATTGGCCAAAAACATGAATTTTTTCACCCTGAAATCAGCACTTTTCTACAGAGGGGGGGGGATCAGCAAAAATCGTCCTCTCATGACAAGATCGGTTCTACGTATGCGTCAGATGACGTCATAACCTGATTTAGTTTAAATATTTGAAGAACTGACACAATTTCATGTACGTCGTGTTAGCTCAGTTGGTTAGAGCGTTGGCTAATTATCTAAACGTTTTGGGTTCCAATCGTGGTGTGAGATTTCTTTTTTTTTTTTTTTTTTCGATTTTTTAAATTTTAATATTGAAGCAGGGTTATTTAAGCCATTTTTCATGTAACGTTCGTTTTTCTGTTTTTTTTTTTTTTTAAGTCGCTTATTCTTAGGTTTTCATTAACACCCCCACCCCGACCGACCACACGCACCAAAAAACACCCGGGCAACGCCGGGTACCCACCGATTTTTTAAATTTTAATATTGAAACAGGCTTATTTAAACTATTTTTCACGTGTTTTTTTTTTTGGGGGGGGGGTTAATTTTCAGATTTTTTAAAGAAGTTTTAACGTTCGTTTTTCTGTTTTCTTTTTTGTTTTTCTGATTTTTACATTTATTATCGTTCGTTTGCTTTACGTTAATCTTTTTTGTGTGTTTTTTTTTCGATTTTTTTAATTTTTATTCAATATTTAAAAAATATTTACTTCCCTTATTTTTATGTTTTGATTATCCCCCCCCCACCGCCGCCCGGGTACCTCCCGTTTTATTTTTCAGATTTTTTAAAGAAGTTTTGACGTTCGTTTTTCTGTTTTTCTTTTTTTTTTTTTACTTCGCTTATTCCTATGTTTTGATTAACACCCCCGACCGAGCACACACACCTCCAAACACTCGGGCAACGCCGGGTACCCCCCTCCCCCGGCTAGTATATTATAAAACTCAAATCGTCTTGCTTGAGCGTTGAAACCATGCTTCCGGTTTGAAAAATTCTGCGCATGCGTGATAAAATATAAACAGAGCCATGGAACATTTTTTTCTAATCGACAATGTTTTCGCGTTTAAAATATGTAAATAAAAACAAAACTAAAATCCCTTCTGCTTTTTTGTTTTTTATCTGCAAATGTTTTTCTAATGTAAAAAAAATACTTGCTCAATTATTTAAAAAAAAATTATTTGGTATTTTTTATGACCCACTTAAAAAGAAATCCAAACCTACTTTTCTTTTGCCAATACGTTTCAACAGCCTTTATTAAAGATAATATAAAAGAAAGCATTTTTAAAAAATAATAAAAATTTAATATTTACAGAAATTTAGCGTAAATTGAGCACTCACCCCTTGGCCACGTAGCGGTAACGAGACATGTAATCGTTACCATTTTTGTTTGGTGGCGGAGAGGGGCAACAAGAGGGGACGGGTGGGTGGATAGGGTTCATAAGTTCCAAACATTTAAAAATTGCCTAGAAACACTTTAAAACTTGTGTGTGTGGCGCTGGGTGGGGAACTTTTCATTTTCTTTTTAAAGATTTGCTTTGGAAAGGTCCCACTGTTAAATATCAATCAATTAATTATTTCCTGATACTTTTAAGGCTGATAACACACACGCACACAGACACACACACACACACACACACACACACACACACACACACACACACACACACACACACACACAAATAAATAAATAAAAGTAAAAACTTGTACAATGCCCACTCCCTCCTTGTATTTTTTTTTTCTTTTCGTCTTTTTTCATTTTTTTTTTTTTTCAAGGATTACACCCTTCTTACATAAAGGATGTTTTTTATTTAATCTAAGGGCAATGATGTTAAGACCTTTATTATCCAATATATTCCGTATTGTTTTCACTGGTCGCCATGTTTATTTTTCGCGCGCGCGAGTGCAATCAATTTTTTCGTATTTATACATTAATTTGGTATACTCACTATTCTATAGCTAGCTATGTGTGTGTATATTTCAGCCCATATGCGCGCGCTTGCATGTACAAAATGGCCACCCGTGATAACATATAGAATTACATAATTTAATATTTGGAAAACTACTTGTTTTTCGTCTAATTTTAATTTTTCGCCAATACTACACGATGACAAGGCAGTTTGGTACTGTTACATGGAAAACGGCTGTCCTCTTTCTCATGTAAATAATAATATTAGATAAGTAAAAATGAGATTAGTATAAGCCTAGAATCGAACCCTGTAGGCAGGATTAAGAAATGGAATGTTAGAAATTAAGTCGATTGTCCAATTAATTTAGAAATCCGAATATGAAAATGTCAGTTAAAAGAATGGACAATGCAAATTAAAAATATATTATTAAAAAAATAGGTTAGGTTAAAAAATAGGTTAGGTGAAGATTCTTTTGTTTACCAGAAATGTTTAGACAAACATACGAAAAGCTACGTGAAAATTAGTCACGTTTAAAAACACACTTCTGACGTCATAGACAAAGGACATTTCTCCATATAGGGTTCTATGGGTTCGGATTTTAGTTAGTCAGTGAGTCAGTCAGTTGATCAGCCAAGAGTTGACATAGTTGGAGAGGAGAGTCCCTTAGAGGCGAAGGGTAGAAGATTAACCATGTAGATGCAAGTTTGAATTCCTGACGTCATCAACCAGCCGATCAGATGAATAAAGCAATCACCATTAATAATTTGTAACTGTTGTCTTGTGTCACATCCTTCATCACGAACGAAAGGTAATTGTGTTTATCATCTTATAATGAACATTGTGTAACCCTTCGAAGATTATGTATCTCCTCTCCTCCGTGTTAAGAACTGTTGCTGCATATATTCCCCAGTCAGGTATTAATGTGACCTCCAAGAATTGTCACAGTCGTCGTCATGATGTAATATATATAAATTTTATTATCATTCTATCTGTTATTAGAACGGTTAAGCTTATAAATATAAGAACTTATAAATATAAGAACACATAAGTATAAGAACGCATAAGTATAAGAACATGTAAATATCGCCATTGTTAACTCTGTATTACATATCCCCGTTATTGATGTGTCCCATTAATGCGAACGCTCGTCATCTTTTAATATGGACCCCTATATAACAGTACGCGAGTGCACATTTAACAGCCTTCGTTCATGCTCGTGTGTAGCGCAAACGAAGGCTAAGCTGTGAAATGGATAATAGTCCCATCGCACGCTTGCACGTACAAAAATGGCCAGCCGTGATAACAGAATTACATGGCTCCATATTTGGAAAACTACTTGTTTTTCGTCTAATTAAAATTTTTTGCCAAACTACACTGTGACAAGGCAGTTTGGTACGCGAGTGCACATTTAACAGCCTTTTTTATGCTCATGTAGCATAAATGAAGGTGGGCTGTGAAATGGAAAATAGTCCTAGAGTTAAGGGGTTAATACCATACAAATGGTAAATTTGTGACGGAAATGGTTACCATATTCTTTTAAACCACACCGTAAACTACAAAAAAAAAAAAAACTTTTCTTTTTTCTATACGAATGTGAGGCGAGCCTTAAAGTAAAATAATATCGACTTTTCTTTTTTTTTTTTTTTTTTAATTTCCTCGTGTCTTTATTGAAAGATAAAAACACAAAAAGAAATCGAAAAAACTTTTTAGCAAATAAACACTCAAAAAAATGCCCCCCTCTCTCAGGTGGCCAGAAAGTGGGTGCTTATTTTAAGTTAAATTTACATGGAAAAGTGATCACCCATTTTTCGAAAAAAATAATTTCTTCATATCATGACAACTATTTTTTTTTGCGATGGAAACGGTTTGCAGATTCGTTTTTAGCACACCGAAATTTACAAAAAAAAATATTTTGTTATATACGAACGTGAGACAGGCCTAAATGTAAAATGTCACCATTATTTTCTCTAACAAATAAAAAAGGTTACTTAAAAATTAAGAATAAGCGAAAAAAAAATTCCTCCGAATTAAAAATAAACATAATAACTCAGCTTAGAAGAATATTTCGAAATGAAAACAAATCTATTACAGGAAATATTTAATAACGTGCTCCGTTAAAAAGAAATTTTCAATTAAACTATCACAGTTATTTCCCTTTTGGTTTTCTGGTTTGAAAATTAAATGGTTTCAGATTTCCGATAAAATAAGTAAAATCAAATATAAATTGAAATGAAAATAAACTAAATAATTAAAAAAAAAAATTAATTAGTACAGTATTAACGCGGCTATTATGTCGAATAAGTAATATCATCGAGCTAATTATTTAAATAGATTTAATTTAATGTGATATGCTAATGACCGTAACTCAATCAATGTAGATGTAGTTTGAAGAATGCTATATATAGACATTACGTATAAAATATAATGTCTTTTGACAGAAGTATCCTATCATGGACGTTAATATTTCTTGACCAGGTGAGGTGTGCACACGTATGGCGTTTATATTTCTTTGATCATTGGGAGTTGTACACACAGACAAACACACATGAACGCTACTACTTTATATATATATATATATATATATATATATATATATATACATACATATACATACATATATATATATATATATATATATATATATATATATATATATATATATATATATAATGAGTTATTATTCTTACCGTAAAAATACATATATATTTTCTCAAACGCAAAAACACACTTGTGGGGGAAGGAGCGATGGATCTATAGATTTTTGTTTTACTATTAATTAAAAATTAATAAATATTTATCATTTTCTCATTAATACCAGCAGTGGGAGATTTTTGCTTTAAGCACAATAAAATAAAAAGAAAATTTAAAGTATCGTTTTTGGCATTGGAAAATACTTACAAATGGTTCTGATTCTGATACCGATCAATCGTTCCAACACTAATATATATATATATATATATATATATAGAGAGAGAGAGAGAGAAAATAAAAAGGAACAAACCGTATTATGTGTTCATCAACGTTTCGTCTTTATTTCGAGACTTCCTCTGGATGAATGAGATTAAGAAACAAAATATACCAGTACAAAATATTTTAAAATGTTTCACGTGCACAGTGTGACGCAGTTCTATTTCAGAGAAACGGAAAAAAGACGTTGGAAGTTCAAAAAGGAGAGGGAGGGCTGGCACTGTTTCTTAATCTCATTCATCCAGAGGAAGTCTCGAAAAAAAGACGAAACGTTGATGAACACATAATACGGTCTGTTCCTTTTTATTTTCTCTATTTTGTCGGAATACTATTTTCATCATATATATATATATATATATATATATATATATATCAAATTATTTATTTTACTATAATAATTAAATACCTACAGATATTAGTGCTTCATCCTTTCGGGAATCTTCAGTGCAGGGTGTCACGATTAATACCAGTCGACAGATTCGAACTCGGCAACACGAGCCATCTCTGGCTCGATTAGCAAAGGACCGTATCCATTCGGCTACCATTAATCGCTCGAAAGAACGTTGAATCTAAACATTTTAATTTTAAATGTTTTTTACGTCAATGCATAAGAGCTAAATTGACCAACTTAATTCAACTGAAAGTGCTCAACGATAAGAAACGAGTTTCTTAAAGGGTCTGTCATAATTATTTTTTTACTATGATAATTAAATATCTATAGACACTAGTGTTTCATTTATATATATATATATATATATATATATATATATATATATATATATATATTATTATTATTATTATTATTATTATTATTATTATTAGATGTACCCAGCGTTGTTCGGTATTAAGCCTAACGTTAAAACCTTTAAAAAAGAAATAAATTTAAAAAAAAATGAGGTATGTGCATCCAAATGTTACGTTTTATTTTTCTAAACCTATCACTTTTTGTAATTAAAAAAAAAAATAACTACTCAAGCTGAGATCGAAACCAAAATTTAAAGACAGTGAGTCAAGTACGATAGCCATTAGGTCAGTTTGACACAGTCTTTAAAAAGTGTTTTCAAACCTACTTATTCTTAACATAATGTGATCGATTTGCACGTGTACAATCGTGAAACAGTTGACAAACAGATAAGTCTGATGATCCCAAGTACCAATTTTTTTAAATTTGACTCCTATAGCAACCCTTTTTTTTCGGATAAAAACCGATTAAAGTCTTCCACATGTCTGAATACCCTATATACCAAATTTCAAGTTTGCAGATCAATAATTTGTTGAGTATATAGGTTGAGAAGTGTCCTCACTCACACATGCGCAGTACACACACGTTCTCACTTATATATATACTAGCAGGCTGATCGTAAAATACGCTTAAATATGATATTTCGATTAATGCAATTTTCGTATTTATTATTATTATTATTATTATTATTATTATTATTATTATTATTATTATTATTATTATTATATTTGACTCCATATATAGCAATTATTTATAAAGTTTAAAAAAAAATAAATAAATGACTCGTTTGTCACCATCGAGAATCGAAACCAAAACGTTTAGCTTATGATTTACTTTTTCCTTTAACGTTAATGCCTGAGTCATGAGGACATGTTTATTGCAAGACTAAAAATTAAAACATAAATCAATAGCTATTACGTGACGCATGCATATTCGTAATGCCGTCGTTCGACCTTCATCTGGCAAATTCCATTATTTCAATTTTCACACTTTTGTACCGATTTTTGCTGACTAAAAGTTTCGCATGGGTTCGAATATTAAGTTTCATGTCTGTAGAACAAAAACTGACAGGAGTTTGGTAGGCAAAATTTCTTGAACAACTGTATATACGCATACAAAAATATATATAGAGAGAAAAAAGATGTGTGTTTACTATAAGCTTTTTACGCAAATATACAAAAAAAGTTAATTTTCTTGCGTTTGGTAACAGTTATTTGCTGTCTTCTTTTATCATCCCCTTTTTTCTTATCAACAATATTGCACAAGCACCTTTAGTAGTTTTTTGCATGTATTTTTTTCGTATTTTACCAAATTGTTAAGAAGGGTAAGTCTTTTATCTGACGCTAATACCTGCAGTGTTGGCGTGTTGAATTACACTAGAGCAGCGTTTCTTAACAGTGGACCCGTGCCTCCCTAACGGGGCTACAGATCGGGAAGTCATAAGAGCACGTCAGAAAAAATATAATTTCAACGTATAAGTAAGGTGACAAGATTTAGGTTATGAAAAAGGTCATTTATTTTTATTTACAGTGGAACCTCTAGATACGAAATTAATTGGTTCTGGCTTGGCTTTCGTATCTTGAAATTTTCGTATCCTGAAAGACATTTTGCACTTAAGTGCGCTTAATTGTTTTAAGCCTTATAAAAAAAATTCTCATTAAATCTACTATATAAGTCTCACCTGTCTGTTGGAAAGCATGTATGTATGTTTGTTTGTTTGTTTGTTTGTTTGCCTTAAAACTTTTGACAGAGGCGGCGGATTTTCACGAGATCGGTATTTTTAAAGCTTGATCATTTGAATGGCAAATATCGAAAAATTGGCTAAAAATATTAATTCCTTCACCCTCAACTAAGCACTTTTCTACAAGGAGTCTTTTTTTTTTCTTTTTTTTTTTTTTGCAGGTATTTTTGAAAGTCCTTCCCTCTTTTCGATTGACTAGCTTTAATTTAAACCTTTGCCATTTCTGGTTTGGTAATGAACGCAACGGAGAGGACGTCACGATTTTTTTTTTTTTCACGTTCTTTTCCTTTGTGATACGGGTTCGAGCCTGCCTGCCTACTACCACTTTTTTTTTTGTTTTGTTTTAAATGTTTTGCTCAACACACACTACCAAACACCCGGGCAACGCCGGGTACCCAGGCTAGTTTTATAATAAAAGCAAAACGAGAAAGAAATAAGATCTAAATAAACAATATAAAACAAAATCTGCATTCTTTTTTGTTGAAGTGTCGATGCTATAGTCAGCCAGGAAGCAGCCCCACGGTATTGTGTTCCACAGATGGACAGTTCTAGGAAAGAAACTTTGCAGATGAAAGTCTCGTTTAGTTTTAGGCACAGAAGAAATTGTTGGCAGTTGTTGTAGCTAGACAGGTGTTTTGTTGGGTTTTTTTTTGCAGATGTTTACAGAGAGGGGATCATAGATTAAAGCTCTGTCGAGCATCTACTATAAGAGTAACGATAGACAAGAAAGTATGTTATACATCAGTTAAATTAAGACCAAAAAAAATGATGAACAACCTCGCATTATTTGATCATCTGGAAATCGATAAATTTATTTAAAGAAAAAAAAATTAATCATTTTAATTAAATCGGGTCACGTGATGTGTTCTCTTGTGAATGACACAAATTCGAACGTCTTTACGAATGAGTAAGCAATTATCGATTTTCAGGAATTAAAAGCCGTTTGATCCGCACTTCTAACCTCGACCTTGTTCGACACCCAGACGTCAAGGTCTGTCTGCCATTGAAAGTTCATCTTGACGCTTTCACACTCGATTATAGTTTTAGCTAATCAAAACTCGGTATCGGTTATAGTCAGCTAGCGTACTTCCTAACTTCCGGTGTGTCTGCTACCGGAAGTGGTGACAAGACAAATCAGTTCCTTTACTTTTATTGTTCTTCGGTATTTCTATTCTGAAGCGATTTATTGAAATAAAATGTAAGAAAAGAACATTATTGAAAAGTATTCAATAAAAATTAACAAAATTATAAAAAGATAAAAAATAACATAATTAGTCTTCATTTGCACTTTTAATAACAAAACGTGTTTTCAAAAATTAAAAAAAAAAAGAGCGCAAAAACTGTTTTCAGTAATTCTTAAAAAATAAAAATAAAACTAATTTCAATAATTCTTAATTAAAATTTTTAAGTGTTTTCAATAATTCTAAAAGAAAATAAAATCTTAAAATAAGACCGAAATAAACTTTTCAATTATTATTAAAAAACCAAAAACGATAGAAAAAAAAAACGTAATAAAAAACGAGTAAATGCACAGGCGTGAGAGAAAAAAAAGCGAAGGAATTGATTTGTATTGTCACCACTTCCGGTAGCAGACACATCAGAAGTTAGGAAGTACGTTAGCTGACTATTACCTCAGTATCTCTCGATATTTTTGGAATGAGAAATTCTTGACGTTTATGTTATTTACTAGTTTTGGATTGTTAAGCTTGACGATTCTACTTTCTGGTCTATGTAGATGACGTGACTGTCTATGGCTGCACATAGAAGAGCATTGGTGTTCAAAGTTTTAATCATACTCTTCCTTCTGATCTTGGGATTGTGATGCATTTATGGAAAAACAAAAAATGTCACATAATTTTTAATCAGTCGACTTTACAATCTACTGAAAGATGATTATTTCGGTTTTGTATAATCCCTCAAGAGACGTCGCTAGTCTTACTCTGCTCAATTGTTATTTCCACAAAAGTGCTCACCCGAGCTCCAACATCTGGTTCCTCTTTATAAACCTGTCACTGCAAGAACTTGTCTTCCTACCATCAGTGAAAAGAACTATCGGTTTTTGTCTAGAATTTCATCCATATGAAAAAACAAAAATAAACATCTGTATGATGTACATACCCATGACGAAACAAAAATATAATATTCCAAAAATCACATGAATTAATCAAGTAATTGTATTTTTCAACAAGAAAATAAAATTTTATAAATATCCAAAGAAGTGACTGTCTGGCCCACCCATTTGAAAAAAAATCTCAAGAAACTAAGGGAGATAACTTAGCTCATGTCAGTTTGACAAAAAATTTCTTGCAGTTTTTAACGGTTTTTTGATAAAAATATCTTGGCTTAAACAAAAATTTATTGATCAAAATAAGCAAACATCAGAATCAACACACTTCTTGCCAACGCAAAACAAGTGTATTTATGCCATTAACATAAAAATCTTGCGTTCTGGTGGTGATGAAAGTGTTGAAGACGTTTTTGATATCACTTAGGTTTTTGGAGCATTTCTCATGCAGAAATATGTTGAGATGCTTGAAAAAGTGGCAGTCGGTAGGTGAGAGGTCTGGAGAGTATGGCGGATGAGGCAATTTCGTAGCCCAATTCGTTTACCTTCTGCAAGGTCAGTTTAGCAACGTGTTGTCAGGCATTGTCATGGAGGAGAATTGAGCCTTTTCTGTTGACTAATGTTGGGTGTTGTTGTCGAAGTTTTTGATGCATTTCATCCATTTATTGACAGTACTTTTCCGCCATTATAGTTTCACCTGCATTAAAAAAAACTAATAGATAAGACTGATCACAAACCACCAAACAGTCAGTGTCACCTTCTTTTGGTGCAACTCTCGCTTTGGGAAGTGTCATAGATTAGCATCTAACCACTGAACTGAGCATCGCCGGTTTTTTTGTAAAGAACCCACTTTTTATTGCAAACCACAACCCAGTTGAGAAACGGGTCGTTCTTGTTGCCTGAAAGAAGGGAAGATGACACTTCATAATAGCGTTTCTTTTGGTTGTCGTTCAATTTGTGAGGCACCCATTTAACAAGTTTTTCTGTCTTTTCAGTCTCTCAAGAGCTTGGAAATCATCGTATACGTTACGTCTAATTCAGAAGTAAGTTCTCAAACAGTTGTGCGTGGATTGGCTTCGACTAAGGCTCTTAATTGATTGTTGTTAACTTACGCTCTTAATTAATGGCTCTCCGATGACTGACCTCTACGCTCATCACCTTCAAGACTGTTGTCACCGCCACAAAATTTCTTCAACCACCATTGTGCTGTGCGTTCAGTAGTGGTTCCTGGGTCAAAAGCTTTTGTTGATATCGTAAGCTGTTTCAGCAGCTTCTCAGCCTAGCTTGAATTGAAATAAGAAAATTATGTGGATTTGCTTCTTTTTTTATTTATTTTATATTCAAGGTTCTGAAAGACATAATTGTCCTAAAAAGATTGCAATTTAAACGATTAGATAGAGCGTGAAACGCTCTTTAAAATGATATATAAAGTAAAGGTATTGTAACGAAAACTTATTTGAAAATATATCATTTGAAATCAAAATTAAAACTTCCGTAAAAACTTTCTTGTCAACCTAATATAATAATTAAACATTATTCAAACACCTAAGCTCTATTTGTTTATACAAAGAGCGTAGTATTGTACACTAGTGACAGTTTCTTATTTTACTCCCCAATATGCTCAACTCAAGATGGGGAGCATTTATCTATATATGTAAATAATTATTTCATATATATTTTTTAATATTCCCATAGATATTTATTTCCTTTTGACCCAGACTCATCAGTGTGGCTATTTATAATTGTGTCGGTGGTCACAGGATTCGAATACCAAATTAAAGTAACCTTTCACTTTTATCCGATGCGCCTGCCCACGCAGCCACTGATATAGCTATGTGAAAGGGAAGGGAAATATTTATATTATTCAATTAATTAACATAGTAAGCCTCTTAAGACTATTTGTCCCCCCCCCCCAAGGGACCTGAACGTCGCAGTATTACTTTAGTTAGAAGTTTTTCATATTTCTCTTACAGAGTGCTCTCCCTTGAAAGTAGCTTTTTAATAGTTTTTATAATATATATGAATATTTATAATTGTGCAGAAATGTACGGATTAAAAGGATATTCCAAAGGAAGTCCAGGCTCGATGAAGATCCCTGGACTTTATTTAGAACATATACTAAATATTATGCACAAATATAACTGCTTTCATAATTTGTAGTTTTTAATTTATGTTCTAACTAGCACAATTTATAGCTGGCCAATGTATATTATTTTGAGGAGAAGAGTCATTCTTTGAAACTCCATGGAATAAGGAAAATTTTAAAGTTTTCAACTTGTATTCCTTGTTGAATAATAAATTTTTTTTTAATACAAATTTATAGAATTTAAATTCTATTTCTTATATATATATATATATATATATATATATATATATATATATATGATGAGAATAATGAAAATAGTATTCCGATAAAATAGAAAAATAAAAAGGAACAAACCGAGTTATGTGTTCATCAACGTTTCGTCTTTATTTTATCCAGAGGAAGTCTCGAAATAAAGACAAAACATTGATGAACACATAACTCGGTTTATATATATTATTCCTTAATTGGAATTCATTTTTGAGATGAGCATTATATATATTAATTTATTTTTTTTTTTACTTTGGACTACTAGTTTCATCTTTATTAGCTGTTGTTTTTTATCTTTTATTAATTGGTTAATTGGCCAAAATGTGGTGAGACGACAACAACTACGGATGGCAGTGATGGTTGAGAATGCAGTTAGGAGATTCGAAGTTCCTATCCGTCGCGGTTACCACCTGACGAAGGCCAGAGGAATTAGTTCGCCGAAACGTTGTGAATAAACAATCCAATAAAATATGAAAAACAACAACTAATAAAGATGAGACTAGTAGTCCGAAATAAAAAAAAATTAATTAATATACATCACTCGGTTTGTTCCTTTTTATTTCTCTCTCTCTCTCTCTCTCTCTCTCTCTCTCTCTCTCTCTCTATATATATATATATATATATATATATATATATATATATATATATATATATATATAATTATTATTTTTAATAATATATATATATATACCAGCCCTTAAATATTTTTTAATAATATATATATATATATATATATATATATATATATATATATATATATATACACATACCAGCCCTTAAAGAACTTCATTCTTACTGTCGAGCACTTTATGTTGAAATGAAATAATTCGGTCACTTAAGCCTACATGTGCAGATCAGGATGTCAAAATCATAAGATCACTCTCGGCTGTCTTGAATGACATTTACGATTTATACAAATGTTAATTCCAGCTATATTTCTCGCAGTTAAAGAGATTGACTGCGTTCGAGTTTGAATTTCCTGACCGGCGGTAATTGTGATTCCCGAAAGGCTGCAACACTAGAGTCTGTAAGTATTAAAAATAATATATATATATATATATATAAGGCTAATAAAATTCATACTATAAAGTACTTCATAAAATTTAGTTGTAAATTACATTCTTCTAAAGGTTGAAAATTCAGTGAAGCCAACAGTCAAAAAAAAAAAAAAACTGCAAATTACTTGGTCATTGCCTGCAGAACGAGAGTCAACGTTGTCCTTAATATGTTAACACATAGACATCTGCCCAACATGTTGTATGCCGCAAGGAACAGAAGACAAATAATAACTCGACTTTTTTTCTTTTCTTTTTTTTTTTCTTTTTAAACAACAACAGTTATTTCCTGGTGCTTTTCCCGAATAAACTGCGATCGTGCTCATTTTTTCTGACCTCTGTCCTCTCAAACGACGTTTCGAATCTCCCCCGTGTCTGTAACGAGCTCTCTCCTTTTTATAGTCTTTTTTCTTTTTCCTTACCGTGACGTCATTTGGCACATGGCTCGGTATGTACATATAGCTGCCATACGCACGTCCGCGTTCTGTTACAAGAGCATGCTACCCCCGTGGATGGATTACGTTCAATATTCCGTGCAAGTAAGTTTCCGAGTTCTAGAGTAAGATTCCAGAGTTTTACAAAATAGATAGGCCTGAAGAAGGTCGGAGGTTACATCGATCGAAACGTTGTGCTAATAACACTGAACAGTAGTCCGAATAATTCAAATAAAACCAATTATCAATGCTCATCTCAGAATATTCAGAAACAATGTTTAATTTTTATGAAAGGTAATTTATGTGCCTGGCAGTGTTCTTGTATAGGTTTATATATGATTGAATTATCGAAGTAAATTATTTATTCAAAGTTGTGTTTCTTATTGATGATTTAATTTTCTTAGGTACCTATCGAGACCCGGGTGACTCTACTAGTGTTTCCTTTTGAGTACGATTATTTCTAAGAACGGTAAAATCTACCGACCTCCTCGGGGCGAATTTGCCTTCGCGTTTTTCTTCTTCTGCCTCAAGTGAAATTCTATCTTTAAATTTCTCACTCGTGTAAGTATCGCGGAATTAAGTAATAAGGAGAATTCAAAAGAAAGAAACACACACACACACACACACACACACACACACATATATATATATATATATATATATATATATATATATATATATATATATATATATATATATATAAAATCTCGCTAAAGAACTTGCGATGATATTTACGGTGTTGGGAAGTAAGAGGAAGGGGGACTGCGAAGCTGCCATCATCTTTGCGTAATCGGATCCCGGCTTTAATGATAGGGAATTTAGAAACTGAAATAATCGCTTGAAAGTGGGCGGTGTGTGTATGGGGGAGTGGTTAGGCGTGCTATTATTGAACGCTAACAAACTGCAGTTTAGCTACGCAAATTTTCAAATTGTCGACCGGTGTGTGGGTGGGGGAGGTGTAATTGGCTCTAATGCATACAGTTGCAGCTTATGGAAGCTGCTCTATTATGGCTGTGAATGTACTAACGTTATTTGGAAGTGTATTAACCTGCAATTTGCCCCTCCAAGCAACGTATGTACAATTAATGGTATACAGTGAATAATATCTGATGTCTATCGTTTCGGCATGAATTAACGAAAATCCGATGATATCGTTTTAATGTTTTTGTTTATCCCTATCTCTACTTTACTACAATATAAAAGAACATTGTGTGAGTTTGTTCCCTATAGACTCAAAAACGGCTGGGCCAACTTTTGGTCCCCCGATTTATCGGAGAGGGACCTATGTTTTCAGTGGCGTCCGTGCTTTCGTTAGTCCGGACGATTGACAGATAACCGTCCATTAGTTTTTCTTGAAATTTTGCCACAAATTGTATTTGATTAAATAGATGTGCACAGTAAATATATATATATATATATATATATATATATATATATATATATAATCATTCAAACACTATTGTGTTTGAATCTATAGTTAAGTGGCAATTTTAATAATTTAGAACTGCTATAAATCTTCACTGCTCACTCAGTTTTTGACTAAATTTCAAACAATTATTATCTTCTCAGCTGTATTGTGAAAAAAAAAAATTCAATTTTCGTTCAGTAAAATAAGTGATGATGAATTTACTGGTGTTCGAAATCGTAAAAAACGTAAGGAGGCGAGCGATGTTTTTATAACTTTTCCATAGCAACCACATCGCTTCAGCGACTACTGTTGCCATCAATTCACCGCTCTTGTGAAAAGAGAAGTAACAAGTGAAACATAATAAAAGAATAAAAGGGATATAATCGAGGGATTTTATTGAAAGCAGACGAGTGTCGCACATTGTTATTACATATGTGCACGTTATATTTATGGGGGCTAAAAAGTAAGACTGAAATTAAACAAAGAACAAGTGAATTTATTGGAGCTTGGAAAAATCATGGATTACAATAGAAAAATGCGAGCACGAAAAGTAATATAGTTAAACTTGCACATGGAAAATTAAAGGACTACTTGTTAAAACTGGAAAAGAAAAGGACAAGATATTCTAGTAAAAAATATAATAAATTATAATATAATTAAAATATTGCAGCATTAAGAAATTTTTTAATTCAATTCATAACACCATATAATCAATTTTTAATGCTGCAATATTTTAAGCTATAAATTTATTATATTTTTTTACGAGAATATCTTGTCCTTTTCTTTTCCAGTTTAAACAACTAGTCCTTTATCTTTCCATGTTTAAGCTTAACCATATTACTTTTCATGCTCGTATTTTTCTATTGTAATATATTTATATGTTCGCATAAAACATGCACACACACATACATACACACACTGGCGCACACACACACGCAGTCGCGCGTGCGCGCGCAAGTGCAGTTGAAGTAAATGTATCGTCGGTCGAACGCTTGAATTCAAGTTTCCTACCGCGAGGCCGTCGTAACCATTACCAGGATGTACAGAATAGGATGCGCAAGCACTTGCCCTTTTACTCTTGTTTTACAAGTGCCCTTTTCAGAGAGATGTACTATAATCCTGTGCCCCACCGTGACACCGTTGTTTTTTTGTTTTGTTTTTTTAACTTAACCACCTGCCCTTAAAATGTTCTTTGCACGTCACTAGCCATTGCATTTCAAATATGAAAGAAGTAATTTTTAAATAACTTACTGTTCGTTTGAAAAAGAAAAATCTGTGTTGTAATGTCTTTAACATAAAAATTTTAATTCAAATTCACAACTCTTACATCATAAAAAAAATCCAATTTTTTAAGTTTTTTATTTTTTTTTTATTTATTTTTATTTATTTTTTTATAATTTGTTAACCAGACGAAAATATATGGTGGGCCCGATTTGGCCTCGGGCCTTCGTTTGGTACGCCCTTGATATAGAGAAAGGTCTTTCAAACTTTTGGCATCACGGATTACTTTCCCACTTAAGCGTTTTTGTTTCAACCGCCTCCGAGTTTATGAAATATGAAACGTTCGTTGAATGCGAAGAGGAATTATAATATCGTTTACACATAATCTTTTAAGGGTGTTACACATGGCGTAGTGTCTGTCTTTTTGTGTGTGTAAACACACATATATATATAAAGAACTATTTGTGTGTTAGTTCGTTCTCTATGGACTCGAAAACGGCTGGGCCGATTTTTATGAAATTTCACACTTTGTATCGGAATGTCTTCGATAAGTATCGATAATCGAAAAAAATCCAATGAAAGAAAGAACAGGCGATTTTGACCAAAGTTAACACAGCCTAACATCCCGAGTGCATTTCAGAAGTGTTATTACTACACAAGCCGAAAGGCTAGACATATAAAATCAACAGCAGCTTTTTTTTTAACGTGGACCTGTCATATCAAAGAACCTGGTGATGTTAGGCTGTATATGTTAACTTTGGTCAAAATCGCTTGACCCTTCTTTCATTGCATTTTTAGATGATCGATACTTATCGATACAAAACCTATCTAAGAACACTACCAGACATATAAAGTACATTTGTGTGAAAACATAAAAATCTGTACTGCTTTTTTAGAGGCCATAGGGAACCCTCTCTCTCTCTCTTTCTCTCTCTCTCACACACACACACACACAAAAGTTACTATATAATAGTAGATATATATTATTTACCTCCTAGTAAGTAGATGTCAGATGTGGTTTTGAGAAGCCAGTGCACCGGAATAAGTGCGCTCTAGCCTACAAAAATGCCTGAGTAACCCCGTTTGCATTCCCTGGAAAAGGCGCTTCATTCGATTAGTAATAAATGACCCCTTCTCCAAGAAAAGATAAGGCCTGGGAGAGTGAATTTCAAAGACTAAACAGAACTATACTTCAACCCAAACTTTTGACATTGCATTGTGTTTTTACTTGCGTCAGTGTGGTTTGATGGAAGTTCCATATATATTTCGGAAAATTTTCTCCACTTCAGATATGTGTTCGACTTCAGTTCTAACGTGCACCCTATAATAATATATATATATCTCCCACCCTATAATATATATATATATATATATATATATATCCCACCTTACTATACAACACATATACGTGTGTGTCCCCATCAATGGTCGCCAGTGTGAAAAAGATGACGACACGGCCAGAACAAAAGCAATGAAAGATGAAGAAGACATCTATGGCACATGATGTCTGGAGTTGGCAGCTTGTCGGTGTGGGGCCACGTGGTGTCATATCTAATCTGATTCGTGATCTACCGAATAGCAATCAATTTCATTTGTATTCTGTAAAAAAATGTTTTAGCATTGCCATTGAAGACTAAAACTATTCGAACACCCTGATCCAAATTATGATCTATCCATTAATCCTAACCCAAAACAACTAGAGGTTAGGGTTAGTCGGTTCGTGTTAGCAACTTTTATTACATTTCCTTGTTTTCAAACTCTAAACTCAGCCGGTTTGTAATAAATTTTCTAATAATAATAGTTTGAAAATGACCACCAAATTCAGAGATAATTATTTATTCATAACTCGCTAGGGATTTTTATCCTGGGCCCCCCAAAATAACACAGACCGTTCCTGTAATGATCTGGTCCCTATTAATTTTGAGGTGGGAGTTTGGTTCTGTGTAATGGTAGGAGATCCACCCTACCAGGCTTTGCTTCTCTCTTTGAGAAGGGATTAGTTTATTGCTAATCGCACGAGGTGCCCTTACAGGGGAACGTCGACGGGGTTGCCTAGGCACTTTTGCAGGTTAGAATACCCCTTCTCAGGGGCGCTGACTTCTCAATCCTACTTTCCGACCCTGGTGTCTAATGATCTTGCAGCGGTAGAGAACCAAGCAATAATCATTTATTCATCCCGTTCATAGACAATCCTTCTTTTTTTTTTTATCTTCTATTTTCATCCTATCAGCACTGTTGAAATACTGACGTCAAGTATCTTAGATATTTCTGACACTCGAGTGTGCTTATAGGTTTATTCAACAATTGCTTCTAAACCTTCATTGTCGAGAGAATATGCCCGGACTTCAAGGCTCTCGCTTTTGACCTTGGCCTTCGGGACAAGATCAAAGTGTAGTATCTGTTCTTTAGATGCTGCACTTCAATTCCTTGTTCTCTGTCAGTGGAGGAGAAATCCTTCACGACTGAGACAATTTTTATTTTTGTTCCTTTTCTCCACGTTAAAAAACGACCCTGGTGTCTAACTCTGTCCCGTGGGGAGGCATTGTAAATAGGGACTTCAAGGCTCTCGTTACGATGATGGAGCTTTTTGAAGCAGTATTCGTAGTGTCCGATGACCTGTGAACCTATCAACCCTTGGTTTGTTTTGATTGCCGTTTTGAAACCATCTTTATTGCAACATTTTATATATATATATATATATATATATATATATATATATATATATATATATAGAGAGAGAGAGAGAGAGAGAAGGTAGATATTGACTTACAGCCCACCTCAGCAAAATGTGACACAAGTGGGATGTCAAACCAGCTCATCTTGAAGAGGGACACTCTGATCTATCAAAAATTGCCTGAGCATCTCTGTTGGCATTCCCCGGTAGGAGCACCTCAGGTAACAAGCTATAAACTTTCCCTACACGAAAAACCAGGTGACAAGGTCTGGGAAGGTACACTTCCTAGGTAATACTCAGGCGGTGTACCTCAATCTGACTGGTACTAGACTAGCTTCTGGCCTCGCACCTGACGGGCTGATTATCAAGAACGGATTTTTGACTGGTACTTTCTACCTAAGTCATCAAGCAACCGAGGCAGCAAGGAGACCGACCCATCCTCTATAATTAGTGGGTTGATATTTACATGCTGCCCACCTCGGCATTATGTGATACAAGGTCAGGAAAGTGGAAATGTCGAGCAAGCTCCTCTAAAGGAGGGACATTTTTGCCTAGCAAAAATTGCCTGTGCATCCTTGTCGGCATTCCTCAGTCAGGGCGTTGCAGGCAGCAAGCAATAAATTTATCCCACCCGAAAGCTGGTTGGCAAGGCCTGGGAAGGTTGTCCTTCTAGGTAATACCCAGGTGGCTTACCTCGGTCCGACAGATACTGGGCCAGTTCCTGTCGGACTGATTGTCAAGAACGGGTTCTTGATTAGTGCTTCTATCACGTCTTTAAGCAGCCGAAGCATCAAGGAGACTCATCCTCTAGTAGTAGCATAGAGGATAGATATCTAGATTGGTGCCCACATCACCAATGTTTGACACAAGGTCGAGAAAGTGGGAGAATAGGCAAGCTCCCCTAAAGGAGGGGCACTCTTGCTTCAGCAAAAATTGCCTGGGGACCCCCGTCGACATTACCCAGTAAGAGCGCCTCAGGCGACAAGCAATAAACTTGCCCCACCTGAAAGCTGGGTGGCAAGGCCTGGAAGAGTGGACCTCCTGGGTGATATCCAAGCGGTGTACCTCAGTCCGACAGGAACTGAATTGGTTCCCCGACCCTCACCTGTCAGGCTGAATGTCAAGAACGGATCCTTGACGTGTACTCTACCCTGTCTCCCTGAAGCTGCTAGGAGATACAGGGTATGATTGAAGAAAATTGGAAGATTCTATTTATAGACACTGGCACTGGCGGTAGGAACTGACCAATCAAATGGAGCCATGCTTTGCTAGCAATCAATCTGGAATCGCTCAATGAATCATGTTGGATATTTTAGAATTCTCACACATAATTGTTTGTGTCCTCACGAGAAGGAATCTTGCTGTTCATTTGCAAACTGATGCAGTTCAAGACTTATACAGATTAGCTAACCGTCGAAAGCTCTTCTAAAATGTAACAATCTCTGGTCCCCCCTCGCCAATCTTTCACGATAAACACCCGTCTAACTGAAACCACTGTCAATAATTTTCCCCACTCTTTATCTGTGCCTAAATCAAAACGTAGATTCCATAAACAAAGCTTCTTTCTTAGAAGTGCACGCCTGTGGAACTCTGTTCCGTTTGCCTGTTTCCCAACTAACTACGACTTGGATGTCTTCAAGTCCAACATAAACAAATTCCTGATGAACAGCTCCCTTAAGTAAGACACTTTCTCAAATCTCCAATACTAACGATTACTACGATACTATCCTATTGATTACTGTAAACGCAATAACACTTATCCTCGAATGGCTTCCGGGCCTTGATAAGTGGTGACCTCTATGCAACCCCCCCCCCAAAAAAAAACCTGGCTTTTAATTAAAAGAATCATCACTCTTGCAAGAACGCTTTCTTCTAAACGCAAATTATTAAACATGAAATATCTTGTATAAGATAGTCACCTCAATTAACTTGGTGTTATAATAAAGGTTGTGTATAATTTTGCCCCTGGGACATCTATTTAGCAATTATTTTTATTTCTTTTAATTCACATTTCACATCTTTCTCTCGCGCGAGTTTCCTAAAATTTAATTATTAATTTTCATTGGTTTTCATATTAGAAAGTTCAATCGGAAAGATTAGGCAGATTTCAATGAATAAGAATTGATATTTGATGGGTAGACGATAATGAAAAAGTTTTGCGTCTGTGTGTTCGTTAATGTTTGCAGGAGTTGAGACATTTAGCAGCAAGCCCAAGACCCACCGCGGGGACGCCGATCCGTGAACTTCGGCTCAACTGGTTTATTGAAAAAAAAAAATAAATCTGGCCTTATATGGGGATCGAGGTGGCTCCAGAAGGACCGTTTAGATTAAATTCAGAAAATGCTCTGATTGGTCCAAAATATAGTTATTTGTCTTTTGATTAATTCAGATGGATGCCTGCGCGAATCTAGCTGCGCAGAAACCGATGTAAGTATTTTCATTTTGGACAACTAAGGGTAAACTTTATTGCTACACCCTTTCGTCTCTCTCTCTCTCTCTCTCTCTCTCTCTCTCTCTCTCTGCTTTTCGTCTCTTATCTGCCTCCCTTTCTTTTTTCTCTGTCTTTAGTCTCTCTCTTTCTCTTCCCCCTTGTCTTTCCTCTCTCTCTTTCTCTTCCCCCTTGTCTTTCCTCTCTCTCATTCATTTCCCTCTTCCTCTCTATCTTACATCTCCATCTCCCCCCTTTCGTCTCTCTCTCTCTCTCTCTCTCTGTTAAATTCTTGCCTACATAAACTGTGTCACTACTCCCTGGTCCCTCCAATCCCTGCGAACCCCTGGTTGCTAATTAGTTCAAATGTCTCGAGTGCCGGGCTTGACGTTGTCCGCCGAGGGTCCTCAGTCCGGGCGCAGATGACACGCAACACTGACATTTTCGTCCTCGCCTTTCTCCCACCTCCACTTATTGGGGTCAGCAAGGTCGTGTCAAAATGAATTGGAGACTTGCTATTATTACAATGTCAAACCCGAAAATGTCTTTTTGAGTAAATATTGCACTTGTGTGTCGAAAGATTTTTTTCTTTTAAATATTCGTGTAATTATAATTGTCTACAACGGAAATCTCGTTGTGAATGACGTGTTGCCTACGACCGAACATCCCTACAAAAAGCCAGGCCAGTGGCGGGGGTATGTAGGTCCGCAAACACGTATCCTTCCTCTTTCTTTAGTCCCCTTACTTTCTCCCCCTTTTTTTTTCCTTTTTATATTTTTCTCCCATTTCTTCTTTTTTCCTCTTTTTCTCATTTTCCTCTTCCTCTCTTTCTCCCTTTGCCTTTCTTCTCTTTGTCTCTTTTCTTCTTACTATTTCGTGTCCTCTTCACCTTAATTTCTTTCACCTTTCCTCCTCGTGTTTCTTCCCTTTTTCTTCTCCATTCCCCCGTTTTTCTCCGTGTTTTTCTCTTTTTTTTTTTGCCTTTTTTATTTTCTCCTTTCCCCTTTTCTTCTCATTTTCTGTTTTTTTTCTCCCTTTGTTATTTCTCTCTTCTTTTTTCTTTCATTTTTTTCTTTTCCTTTTTTTCTTTCTTCTCCTTCATCTTTATTTCTCATCAGTTTATTTCCTTTATTTCTCTTTTTCTTTCTCTCTCCTTTTCTTTTTCCTTTTCTTTTTTCTCGTATCTATCTTTGTTTCTACCTTGTTTATTCTTTCTACCTTGTTTTTTCTTTCTTCCTTTTTTCTTTTCTCTTGTCTTTTTTCTTTATTTCCTTTTTCTTTTTTTCTCCTTTTTTTCTACCTTTCTTTCTCTCCTGTTTGTTCTCCCTTGTCTTTGTCTTTTTCTTTATTTCCCTTTTCTTTTTTCTCCTTTTTTTCTACCTTTCTTTCTCTCCTGTTTGTTCTCCCTTGTCTTTGTCTTTTTATTTTTTACCGTTGTCTTTCTTTTTTGTCTTCCTTTCTTTGTTGTTTTTCTTTCTTTTCCCTTTGTCTTTTTTCTATTTTCTTTCTTTCTTTTTTCTCTCCCTTGTCTTCTCCGTACATTCTTTTCCTTTCAACTTCTCCCAATGTCTCTCCGCCCTTTCTATCATCGTCTCATGAAACAATAATACAATTCAACAAATACGATTACTAACACATCTATGAAGCATCTAGTATTATTTTGATTTCTTTCATAAACTAAATTATTGATCAACATCGGTTTTCCCCCTTTTCTTTTATTTTTTTCAAAAATGTATTTCTTCAAATTGATATCATTTCATCTCCTAACCCCCTCCTTTCACCCCAAAAAGCAACACATGACAACAAATAAAACATTTTATTTAAAAACAAAATAAATGTTCGATGATTTTCACAAAACAAAGGATGGATCAAAAAATAAAACAAATAAATGTTACCAAATGCAAAATAAGTTACTCTTCTACCTACATGGATACGTTTTTCTTGTGTTATTTAATTTATTTTAATGTGCTTTTTAAATTAAAAATAAAGGTACTGTAAAGGTTAAGTTAGAACGAAAAATAAAATGATGGCCTCATTCAAGCCATAGTCGAGCCTCGATAGTCGCGCAAAAATCGAAAAGTCAACAAAATATCGGTAGAACATTACATTTTCACACGATTAGTGATATTTACTGAATGTATTTCTATCAGTATGTTGTTTAATTTTCGATTTTTGAGCAATAATTGAGTTTCAACTATGACTCAAAACGAAAACAAAATGGTCTCGTTTAACTGGACAAACTTCATAGTATCTTTATTTTTAAATAAACAAAAGAGCTGGTTGATATGTATCTTGATTTTTTTAAAAATCAAGCTGACGAAATCGTTATAATTAGGAAAAAATATGTGCATTCTTTGATAAAGAGAAGGTACAGAATAGTTTGTTAAAAAAAAAGAAAGAAAAGAAAAGCCCCTTCCCTATGTTAAGAATGGCTTTCTGATTAATATTATTTATAAACTCATTCTTAACACGAGAGAGAGGACATTGATAACTATTCTGTTCCTACACAGTTTTCGTATTTTGCATACCAATCGACTATTTTCAATTGTTTAAATTCAAATAGCATTCTGTACACGAACGACAAATGGACAGTCTTTTTAAAGGAAACCGAATCTTTAGTTGTCTCACATTTTTCAATAAATTACAAGGTAAATATTTGAAAAAAAAAAATGGTTTCATTTAGGGATTTATTTAACAACTTACAGATTAAATGGTAATGTAGGAGTCGCTGGATGCGTTATGATTAAAGTCTGATGCAGCGAACTTGTTTATCTCGCAAACTGTCATGGCCGATTTTTTTTTTTTTTTTACCTTCGGTAAAAGAAAAAACTCAGTATTTTTATTTTAGGTTTTGCATACAAGTCTAGTTGAGTAATGACGTCGGACAACCCACAGCACTTGAGTATGAAAACTGGAAAATATATAGCTATAAAGTAGAGATCACACTCGTTGCACATTCTTCGTCCCTATTTTTATTTTATCTCCCATTAGCTCTCACTCCCAATTAGAGATCGACTTGCTTGTTTTCAGGTTTTTAAAACAATACTGGAAACAATGAGCAGGCTACACTTAGAATGGGTTGGGAGGGCTTTACTAACCTGCCCCTTGTCTCATGTTACTTGTTAATTTTAAAATAACATGTTTAAGATTAGACTCCTAAAGTAAATACAGAATTCAGGTTTCAGTGATAAATTAGTTCAGAGTAAGCTTACAAAATATGATTATCAACTCCCCGCCCCCTCAATCGTCTAAACAATTTTGCCCTCGTTATTTCCAATTTATTTTCAATAAAACTGAAACTTTATTTAAATTTTACGAGAATATTTAAGATATACGGAAACTGAAAAAAAAATGTGACAATGTCTATTGAAAAAATTGTAACAAATATTTAATTAACTTTGAAATAATTACTCTTTACAGATGTGATTTATGGTTAATTCCCAATTATTTGTTATTTTGAAAAAAAATCAACCTCCTTTTACGATAGTGCCATATCTTTACGAGTTAATAACATAATTAGAACTCCTACACTTTGTAAGATAAGATGGTAGTTCACATTGGTCAATGAATTTGACTTTCAGTGAATAATGGAGAAAGTCGGTGTGTTTAATTTTTCATCCTACACACTGGCTTTCTCTGACTTAGCTGAAGGAAACCTGTAAATGGATATTTTGTTTAATGAGGAGTTATGCAAATATCACATTTACTGCGCTGTTACTCCCAACGGCTTAAAAATATAACGTTTTCTTTAATAGTTCTTACCAAATATATTTTATGTATAATCATCGAAAAGAATACCGAAATATTTTTTTTTAAATGTCAATAAAACTTTCGAAGCGCAGACTGCTTGAAACATATTATTTGCCACATAAGTCAGGGCAGTGTTTTCCGTGTTAGAATCGTTGATTAAATTTGAATTTTAAATTGAAATAGGCATGAAATACGTACGAAAGCCGAATTACAACGCAATATAACACGGAAATACTACTCTGACTTTCAAAGTGCGTTGCTAAACGCATTCTTTCGGCATTTCAAAAACAACACCGCAGATAATAGCACGCAGACTCTTCATTAATTTTTGTTTTTGTTTTTCAATTTAATACCATGGCGAGAAGAAAAAAAAGAAAGAAGAAATATGAAATTCTGAACAAGGGGTATAACTCCGAAATATTAATTTTACACAAATATGTACTTGTTTATTTTCATAATATTGCGTTGTAATTTGGCCTTCAAACGTATTTCACTTTAAAATTCATATTTGCTGTAATTAAAAGGCATGGAAAAATCAGTACACGCCTGTTTTTGTACAGTCCCATACAGACAAAAAAGGAAAAAAAATGGCTACTTTTCCGGTTTTTATGCTAATCCAACTGATCGTTTTATGCAAATGAGATGTTGCTGATTGTAGTATAAAGGGTGACCCCCCCCCCTAAAAAAAAACAGAGGACATTCAATTTTTTTTTTTTTTTTAGCATTTTACAGTCAACGGAGAAAAAAAAGGCCAAAGACCCTAGTGTTTTGATGTGATATTTTGAATATAATAAACTAGTTATGACCAAAGTTTCATTTCACTCGGACAACATACTAAGAAACGGGGCCTAATTAGAGTTGGGGCCCGTTTTTTTTTTTTTTTTTTTTTTTTTTTTTGTCACCCTGTATAAGCCTGACTTTTGGTGAAAGAAGGAGCGAGTCTTGTGAGCAGAGAGTTATGTTTTTGCAGTTGAAAGAAATTAGACAGCAGAGTTTTTTTTATTATTTTGGACAGGAGGAATATACATTTGTTACATGTTTGTTAATAATTACTTCCAAATAGATATATTTGTAAAACTAGCTGTACATACACGGTGGCATGTAATATAACATATTTCCGGGCGAAATGTTCAGTCGCATACTATTTAAGATACACCAAATATCCGAAGTTCTTACAATTTTTTGAAATTTGACCATATTTTGGATTTTTGGAAATATAAAACATAGCCATCTTCATCCATGAAATTCAAACAGGGAAATAAAATCTCAGTTTAAAGGGAAATAACTCGCAGGTTAAATGAAAACTTACTTCCATGTTTAAATGCAACTGCTGTTCGTTAAAAAATAATTAAAAATAAATTAAATAAATGAACTTTATATAATATTTCTAAATAGAATACTTAAAACAATACTATTACTAATTTTCATTAAAAATTTAGAGCTAATTATTAAAACAGATTTTCGTTAATGTAATATGCAGATGAGATAACTTCTTGAATATTGATTTCTTTTGAATAAATTTATAAAAGTGAAATTGTCTGTTTGTGTTTGTCTGTGTGTATACATTCCCCTTACCAAACAACTCTGTCAATTTTCAGCCTACAGACCTGAGATTTGACATAAGGGATATTTAGATATGGGAAAAATCTTTTTAATCGGTTTTCGGACAGAAATTTGATTGTCAAGGAGTCCAAGTTCAACGATTTGACCGTTGAAAACTTTACCAAACTCCTCTGCCAATTTTGGGTCTAAACACTTGAAATTTTAGATGTAGGTTACTTGGACATGGATGAAAATTTTTAATTTGATTTGAGCCCAAGATAATAAATGTCAAGGGGTCAAAATTGGGGTCAAAGTTTTAAAAAAAATTGTCCTCTGCGGTCTCTACCAAATTACTCAGCCAATTTTTGGTGTAAACATTTGAACTTTTATATAAAGTGTATTCAGACATAGGGCAAGCTTTTCAATCGATTTTTGGCCGAAAATTTGGCTTCCAAGGGGTCAAAGTTCAAAAGATTTGACCCTTGCGGTCTCTAGCAAACTATTCAGCCAATTTTGGGTCAAAACATTTGAAATTTTACATAAATGGTATTCAGACATGCAGCAAAATATTAGTCCGTTTTTGGGCGAAAATTTGGCCGCCAAGAGGTCAAAGTTTAGAGTTGACCTTTGCAGACTCTACCAAACTCCTCCGCCAATTTTGGGTCTAAACACTTGAAATTTTAGATATAGGTTACCTGGACATGAGTCAAACTTTTTAATATATATTTGCTCCGAGGCCCCACACAGCTATCCAACTTACACTCCACCATCTAGCATGCTTTGAATTTACATCCACCATTTGAAAAGAGAATTTATTTTTCAAAAATTAATAATGGATATTGTCGCAGACATAACAAGACATTTTTACCTAATACAACTGAATATATATATATATATATATATATATATAAAGAGAGAGAGACATATATGTATGTACTTGTTGATTTGTAAATCGCCACTTGTTCTCGTCTTCTTTTACTAACAACGACTATATTCCATTCCTCGCATTGTGATAGCCTTCTAAATCTCTGCTACATACCTATCCCACACAATGCTTCAAGCAAACTACATATCAATATATATATAATGTGCACATAAAGTTATCAACAGTACATAGGGCCCGAGCAAAGCTGGGCTGAACTGCTAGTATGTATAGAAATAATGGCGAAATAAAGGTATATAAAAGTTAATTTTCAGTATTTAAAATTTATTTGTGGAACAGTGTATCGTTTGTGTATATGAAGTAAATTGTGAACGAACAGGAATACAACTTTATAATAATAGGTTGTCACCCCCCTCCCGCACAAATTTAACCCTTTAAATCCTAACCCAATGAAGCAATAGTTGGCCAAAAAGACAATAGGTGATTAGCAAAATTATTTGATAATGGATTATTTGAAGGGTGTCTCGTCTTTTTAGCTGTGTTCCTAGGGCCGCGTGGGATTGGAAAGGCTAAAAAGCCTATATAATATTTCGAAGACCAAACTTCTAAAACAAATTAATTATAACGTTTTCTTTCATAATTGCTATCAAATTAATATTTTTGTTAAATCTGGAAAAAGCCAAATTTTTAAGAGACAAATACAATTTTTGAAAGCCAAACTACTTTTAAAAAGGTTAAATTCGCAATATTTGGCCTTAAAAAGATCAATCTGGCAACACTGGCAAGGACTCGTGGTGTAGTGGATATACTACTTTGTAAAATTCAATTGAAAAGTTACTCTTCTAGTTGAAGGTTCAATCCTCAGTGCGATAGACACACAGAATTCAATTGCAAATTCGTTAGGACTTCTACATAGCCAAAACTGGCGGAACGAAAGCATGCTACTCTGATGGATTAAATAAAGGATTCCATTCGAAATTCCGTTATTGGTGCGCTTATTGAACCGTGCTGAAACGATAACGTTTTCATTTAGAAAGCCATTCTTAACATGGGAAGAGGATGATGTTTTGTAACAATTCTGTACTTTCACCTAACAATTCAATAATAAAAAAGATGTAAAACTTAAATTTAACTTTAAAATACTAAATAGCGTGATTCAATACGTGCACAAGCACTGAAATTCCTTGCAGATTCCCGAGTTGTGACAAAATGCACCTGAAGAAGGTCGAAGGTTACAGCGAATGAAACGTTATGCAAATGATGCTCAGCGTGAGAATGATAGTCCAAAGAATGTATATAATAGGAATAATCAATGCACATCTCAAAAATTTTGAAACACAACACGAAAAGTTCATTTTTTTTCTTATCTTTTTTTTTATCTTAGCACCCCCCCCCAAAAAAAAAACAAAAACAAACAAACAAACAAACAAACAACTAAATTATCTTTTATCTATTAAGAACCCGCGATGATGTTGCAGTATTTGTTAATCTCTATATTGGTTAACTTGAGCGATCATTTCTTGTGTGTGTGTGTGTGTGTGTGTGTGTGTGTGTGTGTGTGTCACTCGCTTACACATTTTATTTTTACCACCACCCGGCCTTCATTAATACCATTGTAGTTTTCCCTCGCCAACAGTTTGTCATTGTTGAGATAACCTTTCCCCCCCCCTATTGGCTGAGGTATAGCTTTGGTGCTGTTCAGTTTTAAGAGGTCTACCCTCCCAGGCTTTGCCTCCTTCCTTTGAAAAGAGGTTACTTTATTGCGAATCGCCTGAGGCGCCCCCATTGGGGAATGCCGATCGGGCTGCCCAGGCATGTTTTGCAGGCGAGAATACACTTTCTCTAAAACGCTGGCTTTTCAAATCCCACTTACTAACCCCTTGTTTTGCAGAGTGCCATCATCGGAGAGAGGTAAAATATAAATTTTTAAAAATGTATCGCAAGGTGATGAAAACAAATATTACTTAAAAATCAAGTTAGTATTGTGGATCTAAAATTGAGAAAAGCCGTTTGTATTCAGTTTCGCTATTAGATAAACACATCAGGTAAAATTAGGTGACTGTTTTTGTTTTGTTTCGGTATATTCACATAAATATTGACACTTTCCAACAGTGTTTTCCTCAATTTCAGATGCATAATACTAACTTGATTTTTAATGGACCTTTGTGACACCTCATCTCGCCGTAGGAAGGAGGTAAAAAAAAAAATGTATCACAGTGATGAAAACAGAAAAAGGTTCAAAATCTAAGGAAGATAACCGGTAAAATTTAATTAAATTTAAAATCTGAATTATCTCCCTTGTACTTTTTCGTAATATTTGAATTCTTCGAACTACTGTTTTCATGAGTTTATTTTCGCAACGTTTCGATCGATGTAACCGGCAGAGGACGGAATCGCCTTTTTTTATACTCATGTGCACCCCTTACAAAGCATGGACGTAATGGGGATACTATTTGGGGCCATGTGTAGAAAAAATTACCAAGATATTTGTTTATGTTACATTTAAACTTTTGCATATCAGTACAGCCAGGAAAGCAGGCAACAGGAAGGGAATTCCAAAGTCTAGCTGTTCGAGGGAAGAAACTATTAGAATAGAAAGATTTCTGGCATTTAGGGACATCAACAGTGAAGGGTGAGATCTTATTGCTTAGTGGGTTTGTCGAGGATATGTACGTCGAGGGGGGCACAAGTGAAACGAGTTCATCAGAACACATTCCACTAAAATATTTGTAAAACAGGCACAGTGATGCAACATTGCGGCGATGGGACAGGGGCTGGAGCTTAGTTGATAAAGTGAGACCGATTAGATTGACAACTCTTTTTTGGACCCTATGTAAGAGGGAGAGGCTAGTGGTAGATGCACCAACCCAGATATGGCAACAATACCCCATGTATGGGCAAATGATGGCCTTGTAGAGGTACAGGATACTCCCAGGTGTGTGATTGACAACTCTTTTTTTTTGAGGGGGGGATTTTATCTGTTATTTTGGTTGACGATGCCATCCTCTATTGATAAGTAGGAGATTGAAGAATACTGTTACATGGCCTCCTATGCCAAGTAATGAAGACCTGAAAAAATGCCGATAAAAACAAAAGTCAATTTATTTACAGCAGGTACAAGAGTAAGTGTAAGAAATAGTAAATGTTTCGTGAGAAGAGATAAGTAACGTTAATTGCGTTGGAATATTTGATGAGAGGTTGACGGCAACGTCGGCATTCGTCAGACCGAAGAGCGTCCATCTTCACATCTTCACTTGTGGAGAGTTTCACTGAGAAGAGAATGAATGATATAAAACGGAAGTGAACGTAGCTGTATCGCCCCCTGGTGGCAAGCCATGGGGGTTACCAGTGTTGAAGGGCGATAATCGTGTTTACCTTAAGGTCATTCATTTGTATGTATGAGTTCGCTAGTGTGGAGAACTCGGTTCCCATATAACCCCTGACCTTTTTCATCGGGTATCTGGCCAAACCCGACAGTCTGCACAGAATTTAAAAACGGAATCATTTATTTAATCCATCGGGGTAGCATACTCTCATTCGGTCAGTCATGACTAGAGCTATGACAACAGCATATTCTTATTGTTTTGACCCTCGAGTATATATCCGACACAGACACAGTTACTCAACTGAGAACCACATCAATCTATATAAAAGCATACAAGATATCAACTAATACACACTCAAAAGTTAAAACAATAAAAAGAATATGCTGTTGTCATAGCCCTAGTCATGACTGGATAGAAGTCCTGATTAAGAATGGAACTTTCAACTTCCAGAAGAGTGTAACTGACACCTGAATTTTACCTGGTACTTTATCCGCTGAGGATTAAATTAAGGGTTATGTTTGAAATTCTGTGTAAATTCTAGAATCTGACAAGATACACCTGATGATGGTCGAGGGTTATATCGCCGAAAGCACTGTGAAAATAACACAGGATGAAAGCTGTAGTCCGAAGAATTCAAATAATACGAATAATCCATCCTCATCTAAAAAAGAAAAATCCAGAAACGTAATCATACTTACGTGTCGAACTTTTAATGTTATTATTTTTTTTATATATTATTTAAAATGGTCTCCATTGTAATAATCTTCCTTGCTGGAAACTGAAATTTTGTTAGATGATGACATGTTAGAAAATGACATTCTCTCTGTCTCCATCATGGACTCAAGTTTTACCAACCGCATAAATGTCAATGGAGGTGGCGGGCATGTCTTTGACAAATTTGATACTGTCATTTGAATACAGTGCAGATACTGCTATATGTGGATGGCTTATAGAGGTGCAATATTTTTAAAATAAAAAATAAATAAATAAACTCACATTCATATCGGAAGGAGTTCGATCTATAAAACCATACAACGGTCCATTCGCAATATTTTGAGCTCAGAAAATAAAACAAAATCGAAACATAATTATGGCTCTTACTAGTCGACTAGCCAGCTGTCAATGTGAAACCTAGTACATAAACTTTCGTAAAGTGTTTGATATTAAAATGATTAGTCGGCGTTGCTCGGGATTAAAGTGTAACAAATTTCTATTAAAACTTATTTTTCCAACTCTCTCTGACTTGCTTTCTTTTCATCGAATCCCCACGTTCTCCTCTGCCCATCCTATTCCTCTCTGGACATACACACATTCATACGCACACAACTTTCCCTTCTTTATATAATAGGTTTCTCGAAGATTGAGTTGGCATTTTCTTTCCAAATTAGTAAATAAAATGGCTGAAAAACCGACCCCACCCCCGACGAAACCGGACCCAATTGTCTCCCAAAGAATGAATATATATATATATATATATATATATATATATATATATATATATATATGTGTGTGTGTGTGTGTGCATACATACATATACATATATATATACACACACACACACACATATATATATATATATATATATATATATATATATACACATATATATATATATTTTTTTTTTTTTTTTTTTCTAAAGTTTCAGATATTCATTTACGGCAACGCCGATCAAGCATATACCAATTATGTGTGCGTTTGTTTTCTAACGATGAAACAGAAACATTCTGGGAAAGGAGACCCGACGTTGCCCGGGATTGAATAAGGATCAACGAATGTTCCACACTTCCAATACGTTTGTCATCGAAATCAGTGACATCGTCCATTCTTCAATCAAATGAATTGATTGGCGGCTGTAGTCAGAGATCCATCACAATGCATCGGGAGGAAGCTTCACATGCCTCCCTGCAGTGACTTAGTTTACAATACATTGTAATTTACATTGCACTGTAGAGAACCTACTGTTGATTTTATAAAATTATTTTTATATAATGGCTATAATTCAAGTTTAACATGCAAAATCAAGTATTATGAGTCAGTTGTGCTCTAAACAGAAACATTCGTTTTGAACGCACTCCTGCCTTAGCAAAAAACGGACTGTTGATTTTATATGCTGGACCCTTTTGCTTGTGCGATGATAAAACTTATCAAATGCACTTGTGATGCTTGGCTGTACAAGGGCATTAACTTTAGTCAAAATCGTACTGTTCGTTTTTAATCTGATTTTTTTTTTATTATCAAGATGTGTAGGATGAATTCTGATACAAAACCTACTTGCGAACAGTTCCAGACACATAAAGTACATTTGTATTAAAAAAAAAAATTGTCCCAGCTGTTTTGAAGTCCATAGGGAACGAACTTTGACACACACACAAAGTGCCTTCTATATATGAATGAGAGAAAGAGAGAGAGAGAGAGACAAACACTATTTTCGGGGAGACATGTAAACAGAGGCTGAAGAGAGTCCAACATAGGTGCTCAGAGACTGGTCTCCTTTGAGTTTGATTTGAAATCGACGGTACCGATTTTGTTCTGATCTTCTTCAACACATATAAATAAATATTAAGTTTTATTTTGATATTTTTTTAATAATCGAGCATTCTGCTAAAGTTCTCTCTCAGTAATTTTGCTCATATATATATATATATATATATATATATATATATATATATATATATATATATATATGTGTGTGTGTGTGTAGTAATGGTTGTATAGTTTTAGTTTCCTAGGTGTAAATCCACTGAAACTCCTATGCTTATCAAAGAGTGCTCGATGAATGAACAGCACCTGTTGATAGTATGTTTATTTATATAAACATTATTGGCTACATATGTGCATACGTTTCTGCAGTGCCTCTTTTCAGCGAGATTGCGTCATTAAGCCAAAAATCATGATTTTTGGTCTGATGATGTGGTTTCTCTGAAAAGATGCACTGCAGAAACATGTATGAACATATGTAGCCAATAATGTTCGTATGAATAGACATGCTATAATATATTAGAGTTGGGACGATTAATCTCGGAATTTGAACAAAATTTCGAATGGAATTCTTTTACTTCACGGGGGGGATGCTCTTGTTCCGTCAGCCATGACTGATAGATAATAATTCGCAATTGTATTTTTCTGTCGTCAACTCTGAGAATTCAACCTTCAGTAGAATATGACTTTTACAATTGATTTTTCCAGTATCCTAGCCACTGCGTCACGGGTCCTTGCGGAACAAGGGCATAATACCTTCGTGAAGTAGATAAAGGGTACCGTTCGAAATTCCCGAGTTTGACAGAAACATTTCCGAGTTCGACAAGATACACCTGAGGAAGGTCGGGGGTTACATCGATCGAAACGTTGTGAAAACGACACTCAGATGAGAACAGTAGTCCGATGACTCCAAATAATACGAATAAGCAATCTTCATCTCAAAAATTCAGAAACAAAAAAAAAAAAATAGTTTTGTCTTCGTTATATATACTAAATAAGGAATCATTCATATTAAAAATGCAGTTAGTACTATGCATCTAAAATTGAGAAAATCAGTTTGAACTTACGTAAATTTTGCGGCCATTTTTTTTCTTGCTTCGGCTTCTTTCGCATAACGTTGAAGCCTTTCAAACGAGCCTTTTCTCAATTTAAGATGCATAATACTAACTAGATTTTAATGAAAATGACTTTTCATTTAGTAATATACAACGGAAATAACAACACAAAACTGTTTTGAATGCGTAAACATGATTTCTTTTTCTCGCGTTCTTCCACGACCACGATTGTTACGAATTGCCATAAAATGAATAGAATAAAATAAACAAGAAAATAAAAAATATATGAACTTTTTGTTGAGTAAAAAAAAATTATATATATATATATATTAGCAGAGAGACCCGACGTTGCCCGGCATTGAATGATGATCAACGAATATTTCACACTCCTCTATTTTTATTGTCATCGAAATCCTTGAAATCGCCCGGGAGGAAGCTTCACAACTTAGTCCAAAATACGTTATTCTACATTGCACTCTAGAGAACCTACTGTTTCTTTTATAAGATTATTTTATATAAACTTCTTTCCAGTTAACGAAAAACAACAGCAACAACAACAAAAAAACATTAAGAAATTTACGTGCGGGGTTTGAACCCACAGACCACGCTATGCAAAACAAAAAAAAAACAAACAAACAAAAAAACAACTAAATTTTTAAGTCTTATAAAATTCTTTGCAGTTAATGAAAAACAAAAAAATAAGTAGAATATTCACGGCTCATTGTTCTATTATTGTTGCTAAGCGACGACATGGAAAAAATGGCTTTAACGATGATAGATGAATTAAAATAAGTTTCGATTCTCGGTAATTATCGGGGGTAAACTGAGACATAACTAGGATCACACCCAGACTTATATACTTAAATTTCTGTAAATTTTAAAGAAAATCTGTTCAGCCGTATCGGAGTCTACAAGGAACTCTGTCTCTCTCTCTCTCTCTCTCTCTCTCTCTCTCTCTCTCTCTCTCTCTCTCTCTCTCTCTCACACACACACATATACACACAATTGTAGAGATATAATGGTTTTAATACAGAATATCTAATGAAGCAGGTCGAACGATTCGTCTGTATCTGCCGAAACAAGCTATAACGCTCTTTAGTCACTAAAGGTAATATATATATATATATATATATATATATATATATATATATATATATATATATATATATATATATATATATATATATAATGTGCTAGCATGGGTGCCCGGCGTTACCCAGGTGTTTGGAGGTGGTATGCTGAGCAAAAAAAAAAAAAAAAGAAACGGTCGATTTTTTTAATTTTGACCCATATTATGATCTCTTAACATTTTAAAATTTCGAGTCTGTAGACTACAAATTGACAGTTATTGCGTAGATACATGTACACACAGAGACAGAGAGACAGACACACAGACACGTTCACTTTTATAGATATACTAGCATGGGTGTCCGGCGTTGCCCGGGTGTTTGGAGGTGTATGCTGAGCAAAAAAAAAAAAATTTTTAAATAAAGGTCATTTTTTTTTTTAATTTGACCCCTATTATGACCCCTTAACAAATATTGTTTTCGGCTCAAATCAAGTTATTAAGTTAGATCCATGTCCAAAGAACCTATATCCGAAACTTCAAGTGTTTAGACCCAAAATTGTCGGAGGAGTTTGGTAGAGTTCTCAAAGGTCAAATCGTTGAACTTTGACCCCTTAACAGCCAAATTTCTGGCCGAAACCCAATCACATAGATTTTCCCAAATCTATCTCAGTACCCTGTACATCAAATTTCGAGTCTGTGGACAAAAATTGAGTTATTTGCGTAGGGAAATGTACACAGACAGACACACAGACATGTTCACTTTATATATATATATATATATATATATATATATATATATATATATATATATATATATATATAATCCTTTCTTTCTTTTTTTTTTTTCGATTTATTCCGATTCAAGGACGATTTTAAAATTTCGGTAGTTGTAATTGAGTTGCCATCTTTTATTTAACATGGCGGATCAAAACAAAGTCTTGCTTCCTCATAATTTTAAATAATAATAATAATAATAATAATAATAATAATAATAATAATAATAATAAAACCACTTGATAAATTTAAGTGATTTTTGGAATATGACATTTTCGTTCCGTATTTAAAAGAAAAATTATTAGGTTGAACTCTGGCCTTGCACCAAATTCGCAATCTCATGTGAAATTCTAACTTTTTTATTTTATTTTATTTTCATGTGTGGTTAGTTTACGATTCGCTTATTTATAAAACTTAAAAATAATTGAAACTAGGTCTTCTATGTGGGGGGGGGGGCGTCATTTGCACCGCCCTCCTTACTTTCCGTTGCATCAGTCTTCTTCCTTGGCCCTTTTTTTTTTTTTTTTTTTTTTTTCTTGATTGCTTTGTGACACGATTATTTGACAAAAAAAAAAAGAAAAAAAGAAAAGAAATGGAAAGGAAAATGCCCTCCCCTTCCTCTCGCAAATTAGTGAATCGTTTTTTTTTTTGTTTTGTTTTGTTTTTTTTCTTCCAAGAGGGTGAAGAGTGCATTCTTCGGGAGAAGTTGGACAATGAAAACCGTAGCGGGTAGAGGAAGAGACTGAGCGGTTCACCGGGGAGAAAGAGAGGTGGAGGAGGAGGCATCTGATTGGTTAAGATCTGCGATTCGGATTTCGGGGGTTCGTTCTCTTTTTATTTTTCATTTTATTTATTTATACATTGTTATTTGGCCATCTGTAAAAATTGGTCTTATCTTTTTCGGTTGTCGTAATCGGTTTTTCCTGTTTTGGGATTTAAAAAAACGGAAGAGTCCAACATTTTATGCGTTATTTCCTTTTTCTCTACCCTCTCCTCCCCTCTCTACGTTTTTAGTGCACGTGTTGAGTACATTTTTTTTTCGGTATATCTTCTCTCTACCTATCTCTCCTTCTCTGTTGTTCTTCTCTTTCTCTCATTATTCTTGTTTCTCGCTCCGTCTCTTTCTCTCCTTTCTATTCTTCTTTTCTCTCATTTTTTCTCTCCGCCTTCTTCTCTTTCTCTGTCTCTTACTCTCTCCTCTTTCTCTCTCCTCTCCTTCTCTTTCCCTATTTTCTCCTTCTCTTTCCCTATTTTCTCCTTCTCTTTCCCCCTCTCCTCTCTCTCTCTTCCTCTTTCTCTATCTCGATCTCTCTCCATCTCCCTTTCTCCTCCCCTCTCCTCTTTTCCCTCTTTTCTCCTCCCCTCTCCTCTTTTCCCTCTTTTCTCCTCCCCTCTCCTCTTTTCCCTCTTTTCTCCTCCCCTCTCCTCTTTTCCCTCTTTTCTCCTCCCCTCTCCTCTTTTCCCTCTTTTCTCCTTCCCTCTCCTCTTTTCCCTCTTTTCTCCTCACCTTTCTCCTTACCTCACCTCACTTCTCTCCTTACCTCTCCTCACCTCTCTCCTTACCTCTCCTCACCTGTCTCCTCACCTCACCTCACCTCTCTCGTCGCCTCACGTCTCCTCTCGTCGCCTCACGTCTCCTCTCTCCTCGCATCACGTCTCCTCTCATCACCTCTCCTCCTCACCTCTCCTCTTCTCTCCTCCTCACCTCTCCTCCTCCTCCTCACCTCTCCTCCCCTCTTCTCTCCTCCCCTCTCCTCCTCTTCTCACCTCTCCTCTCGTCTTTTCTCTCCTCTCCTATTCCCCCTATCCTATTTCTCTCCGTCTTCTCTCTCTCTCTTTCTCTCTCTCTCTCTCTCTCTCTCTCTCTCTCTCTGTTCTCCTAATTTTCTTCTCTTTCTTTTTCTCCCCTCTGTTGCATCTTTCTCTCTCTCTTTCCCGCCCTTCTCTTTCTCTCTTCTTTCTCCATATTCTCTTTTTATCTTCTCTCCGTTCTTTTTTTTCCCCTTCCATTTTCTCTTCCACTTCCTTTTCTATCTTTGTTTTTTCAGTTGAGGAAGAAAAAAAATATCATCTAAACTTATGCCAAATTCAAATCCTTACCGATCATGTATAGTTATTATACTACCGCTAAAAATAGAATAAATCCATAGTTTACCATCAACTGTCGGTAAAATATCAACTTGTGTTCAATTAATCGTATATACCTTGAATTATTGGTTCTTTGATACGACAGGGTTACATTCGAGAATTCAAGTGTGTTGCTTTTAAACTTGTGCCCCCGTTTCAGCTTGGTACATTCAAGTGTAACAAAACGTACTGCAAATATTTTCACAATTTACACACATGTGATAGATAATTTCATCTTCATGTGCACAGCTGTGTCTGTGTTAGGCGTATTAGCAGCAACCGCCCAAGCTGTATAAAAAGGGTGCATTTATTAACTAAAGTCAACTTTGATTCAAATCAGAAATGGCTTTCTGGGTGATACATTAAAGCAGAGTTTTCCAACAGTTTTTATTTTTTATTTTATTTCATTTATTTATTTATTTATTTTACTTTTGTATAAACCTTGTGTGCTAACACGTGGTTCCCAGCTCGACAACACCGCCGATCCCAACATTGTGTGCCATGTTCAATTTCCGCCTCGCCCTCTCCTCTCATTCTGGTCGTGTTGTCGTCTTCCACGTACTAAAGACTATCGAGTAGGATGCACTGACCCAGAAGAATAAAAACCGATACACTCTCCAAACAGCAGACACCCTTCGGAAAAGAACCCTTCACGTGCCAATGTCCACAACTTAGTTTTTCTGTCGAAGCCGTCTTTGTCAGTCGGTTGATCAATTTATTCCCCCATCCACCCCGATCAACATGTGTTTTACTGTGTCCAACTCAAAACTGGATTCAAATCTAACTGTCGTCAACCGTCGCAAATCCAAGACTGTTCGCAAATTGTTTCCAACTGTTGCAAAACCCACCGTCACACTCCAAACCAACTCTGAAATATATTAACTGATCCTTTGTTCCTGTTATTGCCACACCTTGACCAACAATCCCATTTTAGCTTTCTTTTGTGTTCCTTTATGAACAACTTTCTAGACCTTTGTTTTCCACTAACCCCATTTCCTATACATTTGTTCTAATAAACTTATTTCCTCTTTTTTTTTTTTTTTTTTTTGTTATACATTTTTCTCTTTTTTTCTTCCTAGCTCTTGGGAGGGAGAGGATGACAATAATATCACACGTGCTTTTTCTACTAATAAATTTCTCTTAAGAAAATATTTACATTTTTTTTATCAATGATCCAATGAGGAAAGGTGTCATTGTAATTCAAACTTTTAAAATTTAAATCGCATAAATACTTTCGAGTGTTTTTTTTTTTTTTTTCGTTAACGACGAAATAGACATTGGTAGGGACTAATAGTTACTTAAAAACTTGAATACTGGTCCTTTTCCCCTTTTATTTTTGCGAGCCTGTCTCTGTTTTATCGTTACTTTCATGGCACGTGCTCGTCTGAGCTTCAATCTATGGTCCTCCCCTCGCCAAACATTCATGCATGAGGATCAACAAATGTTCCACACTTCCAATACGTTTATTGTCATCGAAATCGCTCAAGTCGATTGATTGTCTGCTCTAGTCGAAAACCTGCCACGGTGCACCAGGAGGAAGTTTTATATGCCTCCCAGCAATAACTTAGTTCATAATATGTTGTAGTTTGCATTGCACTGTAGAGAACCTTCTGTTATTATGAAATTATTTTTATATATAATGGCTTGAATTAAAATTAAAAATGCAAAAGTCAAGTATCACAGCTCTATTGTGCTCTAGACAGAAAATTTAACTTTGAACGCGCCCCTGTCTTATCAAAGAACCTACTATTGCTTTTATATGCCGGACTTTTCTGCTTAGTAAAACTTATCAAATGCACTTGTGATGTTAAGCTGTATAAAGGTGTTAACTTTAATCAAAATCGGACTGATCGTTCTTAAATCGTAGTTTTTCGATTATCAATTTTCGATATTTATCAGAGTCGTTCCGGTACAAAACCTATCCAAGAACACTCCCAAACACATAAAATACATTTGTATGAAATAAAAAAAAAATAAATCGGATTAGCTGTTTTGGAGTCTATAAGGAACGAACTCGCACAGGCAAATTGTCTTTTGTATATAAGCAAAAAGATAGATTTACATTTAATCGGCAAACATGTTGTCTGACCAATATTTCTCGGCTTATCACTCTATTTTTTTATTTTTTTATTTATTTTTTTTTTCAGTCGATCTGAATTTCTTTTTGCTATTAAACTCGTGTCAGTTTAGGATAGTTGTGGTTAGTGACTGTGTGACACTAGGGGTGGGTTACTCATATATTCAGCACTATTGAAGTGTGTGTGTTTTTATATATATATATATATATATATATATATATATATATATATATATATATATATATATATATATATATGCATATATATATATATATATATATATATATGCATAATATATTACCCACCGTCAACAATTACGAAAAATATTATGCTTCGCCAGTGTTCGGATTTTTGTTTCTTAAAGTTTCCATTAGGGATTTTTTTTTTTTTTTAATTTCAACTCCGCGTTATTTCATATCAATACTAGCAGGATGCCCGGCATTGCCCGGCCGTAAAATACGCTTAAATATGATAGTTTGATTAATGCAGATTTCGTATTTATTATACTAGCCTGGGTACCCGGCGTTGCCCGGGTGCTTGGATGTGTGTGTGTGTGTGTGTGTGTGTGTGTGTGTTGAGCAAAAAACAAAAAAAGAAAAAGAGAGTAGTAGTAGACAGGCAGACTCGAACCCGTGAATGCTGAGAGGTGTTAAAAAATGGTAGTAACGTGAGGAGGGAATCAAAACAACAGTAGGCAGCCAGAGTGAAGAGAGATGTTTTTTAAAAAAAATGGTAGTAGGCAGGCAGGCTCGAACCTGTGACGCGAAGGCGAAAAAGGAAGTGAAAGAAAATCTGACGTCTAAGCCGATGTCTCCGTGACGCGACCGGAAGTCAAAAGCGTTCAAATTAACCAAAGTCAATCCAACGGGAATGATGACTTGCTAAAATGTCGGCGAAAAAAAAAATCGACCCCTCCTTGTACAAAACGGCCGAGTTTAGGGTAAAGGAATTAATGTGTTTAGCCATATTTTTTTTATATTTGTGGTCCGAGACGTCGTGCTTCAAGATGATACAAATTTTGTCAGAATCCGTCGCCTCTGTCAAAGGTTTTTTTGCGAGACATACATACATACATTCAAACAGACAGGTGCCATTTATATTATGGATTATATTGGACCCAATATATAGTAATGATCTAAAAATTAAAAAAATTATACGTGCGCCACTACCGAGAATCCAAACTAAAACTTTTAGCTTACGATTTATTTTGTCCTCTGCCGTTAATGACTGAGCTATGAAGACATGTTTGCTGTAAGGCAAAAATTAAAACATTAATCAATAGCTACTACGTTATGCATGCATATTCGTAATGCCGTCGTTCGACCATCACCTGGTAAATTTCATTTTTTTTTTTTTTTTTAATTTTCACACTTTTGTACCGATTTTTCCGGGCTAAAACTCAAATATAAAGTTTCGTATGGGTTCACATACTTTTTATATGACGTTTCATGTCTGTAGACCAAAACTGTAAGGCAATTTTTTAAAACAAATATTTATACGTATACATAATATATATGGAAAGAGTTTCGTGTTTACTATAACCTTTTTACGCAAATATTACACAAGTATAAATCATGTAGAATATCTGCATGAATATAGTTACACGTAATATTTAACTAAAGATGGTCATCTCATAAGAAAACCGAAAAACTAATAAGAAATCAATAAAAAGAACGTTTAAAAGAATATGCAAATTAGATCTTTTGCAGATGAATGCAATTGCACGACCTACATTAATAACAAAGTTGTATTTTCTTTTGAAATGAGTAGAAAAGAAGGGTTTTCAATATGAATATTAATACACAAAAATATTCAAGTTTATAGGAGTATAGATGGCGAAGTTTTATTTTCTGTTCCCTAGTAAATAAATATATTTTTTTTTTTACTTATGAGTTACCATTTATTAAGGCTCGAGGTCCACTCAAGGATAAGGGTTAATGAATGTAAGGTGGTAGTGTTGTTATCGATAATTGTTTAAATTGGGTTTATTATTTATGGGGACGGCTCAACAATAACTTGTTTACATTGGACTTGAAGGCTATCATGTGGCATTCAACCAAGAAGTAGGCCAGCGGAACAGTGTTCCATAGGAGGCTAGTTCTGGGAAATAAGTTTTTTCATGGAATTTGCGTTTCTGTACAGATAAAGAGTGGGGGGGATCGTAAATAGTGGTTGTAGCTAGTTGAGCGTTTTTTTTTGTGTGAAAGTTTGGCAAGGTGGAACCATAGATTGAAGTTCAGTCGAGCACCTGCCATGAAAATAACGATAGAGCAGAGACAGGGTTTGCAACGTCTCTTCTGTGGGATAGAGGTTACAGAGAAGAGAAAGGGGCATCGCCTACTAGATTTCGAAGCCGGGGTTTTGAACTCTATCGAGGTTGGATATTATAAACATGCTTGCTTGCAGTTTCCTGATTGGACGCCAGTACCGGTCTACCAGGATTTAGCCTGATTCGATCCGGCGATGGTCCAATCTGCTTGGCGAAAACTAAATCTGACCCCACCTTTTTTTCTGGTTTGGGACATGGGAAAATTTGTCCTTGCTCGGCAAGTGCCACTTTTCGTGTCTCTCGCTCTCCCTTTTCTCTTCCAAAAGAAAGCGAACTGGAGATGGATAGGAAGGGAAGGGAAGTCCATGTGGGGGGAGACGAGAAAGAAAAGGTGGGATGTCTTGTCTGTATGCCTGTCAATTTGCCAGGAGTGTCAGGAGTCAATGAAGAGGAGCTGCCACGGCAAGTGGTTCTTGTTTAAACAAATAAATCTTTGTTATTCGTTTCTAAACGGCGCTGGCGGATTGCTCGTGTAACGGACGGACGGGATGTTTAGAGAGGCATAAAATGTACCTTCCATCTCCGGTTGCTACGATTTGTATATCTATTATAATAAAATCGTATTCCTGTCTGTTTGTTTGTTCACAATTTGATTAATATGCACAAAACGAACTTCCACACACTTTTATTCCGGCATGATTTCTATATATCCTATTTATCTGCATTCAAGGAGTAACCTCATTTGCATATAATATTAAAGAAAATCTATCTTAATAATCAATTCCATGTTATTAATTTTTTTAACAATAGAATTGGGTAATTTTTTTTTTTAACAATAGAATTTGGTGAATAAAGGGAGACCTTAACTTTCAAACACACAGGAAGTTGGCACCAGCGTCTCTCAATTGAATTATGGAAGCACAGAATCGATACAATTTTAAATTATATTTTATCACGCCCTTCTTAGAAAAGTATGTAAAATATATAAACTTTTTATCAATTTTTTAAAAAAATTTAATCGTATATCTTTTCAAATAATTGTTTATTTAAGTTAATTTGTTATATATTTTGTCAAACTATTTAGATATTTTCAAAATATATTTATTTACAGAAACATGGAAAAAAACTATGAATGTGTCATATTTTTTACGGTTTTAACTATGTTTGATTAAGTTAATGTTATATATATATATATATATATATATATATATATATATATGCGCGATTAAAAAATAAAAGAAAATAATTGATAAAAAGTTTACGTATTTTTATATATATTGTTATTATAATGGGGTGAAAAAAATAAACATAAAATATATTTGGAAATTGTATCGATTCTGTGCTTCCATACCTGAATTTAAAGACGCGGGTGCCAACTTCCGGTGTGTTTGAAAGTAAGGCTTTCTTTTTATTCACCATTAGCTAGAATTGTTTTAATAATACCATTTAAAGTTGATTTATGTATTTTTAATTCTTAGCCGACATTAGTTCCGTTTAAAACCGGAAGTAAGTTTTATTAATTTAAGCTATGAGAGTTATTTCCTCATTTTCATAGATGAAATCAAATGTGTTTTATGCTTCCATAAATCCAAGTAAATATAGTCCACTTTCAGGAAAATTGTAAAAATTTAAGATATTCGGTGTAGCTTAAGTAGTATGCGAGTAAACTTCCGCTCTACAATATGTTTCGACCTGGAAACGCCAGCTTTATATTTATATATATTAACTAGCACGGGGAGGGGGCGCACCCTGCTTTGCCCGGGCATAAAATACGCTTAAATATGATATTTTGATTTGTCCAGATTCCGTATATATTATTATAGAGTTTTGATTAAAAAAAAAAAAAAAGGTATTAAAGTGGCATCAGTTAGAATCGAAACCGAAACTGTAGCATTCAAAGCTGGTGATGTTACCACTCTACAAACGTGACATGCATATGAACTGATTAAAGCTTAAAAATAAACTAAGATGAATGTACAAAATGTATAACGATTTTTTCAATTTTTACCCATTTTTGACCCCTTAAAAACTATTTTAACCACCTATAAAAAAAAAAAAAATTTTAACCACCTATTAATAAAAAAAATTTTTTTTTTTTAAACACCTATTAAAAAAAAAACATCATTTGACCCCCTTCGTGCCGATCTACAACTTTTATTTTTGGAACAACTAGAGTTTGAAAATATGGAGACACAGACAAACAAACCGACAGATACAGACATATAGCCGTTTATATATATATATATATATATATATATATATATATATATATATACACTAGCAGGGTGACACGACATTACCCGGGATTAAATGATGATCAACGAATGTTTCACACTCACATTTTTATCATCGAAACCGGTGAGAATGCCTATTTTTTAATCAAATTAATTGATTGCCTGCTCTAGTTAGGGACCCATAGCGGTGCATCGGGAAGGATCTTCACATGTTGCCTCACAATGACAGTCCACAATACATTGCAGTTTACATTGCACTGTAGAGAACCTACTGTTGATTTTATAAAAATTATTTTTATGAATAATTGCTTGAATTAAAGTTTAAAATGCAAAATTCAAATATCATGGTTCAATTCTGCTCTAAACAGAAACATGCATTTTGAACGCGCCCATGTCATATCAAAGAGTTTACTGTTGATTTTATATGCCATGCCTTTCTGCTTGTGCGGCAATAAAACTTCTCAAATGCACTTGTGATGTTAGGCTTTATAAGGTGTTAACTTTAGTCAAAATTGCCTGTTTTTTTTTCTTACATCAGATTTTTTTCGATTATCAATACTTATTAAAGACATTCCGATATAAAACCTATACAAGAACATTGCCAGATAAATGTACATTTGTGTGAAATTTCATAAAAATCGGCCCAGCTGTTTCGGAGTCCATAGGGAATTTACACACACACACACACAAAAAGTTCCTTTTCTATAATCTCTATCTCCATCTCTACAATTATATCAAAAGAAGAAATGTGTGTGCATGTTCGTTCCTTATGGATTCCTAAACGGCTGTGCCTATTTTTTTTTTCTTTTTTTTGTACCCCCCCCCCCCCCGACGAAAGTAGGGTGAACCTGTAAATTCACCCCTGTCCGTTCGTCCGTGCGCACTACGCCTTGGAATTTTCTTAAATGTTGCACAAACATTAAGCATGAATAAAAAAAAATAAAAAAAATAAAAAAAAAAAGTAACAGAACGGATTTTCTGGGAAAAGTCTTTCAGGTTAAAATGGTTAAAGTTGACACTTTTATTCTTATTAAAAAAAAAAAAAAAAAATGATGCCTTGGATTTTTATAAAACGTTCTATAATTTTGTTTGTCTATACTTCACGATAACTCTTGGGTGTGCCCCAGAGGCTCTTTTAGGGCTAATAAAAACACTCCATTTTTGGGCCTATTTTTACCATATTTGTCCAAAATTTTCTATGTATGTCTATTTAGCAGTTTTGCATGGTGCTGAACTCAAATTTAAATATGTTAAGGCCTTGGGGACTTTGGGGGCTAAATGGGGAGGGGGACAAATGCTGAACTTAGTCATTTTTTTATGCCTCGTTCACTGTGCACTCACGGGGGACCATGCATGCTTCACTTGTTTTATTACATACCAGTGTTTTTTAATAGTCTGTGTATCGAAATGGCTTCAATAATAATAAGTAATTTTTAAAAATTCGATGAAAGAATGAACAGGCGATTTTTAACTAAAGTTAACACCTTACAAAGCCTAATAGCACAAGCAGAAAACCCCGGCACATAAAATCAACAGTAAGTTCTTTGATATGACAGGGACGCATTCAAAATGAATGTTCCAGTTTTGAGCACAATTTAACCATGATACGTGAATTTTGCATGATAAACTTTATGCAGGGAGGCATGTGAAACTTTCTCCCAGTGTACAAAGGTGGGTCTCTGAGTAAAAAAAAAAGTGGTAGTAGGCAGGCAGGCAGACTCGCCCTGTAACGCGAAAAAGAAAACAAAAAAAGGTAAAAAAAAAAAAAAATGTGACGTCTTAGTCAATGTCTTCATCGTCCGACCGGCAGTTCGGAATGTTGAAATTAAGCGTAGTCAACCCAACCGATATAATGACTTGCGAATCTTGCAAAAACCGACCCCTCCTTGTACAAAACTGCCCAGCTTAGGGTGAAGGAATGAATGTTTTTTGGCGAATTTTTTCGATATTTGTCGTTTGAAGGACCGAACTTGAAAACGATGGCGATCTCGTCCGGATTCGTCGCCTTGGTCGAAAGTTTTTGCCCCCCCCCCCACTTTTCCCTTTATATATAGACTAGCGGGAGGGTACCTGGCATTGCCCAGGTGTTTGGAGGTGTGTGGTTTTAGGTAAATCAAAACACCCGGGTGTTTGTGTCGAGGGGGGGGGTTAAAATAAAATAAAAAGTTTTGGTAGGTAAGTATGAAGGATCGAACCCGAACCCTTGAGTCGAAGTTGGAAATTAAAGTGTGAAAAAAAAAAACGTGCAACGTTAACCATTGGCCCACCACGAAATAGTAATGGAAACATGTTTGAATTTATTTAAGCATTTAAACTTGGCAGGTGCCTGTACTTAATGAGGTCAACTTTGACTGTCGGGCAGTATTTTATTTACTGCGGGGGGGGGGGCAGAATTTTTTATTTATTTTTTTTTTTCCCGAAGATGTTGTGGGGAAAACCAGCTCCCTATTTAAAGGGGATTGTCCAAATTGAATAGCAATTGTCTGATATAAGGAGAAACTCCACATTGATCAAAACTAATTGCTTTCGGACATTTCCGGCGATCGCGACCAGAAAAATGGCGCCAGAATTAGTTTCGCTTGTATTATACGGAAAAGCTTAATGCACATGCGGCGATCGAAAAATGTTGAATATTTATCTTTTCAAAGTCGAGCAAATTAAATAGACAGGCGACCCCGTTGTTAACTGGTAGATATTATGATTTAGTTTTAAGAAGGAATGAGCCGACCGAGAAGTCCAGCGAAAAAAGCCTTTTACAGACATACACAAAAAGCGAACATACATACGTTTTCGCTTTTATATTTATAGATAGAAGATGACGTTCTATTCACAGTGGAGATTCGACAGAGAGCTCATGTACATATCTTCCCCCTTCTCTTTCTTTCTCTCTCATTCTTTCACCACCTTTATTCTCTCTTCAACTTTCTCCCCTTATTTCTTTCTCTGTCTCCTTCTCTCTTTCTTCCCCTCTCTCTCTATATATATTAAAGAATTGATGTGATTCTTGATGCATGTCATCGCAGTGCGTGTGTTTTTTAATGTCATATTCGAATTATGTAATATTTCTTTAAAAAAAAATGTGTTCTTAGTCTCAATAAAGAATTTTTTTTATTTTGTAACTAGAACTTGCCGGGAGTGATATTGAAGCAAAAAAATATCTTAGTAGTTTCTCTATTTTTAATGAACAGGCAAAAAGACAATTACTTTCTCTCTCTCTCTCACACACACACACACACACACACACACACACACACACATACTAGCATTTCAGCCCGGCGTTGCCCGGGTATTTGGAGGTGTATGTTGATCAAAAAAACAAAAAGCGGTCAATGTTTTTTAACTTTGACCCCTATTATGCCCCCTTAAAATTTATTGTTTTGGGCTTAAATCAAGTTATTAAGTTAGATCCATGTCCAAGGAACCTATATCTAAAGTTTCAAGTGTGTAGACCCAAAATTGTCGGAGGTTTTTGGTAGAGTTCTCAAAGGTCAAATCGTTGAACTGTGACCCCTTAATCACAAAATTTCTGGCCGAAAACCGATCACATTGATTTTACCAAATCTCAGTATCCTGTATATCAAATTTCGAGTCTGTAGACTAAAAATTGAGAGAGTTATTGCGTAGGGAAATGTACACACACACACTTTCACTTTTATAGATATATAGATATATATATATATGTATATGTACGTTTACTCCTATAAATTTGGGATTTTTTGTGTATTGATATTTATATTAAAAACCCTTTTTCTATTAATTTAAAAAGAAAATACAACTTTGTTATATATGGTTCATGGAATTGCATTCATCTGCAAAAGATCTAGCTAATTTTCATATTCTTTTAAACATTCATTCTAATTAATTCCCTATTAGTTTTTTCGGTTTTCTTACGGGATAATCATCTTTAGTTAACTATTACGTGTAATTATATTCATGCAGATATTCTATATGATTTATATTTGTGTAATATTTGCGTGGAAGGTTTTTAATAAAAACAAAACTCTTCCTCTATATACTTATGCATGCGTATATATATATATATATATATATATACATATATACTTGTTTATTGTTATATAAACATGGTCACATCCTGCTGCTACAAATAGCCACTTGTTTCAATCAAACAACAGATATCATCAGGCAGCGACTTAACTATTCAAAAGTTCAATGAATAATCTTTTCATTGAACTTTTGAATAGTCAAGTCGCTGCCTGATGATATCTGTTGTTTGATTGAAACAAGTGGCTATTTGTAGCAGCAGGATGTGACCATGTTTATATAACAATAAACAAGTATTATCAACTCTTTTTATTGAGCACTATCTAACAACCTCATTGAATTCATTAGTTCATTACTTTTGAATAAAAAAACCCGAGTATATATATATATATATATATATATATATATGAACAGTATCTCAGCGATGCATTAAATAGTATCAGAGACTGGACTCTTGTGCTTTGATTGTGCAACTCATCTAGAAGGAAAACTCTGAAATAAGACGTCTTTCTTTGCTTATTCCTGAACTAAACTTCTTGTTGTCAAAAGATCTAGCTAATTTGCATATTCTTTTACACATTCTATTCTAATTAGTTCCCTATTAGTTTTTTCGGTTTTCTTACGGGATGATCATCTTTAGTTAACTATTACGTGGAATTATATTCATGCAGATATTCTACATGATTTATATTTGTGCAATATTTGCGTGGAAGGTTTTTAGTAAAAACAAAACTCTTCCTCTATATACTTATGCATGCGTATATATATATATATATATATATATATATATATATATATATATATATATATATATATATATGAACAGTATCTCAGCGATGCATTAAATAGTATCAGAGACTGGACTCTTGTGCTTTGATTGTACAACTCATCTAGGAGAAGGAAAACTCTGAAATAAGACGTCTTTCTTTGCTTATTCCTGAACTAAACTTCTTGTTGTCACTTAACTCAAGCAATGCCAGTGCAGGAGTAGGTTGGGGATTGTGTAACCTTTACTTCACTATACTCGCTATACAGGCAACAGAGGCTCTCCATTGTGTTTCAAGATTGAAAAAAAAGGCAAGCATAAAGTACAATTTTATACAACGAAGTCGAAGGCACAAAAAACAAACAACTAAAAAATAAGAAAATTAAAAAAAAAAAAGTGCTCAATACATGAATGAGTGGAACCAATCAAAATTTGAGTAAATTAGAGATTTGTGACGTCAGAGTTTACCTACTATCTCCTGTTTATTGAAACGCTTCTGTTTTTTTATGTATATTTAAAAAAAAAGCTAATATATTATGAATACAGGGTGTCCGTAAAGTTACTATACACTCTTAGTTTTATTGTATTATATTTGTATTAATAGTTAATATTTATTTTTTTACAGGTTTATTTAATCAAGCATGCCACGTAAGACTGTATAGTAACTTTACGGACACCCTGTATGAGTAAATAGTATAAAAAAAGGGGGGTTATCATTCCCACTTACCTCCCTTTAATACACTAACAATCTAAAAATAGGGTCTGTCTAATTAACCAATCAGGGACCCCCGTTTATCGGGTTCGCTTTTAGAACAAGTCTCTTACTCTTTTAACCACAGCTCGTCCATGAAGCAACAGGTAGGACAATTCCTCTCCTAAAATTTTGTGCCTACACGAACAGTACGAGAGCCGTCTAATTCTTTGGACGTAAAAGAACTTTATAGTTAGACTTTCTCTAAAGCCGCAAACACAATAAGTTTTTCAAAACTTGTAAATTTTATTGTTTTAATAATTAATACTTTTTTCTATATCCTGTTTTGTGTCGTTAGTGAATCCCTTTATTTCAGTTTGCTCCAACGAACTTCGCGGCAATTTTCGGACTATAACCTCCATTTGCCAGTATTCGCTTTAATAGTGATATAAATATATAAATGAAATAATATTAAATAGTGGGACCTGTGGAAATTCCATGGTGGCATTTTTCATATATAATATATTGCTGCTGGGCATGCTGTGGGCGTTCAGCATGAATAAAGACACCTTCATATTATTTTAGTCCATGTATTAATACAGTAGAGTGTAGAACAAAAAAAAGGGGGGTAAGTTATTTATTTTCTCCTATTCAATAATGTAAGCATGACCGTTAAAAAAAAAACAGTATAAAGTAGTGATTTCCAAAAAAAAAAAAAATAGATGAGTTGAGTGCCACCATCTATAATCGAAACCGAAACCAAAACTTATGAAGAATTCTTGGCAAAATTATTTATTACAAGAAATGGAAGGACACAACAATTATTAAACGACAGCCACTCGAAAAAAAAAAAAAAAAAGATGTAAGCGTGACACACAAAGTAACACACACGCTATCGTATTAATATATACATAATAAAGAATGGGAGTGATAAGTAGTATGATTGATTCAGCCAAACCCTATGAATACAACAACTTCTTAAATAACAAATACTTTTATTTTTTTTGAGGCAAGATTAGGTTAGCCTAATTAATCTGGAGCAAAAAACTACATGCAGAATCTGGAACCTTTTTGTGGATTTATTCAAGGGAGGTGGTATTTGATTAACACTGCTGGGGCGCCATGATTTAATGTACTGTTTTGTTTTTAAATCCCCGAAACAGTGTTCCATGGTAAACAACTGATTGTCCCTTGAATAACATTAGGACCAATGTGAATTCATGAAAGAAAATTGATTCGGCGATTACAGAAAATTAGTTGACTTACTGGCAAAATAATTTCCCACCGAAGAACTAAAAAAAAATTGTTTATATAGTTTTAAAGGTTAAAAACTTCCAAGACTATATATATTAGTGATGGGACGATTCCAATATTTTTCCTGAATCTGTGCTTTATTCCCGATTCCAATATAATTACTGATTCTGATTCTTTATAAATCTAATTATTTAACTATAAGATTGTTATTTTCCCCGATTTCCATAAAAACATGTGTTATGCAGATATTTTCCTAAACGTCAACATGCACTTGTGGAGGATGATTTATCGATTTTAGCCTTACTGGTAATTTAAAATCAATAAATATTATTATTATTCCCAGCAAAGTCAAATAAAAAAGACAATCAAAAGAATCGTTTTGGCATCAGAAACTCGGTACAAATTTTTCCAATACCGATTTCGATGTTTCAAATGTTTTGATTTTTACGATTCCCAATTCCGATTCTGATTAATCGTCGCAACACTAATATATATACTACTGATTTATTACTTATCAAGGCCTAGCCGCCACTCAAGAATAAATGTATATTAGTTTCCCCGGTGGAGAATTCGAGACGATGGCTGGCACGGGTAGAATTTGATTCTTTGAAAAAACTATAAGAATTGGTTAACGTTGGAATTGATTTCTTTTATTCTTCTTCGTCCCCACCCAAAACAAGGCTTACTACCACTTGAAACATAAGGGGCTACTATTTAGGATCGTGTCTAACAATGGATTTTGGGAAGTTGAGCAGCGAGATGTCTGTTCGCATTGCATTTAAATTTTAGCAGGTTAGTACACTTCGGGAAGCAGGAAATTGGTTGGGAATTCTAAAGTTTAGCAGTTCAAGGGAAGCAAAGTAGGCTTTCTAGCATTCAGGGACTTAAAAATGATCATGTTGTAGTCGGCTAAGAAGCAGCCATATAGACAGGTAGTTCTTGGACAGGAATTTAGATTTAGGTACACGGAGAAGAAATGAAAATAATTTACAGTGGTTATAGGTAGACGAGTTTATTGGTTAGCATTGGCTGTGAAAACAGGCATGTTGTAGTCAGCTAGGAAGCAACCTTATGGTATCATGTTCCATGGATAGGTATTTCTTGGATGGAAACTCTACTCACAGAAGTTCAGGTTGGTTCCAACTACGCAGTGAGTTACAACAAGGTTGAAAACGATGATTCGAACTGGGGTAGAATTTGATTGTTTGCAAGGACGACTTGATAAGAATTGGGTATCATTGGAATTGGAAGCGACCATGTTGTACTCAGCTGGGAAGCAGCCGTGTTGTATTGTGAAACTTAGTTTTACATATATGAGAAATGAAGGAAACTCATTTTAATGGAATGTGCTCAGACGGATTCCAAGCACTTGTATCTCCTCGACATAAATACCTCTCTTTTACTCTACAAAGGAGCAAAATCACACCCCTTCACTGTAGAGATCTAGAGATGCCGAAAAGCCATCTACTCTAATATTTTCTTTCCTTGACTTTAGAATTCTTTTCCGAGTCCTGACATCCCTGATTGTATTGTACTAACATGCAGGAGTTTAAGTGTAATGTGAACAGACATCTTGCTACTCAACTCCCTACATAGTATCCTTCTAGATTTGGTCCCAAATAGTTGCCCGTTAGGTTTAAGTGACAATATGTGACAGTCACGTCGGGAAATAGCAGTAAAAAAAAAAAAATAGATATATATAGGGATTGTATGCAAACAAGTTTATTTTAAATATACGGGGTGGAACGATGAAGTGTCGCGCTAAAGAAAACAACACTACGGCTTTATTTTAAAGCCTTTATTGAAAAATTCAATTCAGATAACTTGATTATGTAGTAGAGCTGACATCTATTCACTGTAACTGTCTTCAGCCTCAATTACTGCTCTGATATGTGTTCAGAACTGGGAGCATGCCTTTCCCACATGTACCAGTGGGAGTTTGGCAAATACCTGGCGGATGGCGGCAGTCAGACTGGCTTTGGTCTTATGTGAGGTCATGTTAGTGATGTTCTCGACGTATGACAAAATGAAGGGTCCAGGTCGTGGGAGGAGGAGGTGGGGAGCTAGTGAAAGAAGGATACAAAGTCGTAGCACTCCTTCTGAAGCCTGGCCTGGGTCTCTTTGAATTTGTGGGCCGGCGCTAAGTCCTGCTGCTACACCCACGGTCTGCCAGCAACCACCTGGTTGCACCAGGGGATCACCACACTTTTCATGACATCCAGGTACACTTTGGTGTTGACTTTCAAGCCAACTTCAAAGATGTGAGGTGGCATGATGTGGCCCTCACTTGAGACCACACCAAAGATCATAGTCGTGGCCAGAAATTTCCTTGAGCTGTAACCTCAAGCGTTGAACTGTCCATATTTACATTTTGAGGGTGCTGGCAATGGTCCTGTCCTCATAACTTGGATCGGTAGAGCACATGAGTTGTATAGCGCCGCATCTCCGATCTTGCTCGTTGAACATTGTGTCATTTTCAGACATGATAGAAGAATCTTATCGCTCTTGAGATTTGTACACAACTGGCCGACTAGTAGATGGTCTGCAAAAAAAAAAAAAAAAAATCAGAAAACCGGTTTTCATCAAACGGAAATGGAATCGTGTCGTCTTTTCGTTCCACTCTGTATTAATTTCCAAACAAAATGTCTGGATCTTCATTAGCGAAGTTAATGTAAATTAATGGCTTTCTTTTTTGTAATTTTTGTTGTTTAATTGAGATAATTTGTTGTAGAATGATTGATGGCGTTGTAAGATTTTTTTTTTTTTTTTTTTTTTTTTTGAGGTGGGGGACAAGTCACGGACAAATGACAAATTTCACCTGTGGGTTTTTTTTTTTTTTTCAGTCTCTCCTATCACGTCTCCACTCATCCACCATACACATACCATCATTTTGTCTCATTTACCACAGGTGAGTTCACTCGATTCCCCAACACACAGCCCTCACCCTGTCGTCTTCCCCTTCTCTACTAAAGTGAACAATTTAGTTTAATGGCGGTGTGTTAAGGAAAAGAAAATGATTGAAAACAAATAAATGAAAAAAAAACCAAAAAAAAAAAACCCTAAGGCAGATATTTGCAAGTTCTTTTATTTTGCTCCCCCCCCACTCTCAATTATTTTAATTGTTCAGTTTCAAAAGGAAAAAATATGAAATTTGTCATCCTCGATTTCTGAACTTATGACCTGATCAAGAAGTCAAATACGTTGTCATCCAGAATTTTTAGAGAATGGCAGGAGAATTTTTTTTTTTTTTAATTAACGAGTTATTTTGATTATCTTTTTTTGTAGTCATTATCATTTGAAATGCTGTGTGTGTGTGTGTGTGTGTGTGTAATTGTTTTCCACTCGTTTCGATTTCTTTCAAAGTTCTCAAAAATTAAGTGGGGGGGGGCTTTGCCTGGGGCTAACACTTGAACTCTATATGAGATTCACAGATATTCGAATATTCCATTAAAGTTCTTTATCTTAGAAAAAAAAAAAAAACCGAGTACGTAAAGAAGTTAAGAGTTTTTCTCTTCCAAATTGACCATTTTATTATGTTGTACTGTGGCATTCGTTTTGGTTTCTTGGTTTTACTGGATTCCAGGACAAAAAAAAATCATCTAGTCTGGTGGAGTATCCAGTTTTGTGTTACTACTTGAGGTAGCATCACTTGGAGAAGGTTCATCATTCCTCGTAAAATCTAGTGTGGATTAACCATAGCAAGGCGATCTCATTTAGGCTGCGAATCTTATGTGATTTTGAATATTTGGTCAGGGTTTACTTTTAGGGTAAATTATCCTCATACCAGGTTGTCCTGACAAATTCGTGTAAACTGAGAGAACTTAGACACTCAAAGATAATGTCTTGTAGGCATTGTGTGTGTGTGAGTATATATATATATATATATATATATATATATATATATATATATATATATATATGGCTCTCGTCTGGGTTCTGACCTTTACTCCTGATCTGAAATGGAACACGTACATCAAGTCTGTTGCCAAGGTCGCTGGAAAGATGGTGGGATCCTTCTACCGCTCCAGAAGATATCTCACTACTGATGCAGTTCTCTATCTATATAAAAGCCAAGTACGTCCAAGGATGGAATACTGTTGCCATATCTGGGCAGGAGCTGCTAAAAACAGCCTATCCTGCCTTGACAGAGTACAAAATAGACTTCGTGGCTTAGTGGGGGATGCCCTTTTCTCTACCCTGCAACCTCTCTCCCACAGAAGAGACGTTGCGAGCCTATCCTTGTTTTATCGTTATTTCTATGGCAGGTGCTCGTCTGAACTCCAATTTCTGGTCCCCCCTCGCCAATCTTTCACGAAAAACACCCGTCTAGCTGAATCCACTGTGAAAAATTTCCCCCACTCTATATCTGTGCCTTAATCAAAATGCGGATTCCATGAACAAAGCTTCTTTCTTAGAACTGCACGCCTGTGGAACTCTGTTCCATCTGCCTGCTTCCCACCAGACTACAACTTGGATGTCTTCAAGTCCAACGTTAACAAATTCCTAATGAACCGCCCCTTTAAGTAAACACTTCATCAAATTTCCACACTAACGTAATGTACTTGCAATAACCCTTATCCCTGAGTAGCTTCTGGGCCTTGATAATTAGTGATCACTGTGTAAAATATATATATATATATATATATATATATATATATAAATGTAAATTTGGTTCGTTACAAGTGAATAAAACCATATTTCTATGTTACCAATTTATTTGAAACTTTCAGACAACCCATCTTTAGAGTCAAGGGATGTTTTTATGTTATTAAAATAAATTTTCCTCGCGAATTATTAAAATATTAGATAAAATAAATATACTTTCGTAACCGTTAGTGCGAAACTGTTTTGTTGATAAAACTGAACTTCCGGTTCGATTCATTTCACAGCCACGAATTGACGAGAGGAAGTAGATTTAATTTTCTGTTTACTCGATAAGTAAAAAAAAAACAAAAAAAACATAATTCATTTGTTTATCTTCCAAATTTTTTAATTTAAACATTTTTTCTTTATTATATAAGGCAAAAAAAAAAAAGTTTGTCGCTTGCTTTTTGAGTTTTCTTTTGTTTTTTTTTGTTTTTCGATATAAGATTGGTTGGTAGTGCTAATGCAAAGAGTGGTCCGCGCTATTTTTTAAATTGTATTTCCAGGTTTAATTAAAGTTTTATTATATGCTTTTTTATTCAATTGTCAGGTTAAAATACACCCTCCCCATGTTAAGAATGGCTTTTTAAATAATAACGTTATTATTTCAACACGGATCACTCTCTGCATGAGTACTGTACTTTCACCTAACAATTTAATAAACAAAACATGGTACTTATGCAGAGAAAGTACCATAATAATATAATAGAATAATAACGTTATTTAGAAAGCCATTCTTAACATGGGAGAACGTTTTGTTACTATTCTATACTTTCACCTAACAATTTAATAAACAAGATGGTACTTATGCAGAGAAGGTACCGTGCTGAAATAACGCTATTAAGAAAACCATTCTTAACATGGGAAAGGGAGAGTGTTCTGTAACTATTTTATATTTTCACCTAACAATTTAATAAACAAAAAGGTTATCCTGACGCTGTGCACTTCTTTATTTACATTGGAAGTGACGTCACACAAATCTTATAATACGGATGGCTACACTTGTAAAAATAATTTGTTTTATTTTTCTCTCCCATTTGTTAGATTCTCCGCTCAAATACCAATATAACATTTCTTTTCATTTTGAGAATTTGTTTTAGTTTTTAATTACTAACACAGCGGAAAATTTAACTCCCCCACCCCACCATTTCTTATTTTGAGCGGAGAATTTATTTTATTTTCATTTTGAGCTCTTTTTCCGATCCGACGTTACCTTTTATGGGTACTCGTGGCCACAAAGTGGGTGATCATTTTACGTTAAATTATTATAGAAAAGTGATCCTCCACTTTTTGGAAATTTTTCACAAACATTAAACATCATATGAGTAAAAAAGTAACAGAACGAGCTTTCCAGGAAAACTCCGGTTGCCCCCTCCCCAGAAGGGCCTTTCAGGTTAAAATGGCTAAAATTGACACTTTTGTGCTTATTAAAAAAAAATTTGATACCTTGGATGTTTATAAAATTTTCTGCAAAGTTGTAACTAACTGATTTCTATATAATTTTGTTTGTCTATACTTCTCAATAACTCTTGGGTGTGCCCCAGGGGCTCTTTTAGGGCTAATAAAAACTCCATTTTTGGGACTATTTTATCATATTTGTCCAAACGTTGCATCCCTCTGCCCGTTCTACAAGTATTTTAATGGTGAATGCTCTGACGAACTGCCGACACTTGTGCCTCCATGACGTAGACACCCTCGACAAACCTGACAGGCAGCTAAATCTCACCCAGACGCAGTAAAGATCCCTAGATGTAAAAGATCTTTCTACTCCAGTAGTTTCTTCCCCAGAACCGCTAGACTCTGGAATTCCATTCCAGGTCCCTGCTTCCCCAACTGTACTGACATGCAGAAGTTTAAGTGTAACGTGAACCGACGTCTTGCTGCCCAAATCCCTACATAGTGCCCCAGTAGTTGCTACCCCTGATAGTAGCCCCCTACACCAAAGTGGCAATGTGCCTTGTTTGGGGTGAAAATGTAAAAAAAAAAAAAAAAAAAAACTTTTCTGTGTGATGACTATTTAGCAGTTTTGCATGGTGCTGAACTCAAATTTAAATATGTAAAGGCCTTGGCGAGTTTTTGGGGGAAAATGGATGGGGGGGGGCCAAAGGATGGACTCAGTCATTTCTTTTTTTGCATGGTGCAGAACTGAAATTTACATATATGAAGGCCTAAAACTGCACCGTTTGTTCCTTTTCACCAGGATTTGACATTTTTTTTATCTAAAGAGTGGGGGAGGGGGCAATGCTGAACTTAGTCATTTTTTTATGCCTCGTTCACTGTGCACTCATGGGGGACCACGCATGCTTCACTTGTTTTTGTGCATTGATATTCATATTATAAACATTTTTTTCTATTTAAAAAAAAATGCAACTGTGTTATATATGGTTCGTGGAATTGCATTCATCTGTAAAAGATCTTGCTAATTTGCATATTCTTTTAAACATTCATTTTAATTAATTCTCTGTTAGTTGCTTCGGTTACTAATGGAATGACCATCTTTCGTTAACTATTACATGTAATTATATTCATGCAGATATTCTACATGATTTATACTTGTGTAATATTTGCGTAAAAAGCTTATAGTAAACACAAGCTTCTTTCTATATATATTTATATATGCACGTGTATATACAGTTGTGCGCAAAAGTATTCGACCCCTACCAAAATTGTTTTATTTCTTTGAATGGATAGTTCAATAATCATTAAAACCTTCTTTAATGACTAAGTTCGAATAAACTGTATAGTTTTCAACAAAAAATAATAAAAAGTAATTAGTGCTTGATAATATAAATAAATTTATTTACAAAAGTAAAAATATGGATGTTGCAAAAGTATTCGACCCCTTTTCATTAATACTTGGTTGAAGCTCCTTTGACCTTGATTACTGCAAGTAAACGTTTCCTATAACATCTAACGAGACTTCTACATCTGTCCACTGGAATTTTAAGCCACTCTTCTTGACAGTACTGTTTTAATGCAATCAAATTAGATGGTTTTCTTTTATGTATCGCAATTTTTAAATCATGCTATACGTGCTCAATCGGATTTAGGTCTGGAGACTGGAAAGGCCATTCTAGAACTTTCACCTTATTATTCTTTAACCATGCCTTAGTGCTCTTTGAAGTGTGTTTAGGATCGTTGTCCTGTTGAAAGGTATACCTCCTTTCATGCCCCAACTGGTTCGCAGACGGAACAAGATTTTCTTTCAGTATGGACTGATATTTTACTGAATCCATTCTTCCATCGATTATGGTTAATCTTCCAGTTCCATTTATAATGAAACAGCCCCACACCATGATTGATCCACCTCCATGCTTAACGGTTGGAACGGTATTCTTCACATTATAAACAGTATTTTCTTTTCGCCAAACATAGCGTTGCTGGTTGCGTCCAAATAGTTCCACTTTCGTTTCGTCTGACCAAATTATATTATGCCAGTAATCAATAGGCATTTCTAGGAACTTTTTTGCAAAATTTAATCGAGCCTTTTGATGAGCTTTGGAAAGTAAGGGCTTCCTTCTGGCAATACGTCCATGCAATCCGGCACGATTTAATGCCCTACGAATAGTTGACAAGTGTACATCTGAGCCAGCATTCTTCAAATACGTCTGCACGTCCTTGAGGTTAGATTTAGAGTCTATTGAAACTTGTCTAATAATTTTCCTAGCCCCACGTGTCGTAATTTTTCTTGGACGACCTGATCTTGGAAGACTTGATACAATCCCTTTTACTTTCCATTTTTTGATAATGGACATAATAGTCGACCGTGGTATAGAAAAACGTTTGGAAAATTTTTATAACCTTCCCCAGACTGGTAGGCATCGATTACTTTCTTTTTAATGTCTTCAGAGTACTCTTTGTTCTTTGTCATAGTTGCAGATTTGTTGACGTTGAAAAATATTTTTTTTTTTTACTTGAAACAATTATTCAATCATTCAATATGGCATTGAAGTTCAATTTGAACTGATTTTAGATTCAGTAGAGTCATAAATATTATTTATAGGAAATAAATATAAGGTCAGACTAAAATGATAAACTTAATGACGCTTTTATTTAAACTTTAAATTAAAGGAGTCGAATATTTTTGCAACATCCATATTTCTATTTTTTGTAAATAAATTGATATATATTATTAGTCTCGAATTACTTTTCCTCATTTATTGTTGAAAAATATACAATTTATTCATAATTAGCCGTTAACAGGCGCTATGAAGATTTTTCAAGTATAGATTCAACGAAGCAAGAAAATTTAGACAGGGGTCGAATATTTTTGCGCACAACTATATATATATATATATATATATATATATATATATATATATATAATGTTTTAAAAAATTGCCTGACAAACTTCTGTCAGTATTTTGTCTACAGACATGAAACTTAATATAAAGGATATTCTAACACATGCAAAATTTTATATATGGGTTTTAGCTGGGAAAAATCAGTGCAAAAGTCTAAAAATTAAACAAAAAAAAAATGGAATTTGCCATGTAAAGGTCAAATGACGCCATTACGAATATGCATGCATAACGTAAAAGCTATTGGTTCCCGTTTTAATTTTTAGCCTTGTAGCAAACATGTCTTCATAGTTAAGGCATTAACGTCAAAGGAAAAAGTAAATTGTAAGCTAAACGTTTTGGTTTCGATTCTTAGTGGTGGCCTACGAGTTTGTTTTTTTTTGTACTTTTTAAATCATTACTATATATTGGGTCCAATATAATCTGTCTATATATCTATAAAAGTGAACGTGTCTGTGTATCTGTCTGTCTGTGTGTGTACATTTCCCTACGCAATAACTCTGTCAATTTTAAGTCTACAGACTCGAAATTTGATATACAAGATACTGAGATTTGGGAAAATCGATGTGATCGGTTTTCGGCCAGAAATTTGAATCATTTTGGTAAATTTAATTGAAATTTTTATTATATATATATATATATATATATATATATATATATATATATATATATATATATATATATATATATATATATATATAATGCACATAAAGTTATGAGCAGTACATTGGGCCCGAGCAAAGCTGGACCGAATTGCTAGTATAATAATGAATACGGAAGCTTCATTAATCAATCGTTATCATCACTTTGCAGCAGGCGGCCATCCTTGTAAGATTTCAATGTCTCGTAAACTTATATATATATATATATATATATATATATATATATATATATCTTACAGATATAACACATGTAATCGCTGTTTTCCGTTTGTACACGAATATCGCAAGGTGCTAACCCTTAAAAAGGGAAGAAAAAAAAATGCTCCTGCCGAATCGGTCTTAGCTAGGCTTTAGGAAAAGGGTGGGGGTAAACAACTATGCGTATACTTTTGACACCTTTCGCTTGGGGTGGTCACATGAGGTGTCAATCTAACCTGAATTTATCAACTGGAATACACGCGGCTAAAAATAACTCATGTATGCTCTTATCTGCAACTAAATTAAACACCTTCAAGAATATTTTTCTTGTTTGAAAAGGAATATAGCCAATTATTGCACACGCACACACGTGTGTGTGTGTGTGTGTGTGTGTGTGTGTGTATATATATATATATATATATATATATATATATATATATATATAATAAAAATCAAGGAAAAAGAGGGTGTTAAAATGAAGATACCAAATGAAATCAGGAAAAGGGGTTGTGAGAGAAAATGAAAGAAAATATGATGTGTGTGAGGTCACTTCTCAACCTATATACTCAACAAATTTTGGATCTACAGACTTGAAATTTTGTATATAAAGTATGTGGAAAACATTTTAATCGGTTTACATCTGAAAAAAAAAGGACTGCTAAGGAATCCAGATTGTCAGTGATCAGATTTTTATCTGTTTTAAAGTGTTTCACGACCGCGCATGTGCAGTCGTGAAACACAGCAGCTTCCTTATGTTAAGTATAAGTTTGTGTGGAAACACTTGTTAAAGATCCTGCCAAGCTAGTCTAATGGTTATCGTACTTGACTCACTGTTTTTAGGTGTTGGTTTCGACTTCAGCTCAAATATATATATATTTTTTTTTACTTCCAAGAAGTGAACTGTTTAGAAAAACTTAATACTCGCACGCACATGTCTCAGTTTGTTTTGTTGTTTTAACTTAAAAAAAAAAAAAAGAGAGAGAGAATTTAACGTTACTTTTAATGCCCGCGGTATTTCTGTTCATAATAAATAAGAATTCTGAATTATTTATGCATATTTTACGTCCGGGTAACGCCGGGCGGTTTGCTAGTATATATGTGTGTGTATGTATATTCCTAATGAAGACTCTTGTGGGTCAAAAATTATAATTCTGCCCGCTAAACTGTTATAATTTTCACATTTCAAATCCATTCACACAGTGGAAATCAATCAGTCGATTCGGCTGCTTACCGTCTGAATACTCTATATACTAACACAACATTGGCTCAAGTTTTGGATCAGTGTGAGCATGTCATTGGTTGGGTCAGTCATTAGATTTATATTGGATTAATTAGACTACAGTTTTCATCTTGGATGCGAGTCTCGCAACTTTTTGACCAATGTAACCTCCGACCTTCATCTAAGTCTTGTCAAACTCGGAAATCTATACACAATATTAAACTTTATTTAATACCCGGGGTAGCTTGTTCTCGTTCCATTAGCCACGATCCAGTAGAAGTTCTTAGTATCGCCCGCACTGATGGTTGAACCTTCAACTTCCAGAATGCTGTCACTCTTTTTCTTTTTTTTTATGGAAATCGACTGAGACAATGCATGAAGCCACTTGATGCAAAAATCTTGCAAGAACGAAAGTTGATTATTGCAAAGACAGAAGATGCCTAGTGACCTTAGTCTGGAAAAGATCAAGGCTGTAGGTAGAAGGAAAACAGTCAGCACGAAGAGAGTTCCACAACCTTGCAGATCTTTAGAAAGAAGCTACTGGAATATGAAGCTGTATTACAATGAAGTAATAATACAGCGAATTTATGGAAACCTTTAGATCAACAAGTCAAACAAACTGGAACAAAAAAAAAACCGAAACAGACAATTCTGAGAAACACATGCCATAATAGTATTTGGAGAGAGAGAGAGAGAGAGAGAGAGAGAGAGAGAGAGAGAGAGAGAGAGAGAGAGAGAGAGAGAGAGAGTTTGCAGTGAAGAAGAAAGTGTGGTGGGGTCAATAAAATTACGGATATGTTTCAAATGGGACACACATTCACCAGCCGAAATATGGCAACAGTACTCTGTACATCGTCTGATCGTAGATTTGTTGATCTAAAGAATAGCCTCAGGCGTGAGAAAGTGTTTTGAGCGATAGAGAAACCCGATTTCACGAGAAGCAGAAAGAGCAATGAATTTAATATATGGACTTCAAGAAAGATTTAACTTGAAAGAAAGACCAATAAGTTTTATAGTGGGGCAGGTTATCTCAATATTCCATCAGAATCTTTCACTTAGTGATACAAGCACCAAAATTGGCACGAATGACGTTCAGAGCATACATTTTAAGAAAAGATCGTTAGCCATCAGAAGATTCAAGATGGCTGCCAGTTTTTTTGTTTTTTTTTTCAAGATGGCTGCAGACGCAAACCTGACAAATTTCAATTTTGGTGCTTGTATCACCAAGTGAAAGATCTTCAGCAATCTGCCCCACTATTAGAGTCGAATTCTTATCGATAGCAGAGCCATAAGAAGCTCAGAAAGAAAAGGGGCACGCCTGCGATTCAAGGACAATAGTCGAGTTTTAACAGGATAAAAAGAAACAAGCCATTTCTTACTCCAATCCATAATAGAACCGAAATCAACTGATCCGAGAAAGATGGGCGAGAAGCAATACCAAAATACTTAGAGGCAGATTTTTCTGTTGTCCCATGCAGATTAGATTGTTAGAATCAAGAAAAAACAGTGAGTTTGCAAAGCCAGTTTAGTATAAAAGATAAAGACCAAAAAAAATTAAAAATCAATTTCTTTCTGCTCATTCTCTCTCTCTCCCTCCCCCCTCTCTCTCTCCCTCCCCCCTCTCTCTCTCCCTCCTCTCTCTCTCTCTCTCTCTCTCTCTCTCTCTCTCTCTCTGTGATTGTCAACCTTTGTTTATAATGAATTATTTCAAACTTTTCATTCTTTTTTTTTCTTCTTTATATTTCCTTCAAATTTTAATAAAAAGAGAGGGGGAGGGGGAGTCTGGGGGGGATGTTTCCCTTCATTGAAATCTTTAAAACCTACAACATCATCTCATCAATAGTTTTCTAAATCGGGGTTTTCCAAAATGGGTTCCGTGTGTGATGCTGAGGGGCCCCGAAAGCCCTTTCTTAAAGAGCACCAAACGTTTTATATTGAAAAAAAATAATTGGCCGCAGACATTTAATTATTGATCTCTTTTTTTTTTTTTTTTTTTTTTTTTTTTTTTTTTTTTTTTTTTTTTTACTGGAAATCGATATGATACGAAACTACAGGTGCAAAGAGTTTCGGGATGGTTTCTGAAAAAAAAAATAATTAACAAAAAATGCGACAATTTTTAATTAATAAAAACAAACATGGTTGTAAACATTATCATTAGTGTTAAAATTTGAAATTAATGTTTTTCATATTTATCTTAGAAATTATCTTTGTTAGTGCACCGTGAGAACCCTTTGCCCTGCTCAGAGGCTCCATGGTGTCCTGAAGTTTGGGAAAAAGTTTGAAATTATATTAGTTCATTTCTTTTTAATAATTCATAGTTTACGTTTATCTTTACTTGATCCACAGGAAATGTTATAATAATAATAATAAATTATTTATTTAACGTGCTTCTTGGCATTTGGGCTGGGAGCAAAATGCAGTATCTGTTCTGATACTACACTTCGCCCCTTTTTTCCTTTATCAGTGGTGGAGAAATCCTTCTTGATCGAAGCAATTTTTATTTTTGTTCCGGTCCAGAGTGCCCCTTCTGAGCTGGATTTTTCCCACATTAAAAACCGACCTCTGTGTCCAACTCTGCCCTCATGGAGAGGCAAGTAATTAATAGGGCTATGACAACAGAATATTCTTTTAATTCTTTTAACTCTCGAGCATATATCCGACACAGTTAGACACTGTTAATCAACCGAGAATCACATCACTCTATATAAAAGCATATAAGATATCAACGGATACACACTCGAGAGTACAAAACGATGAAAAGAATATGCTGTTGTCATGGCGCTAGTAATTAGGGACAAAGTGTTAAAAAAAACAGCAAGTTTATTAAATGTTAAGATTTGGTTATTACAACGAAAGATGCAGTAGGAAAATGAATTAGGAAGCCGGAAAATAACGCAGCAATGGTTATTAAACTCACGTCGTAATCAACAGCGCTGGGAGACAAGAATATCTATGATTAGTGACTGCAAAATATGTCCGCATTTATTCCTAATATTAAAAATTGCTGGTTTGTTTCTTCTCCCCCCCCCCTGTGTTGCAGTTTGCTTTGTTGCGAAATTAGAGGATCTGTACGAAGAAGAAGAAGTGGAAGGAGCACACTTACGTGTGGGGGTTAGTAGACAAAAAGAGAGAATATATATATAATATAAAATCATTTTTTGAGGGCGGGGGATACAAAACTTTATTATAGCTATGAAAAAGGGAAGACCGAGTTTTTTGTGTCCATGATAAAAAGAAGGACGAAGGGAAAACATTTAATCAAAGTTAAGAAAAAAAAAAAAAATAGATATTCGGGTAGAGTCGGCCGACCAGGTTTCGCCCTCACTTTTCAAAAGCCAAATCGAGGTTTTTTTTTTTTTTTTTTTTTTTTTTTCCTTTTTTTAATTTATTTTATTATTATAGAGAAACGAATTTAAACGTGGGGAGCGACTAAAATAAAATTATCGGGGGGGGGAGAAAAAAAAATGGAAGGAACGACTAAAATAAATCTATCATTATGATATGGGGAGAAAACGCCTTAAAGATACATCACGTCCAAACCCAAAAGACAGTCCTCCTGCTTACAGAGAGAAGGTCTCCTTAACCGGACGTGAATAGTCTCCAAGGCCGTAAAAATGAAATAACGAGTGAGCGTGACTCAGGATTGAAAATGAGTCACTGCATTATAGCGGAACCATACATATTGCTCAAAATGTCCGTTGGTTGGTAGATTCCATTTCGGATTTTACTAGTGACATGTTGTTGGACGTGACCATCTAACCTTAGAGTTGTTATGCCCACGTAGTTGGGACTGCAACTACATTTAAATTGATAAATAACATTATTCATATAATTGGGGGGGGGGGTGCAGAACATCCGTTCGAGAGGATGGCAAGAATGGTTTTGTCGCAAACACCACACGTACATTGGAGGCAAAATAGCAACGTTCCACAGCTGAGCTAATCTGTTTGACGAATTTTTCACTTATTGTCCCTAACCAAGGTAAATGAATGTAAATTGGACATTTAACCGTCATCTTAGATTTTATTTGAGAAAAATTTATTTTATTTTTTATGACGGAGTTAATCACATCAAGACCCATTATTGGACAAAGTATTAGTAATCATTTTTAGCTCCTCATCCAATTTAGATTAGTAATCATTTAGTAAGCATTTAGTAATCATTTAGTAAGCATAACGATGGATTTATTTTAGTCGTTTCCCCATTTTTTTCTCCCCTCCGATAAGTTGATTTAATTTTAGTCGCTCCCAGTTTAAATTCGTTTATCTATAATAATAAAATAAATAAATAAAAAACTCGATTTGGCTTTAGAGAAGTGAGGACGAAACCTGGTCGACCGACTCTACCCGATTATCTATTTTTTTTTTTCTTAACCTTGATTAAATGTTTTCCCTCCGTCCTTCTTTTATCATGCCTACAAAAAGTCCGTCTTCCCTTTTTCATTAGAAAAATATGTCTGTATATTGTATGCAGATTATATATATATATATATATATATATATATATATATATATATATATATTGTATGCAGATTTTATATATATATATATATATATATATTGTATGCAGATTTTATATATATATATATATATATATTGTATGCAGATTTTATATATATATTGTATATATATATATATATATTGTATGCAGATTTTATATATATATTGTATATATATATATATATATTGTATGCAGATTTTATATATATATTGTATATATATATATATATTGTATGCAGATTTTATATATATATTGTATATATATATATATATTGTATGCAGATTTTATATATATATTGTATATATATATATATATTGTATGCAGATTTTATATATATATTGTATATATATATATATATTGTATGCAGATTTTATATATATATTGTATATATATATATATATTGTATGCAGATTTTATATATATATTGTATATATATATATATATTGTATGCAGATTTTATATATATATTGTATATATATATATATATTGTATGCAGATTTTATATATATATTGTATATATATATATATATATTGTATGCAGATTTTATATATATATTGTATATATATATATATATATATATATATATATATTGTATGCAGATTTTATATATATATTGTATATATATATATATATATTGTATGCAGATTTTATATATATATTGTATATATATATATATTGTATGCAGATTTTATATATATATTGTATATATATATATATATTGTATGCAGATTTTATATATATATTGTATATATATATATATATTGTATGCAGATTTTATATATATATTGTATATATATATATATTGTATGCAGATTTTATATATATATTGTATATATATATATATATTGTATGCAGATTTTATATATATATTGTATGCAAATTTTATATATATATTGTATATATATATTGTATGCAGATTTTATATATATATTGTATATATATATTGTATGCAGATTTTATATATATATTGTATATATATATTGTATGCAGATTTTATATATATATTGTATATATATATATATATTGTATGCAGATTTTATATATATATTGTATATATATATATATATATTGTATGCAGATTTTATATATATATTGTATATATATATATATTGTATGCAGATTTTATATATATATATTGTATATATATATATATATATATATATTGTATGCAGATTTTATATATATATATATTGTATATTTATATATATATTGTATGCAGATTTTATATATATATATTGTATATATATATATTGTATGCAGATTTTATATATATATTGTGTGTGTATATATATATATATATATATTATATATATATATATATTGTATGCAGATTTTATATATATATATATTGTGTGTATATATATATATATATAATCTGCGTACAATTCGAATATTAAAAAAAATGGGTGATTTTTCATTGTTGTGTACATACGAGATATTTTCGTCTTTAATTTAAAAGAGTGACAAAGGGGAGATAATTCCAACTTTTTTGGTGAGGGGTGAAAGGGGGAGATAATTGGAACTTTTTTTTTTTGTTTTTTTTTTAGGGAGTGAAAGGTGGAGATTAATACAAGATCAAATAAAACTTCAGAGAGAAACTAAATATTAAATAGATTTATTAGAATTAAATTTAACAAAAAATAAGATAGATTTGTTGAAATAAATTAAACATCAAACAATTACTAATCCAGTTTCAATTTAAAAAATAAATAAATAAATAAGTAGCTAATTGAAATGAAGCGACATAAAAAGCTTCGTCTTACAAGAAGCCGGCTAGCGATTTTTATCCTCGACATACAATATTAACAGATTCATCTAATGACCTGGTCCCTGTAAATTGCGGTTTAATGCTAGTTGTGTGTAGTTCTAAGAGGTCCACTCTCCAAGGCTTTACCTTCTCTCTTTGAGAAGATGTTAGTTTATTGCTAATCACCTGAAGCGTCCTTACCGGGCTATGCCGACGGAACTGCCTCAGCACATTTTGCAGGTCAGAGTGCCCCTCCTCGGGCAGCTGAATTTTCAATACCACTTTCCGACCATGATGTTTTTGCATTGAGAGAGAACTAGATACTCTTACAAGCATAATTTGGGCATTGCTGTGTTTGGTACAGTGACGTGCAGAGAACTTTTTCAGGGCAGGTTCTCAAGTGAAGCATGCATGACCCCCCCCCCCCCCGTGAGTTCACAGTGAACGAGGCATAAAAATAATGACTACGGTCAGCGTTGCCCCCACCACCAACAGTTAGACCAAAAAAACATCAAATCCTGGTGAAAATGAACAAACAGTGCAGTTTTAGAGCTTAACATCTAAATTTGAGTTCTGCACCATGCAAAAAAAAAAAAAAAAGAAATGACTAAGTCCATCATTTGCCCCCCCTCCCCATTTAGTCCCAAAAGTCCGCAAGGCCTTAACATATTTAAATTTGAGTTCAACACCATGCAAAACTGCTAAATAGACATACACAAAAAAGTTTGGAGAAATATGATAAAATAGTCCCCAAAATGGAGTGTTTTTATTAGCCCTAAAAGAGCCCCTGGCGCACACCCAAGAGTTATCGCAAAGTATATGCAAACAAAATTATATAGAAATCAGTTAGTTACAACTTTTCAGAAAGTTTTATAAAAATCCAAGGCATCAATTTTATTTAATAATCACAAAAGTGTCAATTTTAGCCATTTTAACCCGAAAGGCACCCATAGGGGGCGGGGTTAACCGGAGTTTCCCGGAAAATCCGTTCTTTTACTTTTTTACTCATCATGTTTAATGTTTGTGCAAAAATTTCAAGGCGTAGTTGAGAAAAGTGCGGAGAGACGTACAGACAAAGGTGAATTTACGGGTCCACCCTCCTTTTGTCAGAGGGGGGGGAAGCAGCAAAAATATTGTAATCGTGAAGCAGAGGCCTATAATGCATTCCTCTGAAAAGGGCACTTTTAAAACAGGAGTAAAAAGGGTAGGTGCTTGTGCATCTGTAGTTTTGGTCGTTTTTGTTTTACGGCATATCAACCCTTTTCGGGTTATTTAATGCCGAATCCAGTTATTTTGAAAAAAAAAAGTTTTAATAGAATATATTTGTTTTTTTCCAAGTCGGTTTCTATTTAACCCATAGTTGGGACCCTAACAGGTACTACCACTTCGGGTCAGAGTGAACCTAGGAACAACGGCAATTAAAGGGTGGTTCCACACTCCCCAAAGGCCGCAAGTTGGGGCCTCACCATCGGATATAGTTTAAGGTCATATCCAGGACCTTGGATACTCGTAGCACCCCCCCCCCCTCTGTACGTCCCTGGTTTAGTATGTCTGATCTCAAAATATGGATTAAATATGAGAACGATTAATGGAGATAAAAAAAAGAAAAAGTGCGACTCGACTCAATGCAGCATTCACGTCACGCACTACGCGATTGTTTATGGCATGGTATTAATAACTGTTTATGAATTCTAACCTTTAACGTCAAAACAACCAGGTCATCGGATTTGAGAAATTCGGAAACATAAACTGTTCGATACACAACTAAACATATGTAGGTCTTAAGGAGTACCGTTGCTAGCACACACATCTTGTTGAGTCATCCCGTGGCGTAAGTTACGACGGCGGTGACCGTCCTCTTAAATGATCACATTCTACTCAGTCTCATCTATCGATCACGGATAGGGATTTTTATCATCGATCCCTAAAATTAACAGGGATTAGACCATTCCTATAATAATCTGGTCTCTGTTGATTGCGGTGTAATGCTGGTTGTGTGCAGTTCTAGGAGGTCCATCCTCCCAGGTTTGCCTTCTCTCTTTGAGAAGAGGTTAGTTTATTGCTAATCACCTGGGGCGTACTTACCGGGATGCCGACGGGGCTGCCCAGGCACTTTTTGCAGATCAGAGTATCCCTCCTCCGGGTCGCTGATTTCTTAATCCTATTTTCCCACCCTGGTGTCACAGTTCTTGCAGTGGGAGAGAACTAACTACCTCATTCACGGTATATGTCTCATCATTCAACTACAAATTTATTAACACCTATTCTCGAGTGGCCTTTGGACTTTGATAAGAGGTGACTTGTTAGTGCACGAAAAAAAAAATGGGAATAGAGAAAAAACATAACGGTAAATAAAGTACTCACCTAAAGAGATTTTTTTGAAGCTTGTTAATTTTTTGGTTATATCCTATTTCTGTCACATAAATTATTTAAATTAAAAAGGATTTCAACAATTTATTTTTATCACAGTTCTGAATTAGATTAATTAGGTTTGTATTACTTTGCATATAGATTCGAAAAAGTTGTCAAAAAAGTAAATATATAACAAATAAATGCCATCAAAGGTAAGATAAGTTACTTTTCTACCTAACTGGATATTTTTTAGTGTTTTTATTTAACGTTTGCGTCTTAAAAAAACGAAAGAGAACTTATTTCTTTAAAATATTTGTTGAAAAAAATATTTTTTATTTACTGTTCTGAGAGAAATTGGGATCAAAGGAATGACTGGAAAAATACAACGAACAACAATCATGAAAACAGCAGAAATATTAAGGAAAATCCTTGAATGCGGAAACTAACACAGGAGCAACAAGCGCGGGCTAAACAAACTGCTGCAAAGGCAAAACATGAAACACTACATGGAACCAAGAACACTGAAACCGCATATCTATAAGTTCTCTAACCCAACCCTAGCCCCCTTGCCATGTCTACTGTGCCCCCCCCCAAAAAAAAATGAGCGAGCCCAAATAACCAAGTGAAGGAGGAAGGAAAGATCAATGAACTGACCAGACCTCAGCCGAATAAGTGTGAAGAGAACTGGGACTTTGGGGAGGCTTATTGCCACTTAAATCCCAGCAAAGACCAATGGCTGCTGCCAACGAGAAATCAATAGCAAGCAGCTGTTGCGATAATGCAAATTTATTTGCAAATAAGTAGGTTTTAAAAGAAAAATTATGCATATGTATTTTTTTACACTCTTCTGTTATCAGTGCAGTGCACCATCTTCCCGGCTAACGTTGGATATCCGTGCTAGTGGGGCCATAAATATACGCTGTCTAGACAAAAACGTTTTTCTTAACTCCTTTCTCTTGTCGTTAACAGGTTTGGATTATTAAAAGCACATCATAAAAGCCACGTGCCTTTTTTTTTTTTTTTTTTTTTTTTTTTACGAACGCGCACTCGGAGAAAGAGGGATAGGTTTTTTTTTTCTTTGCTGCGCGATGTGAGGAAGAAGGTGGGGTTGGGGAGTAGCGCTGAAACTATCATCTCACTTGGCGTTTAGTCTGGAAAAAAAAAGGCGTGTACTAGTACTTGTAGACTCCAGAAATGCTTGTACCTATTTACTATGCCTCCCCACGGGACAGAGTTAGACACCAGGGTCGTTTTTTAACGTGGAGAGAAGGTACAAAAATAAAAATTGTCTCAGTCGTGAAGGATTTCTCCTGCACCGAAAGAGAACAAGAAATGGAAGTGCAGCATCTGAAGAACAGATGGTATTTATTTGCTCCCCCACTGAGCAAATTAGGCACAAGGCCGTTTTTAATGTGAGGTAAAAACCAGCTCCCCTAAAAGTAGGCAAAAAGGGGGCACTCTGGTTACCAAAAAAAAATAATAATTGTCCCAGTATAGAGGGTTTCCCCTCCATTGACTGGTACAAATTATCTTAAGTGCAGCATCTGCCGGAACAGATACTACACTTTGATCTTGACCAAAAGGCCAAGGAAGATGAATCGAGTTTTTATACCTCGTGTGCGTGCGTGTCCCCTATTTCTAACGTGACTGCCAGCGTCGACGACGACGTGTGTGTGTGTGTGTGTGTGTGTGTGTGTGTGTGTGTGTGTGTGTGTGTGTCCCAAAAGAAACTGAATTGATCAAATGAATTTAGGAAAACTCGTCTCCGGAAAACTCGTCCCCTTTCGCTAGATAGGAAAACTGGTCCCTTATTGAATAAATATCGATTGAAAACACATTTTATGATCGTTCTTGAAGGAGATATTGCTTTTTAAAATAGACTATAGCCCCCCCCCTAATATTTTTTAAAAAATATTTTTATTTGTTTAATGTTTTTTTGTTTGTTTTTTTTAAATAAAATCGATTGTCCGTTTTCTACCTAACTGGCTAAGTTCTTAGTGGTTTCACTTATTTTAAAGCGTTTATTATGTTCATACAAAGTTAATTACAATTTTTTGGGTTCTTATTTTAACGATTTTTTTTTTTGAGTCATAAAAACAATAATAAAAAAAAACAAAACAAAAAAATTAAAAACTGGGAGCGTTACTTTTTTGTTTTGGTTTTTTATGATAGTTTTTTTGTTGTTATGTTTTCGTTTTCTCTCATACCAAATGACTCATGCGTTATTTAAAATTATAATTCTATCAGGGTTTGTATTACTGTACACATTGATTCGAAAAAGTTGTATTTTTAAAATATAATTTAGAGAGGGGGGGGGTTAAAACTATATCTTCCTCCGAAAAACAACCAACAAAAAATGAAATTAAAAATATTCTTGATACACGATAGCGGAGTTTTCAATAAAATTAATTAATAAATTTATTTAGTGATTACTTTTTCTCTTAATGATTGATTTTAGAATTTTGAAGTAAAAATTAAAAATGAGTTAACGAGAGATTGTTAGCACATGGCATCTCTCGCGCCAAAAAAATATTTCGCTTTTAATTTATTAGTTAATTTTTGCAAAATTTGACAGGACGACAATAAATGTTGATAATTGATAAAATTATAATTTTAAATAACGCATGAGTGCATTTGGTATGAGAGAAAAAACAAAACCATAACAAAAAAAAAAAAAACTATCATAATTAAAAAACGAAAACAAAAAAAGTAACGAAGAAATCGAATCGCTCCCTGATTTTTTAAAATTTTTTTGTTTTGTTTTTTATTATTATTGTTTTTATGACTCCAAAAAACATCGTTCAAATAAGAATAAAAAAATTTGGTATTAACTTTGTATGAACATAATAAACGCTTTAAAATAAGTGAAACCACTAAGAACTTAGCCAGTAAGGTAGAAAATGGACACTTAGAAAATCAATTTTATTTAAAAAAAAAAAAAAAAAAAAACATTAAACAAGTTAAAATATTTTTTAAAAATATTAGGGGGGGGGGCTATAGTCTATTTTAAAAAACAATATCTCCTTCAAGAACGATCATAAAATGTGTTTTCAATCGATATTTATTCAATACGGGACGAGTTTTCCTACCTAGCGAAAGGGGACGAGTTTTCCGGAGACGAGTTTTCCGGAGACGGGTTTTCCCGGGACGAGTTTTCCGAGCACCGATCAAATATAATGATAGAACAATATATGATCAAATGAATTTAGGAAAACTCGTACCCCGAAAACTCGACCCCGGAAAACTCGTCCCCTATTGCTAGGTAGGAAAACTGGTCCCTTATTGAATAACTATCGATTGAAAACACATTTTATGACCGTTCTTCAAGAAGATATTGTCTTTAAAAGAGAATACACATTCCATAATATTTTAAAAAAATATTTTTACTTGTTTACTGTTGTTTTAAAAAAAATTAAATTAATTTTTCTAAGTTTTAGTTTTCTACCTAGCTTTGAAAGTTTTTGGTGTTTCAACTTATTTTAAAGAGTTCATCTAGTTAAAAAAAAAAAAAAAAAAAAGTAATGTCGAGTGTTCCTTATGAACAAAACATGTCCGACATAAGAGGATCACGTCTTAGGGATGCCCGGAAAACTCGTCTCGGGAAAACTCGTCTCCGGAAAACTCGTCCCCTTTCGTTAGGTAGGAAAACTGGTCCCTTATTGAATAAATATCGATTGAAAACACATTTTATGATCGTTCTTGAAGGAGATATTATTTTTTAAAATAGACTATAGCCTATTTTTAAAAATATTTTTACTTGTTTAATGTTTTTTTTGTTGTTTTTTTATAGATTAAATCGATTTTCTAAGTGTCTGTTTTCTACCTAGGTAATATTGCACATCCCATAATATTTTTAAGAATATTTTTACATGTTTATTGTTTTAAAAAAATTAAATTGATTTTTCTAAGTTTTTGTTTTCTACCTAGCTTTGTAAATTTTTGGTGTTTAAACTTATTTTAAAGAGTTTACTTGTTATTTCTTTTTAACTAAATAATGTCGCACTCGACATTACTTAGTAAATAATTTTTAACAAAAAAATGTCCGAAAATTAAAGAAAATAATGAGGTAGATATAGTTTTAAAATGAGCCTCCCCCTACCTCCAAAAGAAAATAGATTTGTATATTTTTAAGTACTGCACAAGTGCCTCCGAAATGACTTTTAAACGATACCCTCTCCTCCCCATGTTAAGAATGGCTTTCGAAATAATAATGTTATTATTTCAGCGCGGTACCAAAATTACATAAGACCGTGTTTTCTTTTTTTGTTGTTTTGTAATAACACAAGAATTATTTAAACTGAATGAATTCTTCTAAATAAAATAATTGCTTTCTTTGATAATACGTATTTTCTTTCTTTATTTTTGTTTCGTAATGACACAAAAAGTGTTAAAACTAGAGTATTTTTTTTAAATAAATATTTGGTTTGTTTTTCGTATCTTAACTCCGTAATCAAGTATATTTTTTTAAGCAAGAGTTAAAAATAATTTTAAAAAATATTATGGGGGTGCATAGTCTCTTTTAAAAACAATATCTCCTTCAAGAACGGTAATAAAATGTGTTTTTAATCGATATTTATTCAATAAGGGACCAGTTTTCCTACCTAGCAAAAAGTGGGGATTTTTCCGGAGACGAGTTTTCCGGGTACGGGTTTTCTGGAGACGAGTTTTCCCCGGGACGAGTTTTCCGGGCACCACTCAGTAGAGATAACGAAAAAAAAAAAATACATAAATAAATGTAAAAATAGAATAAAAATAAAACAAAGAAAAAAAAAGCAGTAATCCAAACTTTAGAGATTTAGCCAGGTAAAAATGCATATATGCTACGCCATAACTTTCCTTGTTATCCGATTGCTAAACTACTCACATTTTAGGGTGGCCATAAATCACGCCCTATTAAATAAGTAAATAAATAAAGCGTGTTGGAGGTTAAAGGATAAGAGGAGGGGGGGGGTATGAAGTTGGCGGTCCCAAATCCTCGACTCGAGCTCCTAAACTTATAAAACATCCCACGTCGAAAGATTTATTTATTAAATCTTTCATCTAACATATAAAGTTATCTCGGGAGTTTTAGATGCGGGCTGATTGTTTATATTACGTGTTTGGATCGAACTATTGTTCTCATCTTGAGTGTTATTTGTGCAACGTTTCGGTCGGTGTAGTCTCCGACCTTCGTCAGACATTTTCCAAGATGCCTTACGAAGGTCGGAGGCTACACCGACCGGAATGTTGCAAAAATAACATTCAAAATGAAAATAGTTCGATCAAAAGTAATACAAACTTATCTTGGGAGATTTTTAAAAATTGGACCTAAATAACATTTACGTTGATATAGCAAAATTTGATTCTAACTAGCCATTACATTTATTGTTTTACCATTACGTGAGTTATTATAACGAATTTCGCTACAGATTATTGTTAAAAATATATACGAGGGTTGGTCCAAAAGTAAGGCCTTAAACAACTAAAACGCTGAAGCTAGGTGTGTCAGAAACTTTGTGAAAAATATTGAATAATTCGACCCCCTGTTTTTCCAAGCTTATAACCTCTCGAAAAATGTAATTCAAACCATAATTTCTTTTTTCAATTAAAGGAGTAAGTACCAAGGTTTTATTTTAAAAAAAAAAAAAAGGTTTTAAACTTCGGACTTTACAGGTAAATTTCTAAAAAACGCTGCTTTTTTTGTTTTAAATTTGAATATATTATTTATTGATCTTCAATTTGTGATATATAAAACTTTAGTGAGTAAATTAATTATTTACTTTTTAATAGACATTTCAAACTGGCTGGGTGTGAATTAAAAAAAAAAAACGTTTGTCTAAACTATTATATTCGATTTATTGGAAAGAGCATAAAATTTCACATTGACCCTGAAAATATCGTAAAACTAGAATCAATAGAAAAATTTTGATAGATTTTTAAAGTTTAAAAATTGAAAAATACTGAACTCGTAAAATTCAATTAATTTCATTACTGTTTTTTAAAAAATAAAAAAAATATTTTATTACTTTTTAAACAACTTTAATAGTTTATTTTGGAAGTATAATCCATAAAGAAAATAAACAACCCATTTTAAAAGAGAAATTACGAGTTATATTTTATTCGCAGTTTCGTGTTAGGGATGTCAAAAATTCCTACAAAAATTCTGAGACACCTACTGAAGAGCTCCGAAGACAGGAGCAGTACCATTAAAGCAAGCGATGTTTCGTGTTCCGTGTCAGAATTTATGTTTGTACATAGTCCCCACCATTCTTAGTACACTTCTGCGAGCCTTTTTTTTTTATGGATAACTCGTAAAAGTCAGGAGACACTTTGTTATTCACATCTTTGTTGCAACTCTGATATCGACGAACTCATCTCTTAATTGTGCTGACATGAACTGCATCAGATTTGTAGATGTTCAACAGGCGCCGGTGCAATTTTCCTGCATGGAGGAATTCAATGGCGCATTTCTGCTTCTGGCGCACGTCCATGACAAAGGGTTGCTTTTTTAGAACCTCATACCGTCAGGATCTGTAACAGAGATGGAAGTTTCGGTGTAATGTAGCAGGAGAGGGAAATTTTGTCCGTTGCGTGTATATCTCCTTACGTGTGTCTCTTTGTCTGTATCTATGTACGTAATTGTGAAACATCAGGTGTGTGTACATATGTATACGTGACAAAGTTAACCTTTTTTTGTTATCTTGGTCTTCTATGATGCGATTCTTCCCGTCACTGATCGATGAGCTGTAACGAACATCTAAGACGAAAATACGACGCAGATTTTCTGTTACGGATTACTTTATTTCGTCTACGAGTGAACCGAGGGAAGCCTTCGCATCATTGACTCAAGCTTTTTTTACGTTTCTTTTTCCGACGCAGTTTTGCGCCAATCTCGACACGTCTGTTCCTCTCAAAATCGGAAACCAAATTGAAATATCTTCCTTTCTTTCTTCCATGCCCCCCCCCTCTTTCTCTCTTTCCTTCTTTTTTTCACGCGAACTAAATGACCTATTTCAGGTGCTATTGTCGACCTCAACTACAGAGTTTGATATACATCACCCTTAACTAGGCACCGCCAAAACTGGGGGGGGGGGGGCAGGTAAGTACTTTTTGACGAGCCGTCTTTTTAAAAATCTACCAAAAATCAGATAATTATCCGATCAATAGGAAATTTTCAGCGATTATTAAGAGAAGAATGAACTTTATAACAGTGTACTTATTTTTCATAAACGATATTTATTTATATATATATATATATATATATATATATATATATATATATATTGCTTACAACCCCCCCTTGTTTTGAGGGGGTACAAATATGCTTAAAATAATCATCTGAAACTGAACACAACATATTGTGTTGTTGTAAGGGACAGAATTATAGATTAAAAAAAAAATTGTTTGCATACCTTATTTTGACGTCTGAATATCAGAACTTCGATTGTGTTTAATTATCCCGCTTTTGAGTTTTGAAGTGTGAAATTCGGTGAATATGTTAAGTAAAATAATTAATTTAAGTTAAGCAAAAAAAAAAAAAATTGTTAATATTTATACGAAAAAAGCTATTTTAAAATCTTTGATAAATAAATTAACAATTTTTTTTAGCGAGCCGAATAATGCATGACCATTATTAAACAGGGCATGCTTTGAAGAATCGATACAAAAAAAAATTCGATAAATATTGTGCCCTTTGTGTTAAAAATAGCATCATTTTTTCAATCCCGCTTGAAAACGTTTGCCGCCTTTCGACTACGGTGGACCAAACGCGCTGAAATAATTTTTTTTATTCTGCTTTAAATTGCCCCCCCCCCCATTTTGGGGAGCCTGGCCCCCACACACATACACATTAAAAACCAAACTCATACAAATGGTCACCCATCTGATACTGGCCAGCCTCAGCGTTAATAATACATTGAAATTTTCGTCACTGAAAAATAAGGTTTTTTTTTTGCCTGTTTGGTCTTCCATAGTTTGCTTTTTATCAACTACAAACGTAAACATTGTCGATCTAGACTCTAGATCGACCCGAAGTAACTGGTTGCCTATATGAATAAGTGGAATTATTTGAAATTCATGTACTTATGTTATAATATTTTTGCATATTCTCATAGAAAATCATCCTAAATCTTAGACAACAAATAAATAAATTAATTATTTCAAAAATCTTTTTTTTTAAATATTTATGTACGTTTTTTGTGCAAGACAAAAAATGTCAATTATTAACTTTTTGGGAAAATTAAACATTTAAAATTTAATTAAAAATAGTAGAAAAAAGTTTTATATTATTCTGTTTTCTATATGATAAAATTCAGGGTTTTATCTTTCTGGAAAAAAAAAAAGTTACTCAGAAATAATGGATTTTAATAAATGTAATTTCGTTTTAAAAAACAACAACAACTTGATTTTTTTTGGCCATTTTTGGCGGTGCCTACCCTTAACCCTTTAAGTCTTTTTGTACTAACCAACTTTCACAGCAAAATCACAATTAATTCGGGATCGATATCATATCACTAGGTCATGACTGCACAAGTTCAACCATCATAGCAATGTAATTTGCAATCCTCTCTGATCCATTCTGGTAGAATATAAAAGAAATTAAGAGACATTACTTTTGGAACGACAGGATAGTTTTATTTATTTGTACCTCCATCTCCAGGGCGGATTTTTCTTCTACTATTACTACCGAAAGGATACATATTTCGAAAAAAGGAATCATTCAAACTTCGTAATCTAGCAAAATTTCGTTGATGGCGTATATTAACCTACTAGAACCATTGCTTGGTGTCTACGTCATGACACGTCATAGGAAATAGACGGTGTCAGCCAATTTACGTTCCACAAATTCTGTTTGCTTATAGTCAGCTATCGTACATCCTAATTTCCGGCGTAGCGCTCCCACATGCGGTGATAATACCAATCAGGTCCTTCATTTTTTTTTCTCTCACACATAATCTTCCCTTTTTCCCCTCCCTTTTTTGCTATTACGTTTTTCCAATTGTTTTTTTTTTTCTTTCTGTTTCTTATTTTAATTAAGAATTATTAAAATTATTTTTTATTTGTGAGCACTTGCCATGAAAATATCGATATCGCAACGTCTCTTCAAAAAAATAACAAGCACCTCCTCCTCCAAAAGACACCTGTCGTAGTGGACCAGTTGCAAGTTACTCTTCTGGATGTTGAAGGTTCAATCCTCAGTGCGGGTGGAACTCAAAAATGCAATTGCAAATTACTTAGGGCTTCTACCCAGTCATGGCTGACGGAACACGTGCATGCGGGTTCTATTTGAAATTCAGTGCAGATTCCCAAATACAAATAATCTATCCTCATCCCAAAAATTTGGGATGAGGAAATTTTATAAAATTTAACCTCAAAATATAAGATATCATAGAGTGTTTTTTGTTTAATTTTCTTTTTCAGAGACGACAAACTCTAAATTAAAATAAATCACAGAAAAATATTTTTCATATAGAAATATATGGTTTATTCCAAAGATTAATTTTTGGCATTTATAATTTAAAACGGATTAAACCATATGCCGACACCGCGGCCTAATCTAGAGATCCAATTTTCACAAACTCTATGCATTGCATTTAAATGAGGCTGTATTTTGACAATAATGCATCGAATAATGTCTTCCAAGTGATCTATTGCGTCTGGTAAACGACATTTATTATTTAAAAAATATCAAACTTATGCAACGGGGATGAAGTTGATTTTCTTCTTAAACGAACCTGACTTGTTTTGATAAGATTAAAAATAGTTTTATATTATTTTTTGTCTATATTAATTTAGTAATATAGAAAACAATAACAATATCAAACTATTAGGAATGGGTTTCTATATAATAACATTATTGTCTCAGCACGGTCCGTATTCTGCATAATGTTTAACATATTTGTGACCCGGGCAACGCTGGGCACATTTGTTGTACACGTATAATAAACTAATGTAGTTAAAAAATATATACACAAGGTCAGAGGCATAAATACCTCCCACACTTTATCATTATTTTCATGGCAAGTGCTCATCTGAGCTCCGATCTATGGTCTCTCCTCGCCAAACTTTCACGAAAAAAACTCGTCTATCTGAAACCACTATCAATAATTTTCACTTTTTATCTGTGCCTAAATCTAAACGTAGATTCCATGGACAAAGCTTTGTTCTTACAACTGTACACCTGTGGAACTCTCTTCTGTGTGTCTGCTTTCCAACTGACTACAATGTGGTCGTCTCCAAGTTTAACGTGAACAAATTCTTGATGAACCATCTCCTTAAGTAACCCAATTTACCAAATTTTTACTGCTAACGATTACTATGATATTATCCCATTGACTACTGTACACTCATTAACCTTTGTCCTCGAGTGACCTTTGGACCTTGATAAGTAGTGATTCCTATGAAAAAAAATGTTTAAATTTGTGCTCATCTTTGCATTAAAAATACACATCTCTATTACACCCTTAATGTGACTCGAATGGATGTCATAATACTTAGTTCGCTGCACTTTATTACAACAAAGGTTAATATAAAATTTCAACCAGATCGGTCCAGTAGTTTCCGAGAAAATATATAGAGTAAATCTGGTAATCCCTATTAATTGCTAACCGTGCATCAAAACGAAGGGCCATACAAAATTTCAGCTAGATCAGCTCATTATATTCTGAAAAAAAGTGGAACAGAACGACAGACGGCCCGAGAAAAATATAATATAGATAAAAAGATGGGTGGGTTATAAAAAAAAAAACTAAGTGATTTTTGGAATATAACATCTTCGTTCCATGACGAGTACGTATACCATAAAGCTTTTTTGTACTTTTGTTTTTTAAAATAGGTTGAATTCTGAACAAGAACTATACATTCTGATGACACCGACCACCGCACCCACAATTGTTGATTTTTATTTTTTTCGTACACGTTCACCCTTCTTTTCCACTAAAGACTGAAAAGTCTGTTGCGGCAGAACTCCCCCACCACCACCCTAAACCCCCCTCCCCCACCCGGTCATGAGGCACCCTGGAAACTTTAGCTGAGATATTTTTTCCCTCGTCAAAGTCAACAAAGTCTAGGCAATTTCCGAAATAGCCTTTTTCCTGTTGATCGAGGTGTTGCTAGCCCTGTGCAGTTCTAGGAGGTCCACTCATACATCGGTATCATTTCTATTAAAAATGCAGAAAACTGTCACTTTGAACTGGTTGTTAATCAACGGCTCTATTTTGATTGAATAATTGTTTCGGTTCGAAATTCTCGCACGTATGCAAATGACCGAGCTGTGTGCGAGCTGACGCCACAGCAAGGAAAAGGGAAAGGCGGGGGGGGGGAAGATAAAATGAACGTGTGCTCAGACCAATAATCACGTTAAGAGACACGTGGGTGACGTGACAGCCGAGACGAGAAGTCACGTGTGGCTGAAGGAGGAATAAAGGTTTTTTGTTAAAACCTGAAACAACGAACTTATTCTCATCTTCATCTGCTGTTGTTTCACCACGTTTCAGTCAACTCATCTGCTGGCCTTCTTCAGGAGATTAACCGCGACGGGACAGGAATACTGAGTTTTGTAACTTCTCCCCAATAATTACTGCCTTCCATAGTTGTTGTTGTTTCACCATGTTTTGGCCAACTAATCCCTGCTTGAGTAGGATTGAAGCCGCTATCTTCAGCCAGTGCCCAACGTGTTGAAACAACAACTATGAAGATGAGGATAACAGTCCGTAAAAAAAAAAATGAATGCACAAATTATGAAACCTCATCTCAAAGGATTAAAAAATAAACTACTACTACAACTACTACTAATAATAATATTGAAACAATGAGTTTATTTTCTTTACTATTTTTTTTTTTTTTTTTTACACAGTGATCACCACTTATCAAGGCCCGGGAGCCACTCAGGGATAAGGGTTATTGCAAGTACATTACGTTAGTGTAGATATTTGATGAAGTGTTTACTTAAGGGGGCGGTTCATTAGGAATTTGTTAACATTGGACTTGAACACATCCAAGTTGTAGTCCGGTGGGAAGCAGGCAGACGGAACAGAGTTCCACAAGCGTGCAGTTCTAAGAAAGAAGCTTTGTTCATGGAATCCACGTTTTGATTTAGGCACAGATAAAGAGTGGGTGAAATTTTTCACAGTGGATTCGACTAGACGGGTGTTTTTCGTGAAAGATTGGCGAGGGGGGACCAGAGATTGGAGTTCAGACGAGCACCTGCCATGGAAATAACGATCAAACAAGGATAGGCTCGCAACGTCTCTTCTGTGGGAGAGAGGTTGCAGGGTAGAGAAAAGGGCATCCCCCACTAAGCCACAAAGTCTATTTTGTACTCTGTCAAGGCAGCTCCTGCTCAGATATGGCAACAGTATTCCATCCTTGGACGTACTTGGCTTTTATATAGATAGACAATTGCATGAGTAGTGAGATATCTTCTGGAGCGGTAGAAGAATCCCACCATCTTTCCAGCGACATTGGCAACAGACTTGATGTACGTGTTCCATTTCAGATCAGGAGTAAAGGTCAAACCCAGAAGCTTGTCAAAACACGGGGCCTCACCCAGACGAGAGCCATCCATCACAATTGATATTCGTTTCTTATGTTCTTTGCGACGGAGCCTACAATGTGTTAGGTTCATAACACGGGTGTAAACGTGTGTAACGGTACAAATGTAAACATCCCCAAGTTCAAAAAAATAAAGAAGATCGGAGATTACATCGGCCGAAACGTTGTGAACATAACTAAAATGAGAATAGTAGCGCTGCTGCTGCTAATAAAATAATAAAATCATAATAATGATAATAACAATACTGATGATAATAATATTGATAATAATGATGATAATAATAATAATAATAATAATAATAATAATAATAATAATAATAATACCACCACCACCACCACCACCACCGAATCCTCGTCGCAAAATTTTTCAAGCGTATGTCAAAATTTTGTTTTTAGATTTAATAGATTAAAAACAAATCTCCATGGCAGCCATTGTTGGCAACATATTGATGGAATTGTTCCCGGAAGTTCAATAAAACTCTGTGTCATCGTCGATTTCCACTTTTGATCGTTGCCTTCCCGTCCTCAAGTTTTCCAGAGCGATGTCAGAAAAGCCTTTCATTTGCGTATCATCAGAGGAATAAATAAAATAAAATAAACCCAAAAGGCTTAACTTTCCTCTTCAAGAGATCAAACGCACCCAAAAGATTTCCATCGACACTCTGCGATCATCGGAAGAGAAATTGTTGTTTCCATAATGGAGAAATAAAATGATAGAACCCGGTCTTCTGAATGAGATGTCCACCCCAACCATAACGGGGGGGGGGGGAATCTTACAATGTCACTCGAAATGTGGGAGGACTTTATGACCCACCTATCTTTATCTATATCATATTTCCCTTAGTCTGTCTGTCTGTTCCACATTTTTCTCAGAAACTGCTGAACTGATCTAGCTGAAATTTTGTATGGATCTTCAAACGGATACACCGTTCTTTGCACGGTATCATGTTACCGTTTGATGCACCGTTGGGGATTAATGGAGATAATACACCAGAATACCACATTTACTCTAGAGTTTTTTGGGTTTTTTTCGGAAACTACCAGCCGATCTCGATGAAATTGTATGTCATCCTTTGTTACAATAAGGTGCAACGAACTAAGTATGATGGTAGCCAATCGATTCACATTTAGGGTTTAATAGAGACGTGTATTTAATGCAAAAAAGAGCAGGAATTTAAGTATAAGAGGTATTTATGCGTCCGGCCCTGTGTATATTTTATTAGCTAAATTGATTTATTATAGTCTTACTAGCAAATGTATCCAGCATTTCCCGGGTCTCAAATGTGTTGAACATTATGCAGAATACGGGCCGTGCTGAAATAATAATGTTATTAATTAGTAACCCATACTTAAGGTGGGAAGGGAAGGCGTTTTGTAACTACCTTGTACTTTCACCTCGATGCATCCGTTCAACTTCAAGAGACAATAGATACCCCCTTTAAGGGTAACTGCGCGTGTAATTGTAAAGCAAGGGTTGCGTAATCCCAACCACACTTCTGAAGCAGCACAACTTGTGTTAAGAATAAGTAGGTTTGAAAACGCTTTTTAAAGAATGTGTCAAGCTGGTATAATGGTTATTGCACTTGACTCACTGTATTTGTTTTCGTTTTGAAACTCAACTCGAGTATTTTGTTCTGACAAGAAATTAACTGTTTAGAGAAAAAAACGTAATAGTCGCTTGCACATGTCGTAGTTTCTGTGTTTTAACTTCATTTTTTTTAAAGGAATTTTCAACTTCATTTTTTAAAAGGAATTTTTTTTACTTCATCTATCTATATATCTATAAAAGTGAACGTGGCTCTGTCTGTCTGTCTGTCTGTCTGTCTGTGTACATTTCCCTACGCAATAACTCTGTCAATTTTTAGTTTACAGACTCGAAATTTGATATACAGGTTACTGAGATTTGGGAAAATCTATGTGATCGGTTTTTGGCCAGAAATTTGGCTGTTAAGGGGTCAAAGTTCAACGATTTGACCTTTGAGAACTCTACCAAACTCCTCCAACAATTTTGGGTCTAAACACTTGAAATTTTAGATATAGGTTCCTTGGACATGAATCTAACTTAATAACTTGATTAGAGCCCAAAACAATAAATGTTAAGGGGTCATAATAGGAGTCAAAATTTTTAAAAAATTGGCCGCTTTATTTATTTTTTTTGCTCAATATACACCTCCAAACACCCGGGCAACGCCGGGCATCCATGCTAGTATATCTATAAAAGTGAAAGTGTCTGTCTGTCTGTATGTATGTGTGTGTGTATGTGTCTGTCTGTTGTACATTGCCCTACACAATAATTCTGTCAATTTTCAGTGTACAGACTCGAAATTTGATATACAGTGAATGGAGATTTGGGAAAATTTTTGAAATCCGTTTTCGGTCAGAAATTTGGATGTTAAGGGGTCAACATTCAACTATTTAATCTTTGAGAACTCAACCAAACTCCTCCGCCAATTTTGGGTATAAATACTTGAAATTTTAGATATAGGTTCCTTGGAAATGGATCTAACTTAATAACTTGATTTGAGCCCAAAACAAATGTTAAGGGGTAATAATAGGGGTCAAATTTTTAAAAAATTGACCTCTGCGGTCTCTACCAAATTACTCAGACAATTTCTGGTCTAAATATTTGACATTTTATAAAGGGTATTCAGAGATAGGGCAAGCTTTTTAATCGGTTTGGGTCGAAAATTTGAGCTACCAATATATAAATGTATGTATGTATGTATGTTTGCATGTCTGCCTAAAACTTTCGACAGAGGCGACGGATTATCACAAGATCAGTATTGTTTTGAAGCTCGACCCCTCAGACGATATATACTGAAAAATTGGCTAAAAACCATTAATTTCTCCACCCTCGATTGGGCACTTTTCTACAGTGAGGGGTTGCTTTTTTTCACCGATATTTTTGAAAGTCATCCCCTCTTTCCGATTGTCTAGTCTTTACTTAAACCTACGTCACTTCCGGTTTATCGGTGGTCATAGCAGCAAAGATGTCACGTTTTTTCCCCATTCTTTTCCTCATTCGACGTATGAGTTCAAACTTGCCTTTCTACTACCACTGTTTTTTTTTTGTTTTTTTTTTGGCTCAACACACACCTCCAAACACCCGGATAACGCCGGGCACCCATGCTAGTTTTTAAAAAATAATTTTTTATTTAATTTTTTTTTTAAATAATTTTTTTATTTCATTTTTTTAAAAAAAGAATTTTTTTATTTCATTTTTTTAAAATTATTTTTATTTCATTTTTTAGAAAATTATTTTTATTTCAATTTTTTAAATAATTTTTTTATTGCATTTTTTAAATTTTTTATTTCATTTTTTAAAAAAACATTTATTTAAATTTTTTAAAAAATAATTTTTTATTTAATTTTAAAAAAAAATTATTTTTATTTAATTTTTTTAAAAAAGAAATTTTTATTTCATTTTTTTAAAAAAAGAAATTTTTTTTTCGTTTTTTTTTTAAATATAATTTTTTATTTCATTTTTTAAAAAAATAATTTTTTATTTAATCTTTTTAAAATATAATTTTTTATTTCATTTTTTTAAAAAAGAATTTTTTACTTCATTTTTTTTTTTTTTTTTTTTTTTTTTTTTTTTTTTAGAAGAAGAATTTAGCGTTATGTTTAATACCGGCTAATGCCGGATACATCTGCTAGGATATAAAATAAAGCAGTTTTCTTTACCATTCCTCGGACAGACACATCAAGTAAATAACACGTAGAAATGCATATTTACAGGAACTCATTAAAATACAAATCCAAATGAAAGAAATCCGGTAGTTTTGAACCTTGAAGTACACACTGCTGCAACGATGGGCTCCCTCTACCATGCTAGAAACTCACACACCAGAGAGCATCCTATATCTTTACAAAACCACAATCCGCCCTTCCACAGAGTATTGTTGCCACATCTGGGCTGATGAATCTACTACTAGTCTCTCCCTCTCAGACATGATCCCCCCCCCAAAAAAAAACAGTTTCATGTTTAATAGGTCAACAAGCTCCAACCTCTGTCCCATCGCCACAGTCCTTGCGCCTGTTTCAGAAATATTTTAAATGGATGCGTTCTGATGAACTCATATCACATGTGCACCAATTACCTACATGCTTCTGACTAACTCGACAAGCAGCACAATCCCACCTCTTCACCGTTGAGATCCCTAAATGTCGGAAAGCCTTCTACTATAATAGTTTCTTTCCTTGGACTGCTATACTTTGGAATTCCCTCCCTGTTTCTTGCTTCACTAACTGTACTAACGTGTAGAAGTTTAAATGTAATGTGAACGGACATCTCGCTGCTCAACTCTCCACAGTTTCTCTCCCATACACGTGTCTCCGCTTTTTCTCCACTTTTGACGAGAAGTATTTAGCTTTGGAATGCTATGGCCTACAGACGTTTTCTCCCCTATTCCTCTTTCTGTAATGCTTATTGACTTGGTAACAGAATAGTTCCTATATAACTGTAATCTTTTTTTTTACGTATTCTATTGTTTGCTCCTCTTAACCGGGTTGAGCTTCTTTTTTTATCCAGATAGGTTTGCCTTACCATTGAAGATTTATTTTTCAGTTTAATTTTATGAACATGTGTGTGTGTGTGTATATATATATATACACACACGCATACATGCATATATATACACACAGACATATATATCTTCTATAATATAAAGCTGAACGTCTGTGTGTGTGTCTGGTCACGTATAGGTTGACTATTATAGAAAACTGATCGCATATAATGATAGAAGACTTATCGAGACACAGGAATGGGTATGTTTGATCTGGCATAATGATGATTCATTAAAATTGTGGGGTTTGCGTACGCACCTGGTCTACAAAGTATGGAAATAAAAAATGTAAAAATTAAAAAAAAAGTTGACAAGTGTTTTTGATATAGATGTACATAATAATAATACTTTGATAAATATGTTTTAACTTAAATAGGGGTGGTATAATAAAATTGTGGGGTCTGCGGTCGCGCCTGGCCTCCAAAGAAGGAAATAGACACAAACTTTAATAAAGACTTTTCATATCTATCTGCGTAAGTATACTTTGGTAATTATGTTTCAGTTTGAAGAAATATTGTATAATAAAATTATGAGGTCTTCTTTCGCGTCTGACCTCCATAGAATGTAAATATGTCACAAAGTTTAACAAGGTTTTTTTAATATAGATCCACAGAATATTGTGATAAGTGTTTCAGTTTGAATAGGTATGGTATAATAAATTATGGGGTTTATCTATTTTATTTTTACTTTCATCATATTTTGCTTTGGTTTTGATACCCCCAAATTCGAAGCTATGTCTTTACAACCCTTCCTTCTCATAACCTATCATACTTTCATAAATCAGAGTCCATTTTCTGTAGGCTGTTTTTGAACCCAGTCAACGACGGGTACTTTTGCTAGTATATATATATATATATATATATATATATATATATATATATATATATATATATATATATAAAAGGAACTTTGTGTCTGTGAACTCGTTCCGTATGAACTCCAAAACGGCTGGGCCGATTTTTTACAATTGCACACAAATGTACCTTATGTGTTTGAGAGTGTTTTTAGATAGGCTTTGTGTCGGAATGCCTCCGATAATTATCGAAAATTGAAAAAAAAAAAAAATTAAAGATGGAACAGTCCGATTTAAGCCAAAGTTACCACTTTTACATGGTCTAACACTACGTATAAAATCAACAGTATGTTCTTTTATATAACAAGGGCGCGTGCGAAGTGAATGTTTCTGTTTAGAGCACAATTGAAGCATGATACTTGACTTTTGCATTTTAAACTTTAATTCAAGCCATTATATATACACATATATATATATATATATATATAATGTATAAAATCAAGAGTATGTTCTCTACAGTGCAAGGTATTATGGACTAAGTCAGTGGGAGGAGGAATGTGATCTTCCTCCCGGTGCACCGCGATGGGTCCCCAAATAGCGATAGCAATCAATCGATTTGATGGGGGAAAAAAAACAAAACATGGGCGATTTCACTGACAATAAAATATGGGAAGGTGAAGGATTCGTTGATCCTTATTAAATCCTGGGCAACGCCAGGTCTCCCTGCCGACACACACACACGTGCTATATTGCTGGTGTTCACATTTTTATACGTGCATGTTCTTTCAAGTTCCATTTTAAACATATAGATTCATGCTGAAGTTGCAAGTACTTCTCCTAGAGTGTTTATATTTTATTAGCTAGACCACTCGGCGTTGCCCGGAGCCATAAGTGACAATTAAAGAGATAAAAAAAAAAAAAAAGTGTAACGTCTTTATGTTAGAACTTCTATTTCTTCACTTGTCTCAATCTATCTTTCTCTCTTTTTCCCTTCCCCGTTTTTTTCTACATCCATCTCTCCCACTTTAAAATTTTTTTTTTTTTTTTATAATAAACTAGCTTGGCGTCTGGCTTTGCCTCGCTTAAATATGATATTTTACTTTATGCGGATTTCGTATTTATTATTATAGTGTCAATTCTCTATCGATTATACAGGGTGGTCGCTAGAAAAGCGGAAATTTGAGCTTGGAAATTTTATTTTGTTAAAATTTTATTGCGTCTGATTTATTTGCTTCTTCGATCTTGATTCTCAAAATCATGGACGGCGACAGACTTTTGCAGGCAGAGGATTATTCTTTTAAAAATTGAAAATCCGATTTAGGGACAGACAAAAAATCTAGTAATGTTATCAAATTTTTTTTTTTTTTAACGATTACAAAGCATTAGTTTGATAATATTGTTTCAACTTTGAAACGATAATGTTCTGAATCAGTTGTTACTTGTCAAAAAGGAGTGACTTAACCCCCCCCCCCCAAAAAAAACCCCAAACAAACAATTTCTCGCTTTTATAAAAATATATAACCGTTTGACAAATTTCCCGCTTTTCTAGTGACCACCCTATATATATATATATATATATATATATATATATATTCTGGGCCCCCAAAATGAACGAAGATTAGACCATTTCTGCAATGATCCGATCCCTGTTGATTTTGCGGTGGGAGTTTAGTTCTGTGCAGTTCTAGGAGGTCCACCCTTTCAGGCTTTGCCTTCTCTCTTTGAGAGAATGCCGACGGGACGGCCCAGGCACTTTTTTCAAGTCAAAGTACCCCTCCTCATGGGCGCTGACTTCTCAATCCTATTTTCCAACCCTGGTGTCTAAGTTCTTGCAGTGGGAGAGAACTTATATTGGGTACAATATATAATAGTGATTTCAAAAGTTTAAAAATAATTGACTCGGGTGCCACCAGCTAGAATCGAAACCAAAAACATATAGTGCTCTAGCCTTTGTTTGAGCTATCATCAGATAGATAAGAAATAGTTAAAAGTGAACCGAATTTAACGTATAAATGTATATATTTGTGCATGCGTACAAGAGCTCTTTAAGTTGACTTACGCCTGCTAAGTTCTAATATTTTTCAATTTTGACCTCTGAGAAGCTATTTTTACCGGTTAAAAACCCAGAAAAGAACGGTCCACAAAACCTTCAGTTATTGGATCCGCCTAGCACCGGTCTGCGATCTTGCGTCTCGAAAGAGGAGCACTATGAAAAATGGAGACAGACACACATACATAGTGAGTTTTATAAATTAGATAACATTGGAAATAGCTGAAAAATCGAATTCCTCTTGACTAAACCTGGTTCAGTTGACCCCCAGAGAATGATTTTTTTTTTTTTGGTGCTAAATTTTAGATATCATTCATCCAGGGCAAGGCTGATCAAGACAATACCAATTTTGTGATGTTTGTTTTGTAGATTTTGATTTTTAGCTAGACTTAGTTATGCACACATGCACGCGCATGCATACAATTGCATTTTATATAATAGACATATTGATTCAAAATCTTAATGAATTAATGAGAAAGTTGGATGCATATATTGCACAAAGGCTAAAGTCAAAATGACTTTTATTTACTTTAGGGTAAGGCATATGGTAAAGTGTGGGTTGATGAAAGTGCTTATGTGAAACAAATTGGATTCGAACCCAGGTCTTCAGTCTGTGTCGTTAACCGCCCTCGCATTCAAGTCAAATACCTTAACTCCCTTTCACGGTGGGAAGATGTGACACGGGGTCAGAAAGAGGGCTGTTTACGAAAATGCCTGAGCATCCCTGTCGGCATTCTCCTGTCAGGACGCCTCCACTGACAAGCAACAAATTAACCCCTTTTCAAAGAGAAAAGACAAGGCCGAGCAAGGTGGACCTCCTGGGACTGCACTCGACCAGAGAGATAACTGTCAACAAGTTATATCAACAATGGCTTCTGTTGGATCTGGTGTCGAGGGCCTTATTTCTAATTAGATGCACCACATTTTTTCTTATGTATATACGATGCAAAAATTGAACATTTCAGCAAGAAATAAAAAGGTCAACATCTTGAAATTTGGAATATAGACTTTTTTCAATATATATATATATATCTCCAGGCTTGAGATATCCAAAAGTAGGAATTAATGAACTTAACGAGGTTGTTAGATAATGCCCGATTACAATAGCAAAATATATATATTTTTTTAATTAAATTTTTTTTTTTTACCTTCTAATAAATAAATAATATATATTATGTTGGAGTTATAAGAATTATCGATTATTTGCGAGGAGACTTATCGGGATAATACAAAGCTCAACAAATTGCTTTGGAGCTTATGTAGAGTATGAATTAAATAAAAAAACTAACGATAAAAAATATATATATACTAATGCATATAGATTTGTTTATTCGGTACTTGTACAGTTTAATCAAGACATAAAAAAATGAAAATATCGAAAAATGGTTATATTGTACGTATCCGTTATGGAATGAAGTTCTCAGAAAAAAAATTTTCACTTAATTTCATCAAGCAGTTTTTTTTTTTTTTTTTTTTACAGCGGAAAAAACAATATATTATGATACCGAGTAAAAGGTTCGATTCTTAGGAAGAAAAGCTAGTATTAAAGATGGGGAGGGAGGGGCGTGTTGGCGCTTTAAACTGAGTTATCTCTCTGTGGCGTGTTCAAAAAATTCCAAGATGGCTATCTTCAACGCGCTGTCATAAAAACGTGTTCTTTCCGCTTAAAAAAAGAAAACAAACAAAAAAAAAAAAACTACTCGATCAAATTAAGTGAAATTTTTTTTCGGAGATCTTCAGTCCAAAACGGATACGTAGAATAAAACATTTTTTCGGTATTTTCATTTTTTTAATGTCTTGATTAAACTGTACGAGTGCCGTTTATTCAATAAGGATGATACATCAGTTAGGGGGTGTAGGATGAGTAAAACTTTTTATACCATGGTATTTCGAAGCCTAATGCTTCTCATCAGAAGAGGAGAGGAGGTGCTAGTTAACCGCGAGAAATACTGTTGAAATTTAAACATATATGAGAGACACACACACGCGCATACAGTTTAAAATACTGTTTATTTACTTGCTAAATAAACTTGTGGTTGCTTTCTATCTAAATTATCCATTCGACTGCCTGACTTGATAAAAATCTAAATAATATAACACTGACAGAAAAATAAAACGCTAAAAAGCTAGGTATGACACTAATACAGGCGGAATTTTCGACCCCCCCCCCGATAGCAAATACTAACAGTAAAAACTTGTAAAATAAATTTGATTCATCGTAACTTTTTCTGTATTCTCAATTAGAAAGATTATAAAAGAAAAATCTCAGCTTCAAAAAATCCCCAAAAGGCTAAAAACGTGAAAAATGGAACCCAATGTTATTTCTACGTATTTTGATGTAGGGCAATGAAAAAACCGCGATTTTGAACATTTTCTCAAAAATCAAAGACTTGATCAAGTTTGTTCATTTTTTTTTTTTTTTATAGAGTTATTTAAAAAAAGAAAAAAAAGCTGAGCTTATATATACACTGATGTAAAATTATATACAAAAAAAAAAAAAAAAAACTTATATTTTGCCCCTCTTCCCATCCACCCGATTTTATCAGAAGGTTTGTTTCTTGGAGGGGGCGGGCATCTCAGGTTTTTTTTTTTACATATTAAAATATACTGGAATAATGAAATAAAATATATTTAATTTTGAGTCACAATTGTTTGCCGATTTATACGATTTTTATCGATTTTTTTTTTTCGGAAAAAAGAAGTTGGAAAATATATTAAAATTATTTAAATTTTACGAAAAAAAAAATTATGTATTATTTACATTTAAAAATTTCCCCCTGTGAAATTTACAAATATTTCCGAAATAATTTCTTATTTTATTTTATTTTATTTTTTTGTTTTTTTTGGGGTTTTTTTTTTTGTTTTTTAATGCTCGAATTTTTCCGACTCCGTAAAAAATAATGTGGAAGATTGCCTCTTAAAACTTATGAATTAAACAGACAATCTTACTGCTAATAATTAAAAAAAAAAAAATGTTCAAATTGATGCCATTTTTCGTCAAGTAAAAAATATATTTAGAAATCGAACGTGAATAATTTTTTTCTATGGAAGACCAATTTGTTCATCTTCCCATCTCACGCATAAAAATCATCGCGTAATCAATATTATTTTTTTTGTTGTTTTTTTTTTTACATAGGCGTCACCACTTATCAAGGCCGAGAGGCCACCAAAGGATAATGGTTAAAGAGTGTACAGTAGTCATTATAGTAATCGATAGTAATGGAAGTTCGGTAAATTTGTTAACTTAAGCGGAACGGTTCATCAGAAACTTGTTTACGTTGGACATGAAGACAACCATATTATAGACAGCTGGAAAGCAGGAAAACGGAAGACAATTCCATAGAGGTGCAGTTCTAAGAAAGAAGCTTTGTTCATGGAATCTACGTTTTGATTTAAGCACAGATAAAGAGTGGGGAGAATTATTGATAGTGTTTTCAGCTAGACGAGTGTTTCTTGTGAAAGTTTGGCGAGGGGTGGACCATAGATTGAAGCTCAGTCGAACACTTTCCATGAAAATAACGATAAAGCAGAGACAAACTCACAACATCTCTTCTGTGAGATAGAGGTTGCAGCGAAGAGAAAAGGACATCTCCCACGAGGACACGAAGTCTATTTTGAACTCTATCAAGGCAGGACAAGTCCTTTCTATCAGCTCCTGCCCAGATGTGGCAACAGTATTCCATCCTTGGACGTACCTGGCTCTTATATAGATAGAGAATTGCATCAGCAGTTATCGATCTACTGGATCGATAGAAGGATCCGACCATTTGTTTCTTCATTGTTAGAACAAAAATATAATTTCTAAACTGAAACAATTGTGAGGTCAGTAGGGACTGACAAAATTCACCACAGAATTACCCCCCCTCATATATAACACGATGTAACTTTATTATAAATTAATATTATCAGTATAACTTTTGTACCGTTTAAAAGAAGGGCAAAATAAACCAGTAATAATTAAAAAAAAAGTTTTTTTTCATCAAACGAAAATAATGAAACTGCGAGACGAAAATTATGTTTACATAATTGGCGCTTTAAAATAACATTCCCATGTAGCAGACATTCCGAACGTGAAAACATACCCGTATTTAATAAATCTAGCAAAAATCAACTAATGGTAAGATTTTCGTGAAAATTTCGATACTTATCCATTTTAGAATGTTATTACATATAAAAATGCAGTTTTCCTAAAATATATGAGGGGAAATATTTTTTTAGTGCGTATCCCCCCCCTATCTATTGTTTCGAAATTCGAACAAAATATATTTAAATCTATCGAAATTTCTATTTATTATGAAACATAAGACTTCAAATAAGTAAAAAATATTTATATTTTTTTTAATTTAAATACACATATTTAACAAAAATTTACCTTGAAGTCGCAATTAAAAAATTGATATAAACTTAATATTATGTTTTTTTTTTTAAATAGCGTTTTTTTTTTCGAATTAATATATACTATAATCAGTTGTGCCAAGAAAAAGAAACTCCATAAACATTAATTTATTTTTAAAAGATTAAAACGATTAAAATTCCATTATTTCAAAATGTTCCGTTACAACATAGATTTTTAATTTATTGTTTCAATTTTTTTTTTATATATATATTAAGTTGTAATATAAACATGACTCTTGTCAGCTATTTTATCGCCAGATTAAAACCAATTTGAAAATATTATTGCACAAATATTACGCATTTTATAGGTCCCCCCTCATATTTTTTGTCTCTTTTTACTGAAAATATGGAACCCCATAGGTAACCAAATGAACATTCAGTAAAACCGTATTTCATATTTAATATACAAATGTTTATAATATTATTAATCGTTAAACTGTGTAAATCTTAAAACCTAACAAAATTATTACAAAGATTGATTATTAATTGCAGTTTGAAGAAGATAAACAAAGGTTTTAAAAAATAATTAAGTCGCTTCTGCTTTTCCATAGTTCGTATAGTTAACACAAATCTGACGTCACGGAAACATGCGATCCATTTTTCACAATCGTTTGACAGACCCTAGAGGTCAGAGTTAATTAAATTTTATTATGCACAGATGATTTTACGATGTGTTAATTTTAAATTAAAAAAAAACAAACTAACATTTAGTTTATAATTCAATACAAAAAAATTTGAATTAAAATTAAGTATCCGGTAAAGTTAATTCAAGGATTTAGTTAAAATTTAAATAATGCTTAGTTTTAGGAATTCAAAATTAATATTTCATAGAATAAAGAGGAATTTAATAGAAATAATTTAAATGTCACTTTTTTTCTTCTCGTTACAAATTGCAATTTGGAAAATTAATAAATTGCTATGAACAAGAAGAAGTTGTCACTTAGAGCCTTCCGTAGGAACCGGAAATTAATTGTTTTAGGTGTTGTCTGCTTAAATGTGACATGTCTTTTTCATATTTCAAGCCAAACGTAAGACTTTTACTGTTATATTTCACTTAACTAATGGTTGACCAAAACTCTAACAAGGTCTTTTTTTCTTCTATATTTTTTAATGTTTAATTTTACTGTTTTTCTTGTAATTACGAAAAATTTGCCGCCATTGCTATCTTTTGTCATGTTTAAGGTTTTCTCATTTTACGATGTTCAAATCAAATTCCACCGGTTTTATGGGGTGTAAAATAATGTTTGCGTACGATTTAAAAAAAAAAAAAAAAAATGATCCGACCTCTTCAATATTGAGTACAAATTACGATGAATTAATTTCATTTTACTAGTTTTTTTTTTTGTTTTTTTTTTTGTTATGGGTGTCAAAAATTAGTGTCATGCCTACTAAAACGCTGTATAATATATTCGTAAGATTTTTTTTTTTTTTTTTTTTTTTTAAACTAAGTCGAGCGTTGTTGAGTGTCGTGTTCTTAAGAGAGATTAATTGGATAGAGTGAATGGAACGCGTCTTGTCGATCTGGGAAAATTGGACTAATTTTGTTAGCTTCACTCATTTATTTGGAAAGGGGTCTCTAATTTTGTTTCTTCTTCGACTATGATTTAGACAATTCTCTTAGGTTATATATATATATATATATAATATAGATATATATATATATATAGAGTGACCATTTGGGTAGACTAGGCGCTGTATGTACCGCGCCGAGTCGTAGAAATTTCCAGGTTGATATCTGGAGGCGCATTAATTCACTGGGAGAGATGCAGTATGCACCGCAGTCTTCGTTAAGACCTGCATCTAGGAGAAGGAAACTCTGATGTAAAATAAGCTGCGGTCTATTGTATACTCTGTCCTGTGGCAGTCGTCTGCACCGACAGAGGTTAGCAGCAATACCAAAAAGAATGGTTG
>NC_136506.1:83917263-83932263 GCF_053919585.1 Euprymna scolopes | reverse complement strand
TTCATATAAATATATATTTAAATATTTCCCAGAAGAAAGTAGTTTAAAAGAAAATTAAAATATTTATTTAAAAAAAAATATTAAAAAGTGGACATATATACATACCTAAATTTCACAATTGCTATATTTTCTTTGTTGAAAACAAAAACAAAACAAACAAAAAAAAAAACAGTGTCTGCTTGTTCAATTCAATATCTTACCCAGACACTCTCCGAGAGACGCACACACGCGCATTTGCTATTTTTTTTTTTTTTTCGTACTATATAGCGACTACTGCTTCCATCTCGACGCCAACTGCTATGAGCCCGAACGATGAGGGCACCTTACGCACTGCTCGTATTACTGAATTTGCCTGCTACGTCCACAGCTGCGTCTATCATTTCTTCTACCTATAGAGATCCGTCTCGATCTTGGGAGATGCTTTTGTGTGATATCTACCTCTACAAGCACAACAAGAACAAAACACCCTCCCTCACAACCAGGTATATGATGAACGTGTAACCGAACGAAACAACAAAAAAAATTCCATACCCCGAGTACGAAACTAATAATAGTTTCGCCTTGTTGGACGAAGCCATCGTCAAGAAAAAAAGCAAAGGAAAAACTCATTGCCTTTATCATTATTATTATTATTATTATTATTATTTTATAGAGTATTGTTTATTATATGTATCACCCACAGTTTCGTTGTATCACAGCTGTTCGGTGTGGTTAGATGTGAAAGTGCTTCAAGCTGAGATTGAAACCTGATTGTTTTTTTGTTTTGTTTTTTTCTCAAACAGTTGGATTTCTTGACGATTTTTTTTTTTCTTTCACTCACAATCCAGTGTGGATAATTATTAATACTGCTACGAAACTGGAATAAATACGACCGATTTGCTGCCCATTGCAACCACGGGTTGACAGAATTTTGATAGGGGGTGCAGAACTAGCCCCCCCACCCCACCCCTTTTTTTTAATTACAATTTTAAAGCGATTATCATCAGCTATATATGTTTTACTGACCGACAACTGAATACAACTCTCACAGCTTGCGTTATTATTATTCCCTTTCGTTTTATAGCGTCCAAGCTGCGACCACCACCACCACTACTACTACTATCATCATCAGTAATAACAACCACATTCTCTTATTCATCATCATCATCATCATCATCATCTCTACCGGAAAATACAAGAACTCTTCCAGGAGGGAAGACAGGCTTGTTCGGGAACGTTTACACATTGTCTGTCTGTCCTTCGGATTATATCTGACGACTGCGGCCGATGAGTCTTCTGTTTTTATTTTATTTTTTTTTAAAACCTGTGACAGAGAGATCTGTCTTTGAAATATAACGGTCGATTGTGTTTTATAAACCCTGGGGACCATTTTTTTTTTTTTTTTTTTTGTAAGGGGGAGAACAATCAACAACAAGAAAGGCGGGCGCACTACTGCAGCACTTACGTCCCCATTCTCCAAACAACTAAACGGAGCTGGAGTTTTGTTTTATCGAAGAAAAAAAAAAAACTTGCTGCTATTTTTATTTAATTTAATTTTTTTTTTTTTTTTTTTTGTAGGAGAGTATAAGTTTACAATTACAAGCACGGTTGCCCGCTTTTCTGAAAATAAATAAATAAAATAATAAAGAAAACCACACTAAAAACTCAAACTAACACGACGACGACGACCACCACCACAACCACTATATTCTCGCCAGGTACTTCTGACCATTGATATTACTTCTATTGTCACGGTTTAACGCGAGATAATAAGTAAGTTTCGGACTTGAATAAAAACGTATTGACCCTTGTCTGTGAATATACCATACTTACGAAAAAAAAAAAAAAAAACACGCCGGAAATATTTCAATTTAGGATTGTGGAGTCATAACTGTTTCTTTCATATCGCTTAAAAAAATAAAAATAAAAACTCACACACAAAAGAAAAACAACTTTTCTCTCTCGCGCGAAATCGCGTTTTTAATATAATTGTGTGCGTTACCACCGAAACGGATTACTCATTATTTATTTCGGTCTTTAATTTATTTCAACTTTGTGAGCGTGTGTGTATTATTATCATTATTATTTATTTTTTTATTATTATTAAAACTTTTTTTTCCTAATTAAAAACAAACAAACAAACACAACAGGGTTGATCTACCTCCGGCAATGTTTCGGAAGGTCTTAAACCAAATAGACACTGTTTAGATGTGCACATATGTATATATCGCGCGCACACACTCTGCTATTCAACACACACACACATACACACACATCCTATTTGTAGAGAGAGCAAAGGAGAGAAAGATGGGGCTTAATAAAAGGTAGACAAGGTCACTCGGTGAAAAGCCATAAAAATTTACAACAGGCTAGCCGAGTAGAAGAAAAGAGAGAGAGAAGGAAAAAAAAAAAAAAGAAAACGTCCGGGCTCCCAGACAAGGGACACCAAGGCAAGGTTATATTATCCATTCAGTATTGTGGACGAGTCTAATCACCTGCCCCCCCCCCACCTCTTCCAGCTCTCGCTAACTACTCAACCATGGAGACCGTCACATCAAGACGGCGACAACGTCTGCTCTTTCTTTTTTATTCCGTAACGCTTTTTATTTCTTGCTTCGTGTCAGGCGAGGAAGAAGAGAGGCGAAAGTGCGAAGAGATTACGGTACCCATGTGTCGAGGGATCGGTTACAATATGACCCATATGCCCAACCAATTTAACCAGGACACGCAAGAGGAGGCTGGACTTGAGGTGCACCAGTTTTGGCCATTGGTCAAGATCCAGTGTTCGCCGGACTTGAAATTTTTCTTGTGCAGTCTCTATCTCCCGATTTGTATGGTCAACTATAAAAAACCCTTACCACCGTGTCGGTCAGTTTGCGAGAGGGCCAAGGCGGGCTGCGCTCCTATCATGTTGACGTACTCGTTCGACTGGCCGGAGCGGATGAAATGTGAGGAATTACCCGAATATGGAACGGATCAACTGTGCATGGACATGAACACAACGGAACGGCCTTCGCCCCCTTCGAAGCCCCACTACCTGCTACCCACGGATCGCTCGTACAACCCGTTCGGAGATTCGAAACCCTGGCGCTTCAATAAACAAAACAACCCGTATTACAACTCCAAGAACCTGAACGATGTGACCAAATCGTCGGGGAGGGATGATTGTTCCTGCCGGTGCCGGCCTCCGCTAAAACAAATCGAAGACCAGACCCACGGACATTACAATCGAATATCAACGGGAAAAATGAAGAACTGCGCTATCAATTGCTACGGGCCCTACTTCGGCCACAACGAACAGACGTTTGCTAACTTTTGGATCGGTTTGTGGTCGATCCTCTGCTGTATATCGACAGCTACGACAGTGAGCACTTTTTTCATCGACATGCAACGGTTTCGCTACCCCGAGAGACCAATAATTTTTTTAAGTGCTTGTTATTTCATGGTCAGCATTGGTTACATTATTCGGCTAATTGTTGGCCATGAGGAGGTCGCCTGCGAGCGAGGCATGATCCGCTACAACACGACAGGGCCAGCCACGTGCACAGTTGTTTTTTTACTCATCTATTTTTTCGGTATGGCTTCGTCCATCTGGTGGGTAGTCCTTTCATTTACCTGGTTCCTTGCAGCCGGCTTGAAATGGGCAGAAGAGGCTATAGCCAGCTACTCCCAGTATTTTCACATTGCCGCCTGGCTGATTCCCTCCTTAAAAAGCATCGCCGTCCTAGCCATGTCGTCTGTTGATGGCGACCCTGTCGGAGGGATCTGTTATGTCGGAAACCAGAATTTAGAGAACCTACGTGGTTTCGTACTCGCACCGTTGTTTGTCTACCTCGTGCTGGGAACGTCATTTCTGTTTGGTGGTTTTGTCTCCTTGTTTCGGATACGTAATGCCATCAAGCGACAGGGTCGCGCGAAAACGGAAAAACTCGAAAAACTGATGATCCGTATTGGGGTCTTCTCCTTTCTATATACAGTTCCGGCCACTATTGTGATATCGATATACTTTTACGAACAGCATATGAGGTCGTCATGGGAGACGAGCTTCATTTGCCGGTGCGGGTCGCAGCACTACAAGCCCGACTTTTCTGTGTTTATGCTCAAGTATTTCATGTGTCTGGTCGTCGGAATCACCTCCGGCTTCTGGATATGGACAGGCAAAACATTGGACTCTTGGAAAAAATTTTATGGAAAAGTTTGCCAGAGTCGCGCTTACAGTACGTCCAATCGCATTAATAAGTACACAAACCCCTCCTATCAAATGACAAAACCTCAGCCTCTTGATCACGTCTGAATAGGGGACTTGGCTGTCTTGGACAAATACACACAGATAAACAAACAAAAAAACTATTATGAAAGAACAAAACTGAAGTATGATAATACAAAAATGAAGGTTCAATTTTACGATAGGGGCACAGTTGAAACATTCTCGACTTCTCCCTTAAAACTTTTATTCTAGCCAGAAATCAATTTCTAATCGGTTTCAAATGTTACGATCATTATATATACATATATATATATATATATATATAGACCTGTAACAGGCTTCGCTACATGGGCATGAAAATGTTTCGATCTGTAGTTATTATTAACTAAGATCCCATCAGGCAAAAACTCTGTTTTTTCATTTGGGTGTTCATGAAAAAAAAAAAATTGACATTCATTACCTTGTAATAAAAATGGTTTTGGGGTCTTTACTTTGGCGCTTAGAAAAGTCATTTCTTGCTGGAATTGAAGATTATAGGCAAACGTTGCGCAGTGTGTTCAAAGACAAATAATATTCTTTGACAGTGCCACTATTGTAAAATTGAGTTACAATGACGAATACAGTTCTTGGAAAAGAAAAATTGAATTGTAATAATAATAAAAATGCGAAATTATGACAATATATATATATATATAAAAAAAAACCCGACAAAATCTACAGAAAAAATAATTACGAAATGTAATTTGCCTCCCCACGAGGACAAGTATTACGGAAATATATTTCATATATATATATATATATATGAAATATTTTTATCAACACAAATTCTCCTTCAGGTGGGGACACCTGAAAGAACAACATCAAGAAAAATGGACAAGCCGTTTGGATTTACTCAAAAGTGGATAAATTATGGTTATTCTTTTTTTTTTTAAGGTTAATACCTACCCCTTTCCTCCCCAATACCTGTCCACATCTCCTGAAAGAACAAAAAAAAAAAAGCGCCGGATAAAAAAAAAATGTCCATGTGAAGAAAACATTTTTAGAGGTGATATTTGATTTTTTTTTTGTTTTTTATTTTTTATCATTATTATGTTTTTTTTAAAAAAATTTTATCATTATTATTATTATGTTTTTTTTTTTTTGATTTTGTTTTTTTTTTTTTTGAAAGAAATTTTTTTTTATCCAAGTTTTAAATCTGATCCCCTACCCCCACCCTTGATTGGCATTTTATGGTGGGGTCGTAAACCATTTCAAAACAACTGTCCAAATTCATTAAAACAAAAACAAAAAGTTGGTTGTGATGGAGTAAGCGAATGCGTGTCATTCCAAAAAGCAGGTGCGAGCACACGTGTGTGTATGTATGATTGAGTGCGTATACGTGCACGTGTGTTTGTAAAGAAATATATATATATATATTGTAAAGCTCTTGAAGACAGTTGAATGAATGGAGATGTTGTGTTCTTGCAAAGTTACTCCGACTCACTTGTGCAAGCGTGTGTGTATAGGAAAAGGCAGACATCGAGAAGGATAACTGCAGCAGTGCAACAACGGTGTAGACTTTCTCCTCTCGAGCGTTTTGTTTTGGTCAAAGCATTTTCTCATTTGGAAAAGCTTCACACAGACACTGTTAGAAAACATATTTTTCACACTCTCTCTCTCTCACACACACATATCACACACAAATATATCACGTACACACACACACAAATATATCACACACACACAAATATATCACACACACATATCACACATATATATATATATATATATATATATATATGTGTGTGTGTGGTATATGTGTAGTTAATTAAAATTAAACTAGACTACGTCTTTTAGAGCATTACATATTTATTATAGGTGATATTTGAATTAGCAGACTGATGTCACTGGTTTAGTGAGGAAATCATTACAGTTTTATCACTGGTCACTATGTTAATCATTGTATAGTATCATATTAATATATGTATATAATACGTTTGAAAGACAAATTACAACGTAACATTATGTAAATAAATATTTATTTGTTTAAAATTAATACTTCGGCGCTTTAGACCATCTTCAAAATTTTATACATTTTTTTTTCTTTTTTCTGGCCAGGATGTTAAATTGAAGAAGAAAAAATAAGTAAAGAGCCCGCGTGCTGTTGTCTGCGGTGTTATTTTAAAATAACAAGAGGATGCGTTTTGTGAACGCAATATCACGGAAAACACAACCCTGACTCGATTATATATATATATATATATATAATCAAAATTTGTCTCGTTGTAGTTTTCAATGTGTGTGCTAAACAGCAAAATTTATAATCTGCGTATGAATATCATTTTGCTAACTAATTCCCTCTGAGGAGAAGAGCCATTCTTTGAAACTTCATGGAATGAGGAAAATTTTTACCGCTTCAATCTGCATTCCTTGCTGGATAATAAATTATTGTTAATTCTAAATTACAGAGTTTAAATTGAATTTAACACACAGAAAGAAAAAAATGACATTACAAAAGTATATACTAGTGCATATTAATTTAATAATCATCAAGTCAATACGAGATGTATATGAATACGGGTGGGTATAAATGCTATTTATATCTAGGTATCTCGAAGAAGAGGGGTGTATGATAGGTAACAAATAAGAAATGTGACGTTTCCAATTTCATATGTTGAGCTTTTTATTAGCTCGATATATCTTCATTGAAATGATTTTTTATTCATCTTTGACCCCCCCCCCCCGCATATATATATATATATATTAGTAATTTATAAAATATATATGGCGATTAAGCTACACTGAATATTCGGCGTTTCATCCACTATAGGATTCGTCAGGCTTATGCGCATAAGCCTGACGAATCCTATAGTGAATAAAACGCCGAATATTCAGTGTAGCTTAATCGCCATTTATATTTTATAAATTACTAACTAGCTCTACCTACATATTGAGCACTTTTGAAGTCAATACTTAAAGTTTACGCATAAATCTATACTTTCGTATATTAATTTTATGTGAGTAAATGAAGTAGTTATATATATATATATATATATATATATATATATATATATATATAATTATTAATTATTATAGTAAAAAAGTAATTATTTATATATATATATATATATATATATATATATATATATATACACGAATAGTGTGTGTGTAATGTACATATATTAAATGGGAGTGTAAATGAAGGTAATAAATATAAGACTATTTACATAGACAGTAACATGTTCGTATAGTGTACGATCGTTTCAGAGACGATGTGAAGTTTATTTAAATACAGTCTTCTCATCAGCACAAGATGCGAGAGGGGAGAAAGGACTGACACCAAATAAGCGATCAGTAAGCAGCATTTATTCTACTTTAGCTCTAGATGATCTAACTCCTATCTATTGAGCTGACTATATATCTTCAGTATTCTGGGTAACCGGCCTTAATTTATAAGCTTTACTCTATTTTATAGGGTAACGTTTATAATTACTCGCCCTTTCGTTGTACTCATGTTCTGGCTCTAGACCATTATTTCTTTTTATTTATATATATATATATATATATATATATATATATATATATATATATATATACACACACACTATTATATAAAGATCAAAAGTCACTTTGTGTGTGTGTGGGGGTGGGAGTTACTTCATCGTAGGTTCAACTATTTTGGAACCTCTCTTTTGCAAATTTCACGCAAAGGTAATTTATATGTCTGGCAGTGTTCTTAGTTATGTTTTGTACAGAAATTCATCCGATGAGTATCGAGAAATCTAAAAAAAATCCCATCTTAAAAATAAATTAAAAAAATAAATTGTTACACCGACCGGTATGACGTAAAATATTCCTCTGTAAATATTCTTCCTTTTTATCAATTGTAAACAAACACAAAAGGAATTTGAACGATATTATCATTATTTTTTTTTTTTTTTTACGAATTGGTCCATCGAGCAAATTATTCCTTGTAATATATAATAATCAAATAGAGGATTGATTTTATAATAGTACGTATGCAATCTGCATAAATTAAAATATCATGCTCAAGCGTATTGTATGACCGGGCAACGTCGGCTGCCAGCTATTAAATATATATACACACACACACACACACAATAGAATCTCAGGATACGGCATTAAAAATTAGTACCACAATAAAGTACAATATATAATACACATGTATAAGATCAAATAACATTATAAATAACACCGTAAGGCGGGGAAAATACCGTAACCAGGGGCTGGAAAAGCATCGGATTCCAAATCATAACCTAAAAAAACTGTATCCCGGAATTCTCCTGTGTGTATATATAAGGGAAAAGGTTTCCGAAAATTACCTGTAGAATATCGTCCCCTCTCCCTTAAAAAAGGAGGAAAATTAGAAATTTACCTTGTTTTTCAAAATTGTCCAAAACAGTCAACAAAAAATAGTTACACGGGTATTTATTTGTTCATTATTTTTTTTATTATTTACCTTTTTTTTTTTTTTTTTTTACACTTGTACGATTTACCAACTAGCATTTAGGTAAAATGCTTTTTTTATTTAGATAGTTTGATTCGTTCAAAGTATTACAAGTAAACACTCTCCCGCACACATTAGTTTTTTTTTATTAATATAAACAAATTTACATGGTCGTGACACTGGATAACGTCGGTGTCCAGCTTATATATATATATATATATATATATATATATATGGCATTTAGGTAAAATGCTTTTCTGTATAAATAGTTTGATTTGTTCAAAGTATCACAAGTAAACACCCACCGATATCTATTTTTTTTTTTTTTTTTAAATAATATAAACAAATTTACATAGTTGTGACACTAGACATGGTAATGTTTCGGACGAATGGTCGCTTAAAACCATGTCCAATGTCACAAATATGTAAATTTGTTTATATTAATAAAACTATACCTTGCTCTTCTTCTATTGAGCCCTTTTAATGACCTCATCGAACTTATTAGTTATCACTCTACAATACCTTTAACCTGGTATATTATTTATATATATATATATATATATATATATATATATATATATATATATATATATATATATATATATGCGCGCATTGATTGCAGGTGATTAAATGATTTATTAACGAAATGGTTTTCCAACGAATGATAACAAAAATAGTAAATTAAATAATTTTTTTATATAGATTTAAAGTTTAAAAAAACTTCCAAGACCATATATATAGTTTGTTTATTTTACAAACTTTATTAGTTACATATGTGCATACATGTTTCAGTGGAGTCCCAATTCAGGGGCAGCACTTCAGACTAAAAAAGGATTGATATTTGGTCTGCTGAAGTGTGGTCCCTGAATTGGGACTTCACTGAAACATGTATGCACATATGTAACCAATAAAGTTTGTATAATAAACAGACTATATATCAGCTCTATCCTGCACTGAGCACTCTTTAATAATCACGTGAGTTTCATTAGATTTACATCTAAGAAACCAATCGATACAACCGGTATATTATATATATATATATATATATATATATATATATATAGACACAAGATTTCCCAGTAGATTTGATTGTCATAAGCATATTATTTATCTCATGTTCTGATATATATTTTCTATATTTGAAATCCGCAGAAATTCGAAAAAGTGGTAAAAAAAAAAATCAAACATCTAACAAATAACTGTTACCAAAGGCAAGATAAGTTACTCTTCTACCTAGTTGAGTAGATTTTTAGTGTTTTTACTTGATGTAAAATGTTTATTCAGGTAGAAAAGCGAGCAATGTAAACTGATATACAACCACAACAAAAATGGCTGTGTAACATTGCAGAATCGTTTTTTGCGGTGAAAAATATACACAAATGTTTGCGATCTCAATACCCCAAAAAGTTATAATTTTTCTAAATTCCTAATTAATCGTCCCAACACTAATACATATATGACTAATTTTTTTTCTCATTTGTTGTATAAGTTTTAAAAAGTGCAAACAGATAAAAGTTAGAAATTAAAATAACCTCACTTCACCACAGGCAACGCCGGGTAGGGAGAGCTAGTATATACTTAAAATCTGGTTACAGAAATGCATCTGGTTTGATCATAGATAATATCGACTCTGATAAGATCCAGCCTTTCTTCATATCTGATGATGATCATTAATCGGTATGAATGTGTTGAGCATTATTAAAATAAGTAAAGTACTGTAAAACACTTGCCAAAATATATAACATATTTTATGTATTTGGTAGTGTTCTTAGATAGATTTTGTATCAGAATGTCTCGATAAGTATCAATAATCGAAATAATCCGATGTTTTGACCAAAGTGAACACCTTACACAGCCTAACATCACAAGTGTATTTGAGAAGTTTTATTACCACTCAAGCCAAATCTAAATATAAAATCAATAGCAAATTCTTTGATATGACGTTCGAAATGAATGTTCTTGTTTAGAGCACAGGTGAACCATGATACTTGACTTTTGCATTTTAAACTTTAATTCAAGTCATTATATAAAAAATAATTTTATAAAATCAACAGTAGGTTCTCTACGGTGCAATATAAACTAAAATGTACTGTGGACTAAGTTATTACAGGTAGACATGTTAAGCTTCCTCCTGCTGTGGGTCTCCATCTAAAACAGGCAATCAATCGATCTGATTGCAAAATGGGCGATTTAATTGATTTTGATGACGATAAAAATGTGGGAATTGTGAAACATTTTGTTCATCATCATTCAATACTGGGCAGCGTAGGGTTCCACTGCTAGTAAATAAACATATATATGTATATATTCCTTATTACTAAGGCTGTGAAAACAGAATATTCTTTTCATTCTTTTGACTCTAATTTATATCCGACACAGTTAGACACGGTGAATCCACTGAGGCCCTCACCATCTAAAAACATAAGATATTAACGTCAAAACAATGAAAAGAATATGCTGTTGTCACGGCATACTTATTACCAAGGTATTATTTATTGAAAGTGCATGTGAGATAGATACTTACAATTTTTTTTTTCACAAATATGTACATCAGTAGGGGTGTCAGAAACTTCGTGAAAAATATTGAATAATTCGACCCTCTGTCTTTCCAAGCTTATAACTTCTACAAAAATTCTGATACACCTAGTACATCAGTTGGTATTTTTTTTTTTTTATGCTCATATAACAAATTAGAAGGACGAGTAAAACTCACCCTAACACTAACCCTTTGCCCTGCACAACTTTTATATCCTCTTATAAAGATGTAAATTCAATGTAAATCTGAAATATTTCAATTTTATAATGGTTGTTCCAATCTTATGTCTAGTAAAAAAAAAAAAAAAGTTGGAGAATATCTTTTAATCTAAATCCAATGTGTGTTAACCTTTCACAAAAAAAAAATCTGAAGAATCTAAATTGACACGAAACGTTTCCACATCCTTTTTTACCCTCTTTGACCTAAAATTAAACTAAATATAGATCACATTTGGACCATATACGCTTAGCAGCTGAGTTCTAAAGTTCATAATTATATGTTAATTAGTTTAGGAGTAAATCCTGAACCTACAAATATGGTAGCTTCCTTCAGTCTTGACAGACTATGGGATATATATATATATATATATATTATATATATATATATATATATATATATATATATATAAACAAAAGTCTATATTCCAAATTTCAAGATGTTGACCATGTTACGTTTTATAAGTACGTTAAGATGCACAATTCTTGACAGCACTTTTGTCATTTATTTATATATGCTCTGTAGTTATATTGAGCTTTATAAATTTAAAGACTGGTATAAATAAAAGGTGAAATATAATGAAATGAACATATTTCCCCATGAACACACACACTATATATATATATATATATATATATATATATATATATATATATATATATTAGTGCTCAATAATAAATAGAGCTGTGTATTTATTTTGTATAAAACTTCACTCATACAATTATTCTTAGGTACACCTATGCAAACATGTTTCAGTTTTAGCTAAGAGGTAGTTGAACTTCCTCAGGCTACGTACAGTATATGTTAGAAACGTAGTCTGGGAAAGTTCAGCTGACTTCTAGCCAGAACCGAAACATGTTTGCAAATGTGTAGCCAAAGTTGTGTGTATAAGTAAAAGGATATTATATATATATGATTGCATCGCTGTACTTCCCTAGATGTGAATCCACTGAAACTCTGGTGTTCACAAAAAGTGCTTTAATGACAGACAGAGCGTAATCGTAATCTTTATTTATAAAAACATTATTGGCTACATATGTGCACACATGCTTCTGCTGCAACTCCTGTAAGGAAGCAGAAAGGAACTGCTATGGACATATATAGCCAATAATCTATATATCTATAAAAGTGAAAGTGCCGGTCTGTCTGTGTACATTTCCCTACGCAATAACTCTATCAATTTTCAGTCTACAGACTCGAAATTTGATATACAGGGTACTGAGAGGTGAGAAAATCTTTGTGATCGGTTTTCGGCCAGAAATTTGGCTGTTAAGGGATCAAAGTTCAACGTTTTTACCTTTGAGAACTCTACCAAACTCCTCCGCCAATTTTTGGTCTAAACACTTGAAATTTTAGATATAGGTTCCTTGAACATGGATCTAAATATATATATATATATATATATATATATATATATGCACCAATACATACACACAAGAAGCATAAATGAAACCTTAAATTAAAATTTACATGCAAATTTTATTTTTCGATAGAATACTTAAAAAAAAGATAATTAATAAATCCTTATTCCTTAGAGTTTCAAAAAATGATAAATTCTCTTCAGAGGAAACAAATATGCTAGCAAATTTATACATATAGCAAAGCTAGAAATTTACTGTCTTTTAGCATTGTATGAAACTGCATTATATGACGGTGGTGAAACTCTGCGGAATAAGTATTTATTAAATATCTTTATTTCAGGTATTCTGTGGAAAAATAAATTTTACATGTAAATGAATAAAATAAAAAAATAAAAAAAAATAGATGATCTTCGGCAAACTGACATAATTTTTGTATATAAGTTATTTTATCGTAATTTTTCCTTGTGTGAAAACATGTACCTATATATGTGTTCAGACATACGTACATAAAAAGAATAGTTTCATTTAAATTTATCGATTATTATATTTTTTTTTTTACAATCAGTCGTTTTCTCTTTGGTTACTAATTTCAGATTTGGAGTAAAAGTGACCACACACAGTCACAATACTAACTTCGCATAACACGTCATAAATATAATAATAATAATAATATTATTAATAATAATATTATTACTGATAATAATAATAATAATATTATTGATAATAATATTATTATTATTGATAATAATATTATTATTGATAATACTATTATTATTATTATTGATAATACTATTATTATTATTATTATTGATAATACTATTATTATTATTGATAATTATTATAATATCATTATAATTGATATTATTATTGATAATATTATTATCAATATTATTATGGATGATGATAATATTATTATTGATAATATTATTATTATTATTGATAATAATATTATTATTATTTATAATATTATTATCAATGATAACATTATTATTTTTAATGATAATATTATTATTAATAATAATATTAAAAATAATACCAACGCGATCTGTCCACTCATTTTATATCGATCATTATCACACAGCTAATACAAAGGGACTTACAAGTCATATTCAGTCATTCACTATCTAATTTTTCATAAGCTTATTACAGTAGACATAACAAAACGTTCCTTAAATTTCTTTGGGTTTTTTTTAACTCAAACTTAAACATTATGCAGTATTTTTTTCAACTTCGTTTTTTTTTTTTTTTTTTTTTTTTTTTTCGTTCTCAGTATTATTTTTTCGCCTTTGTCGTTTGCATATGACGAAAGGCACATGCAATTACAACAGCTAAGAACACAGAATATTTATTTCTTTTCTTTTGTTACAAGTCTGTATGTTTACATATTTCCATTAATTGTAATAGCGGTAGTGACGTGGTTTGCGAGAGAGCATTACCCGGGCGTCGTTCTACACAATTAAGTTCTGACTAGTTCGTTTCTATAGAAACGGTGTCAAGCGAGAAAGTAGCTTATCACGCAGGTCAGTTTCCATGAAAACTAGGTGTCCCATGTTTTAGACATAAAATATAATAAGTAAAAAAAAAATCTAATTTGAAAAGTTATATAATTTATTTAGATTTCTATTAAATGGTACCTTCCTTCCAATGTTTGTGTATACACATGTATTTAAATTTAAAAAACAAAATTCCTAATGTACGTATATTATTGCGTGGATGATCTTACATAGTTATAAAATACCAATGTTTAAACGTTCATTGTTATTTATAAATATTATTAATAACTAAAGAATACTTGAGACTTCTTAACCGTCGGGCCAAGATCAAAGTGTAATCTCTGTTCTTCACATGTTACGTTTCAATTTCTAGTTTTCTGTCAGTGGAGGAGAAATCCTTCAGGACTAAGACATTTTTAAAAATTATTTTTGTTCCTTTTCTCCACCTTAAAACACGACCTTGGTGTCTAACTCTGTCCCGTGGGGGAGGCATTGTAAATAGGAACTATAGAATACTTGTTCAGGGGTGTGCGAAGGAGTTTATGGGTTCTTCAGTATTCTCGGGACAATGCGTGTACACAACAAGTGGTTTAACATGTGCTCCGGGTATTAGTTCACCTGCATATTGACGTCTTGGAGTAATTTCTTGTTTTGAATCTTAAGGAAATAGGTGTTAGTTAATTTGATGACCCCCCCCCCAACCAAATTACGTTCGCCACTTTCTCATTTGTTTAATTTTATTTTTCCCACAATTTATTGAT
>NC_136506.1:83842263-83907263 GCF_053919585.1 Euprymna scolopes | reverse complement strand
TATTGAGCACTTTCTTCAGATTTTTACTAATTACTAGTTTTGCTCTCTCTCTCATATATATATATATATATATATATATATATATATATATATACACTGGCAGGCGGCTCGGCGTTGCCCGGTTGTAAGATATGCTCAAATATGATATTTTAATTCATACAGACAACGTATTTTTTTTATTATAGAGATCATTCTCTATCGATTATTATATTGAACCTAATATATATAGTAGTGAAATCAAAACTAACTAACTATATATATATATATATGATTTGAGCACTATCAGCTAGAATCGAGACCAAACCATACAACTTAGCAGCCTCATTGCTTAACCTGTGAGCCATGCCTATATATATATATATATATATATATATATATATGGGTGTATATTCAGCAAATTAAGCTCAATAAAATGGATTTACACATTCAGAGCATATATAACTTTATTAAACATTCCAAAGTCACAAATATTCACCTGATTTACATTTATCTTTTTTATTGCTACGTCTCACACATGTTTCATTGAATGGCATGCTTGAGTATATTCATGCCATTCAATGAAACACGTGTAAGACGCAACAATATGAATGTAAATTTAGTGAATACTTCTGTGACGTTGGAATGTTTAATAAATGTATATATATTGCTTGTTATCTACGTCATAGAAAATAGACGGTCTTAGTCAATTTGGCGACCCCGCCCAAGTACGTTCCAGGATTTCTTGTTTGTTTTAGTTCAATATTACTTTTAAATATAATAAATTAGAATATTCACAAACTGATTTTTCTAATAAATATCTTTATCTACATTTATGAATGTTTCATGTATATATATATTTTTTTTTTTCAAATGGATGTTTATATACATATATTTTTAAAATTTTTATTTACGGATACATTTTCACAGAAATAATGAAAAAATATTTGAAAAAAAAAATACGTACATAAATATTTATTTACAAAAAAAAAAAATTTCCACGAATATTCTTATTATATTAAAAACCAATATTTTTTTTTTTATTAAAAATTTGTCCTTAAATGATAGGAGACAAACACGAAACCGCAGATCGTAACTGGGTCGAACAAACAGATTTATTCTTTAATTAATCAGTTTGCGAATATTCTCATTTATTATATCTGAAGACAATATTGAAATGAAACAAAAAAGAAATCGTGGAACATAATTAAGCGGTGTTGCCAACACTATTTTCTCTGACGTGGTAGCATGGACAAAAGTGATAGTTCAATATCCGTGGTCGCGCATATATATAACAGGGTTCTACGGACAAATTTATCTTTAGTTGACCTTTGACAACTAAATATTTTCGTTTACTAGCCAAATAGAAAAATTATTAACCAAACCTATATGATTTTTGGAATATGACATCTTCGTTCTGTGACGAGTATGTACATCATAAAATTTTTTCTGTATTTTTTTTAATAAGTGTAATTCTAAATATACAACAAATTTTATGTTGATATTTGAAGGTATAAACATTCTAATTTCTTCAGATATTTTTTAAACAGTCTTCATTAAAAAAAAAGAGTATATTGTTCTATAAAACTTTTATTGTTTAAATAATTTAACTTTGTTCGTTTTATATATATAAAAAAAAATGTTGAAAAGATATTTTTTCACTCAGTAGTGAGCTTTAGAAGATTGTCGGTGAAAGAAATACAATTGCCAAAAGATAAGCGTTTCATTATTTCTAGTCGCCACTTTGAAAAATTACTTGCAAATGCGACTGTTTCACTCGCAATGTAGAGTCCTGAGATTATATATATATATATATATATATATATATATATATATATATATATATATATATATTCAATGAATTAAAAATGGCGTAATAAAAGGTAATTGTTACTTTTCTTGCAATTTTCGGATTTTGTAATCGTGCCCAAATGCATTTTATTTTCTTTTGGCGGATTGATGGTTGCTATTTCTTCTGAATTAATGAGTTCAATTTACGATTAAAAAAAAAGAAAAAAAAAAAGAAGAGGTACCATTTAAAATCGCAGCAAATCATTTTTTTTTTCTTTTGGATATTTAAAAACTAAACATTAATCAGAAGTGACTTTTCCAGGGCATTCATTGTCAAGCCGAAATATCAATTATTATTTTTAAAAAAATTTTTTGCAAATTATTCCTCGTAATATATAATAGAGGGTTGATTCTATAATAAAACATATGCAATCTGCATAAATTAAAATATATTTAAGCGTATTGTACGACCGGGCAACGCCGGGTGTCCAGTTATATATATATATATATATATATATAATACGTAATTTTCTTTCGTTATGCAAACACTATTGGCTACATTTGTGTATAAATAATTAAACTGTGGTTTCTTTCAAAATTCAACATTGTCAGGCCACTAGATGGACTATTTTCAAATGCGTTGCCAAAACATGGTTGTTTTTCTATAAATAAAGAAAATGATACAATAATATAGCTCTACTTGTCATTGAGCACTATTTTATAGACATGAGTTTCATTGGACTCACATTTAGGAAACCACAGCAACACAATCGTTACTGGCTGAGCCTTTGTATAAGTAATATCGTCAGAAGAGGTATTTAGTTACTTTTAACTGGCTGACCGAAACATGCTCATGAGTGTGTAACGACATATTAATGTTTATGTAAAGCAAGTTAAAAGTATTTCGATACAAAACACCTGACAAAGGCCGGAGGGCAAAACGGCCGAAACGTTGTGACTATAACAACCAAGATGAGGAAGTCAGTCCGACAATCTCAATGAATGAAAACACCTCATCTAAAAAATACAGACAATTACTAAAGTTAAAAGTATGTCTTGCACTGCTTTGCTATTGAGCACTCTTGCATTAACCTCGTTAAAACTTCATTGGTTGCTTCACCTCTAAAAAATGTTAACCTGGAATATATATATATATATATATATATATATGAGAGAGAGATTTTATTTGCGATACGTTTCGAATGAATTCAATTATATATGAAAGTGCATTTTTGCCTAAATGCGAGTTGGGAATGATGTTCTCTTTAACCAATTTTGCACCTATGGGGAGCGACATATATATTGTTTTTAAACATTTGTTTCGTCGTCTATGACTCATCTGATGAGTCGTAGACGACGAAACACGTGTCAATAGATAAGTATATTTTATAGACTATATATATATATATATATATATATATATTGTATGTAAAATTTATTAGCATACTCATATATGCATATAGTGTGTGTATGTGTGTTTATAATGTATAAACGGTGTTTTAATATTTACTTAAAAATCCTTAACAATTGTGTAGGGCTTGGTAGTAACACGTCAACCACACACCCACACACACACATATATATATATATGTAGTCATCGACATACAGCCCTGTTTCGTTGTATCACAACTCATCAGTGCCGCTAGACTAGCATCTTTCCCAAGCCAAGGATTGAACCTAGAACCGTCGTGTTGACAGTCGGCAGTTCTCCCACTCGACCATGGAATCGACGCCCGTAAATAACTCGTCGGAATGTCTATTTAAATAGACACCCGCCACCACTTATATATATATATATGCGCGTATGTGTGTACATGGACGCGCATTTCTTACTATCTAGCGATCATCAGCATGGCTTGGCGTTGGTATGATACGTTATATAATTATGTGCGATATATACATATATGTATTTGTATAGATTCATCACACACACACACGCACATATGTATGTGTTTATGGAAGACATATGCTTCTCGATTATGTTTCGCCCTTTATTTATACCAATCCTTTTATTTATGAAGCTCGATGTATTGTACATTTAACAACAGAGGATATACAAATGGATGACAAGACAGCGATATTTTAAACGCTGATAACATTCAATGTTGACATAATAACTGATTGTTTCTGCGTTACGAAACAGATGATGTAAAAAAAGGTATGGAGATTTTGACATGTTGAATAAATGATAATATGGATAAAATCTTGAAATTTGGAATATAGCTGGGGGTTTTTTTTTTGGGGGGGGGTCATCCATATATAGTTGTGAAAACTTTGGCCGCGTAATAACCGTGACCGAAACATGTTTTGAAAAGATGCCGCCAAATAGTGTGTGTGTGTGTGTGTGTGATAAAAAGCACGACCTTATCACAACTTTGACTGGAGAATTTATTACATTTGGTATCTCTAGCACTGTGGACTAAGATTCCAGTGTTTTTCTGAAACCGAAGGTATCAATGAAATATCTAACCAGTCAATTGAATATATATTGAGAGCGATAGAGAAAGCAATAAGCAGATAACGATCATAAATGTCCCCCCCCCTTTTTTTATGTATAGCGCCCTCTGTCTGTAACCTCTTTAAAAAAAAAAACATCCGGTTGATTGAGGAAAATAGGGAGCTATTCAATTTGAACTTAAGGGGGTGGGAGAAAGCTTTAAGTTGTTGTTATTTTTAGTGTGAGTGTGGGGAGGATCCTTAGCTCTAAAGGTGATGGAGAGGGGGGGGCGAGAAGAAGTACGAAGTCGAGGTTGTTGTTAGAACCCAAAAGTCACCCTCTCCTATCACATTCGAGTTCGAAGTGGGGTGGTTATTAGGCGTTGGTGGATGGGGGTATCGTATTATCACAGCCATGTGTATCTGGGTGAAATGTACACACACGCAAGCACCGTCTGAGAAACGTGTTTGTAGGTTTGACTCCCAACATGGAAGAATTATTAATTGACTGAATTAATTTTTAAAAAAAATTTGCCTTTTTGGTGTTGTTCTTGGCCTTCGGGCCGGGATCAAAGTGTAGTATCTCCTCTGCAGATGCTGCACTTAAGGTAATTTGTCCCAGTCAATGGAGGGGAAACCCTCTATACTGGGACAATTATTATTTTTGGTAACCAGAGTGGCCCCTTTTTGCCTACTTTTAGGGGAGCTGGTTTTTACCCCACATTAAAAACGGCCTTGTGCCTAATTTGCTTTGGTGGGGAAGCAAATAAATACAATAACTGAAAGATTTCGTTGTGTTTTGTACCCATAGACAACATACCGAAAAAATTGTATAACAAATAAATGTTACCAAAGGCAAGATAAGTTACTCTGTTACCTATCTGGATAAGGTGATGGCGCTTTAACTTATTTTAAAGCGTTTGTTAAGTTAGAAATGCAACAATTAGATAGTTGATATGACGCTGTTAGCTTTGGAGCATCGAAAGTCGCTCAAAACTCGAAAATAGAACAAAATTCTGATGGAGATGCACCCAATAAATATTACCGTGACATTTATTGGGTGGATTTTTAGGTTTAACTTATCTTGCCTTTGGTAACATTTATTCGTTATATATGTGTTTCTTTATCACTTTTCGGTTCGTTGTCTATAGTAAAAAAGAATCTTGAATTTTTCTATTAAATCAGATATTTTTTTTAAGAAAAGAATGTATATGTGTCGATATTTTTTGTGACCAAGAGCGAAGGGCAGCGTGAAATATAAAGTACAAAAAATAAGATCGTTCTCATGCTTCAAAAAAAAACCCTCATAACCTTGAGATTTTATTTATTCAAATTTTATTTTAAGAAATTACTTTTCAAAAAAAAAAAAAAAAATTATTGTTTGAACCAAAGAGTACAATGTTTACTTCTATTTGCCCTATCCAGTATATTGAGCACTTTTACTTCACTGGGATTATCTTATATGCATATTTCCTTCCAATAATTTATAAGACTTGAAACCACAAGATTCACTAACCTGTAATCTATTTCATTTCAATACCTTGAAGTGTGTGCACACACACATTTTATATATATATATATATATATATATATATATATATATATATATATATATATATATATATATATATATATATATATATATATATAAAGGATGTTAAATTCCTTTGATGTAACGATACAAACGTTTCTGTGCAGCCCGTTTGTTATAAGTATATTTTAATACTACTAAGTTAAGTTTACTCATGGTAAACGCTGAAGAAAAAAATATAAAAGGTTATATATATATATATATATATATATATATATATATATATATATATATAATAAAAATTACAATTAAATTTACCTAAATGATCCAAGATAGTAAAATTAAAGTATATTATAAATATTAAAGAATTAATATTTATAAAATTATCTCAGCCAGATTTAAAAGCTCGATAAAACCAAATGGGAAATAGAGCTTATATGAACAAACAAGACCCGACAAGCTGCAAAATCCCACCCCCACACTGTAGAGATCCCTAGATGTAAAAGATCTTTCTACTCCAGTAGTTTCTTCCCCAGAACTGCTAGACTTTGGAATTCCATTCCAGGTCACTGCTTCCCCAACTGTACTGATATGCATAAGTTCAAGTGCAACGTGAACCAACATCTCGCTGCCCAAATCCCTGCATAGTACCCCAGTAGATGTTTCCCCTGATAGTAGCCCCCTACACCAAAGTGGCAATGTGCCTTGTTGGGGTGAAAATGTAATAAAAAATTTAAAAAAAAAAAAAATGTTAAAAACACTTTGAAATGAGTTTTAACTCATTTCAAAGTGTTTTTAACATTTTTTTTTTTTTAACCTATTAACCTGAAAAGGAAACACTAGATAAATGGATAGTCCTATTTAACCTGAAAAGTAAACACTAGATAAATGGATAGTCCTTAATCCGCCGAGTTTCGAAGAAATACTTTCCTTCTCATCAGAGGGTAGGAATTAGCAAAATGCGGGATTGGATTTTGTCATGCAGAAGTATTTGATGAAACAACAAGTAAGTCAAAGATCTTACTTGAAAACAAAAAGTGAAGCAGAGGGAATATGGTGAAGAAAAAGGTGATTACACATGAATGGATAGTCTGGTGGAAGATAAATAATCCAGTGACGGTATATATATATATATATATATATATATATATATATATATATATATATATGAAAGTCACTTTGTTTGTGTGAGTTTCTTCCTCATAGGTTCCGAAACGGCTGAGCCTATCTTTTGCAAATTTCACACAACAGGTAATTTATATGTCTGGCAGTGTTCTTAGATATGTTTTGTACTGGAATTCATTCGATAAGTATCGAAAATCGAAAACTTCGATCTTAAAGATAGTCTTCCTGCTCTTATAGATAAAAAGAATTTTTACAGGGAAATATTTTACGTTACACCGGTATAATGCAAAACATTTTCCAGTATTTTTAAGACCGTCAAGCCAAAATATCAGCTGACGTGATATTGTAAACACAAACTGAATTTGGTGAACTACATCATCATTATTATTTATTTTTTAATTTTTATTTATTAATTAGTCGACCGGGCAAATTATTTCATGCAATATATAATATTAAATAGAGGATTGATTCTATAATAATACATACGCAATCTGCAACAGTTAAAATGTCATGTTTAAGCGCATTGTACGACCGGGCAACGGCGGGCGTCCAACTCTCTCTCTCTCTATTTTTTTTTTTTTACAAGGTGGTCACCACTTATCAAGGCCCGGAAGCCACTCAGGGATAAGGGTTATTGTAAGTACAGTACGTTAGTGGAGATTTAATAAAGTGTCTAATTAAAGGGGGCGGTTCATCAGGAATTTGTTTACGTTGGCCTTGAAGACATCCAGGTTGTAGTCAGGTGGGAAGCAGGCAGACGGAACAGAATTCCACAGGCGTGCAGTTCTAAGAAAGAAGCTTTGTTCATGGGATCTACGTTTTAATTTATATATATATATGTATTTTGATATGTTTTGATATATATATATATATATATATATATATATATATATATATACTAGCAGGGGTGTCCGGCGTTGCTCGGGTGTTTGGAGGTGTATGCTGTGCAAAAAAAAACAAAAAAAATGGTTAATTTTTTAAAACTTTGACCCCTATTATGACCCCTTAAAATTTATAGTTTCGGACTCAAATCACTTTATTAAGTTAGATCCAGGTTCAAGGAACCTATATCTAAAATTTCAAGTGTCTAGACCCAAAATTGTCGGAGGAGTTTGGTAGAGTTCTTAAAGGTCAAATCGTTGAAATTTGACCCCTTAACAGCCAAATTTCTGGCTGACACCCGTCACATCGATTTTCCCAAATCTCAGTACCCGGTATTTCAAATTTCGAGTCTATAGACTAAAAATTGACAGAGTTATTGCGTAGGGAAATGTACACAGCCAGACACACAGACAGACACGTTCACTTTTACATATATATATATATATATATATATATATATATATATATAATATATATATAATACTAGGAAATGTGAATTTCTTTTTTATATACGTGTATTTCTAAAGATAAACAAGGAAAGTTGTATCAGTAACGTTTAGATTTAATTAGTTCTTAAATCTATATTTATTAAAAAGAATGAAAACAATACACGAAAATGCTACACACACACACATACACGTATGTGTGTGTGTGTGTATTCACCTTTAAGTTTCATTTGACTTCAGTCGAAGTCGTAAGAAATCAAGGGGCATCACTGTTTTGGACTAGCAGACGAGACTCATAGATATTCGAATATGCCATTAAAGTTCTTTACATCTCGACACTGAGAACATAATATTTTGTTCTGCATAATCGACCATTTAAATATGCTAGGGTATATCTTTCTTGTGATCTCTTCTTGGTTTTACTGGATTCCCGGGCAAGAATTCATCTAGTCTGGTGGAGTATCCAGCTTCATGCTGTTACTTGAGGTAACATCACTTGGAGAAGGTGCACCATTCCTCGTAAAAGCCAGCACGCGTCGGCCATACCGAGGCGTTTTTATTTAGGCTACGAAAACTATGTGAATTTGAATATTTGATCAGGGTTTACTTCTAGAAAAAAGTATCCTCATTCCAGGCTGTCTTGACGAACACCGGTACAGAGAGAATAGTGTCTAGACGGCATTCAATGTTAGTGCGTACATATACATACGTTTTACGTGTTTATATATACACATAAATGCAATTCATATAAAAGTGTATGTATATATAAATTCATATAAAAGTGTGTGTGTGTATATATATATATATATATATATATATATATGAATAAAAAGTCAATACGAAAAATATATAAATGTTTATATCTTTTCTGTATTTATTTCTTATGTGTTGACGTGTAGAATACAAAAAGTCTTTCGAAAAAAAAAAACAAGAATGTTTCTTTCAAAAGCACATAATTTTTGACCGATCCTTCGATCTTCCTTAGTCTGAATATATATATATATATATATATATATATATATATATATACACACTTTTATATTATATCTGTATGTAATCAATCAACCCTGTTCCCCCGCACAGCTGAACCGTCACCCCCATGACCCGTTTAAAGGATAAAAATAAAAAAAAATAAAAAAAGCCTTCATTTGCTGAAAGAAGATTTTTGGTTTTCCTTAAGAATTCCGCTTTCGTAAATAAGCGTTTGTTGCTTGAAGAGGTCTCTTGTTACTAAACACCAGAAGACCGAAACATGCTCATGACTGTAGCAACAAATTACTGTTATGTAAAGACAAATTGAATATGCAACTTGCTCTACTTCCGTATTGAGCACTCTTGTATTAACCTAGTTATATTTCATCGGTTACCCTACCTTTGAAAAATAGCAACCTCAGATTATATATATATATATATATATATATATAATTTATTGTTTGACAGAATACTCTAAAAACAATTTTTGGAAACTCCGCAGATTAAGGATTTTTGGAAAAAAAATTTTTTTGAAGTCGAACAATAAATTTACTCGTAACTTTTAATTTACAGTCTCAATTTCTTTTCTTTATCACAAGCTCTACTCTCTATTGTGTTTTTATTGAGCTTTTTTATTTGGCATTTATATTGATATTTATATTAGATTGAAGTTTACACTTGCGTCTATCTGGTAAATATTTCATTCCCATTACTTTGATATATATATAGTAATTTTTGACAGTATATACGGTCATTAAGCTACACAGAATTTTCAGACTTTCATTCTCGTAAGGATTTGTCAGGCTATTGCATAAAACGTAGAAAATTCTGTGTAGCTTAATTGCCATATATCTTTTCAAAACTTACCACCTAGCTCTACTTACTTATCGAAGACTGTCGAAATAAATACTGAAAATAGATCCATAAGCTGTTAATTAGATACATTTATATATATATATATATCATATCTCATATATATATATATATATATATATATAATAGATTCACTGATTGATATAATAATTATGTGATTGATTTCGCACTATGAAACAGATACTGTCAAGAATTGTATCCGTCCACTGAATTAAAGGAATAAATTATAAGATGGTCAACATCATGAATTTTGAAATATAACTTTTTGTCATTTATTCTCTATATTGTTCTGTAATTACATTGAGCTTCTTAAATAAGGATTGATATATATTTTAAGAAAATATATTTCTACAGAAATTATATATATATATATATATATATATATATATATATCAAATAGATATATATTATAAGAAAATATATTTCTACAGAATTTTATATATATATATATATATATATATATATATATATATATAAAAATTCTGTAGAAATATATTTTCTTATAATATATATCTATTTGAGAGAGAGAGAGAGAGAGCAAATATATCATATAAATAAATTAAATAGAAAAATCTGGCATGGACTTTTTCCAGCTTGCATAAAACAGAGCTGAATATATCTTTTTGCATGAAATAGTTTTTAATATACGAATGTATGGCTATAAAATGGTATTTAAATCAAGTTTTGGAAGCAAGATTTTTTTTACTTTCAAAAACTGATTGAAATGTAATTTCTATAAGATTTGATTATTTCGCTTTTCATTTGACATCATTTGAAGGCCAAGATCACAGTGTAGTATCTGTTCTAGTGCTGCACTTCACCTTTTCTGTCCTCGGTCAGTGGAGGAGAAATCCTCTATGACTTGAGACAAATTTTATTTTTGTTCCTATCCAGAATGACTCTTTTTGGGGAGCTGAATTTTCCCCACTTTAAAAACCCACCTTGTATCTAACTCTGCCCTCGTGGTGAGGCAAGTAAATAGGAACATCGTTTCGAAACATTTTTATTCAATATGATTGATATCTACGTTGCGTGTGATAAACACTCTCTAAATGCTAATTTCTTTTTATCAAACAAATCCCCCTTTTTTTTTCAAGTAGTTTAAATACATATATTTTTAAAGGGCGCTTTCTAAAAAGCAGTATTTTCTATATATATATCTGTATATAATTTAAAGGGGGTTAGAACAGTAGTCCAAAGAGCAGAGTGTATTTTAATGTGATAGTAAAATTACTAGTTTAATTAAAATACAAGAAAAGAACAGTGTTCATTGTAATTCAGATATATAATAAGCTCGATAGGCAAATATCCTGGAGCTACTTTAATATTTAGTAATGTGATTGATAATTTAAAATTCAAATTAGAATTAAAAATCTGTTTCATAAGAAGGAACAACAACAAAGTCAATAATTTGTTGTCGTTCCTTCTTATGAAACAGATTTTTAATTTTTAATTCTAATTTGAATTTTAAATTATCAATCACATTACTATATATATATGGTGGTGTGGGTGGGGAATGTGGTGACAAACCGAGGTTTCGGTCTATACACTCTTTTTTGAAACACTATTGAAAGCTTAAACAGAATGCTGGCTCTGGGGAGGTTGCATCAACAAAAAGTTTTGACTCGAAACAAACAAAATATGCTCTACTAATAGTTATATTATAACGTATCACTATATTATATATATTATAACGTATCACTTAATAATTAACCTGAACTTCATTATGAAACTTTATAAACTTTCACTAATTGTAAAAATATTTTCTGCAAATATGATTCAATTCATGTTTGTAATTTCTTTTAATGCATTAATCTGCAAAATTTATTGTACATTTTGCAAACCTCTTTACCTCTGATGAAAAGATTTTCATTTTTCGAAACTCCACAGAATAAGGTCTTTCAAGTTTATCTGTACTCCTTGTCGGGTAATTAAAAACTCTGTACACCTTCTTTATAGGTTTTTAACATTTTTTTTTTTTTTTAATTTGAATTAATCTTCAATAAGATTTTTCTATCGTATATATAAATTTAATATAATTATTCCAGGTTAAAGTTATCTAGAAGCAGAAAAAAAAACCCATGAATTTAACGTGGTTATTGATATTGCTCAAGAAAAAGATATGTTTTCATTTAATTATTAGGTAAACAAATTACATGGTCACGACAATAACAAAGTTCATGCTTCCGTCAAACAATAACCATAATTACATGACCTAAACTTCCGATTTCATGGATAAATGATCTTCCTTGCCATATTTTCAAAACTTACTACCTAGCTTTACTCAAGCACTGTCAAAGTAAATACTTAAAATAGATAGATAAAATTTTATGTAGATGTGTGTGTGTATATATATATATATATATATAGTAATTTATAAAATATATGGCGCATAAGCCTGAAGAATCCTAGAGTGGATGAAACGCGGAATATTCAGTGTAGCTTAATTGCCATATATATTTTATAAATAACTAACTAGCTCTACCTATGTATTGAGCACTTTTGAAGTAAATACTTAAAGTTTCTGCATAAATTTATACTTTTGTATATTAATTTTATGTGAGTAAATGAAGTAGTTTATATATATATATATATATATATATATATATATATATATATATATATATATAAAGTTTTTTAACTGCACAAAAACTATACAGCACTTTAAAAATAATACGGAAAACCCCTAGGGGCCCCTTTCACCAACAAACTCGTCGCAGTATATAAAGAGATAAAAAAAAACAAATTAAATTGCCACGCAAAAGCAAATTACTCAGAGATAGATGAGTTAAAAGAAAAAGAAAAAAAAAGCGAATCGGAATTTATGTAAAATATATATACAATACTATAAATATGTACAATTGAGATGGAGGGTGTATGAGAATGCTTAAAATATATCTCCTAACAAGTCCAATAATTTAAATTCTTTCTGTCGACAGAGAGAAGGCTTGTGCGAAAAAATTGAGACTGACTCCAAAATCTTTAAATGATTTTGAGTCAGCCAGATGCAATATTCTGGAACAGTCCATTTTATAGGCATTGGCACAAGCTGGATTTTCAATCAGACGTTGGCCAATGGAAGATTCCAAGACAGAAGAGGGGTGAAAACGAAATGGCTTGCCTAGTCTTATTTCTGCCAATATATGTTGATTGATGTGTGTCTGCAAGTTTAAGGAGTTTCGACCCACATAGCCAGCAGCGCACTGACAATTGAATTCATAAATTGTTTTGTGTGATGTGGGACAAACTGTCCTTTGTGACTAGGGGAATGCAGATTTTACACCAAAAAAACAACCGTAATGCAACAGGAAACAATTGGCTACGGACTTAATAATCCATCTACCCAAACACTGGCCAGCAACTCCAATACAAGGCAGTTTTAAATAAACAGGACACTTGGATGGACCAGGGCTATTGGAGAATTGTATTTTTCTATTTGATTATTAATAGTATATTGAATCAAATACTCTGGATAACCATTAGGAATGAAAATGTCTTTGACAGTATTCAATTCCTGTTCGAGTTTGTTTGAAGAACAAATTCTAAGGAGTCTATACACTAATATCTTAATAAACCCTATTTTTTAAGATATTATTTTTTAAAAGGTAGGCACAAATGAGTTCTAATCCATATAAATACCGGTGAAGGTCGGTTTGCGATGACCTGTAGTAAGAAAAGAATTCTTACTATGTTCAATCAAGACAGGAAAGGCAAACAACCTTCACTCTCAGAAACAAAGGCTGCAAGAGTGTCATCGACATATCTAAAATATATTGAGGGCTTCAATATATTATTAAACAGTATTAACTCATAGAATCCTACAAAAATATCTGCTAATGCAGAACTAGAGGGCTTCCCATCTGAACCTCGTCGATCTGACTGTACATAACGTTATCAAAACTGAATTCCACTGAGTTAGTACAGATCAACACGAGTTCAACAAATATATTCCTGGGGAAAAAGGAAGGGTTGATTGCCATTATAAAGTGAGTTGGTAAAAATACCAATGTTCTTCTATAGCGGGACTTTGTTAAATAGGTTGGAAACGTCAAATCAACACATTAAATTGTTAACAGAACTAGGTTGCAGATTACATAAATATTCAACTAACCTGAATGAATCGGTAATACAATATTTAGTGTGTGTGTGTATATATATATATATATATATATATATATATATATAGATACACACACACTTAGAAAGTATTCTTTCTTTGAAGTATATTTCGTTGAATAACAAACAATTCATGTCTACTCATTCTGGTTTAAATCCTTTCCAATCGTCTAATTAATTTTCTTGTTTCAGGCAAGAACTGGCTGATGTTGTTACCATAATTGTTATGCGCCAAGTACTTTTAAATCCATCGAGGATTCTTCATTAGGGCTAATTAATCAAATTGATTTTGAAATAGACATAGAAGTGTTTTTAGTTTGTTTTTAATTATATATAATTCATTAGTTAAATAATTCATTAGTTAAATACGTTAAATAATTCATTAGTTAAATAATTCATTAGTTAAATACGTTAAATAATTGATTAGTTAAATAATTAATTAGCTAAATACGTTAAATAACTCATTAGTTAAATAATTCATTAGTTAAATAATTAATTAGTTAAATTATTCATTAGTTAAATACGTTAAATTATTCTTGTCACTATTACAAGCATTATAGGATGTTATTAAAATTTATTTAATTGATATTTTTTTAGTTTTAATTAAGAAAAATTATTAATATTTCGAGTTAGTGATTATTAGTATTGTGAGAATAGACGTGTTGTCTAATAGTTTTCTAAATTGGAGCCGGAGACAGGACTATTGACTTTTTTTTTTTTTTTTTTTTTTTACACACACAGGAATCACCATATATCAAGGCCCAGAAGGCCACTCGAGGATAAGGATCAATGGCTATACATTAGACAATGTGATTATAGCGTAGTAAACATAAGTAGTGGGAATTTTGTAAGTTGGATTACTTAGGGGGACGGTTCATCAAGAACTTGTTTACATTGGACTTGAAGATAATCAAATTGTAGTCAGCTGGAAGGTGTTTAACAATGCACCGTCTTCAGAACGATACATAGCTAATCTTGACAACATTTCATTCAACGAAATGTAATCAATTTGATTTCATCATTTATTCCAAACAATAAATATATAGTAAACTCTAAAAATATAGGTATGGCAAGTAAGCTACACTGAGGGTTGTGTGTTTTATCCCAGCGGGCAATCGTCAGGCTACGTAAAATAGATACTGAAAATTTATGCACAATATATTCTATCACCTTACAATGTTATATATGTGTACATGAAATAATAATTACACTCACGCAGAAAACGTGTTTGTGTGGGTGGGTGTGTGTGTCAGTCTTGAACCCCTGACGAGACGATTAATACCGTCGAAACGTAGCTTCATCTGTGTAGGATTTTTTTCTGGTGTTTATATAATATCGCATATATATCTATAATACATAAGTGTAATTATATATGAGAAAGAGAGAAAATAAAAAATTGAAGTTATTCAAGATATTTCCTGGAGATTAATTTAATGCAAATAATATTTTTTAACAAATCAGATCTTATTAATCTCTAAAGATATAATTAAATAAGATAAAAATAAGCCCAATGGTTAACAGGTTATATTAAACAGAGCTTTCATATATAATTCTGTATTTATTTGGTAAAAGGCACTGATGGAGAGAGGATTTGGAATATAGACACGAAAATAAAAAAAGAGCATGATAATTCTGGTTAGTCTATGAAACGATCGTAGGCCATGTTATGTTACGGGATTGTATGCAGATTACCAATCAATAATTCGATAATTCAATTCATTCATACACATCTATTCATTATATATATATATATATATATATATATATATATATATATACTCCGCGGATTAAGGACTATCCACTTATTTTGTGCTTCCTTTTTAAAATTAAATATGTTTTTAACTCTTTCTCTGTTTTTTTACACATGTTTTTTTAACTACTTGTTCTATATATATATATATATATATATATATATATATATATATATATATATATATATATATAATATATATATATATATATATATAGAACAAGTAGTTAAAAAAACATGTGTAAAAAAACAGAGAAAGAGTTAAAAACATATTTAATTTTAAAAAGGAAGCACAAAATAAGTGGATAGTCCTTAATCCGCGGAGTATATATATATATATATATATATATATATATATATATATATATATATATATATATATATACACACACACACACAATGAAACGAGTATTCCAAGATTAATCACGATTATACTGATGCAGTGGTTGATTTTCATTTTTAAACGTTTAAAAGACTTGGGCTTTAAAAGAATATTTAACACACACACACACACACATATATATTATACACAACCAGTTTAAGGTATTCAGGAGATAAATCTCATGAATTAAAACGAGGTTGTTGAGAGTGCTCAATAAAAAAAGAGCAAAATATTTTTATTTATATAGACAAATATTACATAGTCGCTACACTGAACATTAGCATGTTCAGTGTAGCGACTATGTAATATTTGTTATATAAATAAAAATAATATATATATATATATTATTTTATTATTATAAAAATGTATATATATATATATATATATATATATATATATATATACACACACACATCATACTAGCAATTATAGGAGTAACGGGAGTCATGATGAAGGATTTCAATAACTACCTGGTGAATATACCCGGTGAACCAAATGCGAGAAAGATTTAAGCAATTACATTTAAAGGGATGGTTAGAATCTTTAAAAGATCTCTCTGTTGGGTAATTACCTGGCATCCTATAGGATACCCCACTCCCAGCTTAAACAAAATGATAAGAAAATTAATAATAATAATAAATTCTTGAAATGATTCCACAAATCTAACGTGAAACAATCAGTAAAAGCTTGGAATTGATCTAGATACAGTATAAGTTTCTCCCAACACAGTGCTCGATTTATATATATATATATATATATATATATATATATATAAAGAAAAATGGAACATTGAAAGGTGAAACTAGAGAATCAATAGTATTTATCTCACATGTATAAAAACATAACTGTATAATAAAAAGTTTTATTCATACAAACATAGCTTGGTTACACATTCAGAATATGTTTCAGTCGTAGCTTTAATTTGTTTGTATAAATACAGGTTTTCATAATAAGTTTTATTTGTTATTGACACTATTTATATAAATATTATCCGGGTTTTACCCTATGGATATAAACTTTATCCCATATTGTCAACACTCGCCTCTCTCCCCTTTTCTTTCTTTCTTTTTTTTTTTTTTCTTAAAAACACTTTTTTTCAAATAACTAACAACCACTTCTGCGAGGCCTGACGAGGCTGTTGGATCGTAAACATGGTCCAACATCTGAAACATATGTAGACAAACAGATAAAACGGTAATAAAAAAATAAAACATATATACCGCTTTACCAGGAATAGACACGCATATTGGAATCTAAATTCAGTCACTCTGATGAGTCGCACACGGCGAAACATGTGTCAGTGGATAATTATATTAAAAAAAAAAAAATAATACATAAGTCGCACCCCATTTGGGGTTACCAAATTGGTTACAAGGAAAATTATTTTCGTATAAATAATTGAATTCATTCAAAAAGTATCGCAAACAAAAACAAATAAATATATATATATATATATATATATATATAATTTAAAGGAGATTAGAATAATAGTCTAAAGAGCTAAGTGTATTTTAATGTAATAGTGAAATTACTAGTTTAATTAAAATACAGGAAATGCTCGTTGTAATTTAGATATATAATAAGCTCGATAGTTAAATGTCCTAGAGCTAATTCAATATTAAGTAATGTGATTTATAATTTAAAAGTTTTAAAATTTTTAAAATTTAAAAATCAAAATTTAATTAAATTAAAAATCAGTTTCATAAGAAGGAACAACAACAAAGTCAATTATCTGTACGATCGTTTCGGAAATCCGTGCTTTTTATTTGTGGTATACATGAAGTCACGTAGAATAATTATACATAGTTTTTTTTGGTAAGCACGGTCTCCTCATCAGCAAATTTAGGAGGATTTCTATTGAATTGAAAAGACACCAAAAATAATAGAAATCCTCCTAAATTTGCTGATGAGGAGACCGTGCTTACCAAAAAAACTATGTATAATTATTCTACGTGACTTCATGTATACCACAAATAAAAAGCACGGATTTCCGAAACGATCGTACAGATAATTGACTTTGTTGTTGTTCCTTCTTATGAAACTGATTTTTAATTTAATTAAATTTTGATTTTTAAATTTTAAAAATTTTAAAACTTTTAAATTATAAATCACATTACTTAATATATATATATATATATATATATATATATATATATATATATATATATATATATATATATATCTATATATATATATATATATATATATGATACTAACAAGGCTTAATGCATTACTTGAACAGCTTTTTTATCGGCTGTTCTCATGAAATTTTGGGTTATTTAAGTAGGCCTGCATATTTATTTATATAAATAAAAATATATAAGTTAGTTTTTATTCTTATTTTATTTTAGGGGGTGGTATTTAATCAACACTGCTGAGGAGCCGTGATATAAAATACTGTTTTGTTTTTAAATCCTTAAAACCTGGCAAAAAAAACCCCCAAAAAACTGATGATCCCTCCAACAATATCTAGTCTAGCGTTAATTCTTGGAAGCAAACTGATTACAAGAGAGTAATTGATTTACAATTAAAAGAGTTTTCCAACGGAGGACTCTGGAAATAAGTGGTTGTTCCCTATGGACTCTGAAACAGCTGGGCTGATATATTTTTTTTTTTTTGGTAGTGTTCTTAGGTTTTGTAGCAGAATGCCTCCAATAAGTATCCAAAATAAAAAGAAAAATCTGATTAAAAAAGGAACAGACCAATTTTGATCAAAATTAGCACCCTTATACAGCCTAACATCACAAGTGCATTTGAAAAGTTAAACACCGCACAAGCAGAAGGGTCTGGCTAAAAATCAACAGTGTTCCGTGATAAGACGGGTGTGTGCTCAAAATGAATATTTCTGTTTAAAGCACAACTGAACTATAATAGTTGATTTTTGTATTTTAAACTTTAATTTAAGCCATTTTATATGAGAATAATTTTATAAAATTAACAGTATGTTCTCTACAGTGCAATATAAACTACAGTGTATTGTTGATTATGTCACTGCAGGGAGGCATGTGAAGCTTCCTCCCTGTGCACCTCGGTGAGTCCCCGACTAGAGTAGGCAAGCAATCGAATTGATTGAAAAATGGGCTATTTCACCGATTTTGAAAACAAAAGTATTAGAAGTTTAGAATATGCATTGATCTTCATTCAACATCGGGATATATGTTTGTTAGAAATGTGTGTGTGTGTATATATATATATATATATATTCGCAAAATAACAACAAAATATAAAATAGGAACATCATATATTGAATTTTCTTATGCATTACAATTGCTTCATAATATTTTGACAAATTTAAATACTATATCATTTAAAAATATTCCAAAAATAACTACTCTTCAGACAGCAAACGGGTCTCTGAATATATTTATATATCTATTACAAATGTATTTTGCCGTCTGAGGAGTAGCTATTTTTGGAATATTTTAAAATGATATAATGTTTAAAATTGCCCAAATGGTTCTGAAACAATTGTAACATATGAAAAAGTACACCATGTGATGTTCTCATTTTATATTTTGTTGTCTTGATTTTTTTCGAAAATATTTTATGCATACTCGATTATGAAAACTGATAATCATGAAGTTTAAATAATAATTGATTTTGACTTTGATTTTATTGGTATATGAACATTATTGGAATTTTAATATTTTAAAATGTTGGTTAAAAAATAATAAGATTTGCACAACACACACACAAACATTGTGTGTATCTTATTAATAAGAGACACACAAACACACACAAAACCATACACAAAAACACACAAACACACACACACTCAATAAACACAAATACACAAAAACCCCACACAAACACACACCCACAAAAACACACAATAAAAACACACAATAAAAACACACACACAAACACACAATAAAACACACACACACGCACAAAAACACACAAACACAATAAAAAACACAGGCACAAAAACACACAAACACAATAAAACACACACACACACACACAATAAAAAACAATAAAAACACACACAATAAACACACAAAAACACACACAATAAAAACACACACACGCAAAAACACACAAACACGCAATAAAGATTCACACACAAAAACATATAAACACACACAATAAAAACACACACGCACAATAAAACACACACACACAATAAAAAAAACACAATAAAAACACACACACGACTGCACAAGTGTGTTTTGAGTGCATCAGAACAGAATGTACGGATGTGAATTGATACCTGCTCTCAGGTCAGTCCATTTTTTTTTCTTTTAAGGTAACCCAGGCTATGAATAAACGGGTGGCTATATCTGGCTGTATAGAAATATTAATTCCGGCCACCCCTGACCATCACAACAAAGGAAATATAAAAAGACAAAAAGCAAACAATGCTGAAACCCCTTTCCACCCCCACCCCACAAAATGAGGAAAATTAAAAAAAAAAAAAAGCATGTTTAAAAAACAAAGGAACAAAAAAGAAAGGACTGAAAATCTGAATATTATAAAATTTAAAAGAGATGACAACTAAACGAAAAAAAAAAAGACAAAAGAAAACAAACACATGGTTCTGTGATAGCGTCTGCATATAATATGAATATGCATTGAAATGTGTATATGTATATACAAACATTTATATATATACCAACATATATATGTATATATGTACATAATATATTATGATTCATAATTATGTCTTCTTTTTATTTTATTCACGTGTTATTAATTTTAATTCATTTAAAAAAAAAATTTTTCTGAATTTTTGAGACGAGGATTGGTATTATTCGGAGTCATCGGACTACTGTTCTCATCTTGAGTGTTATTCGCACAACGTTTTTTTTTTTTTTTACATAGGCATCACCACTTATGCTCGAGTGGCCTCTGGGCCTTGATAAGGGTTAAAGAGCGTACAGTAGTCAATTGGACAATATGGTAATCGTTAGCAATAGAAATTCAGTAAATTTGTAAACTTAAGTGGAACGGCTCATCAAGAACTTGTTTACGTTTCACTTGAAGACAACCATATTGTAGTCAGCTGGCCGAGGTAATCTCCGACCTTCTTCAGTTGTATATTGTCCAACTCTGAGAATCTTTCTGTCAAATTCGGGAATCTGCACATTCGAACAGATCTTTTTTTGCTTAATCCACAGGGGGTAGCTTATTCTTGTTCCTTCGGCGAGAAGTCCTAAGTGATTTGCAGTTATATTCTGAGTGCCGCCAGTCACACTGAAAATTGAACCTTCAACCTCCAGAACTGAATTTTATCAAGTATTGACCGCTGCACACTCTTTAACCCTTATCCTCGAGTGGCCTCAGGGCCTTGATAAGTGGTGACTCCCTTGTAAACAAAAAAAAAAAGATGTATTTCATAATTACAGACAATTCTAGCATGAATTGCGGGAGACAAAAACCTATTTTTGTTTTATGTACAATTTTACTACGTATAACTATAGATCACGACAAATTAATATATAATCATGGAGTCTCCCGCCGATTTCGACGTATGTTCCACCACAACAACTAAGTTGCTCGGAAATCCACACAGATGAATTGTTTATAATGGTGAAGTCTTTGTGTAGAACCAACCACACTTTTTGGTATGACTGCTAACCTTTGTCGGTGCAGATGTCTGCCATAGGACAGAGTATACAGTAGCAGGTTTTTACATCAGAGTTTCCTTCTAGATGCATGCCTTCATGGAGACTGGGGGTGCATTTCTCCCAGTGAATTAATGCGGCCCTAGATTCCAACCTGAAAATTTCTACGACTCAGCGCGGTACATACGGCACCCAGACTTCCCAAATGGCCACCCACCTAGTACTGGCTAGGCTAAACGTTGCTTAACATCTGTGATCTGATGAGGACCAGTGTGTCAACGTGATTGTGCGAGATATATATATATATATATATATACATATAGTAATTTATAAAATATATATGGCGATTAAGTTACACTGAATATTCCACGTTTCATCCACTCTAGGACTCTTCAGGCTTATATAATATATATATATATTAAATGAAAGATGAGGAATAAAAGTTATAATTATCAGAACAGTAAAAAGTAAAAGGAGAAAATTAAATTAAAAAGGGAAAATTAAGAAAAAAAAAAAAAGGACCCTACTTAGGCCATGGCATTTCGGGGTGAAATGCTTCTCATCAGAAGAGAAGGGCTAGAATTATACAAAATGCAAATGTAGATATAAAAACTGACTTATTGTTTTGATGATATAACAAAGTTATATAAAACTTTTATTCCTCATCTTTCTTTTAATATTACTTGTTTGCTCCTCTTAATAGTGTTGAGCTTTTCTTATCTTGCTATGTTTTGCTTTGTTAAAGATTTACTCTTCAAGAGCATAATTTTTTTTTTTACACAGTGATCACCACTTATCGAGGCCCGGAAGCCACTCAGGGATAAGGGTTATTGCAAGTACATTACGTTAGTGTGAAGATTTGATGAAGTGTTTACTTAAGGGGGCGGTTCATTAGGAATTTGTTAACATTGGACTTGAACACATCCAAGTTGTAGTCAGGTGGGAAGCAGGCAGACGGAACAGAGTTCCACAGGCGTGCAGTTCTAAGAAAGAAGCTTTGTTCATGTAATCCACGTTTTGATTTAGGCACAGATAAAGAGTGGGGGAAATTTTTTACAGTGGATTCAGCTAGACGGGTGTTTTTCGTGAAAGATTGGCGAGGGGGGACCAGAGATTGGAGTTCAGACGAGCACCTGCCATGGAAATAACGATAAAACAAGGATAGGCTCGCAACATCTCTTCTGTGGGAGAGAGGTTGCAGGGTAGAGAAAAGGGCATCCCCCACTAAGCCACGAAGTCTATTTTGTACTCTGTCAAGGCAGGATAGGCTGTTTTTTGCAGCTCCTGCCCAGATATGGCAACAGTATTCCATCCTTGGATGTACTTGGTGAGGCCCCGTGTTTTGACAAGCTTCTGGGTTTTGCATTTACTCCTGATCTGAAATGGAACACGTACATCAAGTCTGTTGCCAAGGTCGCTGGAAAGATGGTGGGATCCTTCTACCGCTCCAGAAGATATCTCACTACTGATGCAATTCTCTATCTATATAAAAGCATAATGTTGATCAACGCTCGTGGACTCCTTACAATGTTCATATAACTTTATATTTATATTTAATTTAGATATATTTTCGAGTTCGAATATAATTTATAAATATTTTCGAATTCCTGAGTTTAACAAGATACTCCTGAAGAAGGTCAAAGGTTACATTGATCGAAACGTTGTGAAAATGACACTCAAGATGAGAACAGTAGTCTGGATGTTTTTTTTTTGTTTGTTTGTTTTTATTTTATTTATAATTCTTTTATTTTCAGGCGTGATTGTATTTTTATTGTGCGGTCAGATAGACAAGTTTTTTTTGTTTGCTTTTTTTTTTTTTTTTTTCGACGTTATAAAATTAATTCTAGTATGCTCAATGCTATAATTGAAAACAGATACCAGAGCAGATATAATTCTTAAAGTTACAACTGATCACTAGGTCTATGACAACAACATATTCTTTTCATTGTTTTGACTCTCGAGTATATATCCGACACAGTTAGACACAGTTAATCAACCGAGAACCACATTACTCTTTATAAAAGTATATAAGATATCAACGGATACACACTCGAGTCATAACAACGAAAAGAATATGCTGTTGTCCCATCCTTACTGATCACAGTTTGAACAGTAACAGGATTACATACTCGTAAGACCAAACTGAGGTGATGCTTTAGTTGTGCTTTTATTTTTTTTACTTATTCATTTATTTATTTTTTTTACAAGGGAGTCACCACTTATCAAGACCCGAAGGCCACTCGAGGATAATGTAATGAATGTAAGGTGGCAGTATAGTAATCGTTAATGATGTAAATTGGTTAGAATTTGTTTATTTAAGGAGGCGGCTTAACAATAACTTGTTTACATTGGAGTTGAAGGCTACTATGTTGTAGCTGGCTAAGAAGTAGGCCAGTGGAACAGTGTTCCCCAGACGGGCAGTTCTGGGAAAGAAGCTTTGTTCATGGAATCCACGTTTAGATTTAGGTACAGAGAGTGGGGGAAATCATATATAGTGGTTGTAGATAGTCGAGTGTTTTTTTGTGAAAGTTTAGCAAAGGACGGGTACCACAGATTAAAGTTCAGTCGAGCACTTGCCATGAAAATAATAGAGCAGAGACAGGCTCAGAACATTTCTTCTATAGGAAAGAGGTTGCAGGGAAGAGAAAAGGACATCAACTACTAGGTTTCAAAGCTGGTTGTGAACTCTATCAACACTGGATAGGGCGCGCCAAGCAGCTCCAGCCCAGATGTGGCAACAGTACTCCATTTTAGGGTGTACCTGACCCTTATATAGATAGTGGATTGTATCGACAGTGAGATACCTGCTGGAGCTGTAAGGTGATCCAACCATATTTCCTCCCTGATCCTGATACAATTACTAATTCCGATTCTTTTTGAAGATATATAAAGTTTTGTTTTTTTCATGGGAGGCGTCTCAAATGTACAAATATTCTTGCAGGGGTAAACAATCCAAAGATTTCAGTTCAACTGCTAGTTTAAGAATAAATATTTTCGTCATTATTATGAGCCATGGAAAATAAGGTTTACCGACATTTCATCACCTGACATTTAATCATCCGAATATTAATCACGGACATAATCACCAGACATTTAATCACATTTTTTTTCATCGTGCGGACATTTAATCACTCGACAGTTAGACAATTAATCACCTCCCAAGGAAAAAAGATTAAATTTATTTATGTAATAATTTTATTTATGTGATAATGTTTTTATTACGTTAAATTTTTAGCCCCTTTCAAAATTTTGTGGTTATTTTTTTATAAGAGATCAAAATCTATAGGGTAAAACTGTGTCTCCCAGCCCCGCCAGTCATGCAAGGATTAGAGGAGAAGGTACCTGTTCGCTTAAAGTATATATCAGCCACTTTTTACAAACTTTTTAATAAATAAACAATAAACATAACATTTATTTTAAATAATTTAGTTTTCATTGAAAAATGTAAACAAACATCTGCAAATAGTTTGTTTTATAAACAATTATGAAGATGAGGACAATAGTTCACAAAAATGGATATCCAGATTATGAAGAATACTCTTAAATGATTTAAAAAAAAATGGACAAATATAATGTGGTGAAAAAATAATACCCTTCAAGCGCTTTCACAAATCCCCAAGTGATTAAATGTCTCGATGTGATGAAACGGCAATGTGATTAAATGTCTGATGATTAACAATCGTGTGATGAAATGTCGGGTGATGAAAAGACCGTACACCGGAAAATAAAAAAATTTTAAACAAAAAAGAAACTAATTAAACAAAAGAATCGTTTTTGGCATCGGAAAACAGGCACAAATTTTTCCAATTTCGATACAGATTCAGGTGCCCTATAAAATTTCAAGTTTTTTTTTAATTTTTTATTCCGGATTCTGATTAATTATCCCAACACTATTAATCATTTTCCATTGAATAATACCGGATGCTTTATGGATATTACGCCAGTAACTGATATACCATGACATTCTGAAATATCATCTTGAAATTAATATATTCCATATAAAAAACAAACTAAATACGACAGTTAAATATCTGATGCGGGTCACATGGACATAACTTACAATGTGCAAAATTATATCAGGTTGATAAGAAAGTTCTTCTGGTTTTTAATTTTAAAATTCAGATGAATATATTTCGGTTCAAACAAAAATTTACTGATACAAATAAGCACCATTAGAATCAACACATTTTTGCCAACGCAACACAAGTGCGTTTATGCCAGTAACGTAAAATTCTTGCGTTCTAATGGTGATAAAGTCGCTGAAGGCGTTTTTGATATCGCTTAGGTTTTTGAAGCATTTCTTACGCAGAAAGTTGCCGAGATGTTTGAAAAAGTGGTAGTCGGAAGGTGAAAGGTCTGGAGATTATGGCAGATGAGGCAGAGTTTTGTGGCTCAATGCGTTCGACTTCTGCAGGGTCAGTTTAGCAACGTACGGTCGAGCATTGTTGTGGAGGAATATTAGGCCTTTTCTGTTGACTAATGCTGGGTGCTGTTGTCGAAGTTTCTGATGCATTTCATCCATGTGTTAACAGTACTTCACTATCGTAATGGTTTCGCCTGCATTAACAAAACTGTAATAGATGAGACCATTTGCAGACCGCCAAATAGTCAGCATGGTCTTCTGTTGGTGCAACTCTGACTTCAGGAAGTGTCGTTGAGCTTCATCAGTGTCTAACCACTGAGCTGAGCGTTGCCGGTTGTCATAAAGAACCCACTTTTCATCACAAGTCACAATCCGGTTGAGAAACGGATCGTTCTTGTTGCGTAAAAGAAGGGAAGATGACACTTCATAACTGCGTTTCTTTTGGTTGTCGTTCAATTCGTGAAGCACCCATTTATCAAGTTTTTTTTCTTTCCAATCACTCTCAAGAGGAACCTCTTTATTCATGGCATTTTGAAGCTAAATGCTTCTCGTTAGAAGAGGAGAAAAAAGCTAGCATTATACAAAAGTAAAGGGAAAATAATAACATCGACTTACATATGTGTGGGTAAAATTACCCTAATAACCGAGTTATGAAACGATTATTTTCCTAAAGTATTTTCTCATACATACGTTAATCACACAAAATACATGCTAAAATATTCATCAGTTCTGGGATTATGTTTTCATGTCCCACCGTTGTATAAATAAACCAAACACTGACGCTATTTCTCATGTAATATTTTAACATCAATTTAATTTCTGCGCTGTTAACATGGGTTCATCCGTTGAATCCTTACTGGTTACATGATAGTGCTCGATAATTGTGTATATATTTGGTATAAAACTTTATTCATGCAAACATTTTTGGCTACACGTATGCAGACATGGTCTAACTGGGAAGTAGCTGGACTTCTTCAGGCCACATAAAGTATATGTTAAGAATGTGATCTGAGGAAGTTCTGCTGATTTCTGAAGCATGTCTGCAAATGTGTACACAAAAATTCACCAGTTGTTATACTAATGATGAATGGATCAACGTTTTTTATTTTTTGCTAAGGGATCTTTTCCTGTATATTCTAATCCCACAAAATACATGTAAAAATATTCCTATTTCTCATGTAATATTTTAATAATATCAAGTAAACACCTGCACTATGTTGGCCATGGTAGCTGTTAGAGTATAAAATAGAAACGTATAGATCGAGCTGAATCCCCAAAAATATACTTTTGAGTTCATCCTTCTGCTTTATTTTGTTAGAATTCCCATATAAGCTAAAATTAAAAAAATATTATGATGATAATTAATAATGTTGTCAATTTTATTTGTTATTGTTGTACCATGTGATAGGCAATACAATAATTTATTGATTACATATTGTAACCAGGCATGGACGCATGTAAAGCAGCAGCGGCAGCAGCAGCAGCAGCTGTATGCAAATGACCGAGCTGTGTGCCAGGAAGAAGGGAAGAAAAAGATAATAAGAAACAGAGATAGATGTGTTGCATACCTGACCGAGAGCGACAGGGAAAGTCGCGTCCTAAACACAGTCAGACAAAGACAGAACGCTACATTTTCGACACGGCAGAGTCTTGTTGGAGTATGAGAAGATTTTAGATCAAGAGACAAAGCGTGCATCATTTAATTATTGGAATTCTTTTGAGATGAGTAATTTGTATATTTTATATATCTGCGGACTATTATCCTCATTTATTAGTACTTCTTAATTTATATCGTTTGGTCAGTTCTATATTTAAAATAAATTGGGCACTATTTTCATAGAAATGTTAATAAGCTCATATTTGCTGTGTTATTGGTTTTCTGTCCATTTTGCGCTAAGCAGAAAATTATCAGCTTTATCTAAACGTATTTGTTGATTAAATATATTTCTCGTTCCGTGGAGTTTCTACGGGTCTTACTAGTGAGTATTGACATATAAACTTATTTGTTAAAAAAGAAAAATGCCTTAACAACCCATTTGTTTATATGGTCATTTGGAAACCTTACATGAGACACGGATTCACTAGCCAAAATACGACAACAGTACTCAATACATGGTTGGATAGTAGAATTTTAGAGATAGAGAATAACACTCGTCTATCTGAAACCACTATCAATAATTTCCCCCACTCTTTATCTGTGCCTAAACCAAAATGTAAATTCCATGAACAAAGTTTCTTTCTTAGAACTGCACGCCTGTGGAATTGTCTTCCGTTTGCCTGCTTTCCAGCTGACTACAACATGGTTGTCTTCAAGTCCAATGTAAACAAGTTCTTGATGAGCCGTTCCACTTAAGTTAACAGATTTACCGAATTTCCGTTACCAACGATTACTATATTGTCCAACTGACTAATGTACACTCTTTAACCCTTATCCTCTAGTGACCCATAGGCCTTGATAATTGGTGATGCCTATGTAAGAAAAATAAAAAATTAAAAAAATAACGTTAGCTGTGAGAAAATGTTGGGACCAATAAAGATAACCAACTTTACCAAAAAAACAGAAAGAGCAATAGATCTAATAAGTGAATTTCAAGAAAGATTTGATGAAAAAGAAAAATCAACAAGTTTCAGAATCGATTTCTCAAGGGCAGAGCCATCCATAAGAACCTCAAGAAGAAAAAGGGACACGTCTACGATTGAAAGACTCTGGTTAAGTTTCAACAGGATTAAACAATTAACAAAAATATTAGTAATAGACCTTTATTTCATAATTTAACGCATTAGTTCTCACTGTCCTATAAATCTAATATATAAAAGGCTATGTATCTCTCTCTCTGTCTGCCTCCATATTTTCAAACTCTATCTCCTCCGAAACTAAAAATCGCAGAGCGGCGCTAGGGACTTCAAATGATTGAATTTTTTTTACAGATCGTTCTTTTATGCGTCTTTAGCCGATTAAAATGGATTTAAGGGGTCAAAATTGAAAAAAATCGTTATTTTGTACATTCATCTTAGTTTATTTTTAACTAGCATTTCAGCCCAGCGTTGCCCGGGTGTTTGGAGGTGTATGCTGAGCAAAAAAAAAAAAAAAGTGTAAATTTTTTTTTTAATTTGACCCCTATTATGACCCCTTAAAATGTATAGTTTCGGGCTCAAATCACTTTAAGTTAGATCCAGGTTCAAGGAACCTATATCTAAAATTTCAAGTGTCTAGACCCAAAATTGTCGGAGGAGTTTGGTAGAGTTCTTAAAGGTCAAATCGTTGAAATTTGACCCCTTAACAGCCAAATTTCTGGCTGACAACCGTCACATCGATTTTCCCAAATCTCAGTACCCGGTATTTCAAATTTCGAGTCTATAGACTAAAAATTGACAGAGTTATTGCGTAGGGAAATGTACACAGACAGACACACACACAGACACACAGACACGTTCACTTTTATAGATATATAGATTATTAATCAATGCATGTGCGTGTCACGTTGGTACAGTGGTAACGTCACCAGCTCTGAATGCTACAGTTTCGGTTTCGATTCTAACTGATGCCATTCAAATACTTTTTTTTTTACTGTTGAAGTCATGACTATAATAATATATACAAAATCTGGACGAATTAAAATATATTTAAGCATATTTTACGACTGGGCAAAGCCGGGCGCCCCTCCCCACTTCCTGCTAGTATTATCTAATTTATAAGACTTACTATGTCTATCTGTCTGTCTGTCTCTAGATTTTCAAACTATCTCCTCCGATACTAAAAGTCCCAGAGCAGCGCTAAAGGCCTCAAATCGTGGCCTTCGTTATAAAGATGGCCGGCCAGCTGAAAAATGACGTCATCGCCGAGGTCCCAACAAGCAAGATATGTGGAACTCTTAGACTGTCAATAATGAACAGTAATTTTTACAGACAGCGTTACAAAACTTCAAAATTGGATTGAAATAAAGAAAGAACACGATGATTTATACTGAAACTCATCTAATATTAATAATAAAAAAATAATAAAACACAAGTTGTTTAAGTATTATAAGCAATTGAATATTTTGTTGTATTATAGATTTTAAAGATTAGAATGCGTTCTTTAATTACTTATAAATTACATTTTTAAAAAGTGAAGGAACACGATTTGATTTGTAGTAAACTTGAAGTTTATTCAATATAATTAAATGAAAATGTTATCAAAGGCAAGATAAGTTACTTTTCTACCAAACTGGACATATTTTTCGTGTTTTTATTCAATGTAACATGTTTATTCAGTTCGAAAACCATACAGTGTTTACCGATAGCAGTGTCAGAAATTTCGTGAAAATAGTGAATAATTCCACCCCATCTTTCCAAACTTATAACTCCTCGAAAAATGTAATTCAAGCCCTAATTTTTTTTTTTCAATTAAAGGAGCAAGGACCAAGGTTTTATTTTTTTTTTTTTTAAAAAAATGTGTTTTTTTTTTTAAAAAAGGTTTTAAACTTCGGACTTTACAGGTAAATTTCTAAAAAAGGCATTTTTTTTTTGTTTTAAATTTGAATATATTATTTATTGACCTTTTCTCTTCAATTTGTGATATATAAAACTCCGACATAAATTAATTATTTACTTTTTAAGAGAAAGTTAAAAATGGGTGACACTTGGGGGGGGGGGGCGTGAATTAAAAAAAAAACGTTTGTCTAAAATATTATATTCGGTTTATTGGAAAGAACATAAAATTTCACATTGACCCTGAAAATATCGTAAAAATAGAATCAATAAAAAAATTTTGATAGATTTTTAAAGTTTAAAAATTGAAAAATATTGAGTTCAGAAAATTCATTACTGTTTTTAAAAATACTATTAAAAAACCACCGAATATATATCAAGTTATGTCACGGTAACTTATATTGAGCAAATTTCTAAGAGTATTTTGTCTAGTTTATTATTTATTACACCTTTTTCCGAACTTACCGTGTTAAAGAGAGAGTCGACCGCCATTTTAAATTTTCCAATACATCGGTAAACACTATATGTTTTTCGAGCTGAATAAATATGTTACATTGAATAAAAACACAAAAAATATATCCAGTTAGGTAGAAAAGTAACTTATCTTGCCTTTGATAACATTTATTTGTTTGACATTTATTTTTTGACTTTTTCGAATCTATGTGTACAGTAATACAAACCCGGAAATTTCAAGATGGCGTCTGACTCCCTCTTTAACACGGTAAGTTTGGGAAAAGGTGTTATAAATAAAAAACTGGTTAAAATACTGTAAAAAAACTCGCTCAATATATATTCCCGTGACATAGCTTGACATATATTTTTTCTAGTTTTTTTATTTATAACACCTTGTTTTTGGAGCTGAATAAACATGTTACATTGAATAAAAACACGAAAAATATATCTAGTTTGGTAGAAAAGTAACTTATCTTGCCTTTGATAACATTTATTTGTCATATATTTGTTTTTTGACAACTTTTTCGAATCTGTGTACAGTAATACAAACCCGAAATGAACGCGCGTTTTTTTTTTTTTACTTTTAAGTTTCATATTTTTAAATTTTATCTTTCTAGCTTTAAAAAAAAGTTTAAAAACGTTATCAGCCGGCATAATTTATTTTTAAATATTGAAAATTTCAGGAAAATTAATTTTTGCTAAATTTTTAAAACGTGTCAACAGCTTAAAAAAATCGTCTCTTCAAAAGAGTCGATGTTGTCTCGCATTTTCATTAGTTTTGTATGCTGTAAAATTTTTTTTTTTAATATTAGCAATTTATTTGACGCTTCTTTTGAATGGTAAAAAACTTAGGATGATAATATTGAATTAAATTATAGTTACATCGTGTTAAATACAGGGGGGAGCACGTTAAAACTTACTTTGTTTAATGGAGATATCCACGAGTTACTACCGGTGTTTACCGGTGTAAAGAAACAACTAATGGACTACCCGTGATGACGTCAGCAGATTAAATTATTTTTGCCCACCGGCCATCTTGTCTTTTAAGACGGTCTTGCTCAAATGGTTGGATTTTTATGGAACGTTCTTTTATGGGTCTTTAGTCGATTAAAATAGTTTCTCAGGCGTCAAAAATGGGTCAAAATTGAAAAAAATCGTTATACATTTTGTACATTCATCTTAGTTTATTTTTCATTTTTTAATCAGTTCATATGTGTGTTATATTGGTACAGTGGTAACGTCACCAGCTTTGAATGTTATAGTTTTGGTTTCGATTCTAGCTGATGGGAACTAAATACTTTTTCTTTTTTTTACTTTTGAAATTACGACTATAATAATATATACGAAATCTAGACAAATAAAATGTCATATTTAAGCGTATTTTATGCCCGAGCAAAGCTGGGTGTCCCCCACTCTCTCCCTCTAGTATATATATATATATATATATTATTATTATTATTATTATTATTATTATTATTATTATTATTATTATCGAGTGAGTTTATGTCAACATGGTTTTATTTAATCCTTACTGGTTATAAAGGGTGGCCAAAAGAACAAAAAAAAAAACAAAAAAAAACAGTCAATTGTTTTTCTGAGCATTTTACAGTCAACAGAGAGAGAAAAAAAAAACAAAAAAGGCCAAAGACCCTAGTGTTTGATGTGATGTTTTGAATATAATAAACTAGTTATGACCAGCAAAGCACTAAGAACCCAGGCCTAATTAGAGTTGGGGCCCGTTTTTTATGGGTCACCCTGTAAAATATTGCCCGTTAATAGAGCAGTGTATTTATTTGGCATAAAATTAACAGAGTAGTTTGGTAGGGAAATGTACACACATACAGACACACAGAAACTTCTTATATATATACACACACACATATATATATATATATATATATATATATATATATATATATATATTTAAACATTTTTTTTTTGTCCAACTGATGAGCCCAAATGAAGGCGAAACTCGAGTCTTGACTTCCGGTTCGTTGACTGTCATGGTTCTTGTGTGGCTGCGGCATTATTTGGCTGTGGAATTTATATATATATATATATATATATATATATATATATATATATATATATATATATATAGTGCACGATAATAGAATATATATGTATATAGAATAAATAAAAGATGAGGAATAAACGTTATTATATCATCGGATTAATAAGCAAGCAATAGGAGAGAAAAACCTTTTCAGGCCATGGCATTTCGAAACTAAATGCTTCTCATCAAAAGAGGAGAAGGGCCAGCCAGTGCTATATAAAATATAGATAAAAGCCGGCTTAAGAACATATAGATAGGACATGAAGGAGATCTATAAGATATATCCTTATTTTGTTATTCTTGTGTCTAATATTACTAGAGAGAAGGAATCAAGCATAGGTGAACAGGAAGAAAAAAAAATAATAAAAACAAAACTAGTTATAAACATAAAGAGTAAAACTACGATACTATCCCATTGATTACTGTACACACAATAGCCCTTATCCCCGAGTGGCTCCTGGGCCTTAATAAGTGGTGACCCCCCCCCCTGCAAAAAAAATGTAATAGTAAAACAGAAAATAGAAGAGACAATAAAAGAAATACGGAATACTAGCAAAATCCGGGGAAATTTCATGGCAAGTGCTCGTCTGAGCACCAATCTATGCTCCCCCTCGCTAAACTTTCACGAAAAACACCTGTCTAGCTGAAACCACTATCACTAATTTCTACCCCCACTCTTTATCTGTGCCTAAACCTAAACGTAGATTCCATAAACAAAGCTTCTTTCTTTAAGCTGCACGCCTGTGGAACTCTCTTCCGTTTCCCTGCTTTCCATCTGATTACAATATGGTTGTCTTCAAGTCCAATGTAAACAAGTTCTTGATGAGCCGTTCCTCTTAAGTATCCCATTTACCAAACTTACACTACTAACGACTGACTACTACGATATTGTCCAATTGACTACTGTACTTTGCGGTACTTAAACATTAAAAAAAAAAAAAATCTGCGGTGCTTAAAAATTTAAAAAAAAAAAAAATCTGCGGTACTTAAAATTTAAAAAAAAAAATCTGCGGTACTTAAAAATTAAAAAAAAAAATCTGCGGTACTTAAAAATAAAAAAAATAAAAAATCTGCGGTTCTTAAAAAATAAAAAAAACGTCAGTAAGATATTTCTTATCACATAATCAAACAAGTACAATGAGTTTGAACCATTAAAGAATTGACTAAATCACAAAGCTCTGGATTTCAGGTCCAGGTATCTCTGCTGATACAATTACATCAATTTATTGAACTGTTCTGAGCTAATCCTGATCTCAAAGCATTATGATCAGGTGACTCTGTGGTAGCCCTAGTTCTTTTTTTTTTCTTTCTTTAATTCAATAACATAAACATTTGCAAATAGAATTCCCAGTGCATATCTGTATTTAACGTCTTTCAAAAGTTCCGCTAGATGTGCCTGATACACACGTGATATTAAAATCAGGTCGATTTTATGTAAGTTCTGATGGCCCCAAGTCGTTTATTATTAAAAGCCATCTTCGATTACAGGAGTGTGTAAGGAATAGGCCTGGCTTTCCGTATTTACAGAAAACAGCTTTTTACTAATTTCAACATGGCATGTAAGTAAGTAATAATGTTTTCACCTGAAATGCGTAAGGATAAAAAGATTCCTAATAAACAAAAGCACCTTATGATTGTAAATATTTCAACATGACACTTAAGTAGATAATAATGTTTTCACCTGAAATGCGTTGGAATTTGTACTGATTTCAACATGATATGTAAGTAGGTAATAATGTTTTCACCTGAAATGCGTTGGAATTTGTACTGATTTCAACATGATATGTAAGTAGGTAATAATGTTTTCACCTGAAATGCGTAGGTTTAAAAGATGCCTAATAAAAAAAAAAGAAGAAATGACAATATCATTTTACATAATTCGACATGACTCTTTAGTAGGTAATAATGTTTTCACCTGAAATGCGTTGGAATTTGTACTAATTTTAACATGACATGTAAGATGGTAACAATGTTTTCACCTGAAGTGCGTAAGTTTAGAAGATCCCTAATCAACAAAAGCACCTCCTGATTTTACTATTTAAGTAGGTAATTTTCACCCGAAATGCGTTGGAAGTTCTACTAATTAGAGCTGAACGGGAAAGGATAGAAAATATCAGGACTTAAAGCAAAAAAACAAAAAAAACAAAAAAAAACATGGCCCCTTAAAGAAATCAACATTATACCAGTTGTGATAGGAGCGACTGGTCTAATGAAAAATGTAATTTTTGGAACCATAAATAACAGTCATCTTCATCTATGAAATTCAAACAGGAAAATAAAATCTCATAGATTGAAGGGAAATAACTCATGCGTTAAATGAAAATTTACTTCCGTTTTTTAACGCAACTCACGTTAGCTATACTAATAATCTATTATATAAATCTCACCTGTCTGTCAGTGTGTATGTATGCATGTTTGTATGTATGCCTGAAACTTTCGACAGAGGATTTTGACGAGATCCGTATCGTTTCGAAGCTCGTCCCTTCGGAGGGACAAATATCGAAAAATTGGCCAAAAACATTAATTCCTTCATCCTAAACTGGGCATTTTTCTACAGGGAGGGGTCGCCTTTTTCGCCGATATTTTAAAAAATCATCGCCTCTTTTCGATTGTCTAGCCTTAATTTAAACCTACGTCACTTTCAGTTTGGCGATGGGCGCACTAGCTAACGTGTCACTTAAAAAAAAAATTTTTTTTTTTTACTTTCTTTTCCTCATTCGCGTCACGGGTTCGAGCCTGCCTACTACAACTTTTTTTTTTTTTTTGCACAACACACACTTCTAAACACCCGGGCAATGCCGGGCATCCAGGCTAGTTAAAAATAAATTAAATAAACTTTCTAGCTGACTACAATCTGATTGTCTTCAAGAACAACATAAACAAGTTCTTGATGAACCGTCCCCCTAATAATCCAATTTACAAAATTCCAACTACTTATGTTTACCACGCCATAATCACATTGACTAATGTATACCCATTAACACTTATCCTCGAGTGGCCTCCGGACCTTGATAAGTGGCGATTCCTGTGTAAAAAAAAAAAAAAAAGTTTCTAAATAGAATACTTAACGCAATTCTATTACTAATTTTCATTAAAAATTTAGATCTCATTATTAAAATAGATTTTCTTTAACGTAATATGCAAATGAGATATCCGCTAAAATGGTGATTCCCTTTGAATGAATAATATTTATCACGCAGGAGTAAAAGTCTTTTTTTTCGACAATAAAATCTATATGTGAAACAATGTAACTTTTTGTATATATTAACCAAATTGTGAACAGACAAGAATACAACTTTATTTTAATATACATATATCTTATAATAAAGTCGCATTCCTGCCTGTTCACTAGAGAGAGAGAGAGAGAGAGAGAGAGAGAGAGAGAGAGAGAGAGAGATCATCAACGTTTCGTCTTTATTTCACGACTTCCTCTGGATGAACACATAACTCGGTTTGTTCCTTTTATTTCTCTATTTGTCGGAATACTAGTTCCATTATTCCCATCATATAACTACTTAATTTACTCACATAAAAATAATATACGAAAGTATAGATTTATGCGTAAACTTTAAGTATTTACTTCAAAAGTGCTCAATACGTAGGTAGAGCTAGTTAGTAATTTATAAAATATATATGGCGATTAAGCTACACTGAATATTCGGCGTTTCATCCACTCTAGGACTCTTCAGGCTTATTCCATAAGCCTGAAGAGTCCTAGAGTGGATGAAACGCCATATATATATATTAGAACCCCGGGATATGACACTAAAAATTAGTAACAAAATACAGTGCAGTATATAATCAAATAACATATTAAATAATACCGTAACCAGGTGCCAGAAAAACATTGTATTACACACAATAACCTAAAAAAAAACCCCAAAAAACCCAGTATCCTATGGTTCTACTGTATGTATATGAGAGAGATAGATATTCTAATGAAGTCGTATTAATCTCTCTCTTTCATGTGTGTGTATATATATATATATATATATATATATATATATATATATATATATATATATATCAACAGGGCTTCGTGGCGTTGCCTGGGATCATAAAAAATAAAATAGAAAAGATTAAAAAAAAATGTGTGTGTGACATCTTTATATTAACACTTCTATTTCTAAGTTTCTCTTTTTCGTGCAGCTGTCGTGCCTTAATTCGCCGTAAGTAAATTAGTTTAACCCTACAGAATCCAAGGATTTCCCCGGTGGTACTATTTATTTATAATAAATTAAGCCACAAAAAATGCCTTGTGCTGCTTCTCTTTTTCGTGTGATATTTAGGCACGACCTATTATGCACAGCAGATTTTTCCTGCTTTTTTTTTTTTTTTTTTCCACGAAAAATCTTTGTGAAAATAATCAGTTTTATTTTCATACTTTGGGTTAATATTTAAAATAAAAATACGAGTCAAGTATAGAAAGAAAAGAAATGTTCCCTTAAGACAAAAGAATAAAAAAGGTTTACTTTATATATAATGGCTTCCTTCAGTCTTGACAGACTATGGATACTCACAGTTAGGGTGCCTGCGTATGAAATTTTTGTGGCAAGAGTTGCGCAATCTCCAACCACACCCCTCCCGAATCGACATTGTTGAATACCAGTGGAAAGTGGAGGTTCGGTCGACAAATATAGAAAAATTGGCCCAAAACATTGACTCCTTCACCCTCAACTGGGCAGTTTTCTACAAGGAGAGGTTTTTTTTTGTTTTTCGTTATTTTTGCGTCGCCATTTTTGCAAGTCACCGTATCAGTTGAATTGACTTCACTTAATTTCAACGTTCTGAACTCCCGGTCGGACGATGGAGCACCGGTAAAACGTCAGATTGTCTTTCACTTTTTTTTCCGCCTTTGCGTCACGAGTTCGAGCCTGCCTGTCTACTACTTTTTTTTTTTTTTTTTTTTTAATAGATCTCTCCACTCCGAGTTCCTTACTGCACATGCACACACGGGCAACGCCAGATACCTCTTTTCCCGCTTCTACCATTGTTAAAAAAAAAAAAATTTTCCCCTCTCTCCACCCGGTCTGCCTACTGTATTTGGACCCCCTCCCCCACCCCGCTATTACAACTTTTTTTTTTAACACTTCTCTCCACCCGGACTTCCTATTGTTTTTTTTACCCCCCACCCATCCACACACCTCTCCACACCCGGGCAACGCCGGGTACTCTTGCTAGTTTTATATAAATAAAAATTGTTTAAAATTTGCAGGGTTTTTTTTTTTTTTTTTAAATCCCAATATCTTAGTCAGATTGTGTCAATATTACAGAAAGATATCATCAGAAATGAAGAACATATTTAAGTTCAAAATCCTTCAGTGACTTTTCGGATACCCTGTATAACCCTGCAGAATCCGAGGTCGTCAAATACTTGCTATAAACCGTCCTCATAAGTTATCAAATTTGTCCAAGTTACGTAGAGGCGAGAAACGAACACAGACACGATATTTTGACCTAGTAGCGTCCAAAAATAAAACCGAAACGACAAAAAAAAAAAAAAAAAAAAAATGTTTTCACCTGAAATGCGTAGGTTAAAAAAAAATTAATAAATAACCTGCGTCCGATCACGTGACAAGAAGCTAGTCATATTACGATGCTTTAAATAAAGGTTTTCGAACACTTGTCCAGAATTTACCCTCACAAACAAAACAAAAATAAAGAAAAAACTTTATGATGCAGTGATGCACGTACCCGTGACGGAAAGAAAATATCGTACATAAAAAAATCACGTAAATTGATCAAGTAGTTTTATTTTTAATGATAATCAAATTTTATGGCTAAACCACAGGTGACAATCTCGCGACGCAATCTTGAAAACTGTCCGAAGAAAGAAGGGAGATAACTGCAAGTCGAGATAGCCATTATTAATATAAGGAGAGGTATTGGAAAAACTGAAATTCGCTTAAATAGAACGACTTTTAACTATTAATTTCTCACGTTTGTTCGTAATTTTCCAGTTTATTTTTAATTTATTATTATTTAAAATATTTTTTTTATAATTAATTTATTATTATTTAAAATATTTTTTTTATAATTAATTTATTATTATTTAAAATATTTTTTTTATAATTAATTTATTATTATTTAAAATATTTTTTAATAATTAATTTATTATTATTTAAAATATATTTTTATCAATTTGTTATTTAAAATATTTTTTTTATAATTAATTTATTATTATTTAAAATATATTTTTCATAATTAATTAATTATTATTTAAAATATTTTTTAATAATTAATTTATTATTATTTAAAATATTTTTTTTATAATTAATTTATTATTATTTAAAATATTTTTTTTTATAATTAATTTATTATTATTAAAAATATTTTTTATCAATTTATTATTTAAAATATTTTTTTTTATAATTAATTTATTATTATTTAAAATATTTTTTTATCAATTTATTATTTAAAATATTTTTTTTTATAATTAATTTATTTTTTTTAAATATTTTTTTAATAATTAATTTATTATTATTTAAAATATTTTTTTTATAATTAATTTACTATTATTTAAAATATATATATATATATGTATATATATATATATATATATATATATATATATATATATATATATTACTGCTCTGGCTACACATTGAGCACTCTAGTCCGGTTATTTCACCACTGGTAATATATATATATATATATATATATATATATATATATATATATATATATATTACCAGTGGTGAACAAACCGGACTAGAGTGCTCAATGTGTAGCCAGAGCAGTAATATATATATATATATATATATATATATTGTTGGGACGATTAATCAGAATCGGAAAAATCGGAGGTTTTTAGGGTATTGGTATCGGGAAAATTGGAGCCTATTTTCCGAAACCAAAATCGATTCCTTTAACTATCTACTTTATTTTATTTTGATTTTATAAAACGTCTTTCATTGCTTGTATTGAAAATAAAATAATAAATATTTATTGATTTAAACTTCCGGAAAAACTAACATCTCTTGATCACCTAGTCACAAGTGTGTTTTTATGTTTGAGAAAATTCATGCACATTTAAGATGTGTTTTTGCAGTAATCGAGACAAAATAACAACTTTATAGTAGAATATTTAGAGATTTATAAAGAATCGGAATCGCTAATTGTATCGGAATCGGGAAAAATATTGGAATCGTCCCAACACTAATATAAATATATTGATTTTAAAATATAATTATCCACTAACGCGTGTTCCGTCATCCACGACTCATTAGAGTGGCTGAATCTAGCGAGATTTGAAATCGCGACCTCATGGTAAGAAGCCTTAACTCTTACCACTGGACCATCTCACACGACTGTTTGGATACGTTTTAAATTAATTCAATTATTTATAAGAAAGTGCATTTTTACCTAAATGCTAGTTGGGAATAATTTTCCCTTTGACCAATTTGGTACCACCAAATGTAGAGCGGTATATATATATTGTTTTTTAAAATATAATTATCCACTGACACGTGTTTCGTCATCCACGACTCATCAGAGTGGCTGAATCTAGCTAGATTCGAAATCGGGACCTCATGGTTTATATATATGTGTGTGTGCGTGTGTGCGATTTTTGTTCCTTAGAAGTGCTGGTTGAGTTTGAATAAAATAAATACGTATTAAATACGTTTGAAGCCAAAAACAAAGCATTATTACAAAATAAACAGACATTTATTTTGTTTGAAATTTATATTGAAATTCATAAATATATTTCGAAGATATACTTCATCTTCAGTATGTCTTTCTTTCTTTTTTCTTTTGCCATATTGTTATTGGAGCAGAGAATCAGAAAGTAGAACCCGTTTGTTGTTTTAACGGTAGTTTTTTTTAAATCTCGGAACGGTGCGTTGGTCACGCGGGATTTACGTTAAGATTTGTTTCTTAGAAGCGCTGGTTAAGTTTGAATAAAATAAAATACGTATTATATACGTTTGAAGCTATATATATATATATATATATATATATATATATATAAACTCAGTTTTCGTTAACGAGCACTTTACGTTGAAATTAAATAAGTTGGTCACTTAAGGCCACATGCACAGATCATTATGCTATAATCTACGTACGTGCAAAATCAATGCCGATTCTCAAAATGGATAAACATTTTGACCCCTCTCTTTACTCAAAATTCACCAAAAATCAGGAGATTAACGAATTTTAATGAAATTTTCAGTATTTATCAAATAATGATCACGGAATATAATGAAATAATTATTTTTATTCAAATCTTAGTGAAAATGTATAATTTCGGTTAAATACAAAATACCTTTACTAAAATTATGATTTTCAGTAAAAAAAAAAAAATAAATGCATGAATTTATTTTTTTTTTTTTACTAAAATTATGATTTTCAGTAAAAAAAAAAAATAAATGCATGAATTTATTTTTTTTTTTTACTAAAATTATGATTTTCAGTAAAAAAAAAAAAATAAATGCATGAATTTATTTTTGTTTTTTTACTAAAATTATGATTTTCAGTAAAAAAAAAAAATAAATGCATGAATTTATTTTTTTTTTTTACTAAAATTATGATTTTCAGTAAAAAAAAAAAAATAAATGCATGAATTTATTTTTTTTTTTTACTAAAATTATGATTTTCAGTAAAAAAAAAAATAAATGCATGAATTTATTTTTGCCTTTTTTTTATGAAAATAAAGCATCGTAAATTATAACAATTTTTTTAAAATATTTAATTTTTACATGAACATTACGAAAAAAAAGCCCCTAAAGTCCGTATTAATAAATTCGATATAACTCGAAGAAAAATTAATTTCTCGAATTAGCGATATTATCATTGAATTAAGCATTGTTTATTTAATGTTTTCACACAAAAAATTATAATTGCAAAAAATATTTCTATTTTTTATTTTATTTATTTTTTTTTAAATTACAGGTTTCGCATAATGTAAGATTTTATTATTTTCTTTGCTTGTATGAATGTGAAACTTAGGGAGGTAGTACGGTGCTTGTTAAGATGGAGTCTACAAATCGATTTAAAAAAAAAAATTGTCGTTTTAAGGAAAAACAATATTATGTCTAAAATAGTTATGTATCCAAAAATTACGAAAACTCGCCGAGTAGAAAGTTATTGTTAAAAGTAATTTTTACGGAAAATTAAGTAAAATTGCATATTTCTTAACCGGTATAAAGTAGACGATGAAGAGTTCACACACAGGGGACATAACTATGAACGCAAAACTTAGATTATTCGTTCATGGCGTGCAATATTTGTTTTCTATAGCGATATAATTTTTTTTATTTTTTTTTACTAAAAACACCATAGCAGTTGTTCTGCTCTATGAATTTTCATAATTTTTAGATATACTACTATTTTCGACATGACAAGTACGTAATGTTTTTTTTCTTTGCTTAAAACGACATATTTAAAAAATAGATCTGTTGACTCTATCCTAACAAACACCAGTAATCGTTTCACCGAACAATCAACAAAATACCGGCTTTGAAACCTAGTAGGTGATGTCGTTTTCTCTTCCCTGCAACCTCTTTCTAATAGAAATGCCGATGCGAGCTTTATCGCTTTTTTAGTAGGATGTGCTCGACTGAGCCCCACTCTATGGTCCTCTCTAACGAAACTTTTACAAAAAAAAAAGACAAAAAACAAAACAAAAAAAAACACTCGACTAGCTACAACCACTATCTACAATTCAGGAGAGATGTGGTTGGAGATTGCGTCACTCTTGCCTCACAATTACACGCGCAGCTGCCCCTACATCGAGTATCCTTTGTCTTTCGAGACTGGACGAAGCCATTAAATTACTCTAACATCAACCTAAAAGTTAATTTTAGTTTACAAAGTCCATTAAGTTCGATTAGCATCGTACAGAAGCATCGGAACTCGATTCGGCTTTCTTCGTTCGTAGTCATCGCTCCTCTCCTGCAAAACATTCATAACAATTACTCGACTAGCTACAACCACTAACAACAGTTTTCCCCATCATTATCTGTACTTAAATATAGACGCAAATTACATGGAAAAATTTTCTTTCCTAGAACTGCCCGCCTGTGGGACTCTGTACCGCGGGTCTGCTTTCTAGCTGACTAAAACCTGGCCATTTTCAAGTCCAATGTAAACAAGTTTTGTTGAGCCGTATCATAAACTTCTACCTAATTTCCACCACTAACAATCACTGCACTGTAGTCTCACTGACCACTTTACACTCGTTAAGCCTTATCCTCGGGTGGCTTTCAGACTTTGAGAAGTGGTGACCCCCCTGAAAAAAAAAACAAGCAAAAAAAAAAACAAAAAAAACAAACAAACACATTTTATATCAAGCGAAATGGGAGAGTTATTTTAATGATCCCTATACTGCAATTGATGCATTAACAAAAATATTTAGCGATGGTTTGGAAATACGAAACTGCTTGCACTGAGATTTAAACAAAGTATTATTTTCTTAATTTAAAAATGTTTATATAACAAATTGAAAAACGGAGGTCATTTGGTACAAACAATAGTGTGAGAAAAAATTTTTTCTTCTTGTTTAGCAGCACAAAACAACGGTAATACTTGACTGTCGTATTTTATATTTTAATTTAGTCCGGAAATTGTTCTTTCGCCACTTTGCAGCAAACAATGCCATAAATTGGTAATTATATATATGTATATTATTTTTTTACTATAATAATTAAATACCTACAGACACTAGTGTTTCATTCTTTCGGGAATCTTCAGTGCAGGGTGTCACGATTAATACCAGTCGAACGATTCGAACCCCGCAACATCTCTGGTTCGATTAGCGGAGACCCAATCCATTCGGCTACTTTTAACCGCGTGAAATAACGTTGAATTTAAACATTTTAATTTTAAATGTTCATTTACGTCACTCAGTGATCTAATCGTTATACGATGATCTATGCATAAGAGCTAAATTGACCGACTTTAATGCAACTGAAAGTGCTCAAATTATATATATATATATATATATATATATATATATATATATATATATATGAATAAATGGTTAGAGGTACAAAATTTATAGATACATTTAAATAAAAGGGGCGGAAATCTCTCAAAAGCTCTTTCGACTATCATCTCGTCAGGAGAGAATCGATAGTATAAAATTAAATAACATAATGCCGAAATAAAGAGCAAAAGGGGGGTACGAGTAAACGAGTACTAAAAGTGCCAGAAAGACGATTAAAAGTAAATTTAATTGGTGAAGAGAAAAAAGCGTTTAAAATGGCACCGCGAGGGAAGGACAAAAAAAAAAAGACAAAAAAAGGGTTATCAAATTTCCCCGAAGAGATTCAACGCCTTCACCGTATCCTTCTGCCGGCATAAAGATGGTTTACGAAAGGCAATAGAGACAGATTCCAAAATTCTTAAATGATTTTTGGAGTCCGCTCTATGCAGTACCTCAAACCATTCTATTTTATACTGATTGGCACAGCATGGATTATCAACCAAATGTTGGCCAATAGCAGAGTCCAAAGTTGTAGAGCAAGGGAGATTCATAGATCCTGCTCTACCCTGTCTAATTTTAGAAGGAACGTGGTGGTTTATACGAGTCCTCAAATGCAAGGAGGTCCGCCCCACGTAACCAGCGTCACACTGGCATGAAAAACTGTATACAATGTTACTATTGAGGACGTAAGGCAAACTATCCTTGCAAAAAGGAGGAAACGCAGGTCTAACAGTATACACTAACCGCAAGGAAACAGCATAAAAGCAATTAGTAATGCTTTTAACAATCTGTTTGGTTATTTTCGTGGCATTATCCCCTATCCATGATAATTTTAAGTAAACAGGGTATTTTAAAGGCCCAAATGGTTTACGGGATTTGAAGTCAGCAACCTTTTTGTTTATACAATCATCAATAAGGTCTAAAGGATAACCATTATTGATGAAAATATCCCTGATCTTGTCCAGTTCAGAGTCCAATTTAATAGGTGAGCAAATCATAAGGGCTCTATGTACCAAAGTACTTATTAAGCCGATTTTTCGCGATTTTGGTACAAAAGAAGACCAGTTCACGTACAAACCAGTAAAAGTCGGCTTTCTGTAAATTGTAGTGAGAAAACCACCTCTCGAACGTTCAACAAGAACATCCAAAAAGAGAAGAGTGTTATCTTTCTCACTTTCCATCGTGAACTGTAGAGCCCCATGAAGAGAATTTAACCTATCAAAAAATGCCGACGCTTCATTTTCCGATGAAAACATAGCAAAAGTATCGTCGACATATCTCACATATGTTGTGGGTTTAATTCCCGAACTAAAAAGAACGGATTCATAGTACCCGACGAAGATATCCGCTAGGGTAGGGGCAAGTGGACTCCCCATTGAAACCCCGTCGACCTGACATTATATATATATACCCAAAATATGTGGCTTTGACAAAAACTTACTGCTATGGTTTTAAATGATCTGATATGACAGCAAGGGGAGACTTGATTCCAAATATTTCTTATGTTATATATCCCCTCTTTTGGAAATAGAGTACGATTATGACTATCTCCGGGATCAAATAATCCTTATGCATTGTAAAATGTATGTATAAAAACCAAACAGGGGAGATATAACATATGAGAAATATTTGGAATCCAGTCTCCCCTTGTTATTTCAGATCATTGCAACAAGTTTTAGTCTCCCCTTCATTAAGACTAGATGTTTTGTGAAAATATTAGATATTTTGTAATTCATATGAAAAACTAGGAAAACAAATGATTATGATTGAAACATTTTATGGCTGTAAAAATATGTCAAAAAATAGGCTTTGGAATATGAATAATCCCCTAAATATGTGACCTTAAGGACAAATGTCACATAGCCCACTACACAATTCAGATCATTACCTTTCCAACGAGCCTTCATTTGTTAAATTCTGATCAATGGTTGCTGAGATTTCGAACTTCTAAAATTGCCAAAAAAGGTGGTATATACCAGTAGCCAAATTGAATATTGAAATGCTCCTATCTTTGATTCTATGGGACGAAACTACATGAAAATTTGCAGGCGTTTTGAAGATTATAATACTATTCAATGATTAAAATTGTATGACAATTGGTAAAAAAGAACGTATACCTGCAAACCAATAAAATATGCCTACAATTGTATATATAGTGTCCTGGTAGGCAGCTTCAGTTTTGCTGCTCCGATTTTCTCCCCTGTGGCCTTGGTAGGCCACTAATATATATAACAAATAAATATTACCAAAGGCAAGATAAGTTACTCTTCCACCTACATGGATAAGGTATTTTTGTGGTTTAACTTATTTTAAAGCATTTACTTAGAAACAGGACAAGAATGAAATGGATGATATGAGACGATCATGTGAGAAGTCTCTATACTCGTTCAAAAATAAGATTAAACAAAATAATGGTAGAAACCTATCCAATAAATGTAAATGTCACCCTGACATTTATTGGGTGGCTTTCTATCAGTATTTTATTTTATTTTCGATAATCATAAAAAAATCGCCGCAAGATCAACAGACTGAATTAAAAGATGAAGGATGCTTAAGATGGAGAGGATGAAGATTAAAAAATTTGAAACTTTCTTGAAGATGATATTCAGACTAACTAGCAGGACGCCCGGCGTTGCCCGGTCGTAAGATACGCTTAAGTATGATATTTTAACTCATGCACATTACTTATTTATTATTGTAGAGACAGTTCCCTATCGATTAGTGTATTGAACCCCGATATATAGTAGTATAGTAGTGAGACTAAAACATTATATATATATATATATATATATATATGCAAAAATTAAGACAACAAAATATAAAATAAGTGTATTTCTTTATGTGTTACAGTTTTTTTCATAGCCATTTAGATAAATTTAAACATTATACGAGAAGAAACAAGGTAAATCCACTGCATGACCCCTTAACAAAGATATATATATATATATATATATATATATATATATATATATATATATATATATATATATATATGTGTGTGTGTGTGTTTGTTATTTTTTTTATTACCGTTTTATCTGTTTAGTTACATATGTTTCAGATGCTTGACGATGTATACGATCCAACAGAAGTCCTGTAAGGTCTGACAAAGCTGTTGGATCGTAAACATGGTCCAACATCTGAAACATATGTAACCCCAAAAAATAAAACATTTGCAATAGTATTGAACACTCTCTTCAGGTTTTTACTAATTACCAGTTTTACCATATATATATATATATATATATATATATATATATATATATATATATATATATATATATATATATATATATATATATATGCTTTTTTTCTATAGTTGGTTCAGGGTCGCCTGACGAAGTTTCATTGACTGAAACAGATGGCTGTTTGTAGCGACCAAATGTAACTGTTTGCCCTCGAATAAATAATAAAATATTTGGATCTTGTTATCGAGCACTAGCTAACAACCTCGTTGTATTCATTAGTCTATACTTTTGAACATCCCAACCCTATATATACATATATGACAAATGTATTTTGGTGTCTGAAGAGTAGCTATTTTGAAATATTTAAATGAAATAATGTTCAAATCTGTACAAATGATTATGAAACAATTGTAACACATAAGAAATAACACCGTATGATGTTCTTATTTTATATATTTTTTATTATATGTCTGCTTGTTGTTGTCTATACTGTAGTATTTTTAACGCACGTGCGTACGTGTTTCACGGTTTCCAGGTTATAAATTATTCGATCGGGAGATCCTATTTATTAAAACGGAGGATAGAAAGTTATAACTGCGGCTATGACAACAGCATATTCTTTTCGTTGTTTTGATTCTCAGGTATATATCTATTGGTATATTATGTTTTCATGTAGAGTGATGTGGTTCTCGGTTGATTAATTGTGTCTGACTGTGTCGTATATATACTTGAGAGTAAAATTAATGAAAAGAATATGCTGTTGTCCTAGTTCTAGTGATAACATGCTACTTATTAAATGTTATATTAAATTAGTATACCCAGCATGTCTAAAAAGCCACTGAAGAGTTTTAAACTTAAATAGATTTTTTTTTTATTTTTGATTATATTTCTGTAATTTTAACAAAACATATCTCTGTAATTTTAACAAAACAAAAAAAGACATTAAGTAATTTAAAAAAAAAAAAAGAAAAATTCAAACAATCTTCATTTATAAAAAATAATGTCTTTTAAATGTTGCCCATTTTCAGCTTCGCATATTTGTGCTTTTTGGAAAGCATTGTTTACGACAGATTGCAGAATCTCTGGATTGCGATTTAACTCCTTTATTTCGTTCCTGATGTTTGCTTTCAATTCTTGCAGAGTTTGGGCTTTGCAACCGTAGACTCTTTTTTTTAAGATATCCCCACAAGAAAAAGTCAAATCGGCGTACAATGTTTCGAATTGTGTTGTGACTTGGGCTATCATTTACATGCAGATGCCATCGAAAAATTCTTTGAGTCAAAACAATTGACCCCTGATTTTGGTAAGATAATTTCACAACTTGCGTACGTTGTTCAATGCTGTACATATTCATAATTAAGTTCCAAAATATTATCTGAAAAATATCTGAAATACAGAAAAAAATAATCATTAATTCTAAAATGACAGTGACTTTTTGACATCGTGTAGATACGCTAATTTAATGTTCGTAGTATGTTCCTATTTACAATGCCTCCCCACGGGACAGAGTTAGACATCAGGGTCGTTTTTATCTTCTATCCTTCTATTTAATAAATACGCACTGAAGACACACTGGGAAAAAAAAATTTAAACTACAAAAAAACTAGCCTGGATGCCGGGCGTTGCCCGGGTGTTTGTAGATGTGTGTTGAACAAAAAAATAAAAAAATAAATAAAAAGTGGTAGTAGGTAGGCAGGTTCGAACCCGTACCGTGAAGGAGGAAAAGAACGTGACCCCCCCAAAAAAGTGACGTTTTTGCTGTTGCGTCCATGGCCAAACCGGAAGTAACGAAGTTATAAATTATGACTACTCAATCTAAAAGAGGGGGGTGACTTTCGAAAATATCGGCGAAAAAAGCGATCCCTATCTGTAGAAAAGTGTCCAGTTGAGGGTGAAAGAAATTAATGTTTATAGCCAATTTTTCGATATTTGTCATCCGAAGTGTCGACCTTCAAAACGATACCGATCTGGTGAAAATCTGTCGCCTCTGTCAAAAGTTTTAGGCAGGCAGACATAATACATACATACATACATACATACATACATACATTTAAACAGACAGGTGAGATTTATATTATAGAGGATGTCGCTTTCGGACGATACATGAAAATAAAATATACCTTCTTGGTTTACTGACTAGGCTCTGTTCTGTCTAAAGATGGTATAATGATATCTTGGAGCTTCTGTTCGTGCTGTTATATTTATTATATCCCCGTAAAGAGGGACCCGGATGTACTCTTATTCCTGACATCAATTAGTCAATGAATAAATATAAACATATGCACATACTTAACCTAACATAAGTAAACACATCTATTTATAATAGCCATCTTCTAACAGTATACTGATTATATATCCGATGCTGCTACTAGTAATTTTGATGCTTCTGCAGTTTATGGGCCGTACGATTTATTATTATTTTTTTATTTGTGTTTTTTCTTTCCCTTTTTTTTTTTGTTGGTTGGATAGCATTTTTCAATGAAATTTAATTTTTTACAGTATCTTTTGTCTTTTAAATTTTTAGATGAAAGTGCAGAATGGTTAATAAAGCTTCACCACCCCTATCATGTTAAGAATGGGTTTCTAAATAATAACGTTATTATTTCAGCACGGTCCGTAAACTGCACAGGTGCGGTAATTTCTGTTTACAATCAAATAATTTACTTGAATGTAAAAAAACATTTCTGATTTGTTTTTAGATGAGGATTAGTTATTCATATTCTTTGGATTCTTCGGGATGCTATTCCTATATTGATACCCCTGAAGAAGGCCGGAGTTCGCTTCGACCGGAATGTTGTAAAAAAAAAAGAAAAAAAAGACACTCACGATAGGAATAGTAATCCAAATAATCTATGTATTAATAGCAAAACGCTAGATAATAGACGGGTAAACACAGTTAAGTAAGTATCTATCTATCTATCTATCTATCTTGCAATGAATGGAAAACAGAGAATTGAGTGGTGACATGTTTTGACATGTATCAAACTTTGTAACCGGGGAATTGCACCGGAAGTATCAAAACAGAGACCGAACGTGACATGTCAGGTGTTCCGGTTTAAATAAGTTGAGTTAAGTTCAGTTGAGTTGGATTTGAGACGTCGAACAAGCAAGATAGGTTAAGAAGGTTTCCCCATGGGGGACGTGATGGTCTCAAATAGAGGATCCACAAGCTAAGATTCACTCCGGTTCTGCTGTGACGAGATGCTTGAGAAGTGAATAAAATATGTATTCAAAACACTCATTTGTCTTAGATCCCTGTCTTGAAGCGTTTTCTTTAAACAGGTCCGGCTCGACCCAAGATGATTGGCAAATCCCCCAGGCAGCGGCCAAAAGACAGAGGCGACCAACAATGGACAGGTATGTCGTCTTCGTTTCGTGCATTATAAAAACTAGACTAGTCAGTGCCGTTAAAATAGACATTTAGGACACGAGGACAACAATCCGTAATATACCACAAACACAACGTACATAGTATATACGATAGCCGGCGTCTGCATACTGCAGAAGTGCCCCCAAATAACTTTTAAACAAACACAATTTCTTATATTCACAAATAATAAAATAAATATTTTATTCCAAATACTTCATTTAGTTTTAATACTAACATAAGTTATTAAATTATTTTATAAAATTTAATATTTGATAATACAGGAAGAGTTTTCTTTTTTCTTTTTTTTGCTTCGTAATGGTTATGTATAAACTAAATTAATTCTTCTGAATAAAATATTTGCTTTCTTTGATAATACATAAGTGTTTTTTTTTTTGTTTTTGTTTGTTTGCTTCGTAATAACACAAAAAAATCTTAAAACTAAAGTATGTTTTTAAAATAAATATATGGTTTCGTTTTTCGTGTCTTGACTCCGTGGCCAAGTTTATTTAATTTTGTTAAACAAGAGTAAACAAGTAAAAATATTTTTTTAAAATAGTATGGGGGCGCGTAGTAGGTTTAATAACAATATCAAGAACGGTCTTAAACTGTTTTCAATCGATATTTATTCAGTAATTGACCAATATTCCTACTTAGCAAAAATCGACGAGTTTTTCAGGTACGAGTTTTCCGAGGCCAAGTTTCCGGCCACCAGTAACCACACAATCCTTTGTGACATGAAAGTTCCAACACATAAACTCACCCAAAAAAGAAGACCAGATGTCATAATAGTTATCAAGTACAACAAATGCCGAAATGTAGTTTTTTCGGCACCAGTAACGCTGGGATATGTTACCTACATGCACCAAAATCAATTTTTTTTAACAACATAGTCGCCACTTATCAAGGCTCAGAGGCTACTTGAGGATAAAGGTTAATGAGCGTACGATTGTCATTGAGACAACAGCGTTAGTGGTGGAAATTAGGTATAATTTGATTATTTAAGCGGACGGTTCAACAGAAATTTGTGTACATTAAACTTGAAGACAACCATGTTGTAGTCAGCTGGAAAGGAGGCCAGCCGAGCAGAGTTCCTCGGGCGGGCAGTTCTATGAAAGACGCTTTGTTTATAGAATCTGCGTTTAGATTTAGGCAGAGTGTGTGTGTGTGTTGGGTGGGGGGTTGATAGTGGTTGTAAAAAGACGAGTGTTTTTTTTTGTAAATATTTTGTAATTCTTAAAATGGTCCTTTTTCTTGTTGACTGCGGTATTTGTGCTGGTCCTGTGAAGTTCTAGGAGGTCCACCTTCATAGGCTTTGCCTTCACGTTTTAGGTAGGGGGTATTTAATTGCTAATCGCCTGAGGTGCATGCACCAAGGGATACCGACGGGACTTTTTTTTTTTTTTTCAGGGTAAAGAAGTTTTCTTCAATCCCACTTTCCGACCCTTCTATCATATCTTTCCGCCGTGTGGTGGGTGGGTGTATGGGGGAGATAAATACCCAGCAGATCGCTTAATGGTTGATTGTTGTTTTTAATGCCAATGTGTATAGCACGAAGCTAGAAAGGCGCACCATCTTGTATCAAGTCTAGGTGGCTGCTGCCATCTGGTATCTTACGCAGCAGTCACCCTGGTTGGTATAGCGCTATCATGTCAGGCTGTCTGAAGTTACTCGCTTCCTGAACTAAAATGCAGCAAACATTAATGTTATTGTATTGATCGATTCATCTATTTTGCATTCCGGCATATTCCTAGAGACATTTCATTGTTGCATTACCTTTCCCCGACGAAACATCTTCCAGCAGATATTATGTATTATAATTAGGGCTATGACAACAGCATATTCTTTGCATTGTTTTGACTCTCGGGTATATTATCCGACACAGTTAGACACAATCAACCGAGAACCATATCACTCTACATAAAAACATAAGATATCAATGGATATATATACCTGAAAAAGCGAAATAAGGAAAAGAATATGCTGTTGTCATAGCCCTAATTATGATATATAATATGTAATATTATCATATGATTATTTTTTTTATTATTTATTATTAATATTTTATATGAAAATAAGTGGAACGAGGTGAACAATTCTTATTTTTATTTCTTGTAGCTCTTAACTTTTTATGCGAAACATTCGTGAAAATAAATAAACATTTTTTTACAGAAAGTCTTATTCTTACGCCAAACTACTAGTACTAACAATAATAGATTCATAAGGATGACAAAAGATAAAACAACGAAAACACTTAGATATGGATGCGAAAAGGACACATAAGTCGAGAAGCTGAATCCCTAATAACTGCAGCACAAGACTACTCGATAAGAACCAAAACACAAGAAAACAGCAAATGCAGACTCTGTGAACAAAGAGACGAGACGATAAACCATATAGTAAGTGACTGCAGCAAACTGGCCCAAAAGGAATACAAGAACAGACGCAACCAAGTGGGAAGGGTAGTACACTGGGAATTATGCAAACAACTGCATCTAGAACGCACAGATAAGTGGTACAAACATAAGCCAGCAACAGTACTTGAAAACGAGAATCACAAAGTCCTATGGGACATGGACATACAAACTGATAAACCCATTCAAGCAAGAAGACGAGATGTAATAATTAACAAGAAGGAAAAATCCTGTCAAATCGTAGACTTTGCTGTTCCAGCTGACCACAGGGTGAATATCAAAGAAAAGGAGAAACGAAGTAGATACACAGAATTAGCCAGACAGCTGAAAGGGATATGGAAGATAAAGAAAAAATCCAAATAATACCTATAATAGTAGGAGCACTAGGAACAGCCCCGAAAAGTTTTGAAAAGAGAATGGGAGAAATTGGAATCAAAGGGATGACTGAAAAAATACAACGAACAACAATCATGAAAACAGCTGAAATATTAAGAAAAACCTTTGAATGTGGAAGTTAACAAACAGGGGCAAAATGTGTGGGCCAAACAAACTGCTGCAAAGGCAAAACATGAAACACTACATGGAACCAAGAACACTGAAACCGCATATCTATAAGTTCTCTAACTCAACACCATCCTTCCATTGCCACATCACTGCCCCCCCCCCCAACAAAAAGAGCAGGACCAAATAATCAAGTAGAGTCAAGGAGGAAGGAAAGGCAGATGAACTGACCAGACATAAGTGCGAAGAGAACTGGGACCTTGGGGGAGATTTATTGCCACTCAAATCCCAGCAAAGACCAATAGCTGCTTCCAACGAGAAATCAATTGGAAGCAGCTGTTGCGATAATGCAAATTTATGTGCAAATGTTATCAAAAGATAGGATGAGTACTGGGAACCTGGGGAGACTTGTTGTTACTCAGCTTCCAGGGAACACCACAGGCCGTTTTCAGGGAAAGTTCTCTGAAGACCTGTGCGAAAGTTCCTTGTGAGCCAATAACAATAGAAAAATTCAAAAACTTCGTGATGGGCCATAAAAGTTGTGCAAAACTGTTCTGTTCAGGAAATTAATTTTACCTGTCTTGGGACAGGTATTCTTTTCACGACATATACAGGGTGTTCCAATAAAATGTATACACACTTTAAATTATCTCAACTTGCTACATGAATACGTTATGCCACGTTCCCAAGAGATGTTTAGGAATAAAGAATGGCACTTCCAGCAGGATGGAGCACTTCCCCACTATCATCATGACATAAGAGCATATCTTGATCATCACCTGCGAAACAGATAGGACGAAGAGGAAGTATCGAGTACTATCCACGCTTACAGGATTACCCCCTTCCCTGGATTTTTCTCTTTTTTGTGGATGGGTGGTTGGGGACATGTTAAACACAGGGTTCACAACACCACAAAACCAGCTACAATAAATGAGTTGACAAATGCATATTTTCTTTGAATTACGTTTAGTTTATTTAAATTATTATATGTGAACATTTCATATTTTTTTGAAGTACGTTTAGTTTATTTAAATTATTATGTGTGAACATTTCATATTTTCTTTGAATTACGTTTAGTTTATTTAAATTATTATATGTGAACATTTCATATTTTTTTGAATTACGTTTAGTTTATTTAAATTATTATATGTGAACATTTCATATTTTTTTGAATTACGTTTAGTTTATTTAAATTATTATGTGTGAACATTTCATATTTTCTTTGAATTACGTTTAGTTTATTTAAATTATTATATGTGAACATTTCATATTTTCTTTGAATTACGTTTAGTTTATTTAAATTATTATATGTGAACATTTCATATTTTCTTTGAATTACGTTTAGTTTATTTAAATTATTATATGTGAACATTTCATATTTTTTGGAATTACGTTTAGTTTATTTAAATTATTATATGTGAACATTTCATATTTTTTTGAATTACGTTTAGTTTATTTAAATTATTATATGTGAACATTTCATATTTTCCTTAGCAAACATTCATTTTTTTAACATTTAGTTAAACATTGTATGTCATATCCATTTAAATAGTTTATTTTCATTTTTATTATATTTAAAAATATTTTACTTTCAAAATTAATTTGTTCTGTAAAAATATTTTTGTAAACATACTTCCTTAAAAACATACGTAAATAAACATTTATTTTTAAAATTAGTTTAAGGATATTTTTATTTATTATATTTAAAATATTTTACTTTCAATATTAATTATGTTTTGTAAAAATATTTTTATAAATAAACATTTATTTTTAAAAGTAGTTTACGGATATTTTCATTTATTGTATTTTCTGTAAAATAGTTTTTATAATTGACCATTGTTTTAAAAAAACACGTGAATGAATATGCATTTTTAAAATTAGCTTACTGATATTTTTTTTATTATATTTTAAAATATTTTACTTTCAATATTAATTACGTCTGTAAAAATGTTTGTATAAATAAACATTATCTTAAAAACACGTAAATGAACATCTATAAATATAAAAGCGAAAATGTATGTATGTATGTATGTATGTATGTATGTGTGTATGTATGTATGTATGTTCGCTTTTTCTGTGTGTCTACAAAAGGTTTTTTTTTCAGAGAAGCGGTCGGTCGGTTCATAGCTTTTAAAAACTTTTTATATCACATATAAATCGTAATATCTCAGTTAACAACGAAGCTCGACTGTCTATTTAATTTGCTCGATTTCGGGAAGATAAATATTCAATATTTGTCGCTCGCCGCATGTGGGTTAGTCTTTTTCCTATAACATCTTACGTGTTCAGCAGTAAATGAATACTATCTCGAAGTCAAACTTGACCTCATTAACTCATTAAAACGGGCACCTGCTAAATCCCAGTAATTAAATAAATTCAAACGTGTTTCCGTTAGCATCTCGCGGTGGGGCAGTGGGTAACATTGCACGTTTTTTTTTTTTTTTTCACACTTTAATTTACAACTTTGTCTCAACGGTTCGGGTTCGATCCTCATACTTACTTTTTTTAACCCCCCCCCCCCCAAACACCCGGGCAACGCCGGGTACACCTCGCTAGTTTATATATAAAATAAGGTTACCGATATTTTTATTTATTATAAAAATATTTTACTTTTAATATAAATTATTTCTGTAAAAATGTTTTTATAAATAAAGTTTCTTAAAAAAAAAACATGCCAATGAACATATATTTATAACATTAGTTTACGGATATTTGTATTTATTATATTAAAAAAATATTTTGCTTTTAATGTTAATTATTTCTGTAAAAATATTGCTGTAAATGAACACATTTTCTTTTAAAAAAAAAAACATGTAAATGAATGTTAGGGTTTGTGTTCCTTGATAAAAGCGCTGGTTGAGTTTGAATAAAATAAATACGTCATGGAACACAAACCCTAACGTGAATTCCGCGTGACCAACGCACCGTTCCGACATTTGAAAAGACTACCGTAAAAACAACAAACGGACTTCTACTGATTCTATGCTCCAACAACAACATAGTAAAAAAAAAAAAAGAAAAACATACTGATGATGAATAAAACTCAAATGACTCTTTTTTTTTTTTAATAAACAATTATAAACAGAACGACTCATAGAAATCTCTCTCTCTCTCTCTCTCTCTATATATATATATATATATATATATATATATATATATATATATATATATATATATATATATATATATTTTAATATACTTTCATAGAAATATTTCTATTATAATACATGATTAGATCCAAAATTGTCGGAGGAGTTTGGTAGAGTTCTCAAAGGTCAAATCGTTGAACTTTGACCCCTTAACAGCCAAATTTCTGTCCGAAAACGGATTACAAAGATTTTCCCAAATCTCAGTACCCTGTATATCAAATTTCAAGTCTGTAGACTAAAAATTGACAGAGTTATTGCGAAAGGAAATGTACACAGACACACACACACACACACACACACACACACACACACACACACACACACACACACACACACAAACAGATACACACACAGACACGTTCACTTTTATAGATATATAGATATTAAAAAAATATTTTGCTTTCAATATGAATTATTTCTGTAAAAACATTTCTGTAAATAAACACATTTTCTTAAAAAAAATTAACATTTATATACAAAAATAAGTTTATGGATATTTTTATTTACTATATTTACAAAACACTCTACTTTCAATATTAATGATTTCTGTAAGCATATTTCTGTAAATAAACACATTTTCTTTAAAAATGTAAATAATCATATATATGTATAAAATAAGTTTACGGATATTTTTATTTATTATATTTAAAAAAAATGTTACTTTCAATATTAATTATTTCTGTAAAAAATCAGTTTTACGGATATTTTTATGTTTTGACCAATATTTTCGGCGGGATGTCGTTTTCAAACTAAGTAACACTCTTCATTTCCGAGGACTTTCAAAACCGGAAGTCGTTTAGATCGGTGACTACGCGAAATCGCCGAAAATGTAGATCAAAGAAATTAGGTTAATATTGCGGAATTTTGCTAATGTCATTATAATAGAGATTTGGTCTGCGGTTACTTTGTCAAAAATGCTGTTAGAATAATACCTATGATGAGAATAGTAGTCGGTTCTGGTCTAGAATCACCCTTTTATTAAGAAAGGAAAAAAATAATATAAAGAAAAATATGTAAGATGTGCGTATGTTACAGGAAAAAGAGTTGTCCCCCTTTCCATGTAAATAAGAACATTAGGTAAGTGAAAATGAGATTAGGATAAGCCGAGACTCGAACCTTGTAATCAAGGTTAAAAAATAAAATGTTAGAAATCGGAATGTTAAAAAGGTTGTTAAATTCTATCATAAATAGTTAGATATTATTTATATCGTAAAAAGAATTGATTGTTCATTCTTTTACAAAACTGAATATTAAAAATGCCAGCTAAAAAGAATGAACAATTCAAATTAAAAATACATTGTTAAAAAATAGGTTAGGTTAAAAATAGGTTAGGAGAGGATTCTTTGTTTGCAGAAGTGTGTTTTGGAAAATCGTGTGCATAGCCACGTGAATTAGTCACGTTTGGGAAGCACGCTTCTGACGTCATTGTAAAAGGGGGATTCTCAATATAGGAATAGAGTTAGTCAGATCAGGGCAGTTGAGTCTGGCAGAATAGTCGGCAGAGTCGGTCGAAGAGGGTTACTCGTTCAAGAGTTGACATGATCAGAGGAGGGTCCCCTTTAGAGGCGAAGGGGTAGGAGGTTAACCATGTAGAACAAAAGTTAATTTATGACGTCATCAGCATTCGACCGGTCCAATGAATAAAGAATCATCTTTGTGTTTTTGCAAAACTGTTGTCATGTGTCATCATTCAACACCCAAAAGGTAATGCGTTAAACATCTTGTAATGAACATTGTGTAACCCTTACAAGATTATGTATCTCCTCCTCCTCCTCCTCCTCCTCCTCCTCCTCCTCTCTATATGTGTTATAAGAAATATAAGAACTGTACATCTATCACCCTATCACCCTCAATATATATATATCAAGTCCCAAGCATCCTCAGAACTGTACTGTATAAATGTCTCCCTCTCATCATCATCGTCATTCGTGTATTATATGGTCACAATATAAATCTCCCATCATATCTCTTTTAATATGCACTCCTGTGCAACACTTATTCGTTACGAAACGAAGCATATTCCAAGAATCATGTAAATTGATAAAATAGTTTTATTTTTCTAAAAAAAAAAAAAAAAAAAAATAGCAGGGAGACCCGACGTTTCCCGGGATTGAATGAGGATGAACGCAACTTCTATAATCATTGAAATCAATGAAATCGACAATTTTTTTTTCAATCAAATCGATTAGTAGTAGGTGATACCATTGTTTCTTCTTCGCAACCTCTTTCCCACAGAAGAGACCTTGCGAGCTTGTTCCTGCTCTATCGCTATTTTCATGATAAGTGTTTTAGTTAGGAACTCATCGTGGTCCATCAGGAGGAAACGCCACACTCCTCTCCGCACTGACTCTTCACACCACATTGAAGCTATTGTATAAAAATAATGTCATAAAAATAACAGTTGGCACTTTACAATTTAAGTTAAAAATGCAAACATCAAATATCATGGTTTAATTGTGCTCTAAACAGAAACATTGATTTCGAACGCGCCCCTGTCTTATCAAAGAACCTACTGTTGATTTTAAACGCTGGACGTTTCTGCTAGTGCGATGATAAAACTTCTCAAATGCAATCGGGATGTTAGGCTGTATATGGGTGTTAACTCTGATCAAAATCAGATTATTCTTACTTTAATCGAATTTTTTGATCATCAATTTTTATCGGAGACATTTCGATACACATCCTATCTAAGAACACTCTCAGACACATGAAGTACATGTGTGAAATTTAAAAAAAAAATCAGCCCATCCGTTTCGGAGACCATAGGAAACGAACACATACACAGTGCCTTTTATATATAAGTAGATATATTTTTTAAGCGATTAATGGGATTCCGTAAGCATTACAACAGTCTCGCAAGTGTGATTATTGTCAAGTTATTTCTCTTTGTTTCTTGTGGTTAGCAGAGCAAAACCCTCGCTCTTGAGTTACCCCCCCCCTCCACGAAATTTGATTTTCTTTGATCGATTTATATAATTTTTGGAATATGATATTTTCGTTTCGTCACAGATACGTAGATCATTTTTTTTTTTAATTTTTACCATTCAAACACAGTACCGTGTCTGAATATATGGTTAAGTGGCAGTTTTAGACATTTAGAACGGCTTTAAAGCTTCACCACTCGCTTATTTTTAGACTAACTTTCAAACAATTATTACAGTTTATAGATCACCTTCTCAGCTATATTGTGAAAAAAAATTCAATTTTCGTCCAGTGAAATAAAAGTTATGATGAATTTAGTGGTGTTCAAAATCATAAAAAGACATAAGGAGGCGAGCGACGGTTTTTACGACTGGTTTCCATAGCAATCACGTCGCTGAAGCGACTAGTGTTACTACTAATTCACTGCTGTCGCGAAAAAGAGAAGTAACAAGTGAAACAGACAGAATGAAAGAATTAAAGGGAGATAATTGGGAAATTTTATTGAAAGCAGACGAGTGCCGTACATTGTTATTACATATGTGTATGTTATGTTTATGAGGCCAAAAAAAATGAGACTGAAATTAAATAAAGAATAAGTAAATTTATTGGAAGCCTGGAAAAATCATGGATTACAATAGAAAAATGCGAGCATGAAAAGTAATATGGTTAAGCTTAAACATGGAAAAGTAAAGGACTAGTTGTTAAAACTGGAAAAGAAAAGGACAAGATATTTTAGTAAAAAATATAATAAATCATAATATAACTTAAAATATTGAAGCATTATTTTTTAATTCAATTCATCGCATTATATAATCAATTCTTAATGTTACAATATTTTAAGTTATAAATTTATTATATTTTTTACTAGAATATCTTGTCCTTTTCGTTTCTATTTATAACCACTAGTGCTTTACTTTTCCATGTTTAAGCTTAACCATATTACTTTTATGTTCACGTTTTGTTTTATTTTTTTACACAGGAATCATCATTTATCAAGGCCCGGAGGCCACTCGAGGATAAGGTTAATGGGTATACATTAGTCAATGTGATTATAGCATAGTAAACATAAGTAGTGGGAGTTTTGTAAATTGGATTACTTAGGGAGAACAGCTCATCAAGAACTTGTTTATGTTGGACTTGAAGACAATCAGGTTGTAGTCAGCTGGAAAGCAGGTAATGGGAAGAGAGTTCCACAGGCGTGCAGTTCTAAGAAAAAAAGTTTTGTTCGTAGAATCTAAATTTAGGTTTAGGTAAAGATAAAGAGTGTGGGGAAATTATTGATAGTGGTTTCAGTTAGACGAGTGTTTTTCGTGAAAGTTTGACGAGTGGGGACCATAGATTGAAGCTCAGTTTTTCTATTGTTGTATAGAGATAATTGTGGACAAGAACGTAACAGTCCGAATAAACCAAATATTACGAAGACGTTTCGGTAATTCGAATTTCAATTTGTCTATTTTATTTTCTTCTTCATCAAAATTAAATAAATAAATAAAATGAAATGCTTACTGTTTCCTCCATCTCTACCGGAACAGGTGCTCGCTCGAACAGACAGCCACCAAGTGATGAATATATTAAAATCATTAAGTTTCGTGAGAGAAACGACAGGTAAACATAACGTGACTCGTTTTAAAAGGCATTGATCGACTCATGCAACATTTATAAATTAGACTAACGAGACCGGTGGAAATTCCACTGCGGCATCTTTCAAATGTAATATATTACTGTTGGATATTGTTGACGTTCAGCGCGAATGAAGACTCCGCGTTATTTTGTAGCCCTTTTGTTAAAACTGTAAAAGTATTTATCCAAGTAATCTGGTTAATGTAGTGTCAGAATATATATTTGGTTATTACAATTTATCTACAAGATTTCTTTTTTTCTTGGCCTTCGGGACAAGATCAAAGTGTAGTATCTATCAACTAGACGGGGTTGGGAGGGTCCTACTACCCCCTTCCCCCCTCCCCCCTACCCTCGACACAAATGAATTATTGTACCATTTTTATTGTTATCTTGTTTTGTTTTTACACGTCAATAAAAAATGTTTTTAAAAAATTGGGAGTTAAGTAGGATGTCCCCCAGTATGAAAGGGTGAATGTGGTATTATGGTGAAAGATACTAGCTGGGAGAAACTTTTGATTTTGTTTAGTTCTGGAGTGACAAGGATGACCAACGACACCCACAATCCCCCCTTTTGAGTTGGCCATGTGCCTAAGTTTTTTGTTCATTTTCAATGTATTTTTAACATGAATAAAGGATTTAATATCTCAAAGTGTAGTATCTGTTCTTCAGATGCTGCACTTCTATTTCTTGTTCTCTTTCGGTGGAGGAGAAATCCTTCACGACTGAGACAATTTTTTATTTTTGTCCCTTTTCTCCACGTTAAAAAACGACCCTGGTGTCTAACTCTGTCCCGTGGAGAGGCATAGTAAATAGGTACAACATCATTGTAGGAGTTTGTGACATATTTCCATTGTATGGACGCTTTGCAAAAACGGAAATCTCACAATACCATTATACCATATTCAGACAGAGCAGATACTACCCTTTGATCTCCGCCAGAAGACCAAGAAAGTATATTTTAGTTTCACGTACGGCCCATTCAATTGACGTCCAGCGTGAATGGCGACCTTGCGATATTATTGTAGCCCTTTTGTTAAAACTGTAAAGTATTTATCTAAGTAATCTGGTTAATATAGTGTCAGAATATATCTGGTTATTACAGTTTATCTCCAATATCCTTATAGGAGTCTGTGATTTATTTCCATTGCATGGCCACCAGGCGCGAATGGAAACCCCATGATATCATTATAGCATCTTTATATAGAACAGGTACTATACTTAGATCTAGCCAGAAGACAAAGAAGACACGTACGATTCAAAAGCAACATCATTTATTTATTTATTTTTTGTTGTTGGTGTTTTACATTGCGTCGTCGGTGATCGGGATATCCTATTTATTAAAAAGGAGGATAGAAAGGAATAACATACCGCGAACATTCAATTAGTATATAGATACGCTAATTTAATGTTCCTAATATGTTATTACCTTCTATCCCCTTTATAATAAATAGAATCTCCCGATCAAATAATCCATAACCTGGAAACCGTGACGTACCTACGTACGTTTAAGGTGCTATCGTATCAATATATAGATACAATTTTTTCTTCTTTTTCAATCGTCAAATAACATACATGTTTTGAACCGTGTAAGGGCCTCCGCCAACCCAGTTTAAAATTACTTATTAAAATAGATTTTATGGTTAACTCGATCACTCCAAATGTTTGTGTTAATTCGGCTACGTCATCATTTTGTATGTGAATTTGACGGATGATCAAAAGGGCTAAAAATAAACAATGGAAGTAATATCATTTTGTTATTGTTTTGTTAGGTTTTGATATTTACACAAATATGATACAACTTAGAAAAGCATTTCATCCAAGGCATGAAAATTGTTAAACAAAATGTGGGCTACACTCAAAATACATTTGCTTCTACCCAGTCATGGCTGATGGAGCGAGAGCATGCGACCACTGTGGATTAAATAAAAGGTTCCGTTCGAAATTCCGTGCAGATTCCCAAGTTCGACAGAAACATTTCCGAGTTCGACAAGATACACCTGAAGAATGTCGAAGGTTACATCGACCGAAACGTTCTGAAAATAATACTCAAAATACTTAGTCCGAATAATCCACACACACACACACACACACACACACACACAAATATATATAATTTTAGATGAATGTTTATTATTACCTACAAACCTAAGTGTTTCATGCTTGTGTAATCTTCAGTGTAAGAAAATATTATTACTGCCGGTCGAATGATTTGAATACAATTTCAAAGTCACCTTTAATTTTGGAGCCTGATATTAAATCTTTAGGCCAAATCAATTAATATAGGAAAGAAAGAAGTGAATTTAAAAACAAACACACACACACACACACACACACTCTCTCTCTCTCTCTCTCTCTCTCTCTCTCTCGCTCTCTCTTTCTCTCTCGCTCGCTCGCTCTGTATTTAGAAACATTAATAAAAAAAACACTGCCATTTTAGCAGACTCACATTGTAACATGCTCCTCTCATTGATGGAAGCCATACTTATTGGCATAAACAAACCGACCATCAATCAGGCTCAACATGAGGGGAAAGGCTAAAGTGCTTTTAATGATTTTAATCTACTTTTTCAATGAACTCATAAAACGCAATTTTTTTTTAATTCATCACTCGCCTAAACACTACTCATAAAAGTCGAAAACGTTCGCGACTATGGAGAATTTCTTTTTACACTCGATTAAAACATTTGAACATTGGCCCGCCAAAAGGAAAAATGGATTGCAAGAAAAACCAGCAGGAATCATTCCTGCTGTTCAATGAAACAAGTATAAGAAAAAAGTTTTGATATAGAAAATAACCATTAACTTCCTAAACAAATCGCTCATGTTCACCAATCACAGGACTTCATAAAGCGTGTTAAACTAAACTTTTCATCTTCGTCTACAAATTATTACATTTATTCTGAAGGAGCTGCTCCTCTCAAATACGTCGTCCCGGTTTTACTCTCTATTCATTAATTCTTTACACTATCATCATACTACTTCCTTGGAAATCATACGTAATTTTTTAAGCCATTGTTCATCTTTTCATTTGTCAACTAATACTAATTTCAATATTCTACATTATTTGAGAAATACACCATTCTAACGTGATTGGGACACCACTATGATGTTTGCTCAGTTCATTGATGGTTTTATTCGTCCGAAACACCATACTACCTCCCTAGGTTGATAAGGTCCCGGCCTGTCCCAATTTCTCTACAAACTTTAAAGGGATGGTCTTTCTCCAGTTGCATGGAAAATAACGCGAGTTAAAAGAAAAAAAAAAAAGAAAAATAGATAATCGAAGTCGCGTGAAAAAAAAAATGGTTATGATGATAGTATATATAAAAAAGTATAGTGTGTATAGAATAAGTGAAAATAAATATCGAATTAGTGATAAGGAGCGGAGACAGAAATTATATATATATATATATATACATACACAAATACATGCATGCATACACAAATATATACACATGCACGCATACACATATATACACATGCATGGATGCATATATATATACACACATGCATGCATACATATATATATACACACATGCATGCATGAATACATATATACACACATGCATGCATGAATACATATATACACACATGCATACATATATATACATACATACACACACATGCATACATATACATATACACATACATGCATACATATATATACACATACATGCATACACATATATATACACACATACATGCATACATATATATACACACATA
>NC_136506.1:83747263-83829763 GCF_053919585.1 Euprymna scolopes | reverse complement strand
ACAAAAAAAATCGGTCCAGCCATTTAGGAGTTTATAAGGAACGAACTCGGACAGAGAGAGAGAGAGAGAGAGAGAGAGAGAGAGAGAGAGAGAGAGAGAGAGAGAGAGAGAGAGAGAGAGAACGTTCTTTTTATATAATAGTAGAGATGTACGACAAATTAAAGCACGACCACCTTTCATATTGATTCCCTATTCGTGCGACTTAGGCGCGTCAATCGACTTGCATGATTGATTTTTTTTTTGTTTTGTTATTAAAAGTCTTTATGAAAAATAAACAATTCATTTTCAGGTTTTAAAAAAAATATCTAATATTCATATTTACATGGAAAGGAGACAACCCTTTTCCATGTAACAATACTACGAAATATCAGAAAGTGGTTGAGTCAAGATAGAGTTAGAGAGGTCGGGAGAAATACATAGACAGCTAACAGAGAGATGGATGGCGCGTTCGGTTAATTATAAATCACATCTAATTAGAACAATTAAAATAGATTTTCCGTAAAACATAACTCAATCCCAAAAACTAATATGCAGCGCTGGGCATAACTGTAGAAACGCTCTAAACAACGAGTATTTATAAAGTTATTTTTGCAAATTCCAAAAAAATATCTGATGCTAATAATTTCGAAAACAATTCTCTATCTATATAAAAGCCAAGTACGTCCAAGGATGGAGTGCTGCTGCCCTGTCTGGGCAGGAGCTGCTAAAAACAGCCTATCCTACCTTGACAGAGTACAAAATAGACTTCATAGCCTAATGAGGGGGGGGGGGTGCCCTTTTCTCTTTCCTGCAACCTCTCTCCCACAGAAGGGACGTTGTGAGTCTGTCGGTATTTTATCGTTATTTCCATGGGAAGTGCTCGTCTGAGCTCCAATCTCTGCCCCCCCCCGCTCGCCAATTTTCACGGAAAACACTCGTCTAGCTGAAACCACTATCAATAATTTTCCCCACTCTTTATCTGTGCCTAAATCAAAACATAGATTCCATGAACAAAGCTTCATAATTAGAAGTGCACGCCTGTGGAACTCTCTTCCGTTTCCCTGTTTCCCACCTGACTACAACTTGGATGTCTTCAAGTCCAATATAAACAAGTTCCTGATAAAGTGTCTTACTTAAGGCGGCAGTTTATCAGATCTCCATTACTAACGATTACTACGATATTGTCCCATTGATTACTGTACACACAATAACCCTTATCCCCGAGTGGCCTCCGGGCCTTGATAAGTGGTGACTTCCATGTAAAAAAAAAAAAACGTATACTGTAGTTATTAATACGAATACGTAAATTAAGTAAATTTTTTTCTAAAATAACTAAACTTTTATTTTAACATAACTTTGGAAACAAAACAGTTTTATTATTTTTGTTGTTGACAATAGCTGAAGAAGCTATTATCTATCTATATATCTATAAAAATGAGAATGTGTGTTTTAGAACACTTCTCAACCTATATACTCAACGAATATTTGATCTACAGACTTGAAATTTTGTGTATAGAGAATTTAGACACATGGAAAACTTTGTAAATGTTTTTTTATCTAAAAAAAAAAAGGGCTGCTAAGGGGTAGAAAGTGAAAATTTGGTACTTTGGGGTCATGAGATTTATTTCCTTTTTATTTTTTGTTAACTGTTTCACGAGGTTTGAAAACTATTTTTAATGAACGTGGCAAGCTGGATTAATGGTTATCGTACTTGACTCACTGTCTTTAGGTTTCTATCTCAGTTTGAGTATTTATTTATTAATTTATCTATTTACTAGCAGTTCCGCCCAGCTTTGCTCGGGTCCTATGTACTGTTCATAACTTTATGAGCATATGTATATATTAAAAATTGTGAATATGTACGGGAATGCCTTTCTATATAATAGTCTACCATAACTACCATAGAGAAAAGTTGGTAGATACCGCAGACATCAATTTTTTTTTTAAACTTTGACCCCAATTTTGACCCCTTAAGATTTATTGTTTTGGGCTCAAATTAAATTAGAAAGTTAGATCCATGTCCAAGTAACCTATATCTAAAATTCCAAGTGTTGGGACCCAATATTGGCGGAGGAGTTTGGTAGAGTTCTCAAAGGTCAAATCGTTGAAATTTGACCCCTTAACAGCAAAATTTCTGGCCGAAAACCGATTATAAAGATTTTCCCGAATCTCAATACGCCTTATGTCAAATCTCGCGTCTGTAGACCGGAAATTGACAGAGTTATTTGATAGAGATCTGTACACAGATAGACACACAGACCAACAGACATTTTCACTTTTATAGATATATAGATTTTAGTTACAAAAAAGTGAACAGTTTAGACAAATCAGCTCGCATGCACATGCCCGTTTCTTTCTGCTTTTTTCTTAGTTAATCATTTACGTTACGTTTAATCCCGGGCAACATCGGATACATCTAGTTATTAATATATATAACCAGTGAACAAATAACAAAACAAAGATACACGCATTTCATTTTAATTTCATATCCACATTAGAATTATACCGGCTATATTTATTGAAAAAAAACCCCCAAAACAAAACAAACAAACAAACAAACAAAAAAACAACAACATAAATTGCATAAAATCTTTTTAAATAACTGAACGGTTATTTAACGTTTTAAAATATCTGAACGGTTATTTAACGTTTTAAAATATCTGAACGGTTATTTAACGTTTTAAAATAACTGAACAGTTATTTAACGTTTTAAAATAACTGAACGGTTATTTAACGTTTTAAAATAACTGAACGGTTATTTAACGTTTTAAAATAACTGAACCGTTATTTAACGTTTTAAAATAACTGAACCGTTATTTAACGTTTTAAAATAACTGAACCGTTATTTAACGTTTTAAAATATCTGAACGGTTATTTAACGTTTTAAAATATCTGAACGGTTATTTAACGTTTTAAAATATCTGAACGGTTATTTAACGTTTTAAAATAACTGAACGGTTATTTAACGTTTTAAAATATCTGAACGGTTATTTAACGTTTTAAAATAACTGAACGGTTATTTAACGTTTTAAAATAACTGAACAGTTATTTAACGTTTTAAAATAACTGAGCGGTTATTTAACGTTTTAAAATAACTGAACGGTTATTTAACGTTTTAAAATATCTGAACGGTTATTTAACGTTTTAAAATAACTGAACGGTTATTTAACGTTTTAAAATAACTGAACGATTATTTAACGTTTTAAAATATCTGAACGGTTATTTAACGTTTTAAAATATCTGAACGGTTATTTAACGTTTTAAAATAACTGGACGGTTATTTAACGTTTTAAAATATCTGAACGGTTATTTAACGTTTTAAAAGAACACCTCACTCACCCCACAACGCCATGCATCTTTGAACGTTTTCGTTCTGAAATAGAAAAAAAAAGGACATCTTTTTCACAAGTACATTTTAAAATATTGTACTGGTATTTTATTGTCTTCCATTTAGTCATCACGAGGAAGTCTTGAAATAAAGACGAAACGCTGATGAACATATAATTCGTTTTTTTCCTATTCCATCGTTCCACACACACACACATATATATATATATATATATACACACACACACATATATATATATACATACATACACACGCACACAAATATATACACACACGCATATATATATATATACACATACACACATACATACACACATATACACACGCGTATATATATATACATATACACGCACACACATATATATACACACGCATATATACACACACATGATGATGATGATTGCAACATCTTGCTAGACGAGTGCCACTTCCTTGGACACTTAAAGTCCACGAGCCCAAATGCCCGAGGGAGTATCTATACAAAGATGATGTTACAGAGTCTCAGCTTTGTACGACAACTAAATCTCTCTCTTTGTTCAAAATGTTGAGATCCAGCAACAAGGAAGAGCAAGATAGCCAGCAACAAGTTAAACTGCAGCCCAGCTTAATGCGGGTACTGGTCTCCCGCTTTATGTTTTTTTTAAAATCAGAGATTTGCTTTTCCTAGAAAAGTTGCCTTCACCACGGCTTACGGGAGCCCTCTCTACGCCAAAACACACACACACACACACACACACACACACACACACACACACACACACACACACACATATTACTTAACTTTATATATAAAAAAGTCTTCAATATAGCTTGATATGTTGTGACAGCTTTAATCAACATTCTTCATACCCGTCTCCTGTTTATCTCACTATTTAGATCGATAGATAGATCGATAGATAAATAGATACAAAGTTAGATAATAACTAACAGATGATTCTTGTGTTCCACCTACTTCATAACATACATACACATTACTTAACTTTATATATAATAAAATATACATGCACACATATACATTATCACAAAGAAACCACGCTAAAACCTAAAACAAACTTCTCCCTGCAGCACATCTTTACATAAAAATGTAAATATAGTTCACATTACGATCCATTACACTTAGCAGCTGTGTTAAAAAAAATTCAAAATGATCGGTTAATGAGTTCAGAATGAATTCTTTATGCGCAAATATATAAACATATATGATCATGATGATGATGATGATGATGATGATGATGATGATTGGTTATAATCAAAATTACGTCCGGTTGTTCAGCTTTGCCTACAATGCAGATTGCCTCAACTTTTAAAAGAAATCCTCCCTCACCTCTTCCTCAACCCCATAAAAACAAAACAACCCATCCCCCAGTTAATCATGAAACAAAACTACTTTTGATATGTGAGTTTAATCCTACATAAGTCTGGGAGAATGGCGCCATCTGTACGGCTTGAATACCTTGCACGTCGGAATGGTATTCTGCGAGAGTCTTTCTAACATTCGCTCTGCTGTGACGCTGTTTCATGTCTTGAAGGCAAGAATTTCTGCCATCAACAAAATCTCCAAGCCCAAGTGGTGGCCTGCATTCTGCACTCACCGTTTGGCGGCACAAGCAGAATTAATAACCTAACATTTCCACAGTTTATATGTTGTACTTTTTATCTAGTAGGAGTATATGGGTATTTGGGGTTTAGAGTTATATATGCACTAGCAAGGAGACCCGATCCAAGATGGGTTAAATTAATTCTCCGAACACAAGCTTTGCATCACTTGTATGTCAGCTTATCAAGATTAAAATCAAGGCAGAATGACACTAAAGCTTTTATCTAGAATCCTTCTTCGGTTTAAAGACATTCTCTTAACACAAAAATGTAGTTGTCCCAAGCGAAAATAAAAATGGCTGCGTAAATCCAGCCAGAAAAGCTTTTCCAGGCAAAGGGATGGATCCAGGCAGGATCAGCAGAAGCGTAGTGGTTTCCTCGTGTCAAGAGGGGAAGTTATCATTGAAGAATTCGAAGAGATTCAGTATATTTTATAAATCGATTCTAGCATCTGATTGGTTATCACTAGGGTTATGACAAGAGAGTATTCTTCTCATTATTTTGACTCTCGAGTATATAGCAGTTAATGTATTATACGTTTTTAGATAGGGTGATATGGTTCTCGATTGATTAACTGTGTCTACCTATGTCGAATATATACTCGAGAGTCAAAACAATAAGAATATCTTCCTGTCATAGCCCTAGTTATCACCTGTAGTTATAAATGGGATCATCCAAATCTTTGTCACCCCCCCCCCAGGATGCAAAAATCATTATATTCTAAATTCATCACCTAATATGGATTCTAAAAATTCGCTTAAGCTTAGGAGATTTTAAGAAGAAATTGAAATTCAGGGGATCTTGTTTTATAGGTATCTAATGACTTTTGATCAGATGTAATGCAAATCTGAAATAATTGAATATTCATTTGGGAGGTTTTACCTACATCTTGCTCTTTGGAACCCCCTTTTAAAATACGTTGAATAAATTAAAATTTATGGAAACTTTATTAATTGATATCAAATATCTAGATGTTTAAATTTCACAATAATTCAGGGGTATCTGAATTTTCAAAAAGAGCTATCCCCCTTTTTCCCACTTCGTAATACAACTAATAAATACGCTATAATGACATTTGACACATCCGTCCCCGTCAGATCACCGAAGTTAAGCTTGTCCAGTACCAGATGGGTGACCACTTCGGACTTCCAGGTGTTGTATGTGCTCTCCGCTTATCTCGGCATTGTTTCCAGTCGTCCTGAACTTTTCCTTGCCACTGGACTTAAGCAGTGCTGATTCAGGAGAGGTGTTGTTAGGGATTGCGCAAGCCTTGCCACTCTATTACACACGCAGCTGCCCCTACAGGGGGTATCCTTTGTCTTTCGAGATTGAACGGAGGCACCGATATAATACAACTAAATTAAACTAAATATATCCAACCATGACCCTACGCCCGGCAGCTGTATTATACAACTCATAATAATCGGTTAATTAGTCTAATCGTAAATCCTGTACACACTAACATACCAAACTTTATATATAAATAGAGACTAGAAATATGTTCATCGCTGGCCACGTGCATACGGGCACATCGTTCAGAAACTATGAAATGACGTCTACGCAAAATTCGACTTAGTTCATCAGCATAATAGGCGATGCACTGATCCTAACGTTTCTACAACATCAGGCTGTTTGAAGATATCGGCTTCCTGACCTAAAATGCACCAAACATTGGTGATATTGTTTTTTGCCCTTCCCTTTATAAAACGAAATCCTGTTCTCCAAATTCAAAAACAAAAAACAAAGATTCTCATCTACAAAACAACCAAACCAAACACTATGAATAAATATTTGTATATATAAAGAACTTGAAGCATAAAAACGTTTTTCAAAAATTACTGGATTCGGCATTAAATAACGAGAAAAGAGTTGATATGCCGTAAAACAGCCAAACAATCAACCTAACAGTTCGATGCCTCTTTTTAAAAAAATTTTTTTTTTTATAGAACGATTTGTCTTAATCGTTTTATTTGAATTCATCGAACTACTGTTCTCAGTTAAATGGAATTGTAGAAGGCAGTACAATGCAGAAGTAACGGAAAGACACAAGCTGAAGCAGGTGAGAAATTTATTAATACAACTTATAAATACATGTGTACATATTCATATTTCATATATGCAGTATATTTATATTTGCACAGTGGTTACCTGGGAAAGTCGGTCTGGTGGTATGTCCGCGTAATAGTCACTGCTTACAACAACACGTTTGTCAAAGTTAAGTAAATATCTGACGAAGAGATCTTTCTCGAAATATTATATTACACGGACATACCACCAGACCGACTTTCCCAGGTAACCACTGTGCAAATATAAATATACTGCGTATATGAAATATGAATATGTACACATGTATTTATAAGTTGTATTAATAAATTTCTCACCTGCTTCAGCTTGTGTCTTTCCGTTACTTCTGCATTGTACCGCCTTCTACAATTCCATTTAACTACATACTATACAATGCTTCAAGCAAACTACACCCACCTCTTACTGTTCTCATCTTTAATGCCATTTTCACAATGTTTCGGCCGATGTAGCCAACTTTTTTCAGGTGTATTTTGTCGAACTCTGGAATTTGGACAGAGTTTACTTCATGGGGGTAGCATGCTCTTGTTCAGTCAGCCATGACTGGATAAAAGTCCTAAGTAATTCACAATTGAATTTTCGGTTCCCCACGATGCACCTGAAGAAGGTCGGTGGTTACATTGACCGAAACGTTCTAAAAATGACACTCAAGATGAGACCAGTAGCCCGATGAATCCAAATAATACGAATAACCAATCCTCATCTCAAAAATTCAGAAATTTGATTTGCCTTCAGGTTCAAAATACGCCCAAGTTTCCGATAGCATTTCTTTATTAGGGCTAAATCTCTTTCCCTGGAGCATTCCTTTGAGGTCCGCAAACATTGAGTAGTCATTGGTGTCAGATCTAGAAAATAAGGTTTGTGCGAAAGCAATACGAAATGCAGTTCATGTAGTTTTGCCATCGTTGTGATAGTCTTGAGACATGGTGCATTGTCTTGGTGAGAGAGTACGTTTTTCTCCTTTGTTAATGGATGTTTTTCTTTTTAGTCGATTTCTTCCTTCAAACACACTAATAATATATAATATTCACTATTGGATAATTCTTTTTATCTCATGGTAATCGATAAAAAAATATGTTATGCATCCAAAATTACAGAGAAAACCGTGCCTAAGCAATTAGGGTAAAAAGTTTACTGGGATCCGGGGACCTATAGAATGAAGGGTTTGGAATTTTGCTGCTAGCTTGGTTGATTGTGGATGTTGGTAAAATAATCGAGATGACTTCGTTTCGGTACATTTGAGATGGGGCTTGGTATTTTGGATTGTTTGTACGATTCAAGTTTTGACAAGCTTCTGGGCTTGACCTTTACTCCCAATCTGAAATGGAACACATACATCAAATCTATTGCCAAGGTCACTGGAAAAATAGTGGAATCCTACCGCTCCAGTAAATATCTCCCTCTTGATACAATTCTCTACCTATATAAAAGCTAGGTACGGCCAATGATGAAGTACTGTTGCCACATCTGGGCAGGAGCTGCTAGAAGCAGCTTATCCTGCCTTGACAGAGTTCAAAATAGACCTTGTAGTTTAGTGGGGGATGCTCTTTTCTCTTCCTTGCAACCTCTTTCCCACAGAAGAGACGCTGTGACCCTGCCTTTGTTTTATCGTTATTTTCATGGCAAGTGCTCATCTGAGCTTCTATCTATGGTCCCCCCTTCGTCAAACTTTCACGAAAAACACTCGTCTAGCCAAAACTACTATCAATAATTTCCCACACTCTTTATCTGTGTCTAAACCTAAACGTAGATTTCATGAACAAAACTTCTTTCTTAGAACTGCTCGCCTGTGGAACTCTCTTCCGTTTGCCGGCTTTCCAGCTGACTACAATCTGATTGTCTTCAAGTCTAACGTAAACAAATTCTTGATGAACCGTCCCCCTAAGTAAACCAATTTATAAAATTCCCACTACTTATGTTTACTACGCTATAATCACATTGACTAATGTATACCCATTAACCCTTATCCTCGAATGGCCCCCCGGGCCTTGATAAAGGGTGATTCCTGTGTACAAAAAAGAAGAAATTACAGTTCTCATCTTGAATGTTATTCTCACAATTTTTTTGCCTGATATAACCTCCGACCTTCTTCAGACATGTCTTATCAGGAATTGTTGTGACGGTCACCTGGAGATATAAAAGAACCGGTGTTAATCGTGACACCCTGCACTGATGATTCCCGAAAGGATGAAACATTAGTGTCTGTAGATATTTATTGTAGTATATATATATATATATATATATATATATATATATATGGAAATACTGTTGAAATTTAAACATTTCTTTTAAAATATTTTTTAACATTTGTCAGAGTGATCTAATCATTATATGATAATCTGGCATGCGAGCTAAGTCGAGGCCACCGAGAGGAAGAAGGCCTGTTAACTGAAAAATGCCTGCAGGCAATGTAGGTAAAATTTTTCAAACTGTTACTATTGATACTATATTAGGGCATTTTTAAAACGAGCATTAAAACATGTTAAAAAAGAAAAGAAAGGAACCCAATTCGATTAATAATGAAACTGAACTTCATTCAATATAAAATATAAAAATTTCTATGTAAAATTACGTAATTTTAAAGCAATATACAATCCAATAAAAACTGAATTATGAATTTAGGGGGTAAACAATTAAAGAAACATTAAACACAAACAATCCTGTACCTTCAGGACAAGATCACAGTCTAGTAGCTGTCCGGATGCTACACTTCACCTTTTCTGTTCTCGGTCGGTGGAGGAGAAATCCTTCATGACTGAGACAGTGTTTATTTTTGTTCCTATCCAGAGTGCCCATTATTGGGAAGCTGGATTTTTCCGCACATAATTATATGTTGAAATAATACAGAAATTATATTTAACGTTGTGGTTTTCTGTTCCTCTATGTTCATTTTTCCCCCATGTTTTTCATCAAAATGTGTAGCGTATTTCCATCAGTTACATGGTTAGGAATCCTATATTCTGCTATAGTCTTCATTTTCATATCAGCGCAGAATACAGGAATACGAAAATAAAGTTATCATAACTAAAGAAATAATCTTACCATGATGTGATCATTGATTAAAAACTAAGAAAATTTAGTAAACATCTACGATATTAAATCAGGGGGTGGGGGGTGAATTTGGGAGGGGACATTATTATTATTTCATTCACTACCAGTTGACTCACAGGCCATCATCAGTGATCTCTGGAGACCGAGTGACAACAAGTCTCCCCAGATTTCCAGTGTTCTCCACCTCTTGACCAATCGTGCAGATGATTGCATATTATCGCAACAGCCGTTTGCTACTGATTTCTTGTTGGCATAAGCCATTGGTGTTTCCTGGGGTTTAGGTGACAAAATGCCTCCCCCAGGTACCAGATTTGAACTGCACACTTCCAGTGGAGATCTGGTTAGTACTCTCCCACCTCGATCTTTCCATCCTCCCTGACCCTTCACAACTAGTTAATGTCGATGTCATCTACACCATTTTTATTATCATTATTATAAAAATAATAATAATGGTGCTTGTGCAGTGTATGCACCGTGCTATATTTTAGATAGTATTTTCAAGTTAAATTAAATTTTTATGGTATCTTTTTTTCATTAAATTGTTAGGTGATAATGCGGAATAGTTAGAAAACCCCTCCCCCTGTTAAGAATGGCTTTTTAGATAATAACATTTCAGCAGGCGCGTACAACATTTACTCGTACTTCACGGAAAACGTGGATCCTGCGTAAACGGTGTTTTTTTTAATTTAATGATTGCTCCATGTAAGCGCATACGCAAAAGGTTTTCTTTGGTTTATCTAATCACGAAAACATTTTTGCATGTACTATTTGAGGCCGAAAAGGGTAGGGAAGATTATTTGAATATGTATTAAAAAATAATTTCACAAAAAAATAAAAATCTTTAGTGGAGAAAATAAAAAACTGAAATAAAATAAAAACAAGCACGAAATAAAACTATGAATCGAATTGAAGGTATAAAAGTGTTATTTTGTCCCGATTACGATAAAAAATAAATCTTAAATGTGCCCATATTTTCTTAACCGTAAAAAAAAAAAACACTGGTGACGAGGTGATCTAGAGATTTTAGTCTTATTGGAAGTTTAAAATCAATAAATACTTATATTATTACTACAAAAAGCTTCTTAGAACTGCACGCCAGTGGAACTCTCTGCCACTTGCCTGTTTCCCACCTGACTACAACTTGGACGTCTTCAAGTCCAACATAAACAAACTCCTGACAAACCGCCCCCTTAAGTAAGACACTATCAAAACCCCCAGTACTAATGATTACTACAATACTATCTCATTGATTACTGTACACGCAATAACCCTTATCCCAGAGTGGCCTTCGGGCCTTGATAAATGGTGACCCCCATGTAAAAATCTAATAAAAAAATAATTTAAGGAATCGGTTTTTGGCATCGGAAAATAGGCTCAAATTTGTCCGATTCCGAGACCCCAAAAAGCTCCGAATTTTCGATTCCCGATAAATAGTCCCAACACATACAGGGTGAACTTTTTTTCTTCTCCGTTCTACAGCATATGTTCTAGATGGCCTCCATTTAGCTTTTGTTCTTTTTTTGGGGGGGGGGATCACCCTATATATATTTCCATGAACCTAGCATTTTTTCTGAGAAGTGCACGCCTATGGAATGCTCTCCCGTTTGCCTGTTTCCAACCTGATTACAACTTGGACGTCTTCAAGTCCAACATAAACAAATTCCTGATTAATCGCCCCCCGCCTTAAGTAAGACGCTTTATCAAATCTCCAATACCAACTATTACTACGATATTATCCCAGTGATTATTGTACACAAAATAACCCTTATCCCCGAGTGGCTTACGGGCCTTGATAAGTGGTGATCCCCATGTAATATATATATATATATATATATATATATATATATATATATATCTATAGGTAACTCGTGTTTGCATGTTTTTAAGTGTTGTTGCATTTGGTGCAATCTATTCATCGAATTATGTTGTTTGTGGTTCAGCTGATTTGGCCGATGCGAGTGTCGGATTCCCCCCTTCATCATCCGCTTTCTCTCATCTCCTCCCTCCATCTCTATCGACAAGTGACGGCGCGATTACTCATCGCAGGTGCGAACGGTAATTATTAACTTCGCTCTTTTTCTTTTAATTCTCTTCGCTTCGCTATGCGTCCTGGGAATGCGATCAGAGGCTCGGGCGGTCAGTATGTCATTTCATGTAATAAAACCTCTTCGGGGATCTCGTGGTATTAATCAATACCTTCTTCATGTGAATAGGGAAATCTAAACGTGAGCTGTATATATGGCTCGCGTTAAATGAAGTAAATGCTTTTTCCTAGACGTAAGCGTTGTATGTATACTAACCGGCCGACCGGCGTTGCCCGGTCGCAAGATACGCTTAAGTATGGTACTTTAATTCATGCAGATTACGCATTTATTATTATAGAGATAATTTTCTATCGATTATTATATTGAACCTAATATATGATAAGGAGATCAAATCTAAAACATACACAACCACACACACACACATATATATATATATATATATATATATGTTATTTGTTTGTCAGTGGATGATTAAATAGTTAATATATATATATATATATATATATATATATATATATATATATATATATATATATATATGTGTGTGTGTGTGTATGCTTTGACTAGCAGCATGCGCTTTTAAAATCGAACTTAATACAGGGCGGCTATGAAATAGGTAAGCAGACGAATTTTTTGAAACACGGAAGTCAGAAACAGGAAGCGCATCCAAAAACCAAACTCCTATCCTTACATCATCAACGCTTTGATCCCCATCTGGCATCAATTGTGATGGATGGTCCTCGTCTGGGTGAGGCCCCGTGTTTTGACAAGCTTCTGGATTTGACCTTTACTCCTGATCTGAAATGGAACACGTACATCAAGTCTGTTGTCAAGGTCGCTGGAAAGATGGTGGGATCCTTCTACCGCTCCACAAGATATCTCACTACTGATGCAATTCTCTATCTATATAAAAGCCAAGTACGTCCAAGGATGTAATACTGTTGCCATATCTGGGCAGGAGCTGCTAAAAACAGCCTATCCTGCCTTGACAGAGTACAAAATAGACTTCGTGGCTTAGTAGGGGATGCCCTTTTCTTTACCCTGCAACCTCTCTCCCACAGAAGAGACGTTGCGAGCCTATCCTTGTTTTATCGTTATTTCCATGGCAGATGCTCGTCTGAACTCAAATCTCTGGTCCCCCTCGCCAATCTTTCACGAAAAACACCCGTCTAGCTGAATCCACTGTGAAAAATTTCCCCCAGTCTATATCTGTTCCTAAATCAAAACGCGGAATCCATGAACAAAGCTTCTTTCTTAGAACTGCACGCCTGTGGAACTCTGTTCCGTCTGCCAGCTTCCCACCAGACTACAACTTGGATGTCTTCAAGTCCAACGTTAACAAATTCCTAATGAACCGCCCCCTTAAGTAAACACTTCATCAAATCTCCACACTAACGTAATGTACTTGCAATAACCCTTATCCCTGAGTGGCTTCCGGGCCTTGATAAGTGGTGATCACTGTGTAAAAAAAACAAAACAAAACAAAAAAAAACAAAACAGGATGGACGATTTAAACGCCCAAGCAAGCCAGCTGATCCGAGTGTTATATCTTTATATATAAATTCGTATTCCTGTTTGTTTGTTCACAATTTGATTAATATTTACAAAACGTGTCTTACTATATATAGAAATAAATGAAAGATTAAAGTATGATACCTGGAAAAACACACAATTAAGAGATCACCTTATTTGCATATGACATTAAAAAAATCGATTTTACTAAATAGTGATATCTTAGTTAATGTTTTTAGCAAAGGAATTATTTTAAGTATTCTATTTTAAATTGTTCTTTAATAAACAACAATTATATTGATAATATATTTAATTTATTTCGGAATTAATATTTCCAACAGCGACCTTGTTTTTTAAAACTTTTCTTTAGAGTTATTTGCCCCTAAATGCTATGCATAAAAAAAAACGTTCACCAAATATCATTTGGTGATTTCATAAAGTTTCTAGCTGGAAAAATAATTCCGTGTAGATAAAAAATTTTTTGGCTTTTTTTTTTTTTTTTAAATATTAAAAAAAAAAACCTTACGAAAAAAAACTGAAAAGATTTCATTTGTTTGTTTTATTTTATTCCTTAAACGGAAATCCAGAAATCGGTAAATTTTTAACATTTAATCCAGCGTCGTTGAATACATAAAAAATGAAGATCTACTGCCCCCCTCTAAATTCCACAATTTTCACTTTTTTTTTTGTTTTTTTCGCGTTAATTTCATCGATTACAAACTTAATTTTCTAATTAAAAGGGTAGCTTCATACGACGTGACCCAGCGGCGTTTAACCCCTAAAAAAAATGGAGATCTACTTTTTTTTCAGCCTAATACATTTAAACAGCCTTTATAAATATTATGAAAGAAAATTTGCAAAAAGAATTTTAGTGTGGGGGATTACTTTTCTATATAAATTTAACGTAAAATGAGCACCCACTTTTTGGCCACCAAGCGTTCAACGAGACATGTCATCTCTAGCATTTTTTCAAGTTTGGCAATTGAGGGGGAGGGCAAAATCTGACAAATACAATTTATTTTTCTAAGCCTCTATTCCGAGACTTCTTCCCCCCTAATGGGGAAACCTATTTATAGCCCGTCTGTCTTTCTTGATGTCTCGAATCTGACTGCCAACGACACTTACGCAGACTGGAACACGTAACATGCGATATGTCAACTTCCAGTGACCTGTTCGGATACCTTCCGGTGTAAACTTGATTGGTCACCGAGTTTGACATGTTTTAACAAGCTGTCAAAACGTAGCTTCGCATCTCTTGTCCTTACAACTCTAGTATTTTATCAATATTACAACTGTAGTATTTTATCACTTTCTATCTTCCTTTTTAATAGGATCTCCCGATGATCAAAGACGCAAGGTAAAATAAATAAATAAAATGATGTTACTTTGTTGCTGTACGTGAAGCTAAAATATACGTTCTTGATTTTCTGGCTAGGATCCAAGAGTAGTATCTGTTCCGTCTACAGATGGTATGATATCGTATGTTTTTTTTTTTTTTTTAACACGGTGGTCACCACTTATCAAGGCCCGGAAGTAACTCAGGAATAAGGGTTATTGCAAGTACAGTACGTTAGTGTGGAGATTTAATGAAGTGTTTACTTAAGAGGGCGGTTCATTAGGAATTTGTTAACGTTGGACTTGAAGACATCCAACTTGTAGTCAGGTGGGAAGCAGGTAAACGGAACAGAGTTCCACAGGCGTGCGCCGGGCGTCCATAGAATGGAAATAAATCAGACTCTTATAAGGATATTGGAGATAAACCGTACTAACCAGATATATTCTGACACTACATTAACCAGGTTACTTAGATAAATATTTTTTACTATTTTAACAAAAAAGGCTACAATAATATAGCGGGTCTCCATTCACGTTGGATGTCCACAGAATGTCTAGCAGCAATATCTACATCTATATATTTGTAAAAGTGAAATTGTCTCTGCTTATGTGTGTGTATTTCCCTACCAAACTACTCTGTCAATTTTGAGTCTACAAACTCGAGATTTGACATAATTTGGGAAAATCTTTTTAATCGGTTTTCGGCCAGAAATTTGGCTCTCAGGGGATCAAAGTTCAACGATTTGACTTTTGAAACTCTACCAAACTCCTCCGCCAATTTTGGGTCTAAACACTTGAAATTTTAGATTTATATTACTTGGGCATGGATCAAACTTTTTTTATTTGATTTGAGCCCAAAACAATAGTTGTTAAGGGGTCAAAGTTAAAAAACAAAAAATCTGACATATGCGGTCTCTACCAAATTGGAGAACCAACCTGGAGTGTTCTACAAGATAAATAAATAATTAAAAAAAATAAGAAATAAAAAATAAATATAAAATAAAACAAAGAAAAATAAATAAATAAAATATATAAAATAAAATAAATACAAAATTAAAAAGTAAAAGAATTAAAAACAAAAAACAAAAAAACAACAAAAAAAAAAAAAAAAAAAAAAAACAATAAAAGCTGTCTCCGGAGTTGCATTAAACGATAGAAGCAATGCGTAACTCGGCGTGATTCCTACGTAGGAAAAGACTAATAACTGTGCCAAGTATCGTTGCCTTACTGCTATGAAAAGTGGGTTATTAGGGGTATTACTTATTGAATGCCCCTCGTACAAATCTCTGACCGAGGACACAGAGTAGCACCAGAACAGATACGACACTTTGTTCCTAACCAAAAGACTAAAGGAAAAAAAAATTGTTTCCGACAAAATATATTAAGTATATCGCTTCTTTTTTCGTTATAGTGTGCGTGTATGTGTGTGTGTGTGTGTGTGTGTGTGTGTGTGTGTGTGTGTGTGTGTGTATGTGTGTGTGTGTATGTGTGTGTGTGTGTGTGTGTGAATGTCTGGGTCGGGTCGGGTCGGGTCGGGTCGGGTCGGGTCGCGTTCGGAATGCGACCTCTTATCTGTGTCAGTGAGAACAGACGCCAACAGATCAATCTCCCAAATAAGTTATTGCAATCAACTGATAAATCAGGTCTGATTAACGCAACTAAACAAATAATTACTCCAATCAGCGCACTGACCTACTTTCGCCTTTTTTCCCGCGTCACTCTCGGTGAATGGCGTAAGTTAGTCCGTTCTGTTTCTGCGCGTGCGTGGGAGCGCGTGTACATTGGTAGCTGGCACGGCATTCGCCCAAATTGGTTTAAATCGGCCTCACCCCCCCAAAAAAAAAGTTTATAGGGAATATTAACTTCACAAGCGGTCCCCTGTCGCATGCATATCGCGGCCAAATACATCGACATTATCGCTTCGTGATTACCCATCAAAAACGTTTCAACTGTCCTTGTTTTTTGTTTATGTTTTTATTTGTTACCGATTTACTTGTTAAAATGACCAGAAGCCACTCAAGGACAAAGGTTTAATAGATAGTAGTGTTCATTATTCAACTGACAATTGGAGGATAGGAAAACAATAGGTGGACTGGGCAGACTAATTACTTAAGAGCACAGCTTGGCAAATCTTTGCTAATATTGAACTTAAAGACAACCAGTAGAAAAGCAGTCTCGCCGTATTGTGTTTCACGGATGAGAAATTCTTAAAAATAATTCTAGACGGAGCTTCTTTTCTAAGCAGTTGATGAAACTTGACCGGGCAATGCCAGTTTCACTAGCAATGTTCTAAATTCTCTATGCTTGATTGTCGATAAACAAATTTAACGAAAATTCTTGTTCTACGAGAAAAAGGGTCACCAATTACCAAGGCCAAAATCACTCGAGGAATAACGATTAATGAGATTTTCAGTTGGACGATGAACAGCACTATGAAAGGATTGAAAAGATGGGTTGAATATGAATGCCTTAATTATTAAAAGGACGGTTGGGCAAATCTTTATTAGCATTGAACTTAAATACAACTAGTAGAGGAGCAGTCCCGCGATATTGTGTTTTACGGATGGAAAGTTCTTGAAAAGAAACTCGGTCTGGGATCATTTTAGGAAATCAATGGAATTGACCGAGCAATGCAATTTTCACAAAAAAAAAAGAAAAAAAAAAGTCAGGTTTAGTCTCCTAGTAGTGGGTTTCCACCTCTGGAAAGTCGAAAAGCAGCCACCTAATTTTATAGAAGAAAACTTGATGGCAAGATTCTGCGTTAAAAGTTGGCGTTTTCGGTTTAAACGGAAAAAGTTAATTAGGATTTTCATTGAACAGTACAAGGTCTGTATCAATTGGATTATTCGGATTACTACTCTTGGCTTGGACTCGTGGCGCAATGGATAAATGCAGTGATTAACAATCAGTTTTATGTGAATGTTCTGTGGGTTGGAATCTTTACCACAGATTGAGAATTAAAACAAATAATGAAATAATTAACACTGCGACCCAGTCATGGCTGATAGAACAAGAACAATGTACCACTGCAGATATCGAAAACCTACGTAGTTTCCTTGTTTGTAATAAACACTCCGGAGTTCGAAAAGATGCATCTAAATGTAAGATGTTACATCGGCCAAAACGCTGTGAAAATAAACAATATTTTTCTGTCGTTTCTGTGCAGTTCCAGGAGGCCCATCCTCTATCGGAGAATACCAACGGTGCTGCTCAGGCACTATTTTTTTTTTTTTTTTTGCAAGCCAGAGTGCTCATTCTCTATAGCGCTGGCTCTTCAATCCCATTTTCCAATACTTGTGTCACATCTTCTAACCGTGGGAGGGAGAGATAAATACCGACTATAGAAATCCAAATAATACAAACTAACGGGACCTGTGAAAATTTCACAGTGGCATCTTTCATATGTGATATATTGCCGCTGGGCATTCTGTGGTCGTTCAGCGTGAATGGAAACCCTGCTGTATTATAGTTGCTCTTTTGTAAAAACTGTGAAAGTATTTATCTAAGTTAATGTAGTGTCGTAATATATCTGATTATTACGGTTTATCTCCAATATTATTATAGGAGTCTGTAACATATCTCCATCGTATGAAGGCCCAACCATTTTTAGACAGAACAGGTACTACCCTTAGATTTGTCAGAAGATCAAGAAGGTATATTTTAGTTTCATGAGTTGGAAAAATTACATTGAGAGCATTGCCAGGACCGCTGCGAGAAAGGTAGTTTCTCTCTACCGTGCTAGAAAGCTACTAACGCCCGAAAGTATCCTGTACCTCTATAAGGCCACCATTCGCCCATGTATGGAGTATTGTTGTCATATTTGGGCTGGTGCATCTGCTACTAGTCTCTCACTCCTAGACAAGGTTTAAAAGAGAGTCGCCACCTGATAAGTCCTGAACTGTCATCTAAGCTTCAGCCTCTGTCCCATCGACGAAATGTAGCATCCCCCTGCCTGTTCAACAAGTACTTTAACAGTGAATGCCCTGACGAACTGCAAGCACTTGTGCCCCCTTGATGTAAATAAACCCGACAAGCAGCAAAATCCCACCCCTTCACAGTAGAGATCCCTAGATGTAAGAGAGCCTTCTACTCCAGTAGTTTCTTTCCCAGAACCGATAGACTTTGGAATTCCCTCCCGGGCTCCTGCTTCCCCAACTGTACTGACATGCAGGAGTTCAAGTGTAACGTGAACCGACATCTTGCTGCCCAACTCCCCACATAGTACCCCTGTAGCTTATGTCCCTGATAATAGTCCCCTACATCAAAGTGGCAATGCGCCTTATTTGGGGTGAAAATATAATTTAAAAAAAAAAAAAAATGTACGGCCCAAAAATGACATTTTTTTAAAAATTTTATTTATTTTGCATAGCGTCTTCGTTGATCGGGAGATCCTATTTATTAAAAAAGAGGATAGAAAGTGATAACCTACTACAAACATTAAATTAGTATATAGATACACTAATTTTATATCCGTAGTATGTTATCACCTATCCTCCTTTTTGATAAATACGATCTCCCGATCGAATTATTTATAATCTGCAAACCGTGACACACGTACATTAAAGGTACTACGATATTAATATATAGATTCGCAATCCTAAAAAAAAAAAAATAAAATAAAAAAATAAATAAATAAAAAATACAAGTTTCGTAAAAATTGTGACATTGACCACCAATTGCGTAACTGATCAAGAAAGGGAGATAATTTAGTTTTTTTTTTGTTGTTGCAACAGAATCTGACAGTCACAAAATTGAGTTTTCATTTTAAAAAAAAGTAATTACATTTTTTTTTTTGTAAATTTTAATAATAAACAATGTTATCTACCTTGTCATGTCCCAATTAGTTAAATTTTTCTTGAATTTAACAGAAAACCCGTATTTCCATGATTCAATGAAAAAATAATTTCGGCCATATTTGTTTCTCCACGTGTGACGTAAACTCAAGGGAAACGGATAACCTATTATGTATGTTAGCTAAAATTGCTAATTTCTTTCAAAAACTATTTTCTTTTATTAATTTTATACCTGATCGTATTTCGTAATTTTTGGATATGTTTATTACTGCGACATAATTCAATAGATACCACGGGTTTGATTTAGCAAACCTCCTATTTTCTTCTTTTCCTTTCAGTAGGGAGATCCATTTATTATGCACTCGAATTAATCCTTTGTAGACAGGTGGGGTCCATATGGACCCCAACAAGTCATGTGATATTAAGTATATTTCACTATTTAACGAGAAAATATCCATATCCCCCTGAATTAAATTATCAAAGGTTTCTGGATATTCACAAGCTAAATCGCTTGTGATAATTAGTTTCAATGAAATTACAGCGATATATATATTATATATATATATATATATATATAATATATATATATATATATATATATATATATATATACACTAACAATAAAAAACAAAAAAACACACTAACCTAGTTTTAAAACATATCCTTTGTCCGATAAAATGCATGCCTATTGGCTGATAGGAAGGGGCGCGGCGGATACTAGAAAGCTGATTGGCTAACTAAAATCTCAATAGAAGAGGAACATATAAAAACGACAAACAACCAAAGAATTCGCGCATAAGCCTGAGGAGTCCTAGAGTGGATGAAACGCGGAATATTCAGTGTAGCTTAATTGCCATATATATTTTACAAATTACTAACTAGCTCTACCTACGTATTGAGCACTTTTGAAGTAAATACTTCAAGTTTACGCATAAATCTATACTTTCGTATATTAATTTTATGTGAGTAAATTAAGTAGTTATATATATATATATATATATATATATACACACACACTTCGGAATAATGAAATCAAATTTATCCACTGGTACGCAAATTCAGTGATTTTCGGTCTTACAAAATATTATTAGATGTAATATTTTATATAAGACAATCCCAGCTAAATAAAATTGCTCAACATACAGGATAGAGAAAATGAGTCAAAATTTAGGTACTTAAATTTTATAATTTGACAAAGTTTATTTCCAAATATAGAAATTTTTATTGGTTTGGACCTTATTTGCTAAAAGCAATAAACATAGAAAATTAAAGTTATTAAAGTTAAAAAAAGACAAAACAAAACCAAAAAACATTAAAGATACATAGAATAAGGGAAATGAACATTGAAGCAGAAAAAAGATATTGTAATTTAAATTCAGGATGAATGCTTAATCATTAAAGGGAGAATCCTGGTAGTTAGGCGGTAAAGAAATCCAATGTGTCTTGTAATCATTCCGAGGTACTTGGTAACAATCACATGCCGTCATGTTTTCCTATTTTCCTTATTCTAAATGTTATTAAATGTTAAAAAACAAAAAGCAAAAACTTTAATTCTTTTTTAGCAAAGGTGCAAACTAATAAAAATATTTACTAAAATTTTCCTCTGAGGAGATGATAAACATCGAAAACTCATGGGTTAAGGAAATATATTTATTATACGTATTCTTTGTTTTCAAACAATAAAAATTTATACATTTGAAGATTAACTTTTACAAATCATAAAATTTAAATACATTAATTTTGAGATATGTGAGTGAGTGAGTGAGTGAGTGAGTGAGTGAGTGTGTGTCTGTGTGTGTGTGTGTGTGTGTGTGTCTACATATTTTCAAACTCAATTTCTTCCGAAACTAAAAGTCTCAGAGCGGCGCTAGGGACCTCAAATTATTGAATTTTTTTTATAGATCGTTCTTTTATGGGTCTTTAGCCGATTAAAATAGTTTTTAAGGAGTCAAAATTGAAAGAAAAAAATCGTTATACATTTTGTACATTCATCTTAGTTTATTTTTTTAATTTTTAATCAGTTCATATGCGTGTTACATTTGTACAGTGGTAACGTCACTAACTTGGAATGCTACCGTTTCGATTGTAGCTGATAGCACCCAAATACTTTTTTTCTTTTTGAAATCACGACTATGATAATATATACGAAATCTAGACAAATTAAAATATATTTAAGCGCACCCCCCAGTATATATGTATAATAGTTGTATAAATTGGTTTCCTATATGTACATCCAATGGAACCCGCGTGATAATTAAAGAGTACTCAATGGAGGACAGAGCTGGTATATAGTCTGTTTATTATACAAACATTATTGACTACATATGTGCATATATGTTTCAGCGGAATCCTAATTCAAAGAGACCCCTTCCAATATCGCTCCTTCTTTGTCTGATGAAGTTATCATTTTGAATTGGGATTCCACCGAAATATGTATGCACATATGTAACCAATAATGTTTGTATAATAAACAGACTATATATATATATGTGTGTGTGTGTGTGTGTGTGTGTGTATACGAAAATTTTGGAGTTAAATTCGGTAAATTTTTTAAAATTACAAATTTTATTATTCAACAAGAAATAAAAAAAAAAATTAAAATTCTTTTTGTCAAAATAAAGTTAGTAAGTAGTCATAAATTTTACAATTTAGCGCATTTATTGAAAACCAAAAAGCTTGGATAAAAGTCTGTAAGAAGCAATGGTTTAAAAAAAAAAGAAAAAAAAAAGAAAAAAAGGCATATTCCATAGTGTAAAGGCAAAAAATATAAGCCCAATCGTAAAATTCAATGCAATAAATAAAGTATAATCCAGAATCAACTGAAGAGGTTTTAAATTTCAAAAGTATACACCAAAAGCAATCTATAAGACGTGATGAGGTAAAATCCTTTAATTAAGAAATGCTCAGCTGAGCTAGCCCCCGAACTTTCAAAGCTCTACAATAAATGCCTTGCTGAATCTTGCTTCACAGATAGCTAGAAGATGGCCTCTATGGTACCAGTGTACAAGAATTCTATTAAAAGGACTACCCCTCTCAATCGTCCTATCAGTCATTTCCCTCTCTTCCCTAAAATCTTTGAAATCTTAATCAAGCACTAGTCCACCACCTTGTAGAAGCCAATATTCACTCTGACAAACAGTATGGGTTTAGGAAATGTTCTACTGCAGATATTTTAACGTTAATCTCTGAACGCACATGCCGTGCATTGGATAAGGCGGGCGAAGCCAGGGCTGTAGCTATTAATACATCCAAGGTCATTGACAAAGTCTAGCACGAATAGCAGCAAATGAAAATGAAATCGTACGGTATAATTGGACGTATACGAAATATAATTAGACCCTTCTTAGATAATAGGACCATCCAAGTTCTTAGCCCACTACTATTCCTGATATTCATAAACGACATTTATATTAATAATATTGTGTCCGAGATGGGTATAGTTGCTAATGATACAACGATCTATAATATACACGATGGAAGAACGGATTTACAAAAATCTAAGACAATGGCTGAACCATTACAACATGACCGTAGAGAATGGGGCCCGCAAATGGATGGTAACATTTAATGCTAGTAAGACTAAGCTGTTTTTCTTTAAGAATTACAAGACGCCTCACCAACCGCCGATATCCATCACAAATAACACCCTACCTGAGAATTCTTTTTTCAAACTACTCGGCCTAACATTCATGGACAATATGGACAGAAACAAATACACTGCGAAGGCTGCTGCAAAGAAGGTGGGTTCCCTCTATCGTGCTAGAAGCCTACTTATATCTGAGAGTATCCTGTACCTCTACAAGGCCACCATTCGCCTATGCATGGAGTATTGTTGCCACATCCGGGCTGGTACATCTACCACTAGTCTCTCCCTCTTGGATAGAGCCCCCCCCCAAAAAATCTTCCATCTAGTATATCCCACTTTATCAATTAAACACCAACCCCTGTCCCATCGCCGTAATGTTTCATCCCTGTGCCTGTTTTACAAGTATTTTTATGGAATGTGCTTTGATGGGCTCGTTGCATTTGTGCTCCTCTCAGCGTACATATTCCTAACAAACTCGCTTAGCAACAAAATCTCACCCCTTCACTGTTGAGGTCCCTAAATGCCAGAAAGCTTTCTACTCTAATAGTTTCTTTCCTCGAACAGCTGGACTTTAGAATTCCCTTTCTGCTACCTGTTTCCCTAACTGTACTGATATGCAGAAGTTTAAATGTAATGTAAACCAACATCTTATTCATCTTTCCTGGGCATGATCCCACATAGTATCCGCTTGCGTTCAAGTGACGATATACCTTGTTAGGGATGAACATGAGTAATGCGCGCACGCACGCACCCACACACACAATTCGTATTCTTGTTTGTTCACAATTGCATTAATATATACAAAAGTTCCGCTAAATTAAATATATTATTGCTAATACAGTAGCGTCCAAAACTAAGGGACAAAATTTTAAAACCTAATATTTGTTAGAAATAACAACTGAAAAGCTGAAATTTTAACAACTGGTAGTCGTTATCATTCCTTAATAACATACTAAAATTTGAATCATTTGCAAAGGATAGAAAAAGAATTATAACAATTATTTATTTTTAAAATAGGAACGTCCAAATATAAGGGACCAAATTAAGAAAAACAATGTAAACAGTATGCTATATGCAAATTTTTTGATTTCCTTTAAAGAATAAGTTTTAGTCATTTGTAAACGTTGCATCAGCCGGCACCATGGCGAAACGCCAAAAACTTGATTACTCTGTGCGACAAGCTCTTGTGAAGCTACACAAGGAAAAGCACACCATTAGAGAAATTTCAGAGAAAGTGAAACATTCCAAGAGTGTTGTAGGCAGGGTTGTTAAATCCTACAATGATACTGGCAAAATAGTGCTTTTAAAACCGGCAGACCCCGCAAAACTTCGGCAACAGAAGATCGAATAACGCAGCGTATGTCATTAAATGACCGTTTTAAGTCTTGCACAGAAATTAAAAGGGTTATGAATAGTACCCCATGTGTTAATGTGTCAAGACAGACTGTTTCTAGACGACTGCAAGAAATAGGGTTCTTTAATCGAACCCCAGGAAAGAAACCACTTGTTAGTTTGAAGAATAAGAGATTAGAATTTGCAAACAGGGATGTAATTTGGACGTATGAAAATTGGGCAAAAGTATTTTGCAGTGATGAAAGCAAGTTTAATTTATTTGGAAATGATGGAAAAAAAAAACAATGTAAAGAGACGTATTAGTGAAAGATTAAGTGCAAAGTGCACTAAGAAAACTGTCAAGTTTGGGGGCGGAAGCGTCATGGTATTTGGAATGTTTTCTAGCCAAGGTACAACTCCTCTTGTCCGGTTACAAACTCGTGTAAACGAGCAGATCTATAAAAACATTGTTCAAGATCATGTTGTGCCAATCATACGGAATTCAGGTTTCGATAGGGCAATCTTTATGCAAGATAATGCCCCATGTCACAAGGCAAAAGATGGTAATGAATTACCTTAGCGAGCAAGATTTCCAAATTATGGATTGGCCACTGCAAAGCCCCGACTTAAATCTAATAGAAAATCTTTGGAAGGCCTTAGGAGTAAACGTTATGAAAAGAAATCCCACTAACACGGAGGATTTGTGGGTGAAGTTTCAAGAAGATTGTTCTAAAATTAGTATCGAGGATTGTCAAGAACTGATTCGCTCTTGTAGTCAAATAAGTGCAGCTGTCATTGAGAGCAAGGGCTCATTTACTAAATATTGATTGTACATGTATTTTTATTGTTTTTTGACTGTTTACATTGTTTTTCTTAATTTTGTCCCTTACTTTTGGACGTTTGAAAATAAATAATTGTTATAATTCTTTTTCTATCCTTTGCAAATGATTCAAATTTTAGTACGTTATTATGGATGATAACGACTACCAGTTGTCAAAATTTCAGCTTTTCACAGTTGTTATTTCTAACAAATATTAGGTTTTAAAATTTTGTCCATTAGTTTTGGACGCTACTGTATATTTAATTTATTTGGAATTATTTCCGACAACGATTTTTTTTAAAGACGTAGAGTTATCTCCCCCTATAAACTTCGAAAATTTGGTAATCTCCATGTTTCTAGTTTGAAAAACTAATTCCGTGGAGACAGAATTTTTTTTTTTTTAAATATTAAAAACACACACACACACACACACACACACTGATGAATAAACTGGAAAATTTTGATGTGTTCGTTTTTGATATTCTTGAAACGGCTATACAGAAACTTTGACCGCTTCGAATTCAATCTTTAGCCACACTTTTGGAAATATATGAAGCTCCGCATAAAAAAAAGGAGCAAATAAAAAATTTCCTTTATTTACGAAAAACAAACAAACAAAACAAAAAAATAGCCAGTAAAAAAAGTGCCTTTACGAAAAAAAAACAAAAAAAAAAAAAACATTACGCACGCGTTTGGCTAATTTTTATTTTTCGGGCGTTCGGACACTCGCTGCTATTTTTATTGAAACAAAAGTTGTTTTATTTATTTTTTGGGTGGGTGAGGGGTCTTTTTAACGCACAGACAACAAAAAGTGCTCAATATCAGGAGGATAGTTTCTTCACTTTGTATCCGTTCTGCCGAAATAGGGTATAACATAATTTTTTTTGACGATTACATTTACATGTTTTAATCCATTTTTTATTTTTGAAATTGTTGCTTATGATGAAAATAAATAATATTCTTAGATGTGATCAAACGGAACTTCATGTCAACCCGGGCAATGTCGGGTACCCATGCTAGTATATATATATATATATATATATATATATATATATATATATATATATAAAGCTGAACGTCTGTGTGTGTGCCTGATCACGAATAGGTTCCTATATGGTTGACTATTATAGAAAACTGATCACATATAATGATAGAATATGTATCGAGACACAGGAATTGGTATGTTTGATCTGGCATAATGATGACTGTTAAAAATTGTGGGGTCTGCGTTCGCGCCTGGTCCACAAAGTATGGAAAAAAAATTAAAAAAAAAACTTTTACAAGTGTTTTTGATATAGATGTACATAATACTTTGATAAGTATGTTTTAACTTAAATAGGGATGGTATAATAAAATTGTGGGGTCTGCGTTCGCGCCTGGCCTCCATAGAATGGAAATAGGCACAGACTTTAATAAAGACTTTTCATATCTATCTGCGTAAGTATACTTTGATAATTATGTTTCAGTTTGAAGAAATATGTATGAAATTATGGGGTGTTCGTTCGCGCCTGACCTCCATAGAATGGAAATATGTCACAAAGTTTAACAAGTTTTTTTTTAATATAGATCCACAGAATATTGTGATAAGTGTTTCAGTGTGAACAGGTATGGTATAATAAATTATGGGGTTTATCTATTTTATTTTTACTTTCATCATATTTTGCTTTGGTTTTGATACCTCCAAATTCGAAGCTATCTCTTTACAACCCTTCGTTTTCATAACCTATCATACTTTCATAAATCAGAGTCCATTTTCTGTAGGCTGTTTTTGAATCCATTCAACGACGGGTACTTTTGCTAGTATATATATATATACGCTCACACACCTCTGGAATCCTTAGAAAATGAAACGGAGATACAGAAGCCCAGTTAAATTTTTATTTTGTTTTAGTGCAATTCTAAAAACCTTGTCATTTCCAAATTTAAATAATTCTTCATACCAAATAATTGTTCCATATTATTTCTGATGTACGAAAGACGTTCCAAAAGTAATGCGTCCTATATTTTATTCCGCTCGAATGGATCAAGGTGGATTACAAATGACGTTGTTATGTTGAGTGAACTTATGCATTCATGACCTAAAAGTTTCATCAGATGTTGATGGTGTGATACTCAAAGAAAGAATTCCATAGAATAGACGTGCGCTCGAAGCAGAGATACGTCATTGAATTCCTTCACGCAGAAAAAAACTGAACGACCAATATTTACTAGATTATTATTAGGAGTTTTGGATGAAAATGGATGAGAGAAGAAGAAGAAGAAAAGAGAAAAAGATGAGAGAAAGAGAGACATGAGAGAAAGAGTGAGATAGAGGAGAGAGGGAGGCATAAGAGAAAGAGAGATAAGAGAGGGGGAAAGAGAGATGAAAAAGGGGAAAAATAGAATTGAGAGAGGAGGAAAGAGAGAGATCAAAGACAGAAGAAAGAAATGAAAGAGGGGAAAGAGAGAGAGAAAGATGAGAGATAGCTACAGGAAATAGAGCTGAGGGAGATAGAGACGAGGGTGGGAGCGGAGAAATGAGGGTGGGGAGAAGAGAGGAGAGGAGGAAGAGACACGAGAGGGGGGAGGGAGAAGAGGGACACGAGAGAGGAGGAGAGAGAAGAGAGACACGAGAGAGGGGGGAGAGAGAAGAGAGACACGAGAGAGGGGGGAGAGAGAAGAGAGACATGATAGAGGGGGAGAGAGAAGAGAGACACGAGAGAGGGGGAGAGAGAAGAGAAACACGAGAGAGGGGGAGAGAGAAGAGAGACACGAGAGAGGGGGAGAGAGAAGAGAGACACGAGAGAGGGGGAGAGAGAAGAGAGACACGAGAGAGGGGGAAGAGATGAGAGAGAGGAAAGAGAGAGGAAAGAGAGAATGGGGAGAGAGAGGAAAGAGAGAGTGGGAAGAAAGATGAGAGAGGGGGAGAACAGAGATGAGAGAGGGGAGAACAGAGAGATGAGAGAGGGGGAGAAAGAGGGGAGGGGGGAAAAAGAGAGAGAGAGGTGAGTGTGAGAGAAATAAAAAATAAAGTTCAGAAGTGAAGTCGGCAAAACAACTTGGAAAAAATGGATGATGGAAAGGAAGGTGGTCAAACACTTTATCCAAAGGCGTCCAAAAGAGTTTCGTATTGCGTTCGGAACGAATGAACCCAACATCACCACAAAACTGTTTTTTTTTTTTTTTTTTTTTTTTCCTATAAATTCTCCCAACGAATTTATTTTGTTTATATTCTAGATGCCACCCTCGGCCACATTTCGTCCATCGTCGACAGATTTTCCTTTTCGACTCTTCCAGTTTATTCTCTCTGTAAAACACGTGATATACACTGTGTGTATAGATTATCAGAGAGAGAGAGAGAGAGAGAGAAAGAGAAAGAGAGAGAGAAAGAGAGAGAGAGAGAGAGAGAGATGAGGGAGGGAAGATACCCCAAACAGACGTGCCCTATCAAGGGGCCAGGGAGCAAACAAATGATTTCAGTTCATGCAAGTTGTATAAACATTTGGTAAAGCACCGCGAAGAACTTTGGATATGCTGTTTTCCTTCAAGAAAATGTCAAACTAAAACACACTCTCTTCCTCTCCCCCATCCTTTTATTTCAATAACAGATGAGATATTTATTTGTCCGCCTTATAACCTCTCTCTCTCTCTCTCTCATTTATCAGGTACCTCTTCATATTTTCAGAAAAAAAGATTTACTCTTCACATGCGTTGGTCTGTCACATTTGAATAGTTTCCAAGAGATCTAAATGTTAAAAAAAAAAAAAATTATGAAAAACATTGTGAAAATAATGCGAGTCTGTGACGAACATGTTTCGGATAGTGTTAGCGTGACACGTTCAAATAAGGGATATCATTTACACTATCGTGTCAAGCTCGAATTGCAAAAAGCATTTTTGTTGACGTGTCACGCTCGACTTAAAAATAACTTTCGTTGGTAATTATTTTTAATACCCACAGACACTGGCATTTCATGCTTTTGCAATCAGTAGTGCAGGAAGTGACAATTGCTGCTCGATCAAGGATTCGAACCCGTTACGAAGCCAACGTTGATTCCATCAGAACATTACCCCTGAGCCACCATCAACCGCCACGAGAATCAAGTGAAATTTAACATTTATCAAATCAAATACAGGCATAACGTTATTACGACGATCTTAAAGCGACCGAAAATCGCAATCTCGCAAAAGACCAACCGACTACCTTTTATTTGCTACACAATATTCGACTTTGGTAAAACTTGCGGTGAATGCTCTGTTTTACGGTTGTTGTAAAAAATGGAACGGAAATTTACATTCCGTTCCGTTTTAAATTCGGTACATTTCTACATTATATCCAACTCATTGTTAACATTTGCCATGTCAACTTTTATAGGTTTTCGGGTATGCTGACAAGGTTAGGGTGTCTTCCAAAAGCCGTTCTTAACATGTGGAGATTGGGGGTGTATTCCGAAAGCCGTTCTTAATATTGGAAGGTTGGGGTTTTCTATTCCAAAAGCCGTTCTTCACATGTGGAGATTGGGGGTGTATTCCTAAAGCCGTTCTTAATATTGGAAGGTTGGGGTTTTCTATTCCAAAAGCCGTTCTTAACATGGGGAGGTTGAGGTGTTTATTCATTGTAAGCATACCCGAAACCTATAAAAGTCGACATTTCCAATGTGAACAGTGAGTTAGACTTGTGTAAAAAAAATACCAAAAAGGTATACCAAATTGACTGTTTTTGTTAAAAAATTTGTTTTAATAAAATTTTATTTAAAAAAAAAACAAAAAAAAAAAACTTTCGTTTTATATATATATATATATATATATATATTTATATACTAGCAAAAGTACCCGTCGTTGACTGGGTTCAAAAACAGCCTACAGAAAATGGACTCTGATTTATGAAAGTATGATAGGTTATGAAAACGAAGGGTTGTAAAGAGATAGCTTCGAATTTGGGGGTATCAAAACCAAAGCAAAATATGATGAAAGTAAAAATAAAATAGATAAACCCCATAATTTATTATACCATACCTGTTCACATTGAAACACTTATAACAATATTCTGTGGATCTATATTAAAAAACCTTGTTAAACTTTGTGACATATTTCCATTCTATGGAGGTCAGGTGCGAACGAACACCCGATTATTTTATTATACCACATTTCTTCAAATTGAAACATAATTATCAAAGTATATTTACGCAGATAGATATGAAAAGTCTTTATTAAAGTCTGTGCCTATTTCCATTCTATGGTGGCCAGGCGCGAACGCAGACCCCACAATTTTATTATACCGTCCCTATTTAAGTTAAAACATACTTATCAAAGTATTATTATGTACATCTATATCAAAAACAGTTGTAAATGTTTTTTTTTTTTAATTTTTAAATTTTTTATTTCCATACTTTGTGGACCAGGCGCGTACTCAGACCCCACAATTTTAATGAATCATCATTATGCCAGATCAAACATACCCATTCCTGTGTCTCGATAAATCTTCTATCATTATATGTGATCAATTTTCTATAATAGTCAACCGTATAGGAGCCTATTCGTGACCAAACACACACAGACATTCAGCTTTATATATATATATATATATATATATATATATATAATTTAAAGGAGATTAGAATAATAGTCTAAAGAGCTAAGTGTATTTTAATGTAATAGTGAAATTACTAGTTTAATTAAAATACAGGAGATGCTCGTTGTAATTTAGATATATAATAAGCTCGATAGTTAAATGTCCTAGAGCTAATTCAATATTAAGTAATGTGATCTATAATTTAAAAGTTTTAAAAAATTTTTAAATTTAAAAATCAAAATTTAATTAAATTAAAAATCAGTTTCATAAGAAGGAACAACAACAAAGTCAATTATCTGTACGATCGTTTCGGAAATCCGTGCTTTTTATTTGTGGTATACATGAAGTAACGTAGAACAATTATACATAGTTTTTTTGGTAAGCACGGTCTCCTCATCAGCAAATTTAGGAGGATTTCTATTGAATTGAAAAGACACCAAAAAGACCGTGCTTACCAAAAAAACTATGTATAATTGTTCTACGTGACTTCATGTATACCACAAATAAAAAGCACGGATTTCCGAAACGATCGTACAGATAATTGACTTTGTTGTTGTTCCTTCTTATGAAACTGATTTTTAATTTAATTAAATTTTGATTTTTAAATTAAAATTTTTTTAAAAACTTTTAAATTATAGATCACATTACTTATATATATATATATATATATATATATATATATATATATATATATATAAGATTGTTGAATACCATTCTTTCGATAACTTTCGTTTTGGGGGGTACAATATTAAATAATAAAAAAAAAGATTAAAGCGGAACGAAATTTGAATTTCCGTTCCATTTTTTACAACAACCGTAAAACAGAGCATTCTCCACAAGTTTTACCCCGACTTTTAAGAACTTATTTTAAATTATGAATCATTTTTTTTTAGCTCTACAGTTTTCGCAATCATCAGTGCAGATTTCTGTGTGTGTGTGTGTGTGTGTAAATATAAGTCACATTTTTTATGTTCGTACGTGTCGAGCGTCTTGAATTGCTGCTTGGGAATTACTCAAGAATTTTTACGTTTTCACAGTAAAATTAAATAATAAAGTGTATAAAGAATTTAAAAAAAAAAAAAAAGGGTAATTCGTTGCCAGTGTTGGGGCAATTTATCGGAATCGGGAATCGAAAAGAACCAGAATTTTTAAGATTTAGAAATCGAAACATTTTGAACCCAATTTTCGATTCTAAACAAATTCTAATTTTTTAAAAACATAATTGACCATTACTACTACTACTACTAAAATATTTTGTTTTAAAACTACCAGTAAAACAAGGATGTATAGATTGCGAGTAAACGTGCCTGGTGTTACCCGGTATTAAACGTTACGTTAAATTTCTTAAAAAAAAAAAAAAAAAAAAAACGAAAAGAAACTGAGACATGTTCAAGCAAGTATTATGTCTTTTCGAAACAGTTCACTTTTTGTAAGCAAACAAAAATACTTGGGCTGAGATCGAAACCAAAACCTAAATACAATGAGTCAAGTGCGATAACCATTAGACCAGCGTAACACGTTTGTAGAAGATGTTTTCCAACTACTTAATCTTAACCTAAATAATCTGTAATGTGAACTATTCACGCATGCGCATCGTGAAGAAATTATCAAACATAAAAATCCGATGATCAACGAATATTTCACACTGCTATATTTTTTATTGTCATCGAAATCGATGAAATGCCCATTTTTTTTAAATCCAATCGATTGATTGCTTGGTCTACTTGGAGACCCATCGCGACGCATCTGGAGGAAGCTTACCATGCCTTTTCGCAATGACTAAATTCACAATATATTGGAGCCTATATTGCACTGTATAGAACTTACTGTCGATTTTATAAAATTATTTTATGTATAATGGCTTGACTTGAAGTTTAAAATGCAAAAGTCAAGTATCATGCTTCAATTGTTTTCCAAACAGAAACATTCATTTCGAACGCGCACCTGTCATATCAAAGAAAATATTGTTAATTTATATCTTAGGCCTTTCGGCTTGTGAGGTAATAAAACTTATCAAATGCATTTGTGATGTTAGGCTGTATAAGGTGTTCACTTTAATCAAAATCGCCTGTTAATTCTTTTCATCGGATTTTTTCGATTGTCGATATTTATCGAAGGCATTCCGACACAAAACATATCTACAAACACTTCCGGGCATATAAAATACCTATGTGTTAATTTTTTTTTAAACATCGACCCAGCCGTTTTCGAGTCCATAGTAAACGAACTCACACATACAAAGTTCTTTTTATATAATAGTAGAGATAGATTTTTTTTTTTAATCGGGTTCAGAAATTGTATCGGAATCAGGAAATTAGAAAAAAAAAAAAAAAAAAAAAAGAAGGTAATTGTGTCGGAATCAAATCAAAGAAAATATTGGAATCGATCAGTCTCTAGTCATCACTAGTGCTATGACAACAGATTATTCTTTTGTTTTGACTCTCGAGAATATATCCGACACAGTTAATCAACCAAGAACCACATCAGTCGATATAAAAGCATATAAGATATCAACGGATACACACTCGAGAGTCAAAACAACGAAAAGAATATGCTGTTGTCATAGCCCTAGTTATCACTAGGGCTGTGACAACAGCATATTCTTTTCATTGTTTTGACTCTCGAGTGTATAGCAGTTTATATCTTATGTTTTTAGATAAGGGGATGTGGTTCTCAATTGCTTAACTGTGTCGGATACATACCCGAGAGTCAAAACAAATTAGGAAACGTGCGCGAGAAGAAAAAAGGCAAAAAGAGAAAAAACAGACACCACAGGGAGAAAGAAAGTCGGCGTTGTAGAAAATGGACGTGTAAGATCGAAGACGAGAATGATTCGGCTGTGGTCAGCATGCAGTCGCAAGAAAGAGAAACACCAGCCAGGTTAGATGGACATGTGGCAACGAGAGTTTTTTTTTGTTTTTTTTTTAAGTTGCGTCGAAACAGAAATGTAAGGGTAATGAAAACTTTTGTTAAAAAGAAAAAAAAAGAAAAAACGCCGATTCGGATTTTTTATTTCTGTCCTCAGTTTGTAACCGCAACGTTACATTAGGCGTTTCATGATCCATTGAACATTAGATAAAATCGATATCCGTGATGCCTTAAATAATTTTCTAGACTTTTTTTTGTACAGGCATTTAAAATTGTCGTAGACTCTTGAAAATTCAGTATGTTATAGCTACACATCTTATTGGATGACTGGCTAATTTTTAATTTTTGAGATTTAAGATTCAAATGAACAGCTACAGTAGGAATTGGAATACACCCTACTAAAGTCTGAGTGTCACAACTGGTGAATTTCAAACATGCAATCTGGACGTGAGGACACTAGAAGAACGATATGCAATAAAATTCTGTTTTAAACTTGGAACAAAATGCCACAGAAACGTATGGAATGCTTTAGATAAATAAATAAATAAATAAATAAATAAATACGACAGAAACCTATTGAATTCTTCAGGCTGTTTTTGAACCACCTTGCATGAATCGAGCGCTGGTTTTTAGGTGGCATGAGAAATTCAAGGAAGGCAGGGAGTCTGTGAGGGATGATGAGAGGTGTGGGAGGAGAACACCTCTCATCATCCTTCACAGATGTCAAAACACCAGAGTTGATTGGCCAAATAAAGAATTTCATAGATAAGGACTGTCATGTGTCTATAGAGAAAATAAGTGCACAGTTTGATATATGTGGGAACTATACACAAGAAACTGAAAATGTTGAAGATTTACGCGAAGTTTGTCCCAGCGTATATTTTTTTTAGTATTACTGTTGGCTGACTGTAGAGTCTTTCTAAATTGATTTTTATTCGAATTCTAATAAGTTTCAATGTTAAGAAATAATGAAAGATTTGCCTAACGCAATTAAATAAGACCGCCTTCCCCGCTCTCCCTTGATGCGTCTAACGTTAACAGATCGAAAGATAAGCTTTTTTTTTTCTTTTCTGGTCACGCCCATAGTGCACTCAGTAATTAGTGTTTCTCAGTTTACGAGGTGCCTTAAATAAGTTTCCAGATTTTTTCATATGGGAACTTTTATTTATTATACGCGCATGAAACTAGACTCCTTCGAAGTAATCTCCCTCGCCACTTGTTGTACCGTTCCAACAACCTATGGAAGACTCCATAGAATTCCTCTTGTTGTGTGAGTGTGTCAATGATCCTCGTCACGACCTCTTTCATCTCTATTATCTCATAACGACAGCCTCTAAGGTCTTCCTTGAGCTTAGGGAATAACCAAAAGTCACAGTGAACAAGGTCTGGATTATAGGGAGGGTGAGGTACTTTCTTGATGTTCACTTTGGTCATGACAACGTGTTTCTCTCCGAGTTCTCTGAGCACCCTTGGGCCAACTTAGCGCAAATCTTCCGCATTTTCAGTTCCTCAAAAATAACTGCGTGAACAGTTCTCACATTGACATCAAACTGTGCACTTATTCTCTATAGACACACGACGGTCCTTATCATGAAATTCTTTCTTTAGCCAATCAAGTCTGGTGTTCTGACTTTCTTGCTCCCCCACCCACCTTTCATCACTCACAGACTCCTAGCCTTTCTTGAATATCTTATGCCGCTCAAATACTGATACTCGATAAAAGCAAGATGGTCCAAAAGCAGCCTGAAGCGCTCCATACGTTTCTGTGGCATTTTCTTTCCAACTCTGGTGTCCCGACTCCCTTACTCCTCCCCCACCTCTCATGCCTCACAGACCTCTTGCCTTCCTTCGATTGGCATAAGTGCGTTATGCCACTTGTTTCAATCCAGATGGTAAAAAAAGCCGTCTTAAGCGTTCCATACGTTTCTGCGGCATTTTTTTTCCAAGGTTAAAGCATTTTTATTGCATATCGTTCTTCTAAAGAGTCCTCACGTCCAGATTGCATTTTTGAAATTTACCAGCTATGACAATCAGGCTTTACTAAGATGCATTCCGATTCCTGCTGTAGCTGTTCAATCGAACCTGAAATCATAAAAATTAGTCATCTCATTAGATGTATAGCAATAATATACTGATTTTTCAAGAGTCTGCCACAATTTTAAATGCTTGTACAAATGAGTCTGGAAACTTATTGTTGTTTAAATTGTCATGTTTTGATTTGCCAGCTTTGCCTTGGTTCGTTTCGGTTCACCCGATCTTGGTTTTTGATCACAAGGTCAAGGCTGCTTCATGCTCTACGAAATTGCTGATGGCATCCATCTTGATTCTTACATGTTTACACATTTTTAATCGTGCATTTCTTTCTTTAGATGGGGAAATAAATTAAATTTTTACTCTAAATGAATCCTCACATAATAATGTTGAAGATAAGAAACGTTTTGAATGCTTTTTTTTTTTTTTCATATCACCCACACACCCTATTTAATGACATTGCCGGGTATGATTTAGCATTTCCCAGATTAACGTTCACCCCACCCCCTTTTTTACTCGAAAAGTATAATTCAACGAAAAGACATTAACTTAACTCTCGATTTTTTTTTTCAGTTTTTTTTTTCCTCACAATTTTTTCTGGTTTTATATCTCCTTCTTTCGATAATTGCCGTCTATTTCTTGATGGGCCCCTCTAATAATGCAATAATTTCTCCAAGAAAAATCTGCCGGCATTCCGTCCCTACCCATCTTTGATTCACCTTGCGATATTCGTAAAATCGTGCGGGACGATGGCTTATAGGGTCTCATTTAAATTCCGAACGCCTATTTTCATTCCAGCTTTTCTTTCTTTCTTATCTCTTTTTTTATTTATTCGTCCTTGTCTTTTTTTTTTTTTTTTTTTTTTACTTATTCTTATTTTAGTTTATTATTTTTGATAAGGATTAAGAAGTTGCCTTATTCCGACTTCTATTCTCATCTTAAATTGTTATGCTTACGTTTCGGTCGATGTAACCGCTGACGATTTATACTGAAAACAAAACAAAGTGTTCTATGATATGGCAAGAATACTCTATAGATATGGACAGGGGACAAAAACTGGCAGTATCAAATCGCCCTCTTGTCGATACAACGCACGGAAGCCCAGTTTCCTTTCTTTCCTCAACTTGCAATAAATCCTCGTGTATTCGATATTATCTTCCACCGTTCGTTCTCGTTCTAAGCTGTCCAACAAAAATTTCAACTGAACCCTCATGCTTTAGAATTCGTCCCTTTTAACATTTACCAATTGTGTACATATGCAAATTAATGGCATACGTTGTTCACCAACGAGCGACCTACAAAATTTATGCTTACCTTTTCTTTTCTGCATTTTCTGCTGGCATTTTACAAGGTAAGCAAGCACGCGAGATCGTTTGCGCGAGTGATGATTTCTATTTCAATAGTGGCTCTATAGAGCTACTAGCAGGGAGACCCGGCGTTGCCCGGGATGGAAGGATGATTAACGAATATTTCACACTCCCATATTTTTACTGCCATCAAAATCAGTGAAACCGACCATTTTTCAATCAAATATCGATTGATTGATTGATTGATTACTCTAATTGGGGGACCCATCGTGAAGTTTTACATACCTCCCCGCAGTGACTAAGTCCACAATACATTGTAGTCTACATTGCATTGTAGAGAACCTAATGTTGATTTTATAAAATTATTCTTCATATATAATGACTTCAATTAAAGTTTAAAATGTAAAAGTCAAGTATCATGCTTCAATTGTGCTATAAACAGAAACACTGATTTCAAACACGCCCCTGTAATATCAAATAACTACTGTTGATTCTATATGTCGATTCTATCGGCTTGTGTGATAAAACTTCTGAAATGCACTTGTGAAGTTAGGCTGTATAAGGTGTTTACTTTGGTCAAAATCGCCTTTCCTTCTTTCATTGGATTATTTCGATTATCGATACTTATCGAAGACATCTCGATACAAAACCTATCTAAGAATACTTCCAGGCGCATAAAGTATCTTTGTGCTAAGTTTCATAATAATCGGCCCAGCCGTGTTTTATAGGGAACGAACTCACACACACAGACACACGCACAAAGTCCTTTTTATATAATATTAGATAGATAGTGTACTGGTATGCGTGAACAGGTTTATTTTATGATGAATATTTCTTTTAAATATCTACGTTTACGTTTCATCTCAACCAAGACTCATCAGTGTGGCTAGATCTGACTGTAGCACCTGCCGCAGGATTTTAACTTCAAAGACATCTGATTTCCACCGACACTTCTACTTGCACGGCTACTGAGACAATCATGCAATAGAGGTTGGTTGGTTGTTTTTTGTTTTACGGCATATCAACTCTTTTCAGTTCATTTAATGCCGAATCCAGTGATTTTGAAGAAATTTTTTAAAAATATTTTTTAAAGTCGGTTTCTATTTAATCCATAGTTGGGACCCTAACAGGTACTACAACTCCGGGTCAGAGTGGACCTGCGTGCAATGGCAATTAAAGGGTGGCTCCACACTTCCCAAAACCCACAAGCTGGGGCTTCACCATCGGATAAAATTTAAGGTCATATCCAGGACTAGATACAATAGAGAAAGAGAAATATTTCTATTGACCATTTAACAGTTTTTAAACAGTGTTCGATAAACTTAATTGGGGAATGGGGAACATTTGCAATGTGCAGTCATAAGATTTGTATTGGAAACAAAGGAGAAATGTGTAGTATCTGTTCTGATAGTGCATTTAGTCATTATTAACAATTATATATTGTGTGTGATTACATCAACAAGAAAATAAGGTGCAACATAGTGGGTAATTCGTTTTTCAATTCGTCATAAAACAACTTTCTACAGAAAAACTTATTTTTACATTTTTATCTAGCGAATAACCAAAAAATTACATATGAACCCCCCCCCCAAAAAAACGAACAAACAAAACAACAAAAAAACACGTTTATTATATATATAAAAAAATGAAGCTTCTGCAACGGGGATGAAGTTGGTTTTTTTTTCTTAAACGAAACTGACTTATTTTAATAAATCGTGTGTAGCGTAAAGTTTGATTTTTAAAAATAATAAACGTTTTTTTTTATATAAAATTTTATGTTTATTCGCTAGATAAATGTACAAAATTTTTTGTAAAAATAAATTTTATTCATTACAAAAAATATTTCAGCGGTACGCCACAAACAATTTTATCAAAACAAGTCAGTTTTGTTATAGCAAAAAAAATCCTCTTCACATAAGTTTAACTTTTTAAAAATAATAAACGTGTAAAAATAAGTTTTTTTTCCTTAGAAAGTGGTTTTATGACGCAATAAAATTTGGCGCACTGGTGTACTTTTCGGCGTGCTGGAGTACCCTCTTGGTTGCATATTATTTTCTTGTTGATGTAATCACACACACACACATATATGTATATATATATAAATAATTATTTTTTACTTACAAGCACTAGTGATATATGCTTTCCAATTAGGAAATGATAATTACTACCAGTCGAAAGATTCAAACCCAGCTACAAAGTCACCTTTGACTCCATTTGCTAGGAATAATCTTAGGCTAGCATGAATTAACACGATTCCCAATTTTTTCCCCGATTCTAATAGAATTAGCCAGGTTTTCTAAATTCCCAATTCCGATACAATTACTGATTCGTATTCTGTTAAAATATACATATGTAGCTCTGGAGGTTCTTTTTCTTTTATTAATTTTCGAATTATCGAAAAACGCATGTATTATGAGCATATATTTTCGCAAACGTAAAAATACACTTATGTTTGAGGCATGATCTATGGATTTTACTATTAATAGTTTTTTTTAATGAACATTGTACCATTTTTTCATTAATACGAGTATTGGAAAATTAAACCCTAAACATAAATTAAAAAAAAAACAAACAATTTAAAAACAGTTTTCGGCATCGGAAAATAGGCACAAATACAGATTCCGATTAATCGTCCGACCACCAATATATTTCGTTTTTATTCATAACTAATTTGAGTTCAAGATTTTACCTAAAATTTCGTCAGTATATTCCTATTAATATTCTAACTTATTTGTGGTAGTAATTACAAAATCAAACTTTAGAAATTTATAACAAGCGCAAAAGTATTGGATACATTGATTTAATATTTACATAGCCTTTGTTGCGTTCAACCGCTTTCTATAGTTGCACATATGTTTTTGCAAAGATATGGAGGTATTTTGCGCCATTCTTATTTGCAGAACTGTTCTATTTTTTGTTGAATATTTTGTGGATCCCTCTTGTGAACACTGACCTTCAATATTTTTGCACAAATTTTTAATTAGCTTGAGGTCTGGAGACTGACTGGACCAAACAAGAACGTCAATTTTGTTATTTTTAAGTCATTCTTTGGTTAGTTTAGCAATATGTTTGGGATCATTGTCATCCTGAAACACGAAATTGCTATTATTTCCCAACAAATCAGCAGATTTCCAGAGGTTTTTCTCCAGAAAATCCCTCTACATACGTCAATTTCTTCTACTAGTGATGATTTCTTATTCACCAGTAACGTTAGATGAAAAACACCCCCATACCATAATCGAACCACCGCCAAATATCACTGTAGGAATGGTATTCTTTTTGTTGTAGACGGTGCCATTTTTGTGTTGCTGTGTTTCTTTCAAAAGATTTAGATTTTCGTTTCGTCTGACCAGATTACCTTGTTCCAAAAATCTTGTGGTTTCTCCCCATATGTTTTAACATAATTCAAACGTGATCTGACGTATTGACGCTTTAACAATGGAACTGTTCTTGGAGATCTCGACACAAAACCTGTAGGATTTAGAGCTCTACTGATTGTATCCTTGCTCACATCAATCCCAGCTCCCCTGAGGTCGGTTCGAATTTCACCACGAGTAACCAAAAGGAGTTTCTTGCACCTTTCTGCTTACCCACCTTGATTTTTTTTTTCGTTTAATTTCCTTGGCCAACCACATCTTGAAAGATTTGCTACAGCTTCACCAAGGTTTTTAAACTTTCTAATAACGTTTTCAACTTTACTAAATAGTAAATTAAGTTCCCTTGACATTATTCGATACCCTTTTCCTTCTTTGTGCTTATCAATGATTTTTGACGAATGTCTATTGACAACTCTTTAGTTTTAGGTATTTTTATAAATAAACTGGTTGACTCTGAAGCAGGTGAACACAAACCGGAAGAATTTTAGAAAATTATTTTAATACTAGCGAGGGTACCTGGCGTTGCCCGAGTGTTTGTTTCCGGGACGGGGGGGGGGTTTAAAAAATGTTATGGTAGGTAAGTAGGAAGGATCAAACCCGGAATCATGAGTAAAAGTAGGAAAATAAAGTGTGAAAAAAAACAAAAAAAAAACATCTGCAACGTTAACAGGTCGGCCACCAAGAAAAGTCCATTCCAGTTGTTTAGGAACAAAAAAAAAACAAACAAAAAAAAAACGACTACGGTAGGTCGGCGCGAACGTGAAAATATAATGTGAATTGTCCAGCACGCTAACCACTACGCCACAGAGCACTGCAGCTTAGTTTAGTGATTTTAAATAACTTCACATGAAAGAACTACGAAGCCAAACCGGTGTTCTCTTCTCAACTGTTCCTTGTGAACGATCCCCAAACGGTGTTAAGTGGTGGCAGGGGGAGGAGGAATTTATTAGAGAGAAAATATTTTACCACTTCCATTGATCTTAACCGATTTTGGCCGTGACTTCTCAGCAGAAAAAGTATAGAAATCTAAGATTATCGAGGAATTTGAGAAATAATAAGCCTATAACACACCTCAGATATTGTTCTGCCGTTTGTGCATATTATATTTGCATGAAATATCTTGATTTTTAATCCTATTAATGTCAAAATCAGACGGGAAAAAATGAGTTCATTTTATTTATATATAATAATAATAATAATAAATATATATATATATATATATATATATATATATATATATAGAGAGAGAGAGAGAGAGAAGATAGATAGATAGATAGAGAAGAGAAGAGAAGAAGAGAAGAGAAGAGATAAAGCTCTCTGATAACTTGCTTGCATTATTGCAACATGCAAAGCAAAATAAATTGAAAATTATTTTAAGAAAGGGATTTTTTTTAAAAGTGTATCCAATACTTTTGCGTTTGTTAATTTATATTTTTCCTTAAATGTAAACTTTATGAGCTTTGATTTTTTTTTTAATTACTACCCGAAATATAAGCTAGAATAATAATATGAATATACTGACCAAATTTTAGGTAAAAACTTGAACCCTAATTAGAGTTATGAAGAAAAATTTAATGTATCCAATATTTTTGCGTGACACTATATATATATATATATATATATATATATATATATATATATATATATATATATATACACACACGAAGGATGTTTCAAAAGTAATGCCTCCGACCAAATGGATCATAAGGGATTAAAAATTGCAATATTATGATGGCTGAACTTATGCATTCACGAACTGGAAGTTTCATCTCTCTTATAGATATTGATGGAGTGAGATTATGAGAAAGGAAGCCCTGTCATGGATGTGTGTCAGAAGCAAAAAAAAATCGTCATTGAATTGCTTCCATGCAAAAAAAAAAAAAAAAAAAAAAAAAAATGGAACCGATCAACATTCGTTGTCACGTCTTAAACGTTTACGAAGCCAATACAATTCGTGTCAACACAGTTAGACGGGTTCGTCGATTTCAGACAGAGCTGCAAGTGATAAAGTGCGCTCCGAACTTTTATGACCAAAGCATTAAAAGAGGCTGGCAAAAGTGCATTGAGAATGGTGTTGGCTATGTAGAAAAATACATTCTGGAGCACAGAGGGTCGCTCCCGTCTTTGTAACCCTTCACCGTTTTAATTTTTAAGGGGACCTTTATTTTTGGAACCATCCTCATATATATATATATATATATATATATATATATATATATATACAGACACACACAGCAAATTGACTTAGTTGACTTCATCTTCTCAATGATCATTCTTAGCTACTGTGGAAGTAGTTCATTCACTTTGATGTAGAAAACTAAAGATAGGGAATTCATCTCACTTCATTGCCATGTCGACTTAAGGTAACTTCCTGAAACGTAACTTTCTGAACACGTCAGCTTGTGGAAAATCCATACTTTTTGACAAGATGAAAACCTTAGCAAGACAGTAAAAACAATTGGTTTTCACTTAATCGTCTCAAGTACAGAATTGTTTTTTTTAACACGAAATGATACACTGAAATGATCGATATATCGTGAGATACACGCGAGCCAAGTAAACGTTTTTTTTTTTTTTTCTTTTTGCAATACTTAATGCATAATTAAGGCATAAAAGTATTTTCGAGTTAAAACTAATTTATTATCGCAACGATTTTAGGTTTAATCCTGCAGTAAAATTATTGACATAGGTATGAACTCCCGAAATAGCAGAGGAACAGGTTCGTTTCAGGCCAGGAAAAGAACTAGAGACCAAACACTCAACCTAACAATAACACTTGAGAAGAAGAAGAAGAAGAAGAGAGGCGTAGGAACAGATGTTTCTGTTTCATCGATTATAGAAAAGTTTTCGACACAGTGGTACAAAAAGTCCTCTGGAATGTGATGGTAGATATGGGATTTCACATACACGTAATCGATCTCATCAGAAACCTATATATTTCCCAGAAAGCAACAATAAGAACAACTCACGGAATGACAGCCCTTTTTAAATTGGCCAGGCTGTTAGGTAAGGATGCATATTGTCACTCTAGCTTTTGAATATATATGCCGAACAAGTAATGCGAGAAGCACTCGAATATAAACCAGCAGGAATCCAAATTGGCAGAAGAACAATCAACAACCTGAAATACATCATCATCATCAGCAACATCATAAAACGTTTTTATGGTCGATGGTTAAGGAAATAATAACACGGGTAGTGAGAGTACTTCCTCTTGCACGGATTCACTCATCATTTATTCTATGGCCACTCCCTTCCCGTTCCGAGTTGATAGCAGTGTTCATAAGGCGTAGAAAAGTTAATTCCTAGTAGTTCTCCCCAACACCCGCTCCGAAACTTCTTACTCATCAAAAGTGTTTCTGATTGCAACGTGCATGCAGGAACTATAAGACTTAACCAACAAGATAAAAGTTAATTTATTTATTGCGGACTATTATTCTTGTCTTTATTAATTGCTGTTTCACAACGTTTCGGCCAACTATTCCTCTGGCCTTCCTCAGGTGGTAACCAGGTCTCTATCAACGGAGCCCATGGCATAGTTGATAGAGACGTTGACTCTCTATGATTCCAGATGAGCATTGTCTGAAGATAGCTGTTTCAATCCTACCCAAAGCAGGCCAGAGGCTTACTTGGCCAAAAAACGTGGTGAGACGACAACAACTATGGGTGGCAGTGATTGCTGAGAATGCAGTTAGGAGATTCGAAGTTCCTATCCGTCGCGGTTACCACCTGACGAAGGGCAGAGGAATAGTTGGCCGAAACGTCGTGAAACAACAACTAATAAAGATGAGACTAATAGTCCGCAAAAAATAAATCTATAAATAATACTCATCTCAATGAATTCCAATGAAATAAGATAAAAGTTGCCAGGAAAACAGGACTTCTTCAACGTCAGCAAACAAAGGTAATGAAGGTAACACAGGCAGCAAATAATGAAAACCTAATTGTGGGCAATCAGAATGTTGAAAATCTAGAAGATTTGAACTACCTGGATGCAGTTTTTAGTCGCATGCAAGCGACTCTATAAGTCTGTCCGTAACACTTTTGTGCTTGGCCTTTTGCGTTAAGATCAAAGGTCTGTTGTTAATAGATGCTGTTCTTAGCTTTTTAAGCTTTTCTTGGCCTTTTGGCCAAGATCAAAATGTAGTATCTGTTCTGGCAGATGCTGCAAGCTATGACTAGCTATGACTAGCAAAGACCAGATGTGGGGGCAACCCCACATGCCTGACCTTTAACCAGCTCCCATTTCCCACCTCTCGGGAGCTGGTCCACTTTTTCCCTTCCCCCTCCCTTCACTCCTCACATTAAAAATCGGCCTTGTGCCTAATTTGCTCGGTGGGGGAGCAAATAAATACCATCTGTTCCGGCAGATACTGCAAGCAAAGACCATATGTGGGGGCAACCCCACATATAAGACCTTGGTCAATGTAGGGGCAACCCTTCATACCAATTGTCACTATCCCGCTCCCCTACTCCCCGGGGAGTTGGTCCCCATTTCCCCTTCACTCCTCACATTAAAAATCGGCCTTGTGCCTAATTTGCTCGGTGGGGGAGCAAATAAATACCATCTGTTCTGGCAGATACTGCAAGCAAAGACCATATGTGGGGGCAACTCCACATATAAGACCTTGGTCAATGTATGGGCAACCCTTCATACCAATTGTCACTATCCAGCTCCCCTACTCCCCGGGGAGTTGGTCCCCATTTCCCCTTCACATTAAAAATCGGCCTTGTGCCTAATTTGCTCGGTGGGGGAGCAAATAAACACAGCTTTTCTTGGTCTTTTGACCAAGATCAAAGTGTAGTATCTGTTCTTACTACATGCTGTACTTATGTTTGTAACTTGTAACTTTGTGATATAAAGTGGGAGGTCACGTTTCTGTATTAATTTAATGTAAAATGATCACCCACTTTACAACCAGTCAGTCTCAAAGCCATTCAAGTCATTCTTCAGATCATTCAAGTTGTTTTTGAAGGATTCCAGTTATTTTTTAATCATTCAAGTCATTCTTAAGGTCATTCAATTCATTCAATTTTTACTTATTTAAGTCATTTCAGCCCATTTTTCGGTCATTTTAGTTTATCTTTAAGAATTTCATGTCAGTCCTACATTTACACATTCATTCATTACACGAGAGCATGCGACTAATGGCTATCGGCCTTGTTACTAACAAAGTAGATGACACCAAAAAAGTAAGATGACATATTGCAATGACAAAGACAGCAATGGTTGCGCTAATCATTATCTAGAAAAACAGACACATTTCACAACGCCCAAAGAAACGACTCCTGCAAGCCTTGATATTCTCAATACCGACATGTGGAGCAGAATGTTGAGTTTTAAAGAAAGTCGACAAGAGGAAAATTGTTGCTTCTGGATTGTGGTGCTTCCGTAGACTTTTTCGTGTAAGCTGGGTGGGCAAACATATAAATGAATGAGTTCTGGAGGAGATTGAACCATGCCGAAGACTGCTGGACAAAATTCAATGACAGGAAATTGCGATTTTTGGGACATGTGGCCAGAACGGATGATCTAGCAAAAGATCTACTCTTTGGTAAAACCCTTAGCAAAAGAGAACGTAGATGACCAAAAACAAGAATGTGAAGAACATCGCGGACATTAGCATGGCTGAGTTGCTCAGAATGGCACAGAACCGGGGTCAATGGCGACGATTAGTGAAGAATGTCACGGCTGGTCAGTAATAACCATTCTGTCAAAGAGAGATGAATTTCCATTTTCCCTCTCAGCCAACGAGGGATGCAAATACGTAATCGTTGTTTAAAATATCTATTGTTTCAGCATAAAAGCAATAACAAAAAGGGGTTAACATGCCGCAAATTTTTTTTTTTGTATTTTTTAAAAAATTTATCTTTTTTTATTTTTTAAGAACTTTTCCTTTTTTTTTTCCTTTTTTCTCCCTTCACTTTCTTTTTTCCTTCCTGATGCTATCATTTTAGGCTGTCTGAAGATATCGACCTCCTGACTTAAATGCAACAGACATTAAGGTTATTGGGTTTTCTTTCTCTTTGCAAAACTTAATTATGTCCTGCAAAGTCAAAAAAATAAAACAAAACCAAAACAATTTTTTCTCTACAAAACAACGAAACATTAGAATAAAAATGACGCCCAGAACAGTAGCAGAAACTCGCCATGAAGCAAGATAACAGAAGATACTGTGTTTTGAAAGAACAGCTTACATTATAGGCTTGTATATAATGTTTTTCAGCTTAATATATATATATATATATATATATATATATATATATATATATATATATATATATATATATATTATTCCTTAATTGGAATTCATTTTTGAGATGAGCATTATATATATTAATTTTATCAATTTTATTTTTATTTCGGACTACTAGTCTCATCTTTATTAGTCGTTGTTTTTCATCTTTTATTGTTTATTCACAACGTTTCGGCCAACTATTCCTCTGGCCTTCGTCAGGTGGTAACCGCGACGGATAGGAACTTCGAATCTCCTAACTGCATTCTCAGCCATCACTGCCATCCGTAGTTGTTGTTGTCTCACCACATTTTGGCCAAGTAAACCTCTGGCACGCTTTGAGTGGGATTGAAACCGCTATCTTCAGACAATGTTCATCTGGAACTTTAGAGAGTCAACGTCTCTATCAAACCAATAAAAGATGAAAAACAACAACTAATAAAGATGAGACTAATAGTCCGAAATAAAAATAAAATTAATGTTTTTCTGCTGTGTTCACTTATGAAGTTATCAATTTCGGCTTCCAATTAATGTCGATTATCAGGAGAGAACACGGGCCGTTTTAGGGCCTTCCTCTCCATGGTATATTCTCTCGTAGATTTGTATATAATCGCGTTTATTGTTTTTTTTTTGTGTGCGTGGGGTGTTTCATTTCTTAGTTTATTCACTTGTATATAATCGCGTTTTTTGATTTTTATTTCCGTGTTTATTTTATTTCGTCCTCCAGATAATATCGGGTCGTCAGGAGAGAATATGCACCGTTTCAGGGCCTTCCTCTCTGCGGCTTGTTCGCGTACCGGGCTCTCTAACTGATTCGAGACTCGATTATCTGAATTTCTCAATACAAAAAAATGACGTTTAATGTATTTATTTGCTTCCTCATCAAAGCAAATTAAGCACAAGGCCGTTTTTAATGTGGGGTAAAAACCAGCTCCCCTAAAAGTAGGCAAAAAGGGGGCACTCTGGTTACCAAAAATAATTGTCCCAGTATAGCAGGCTTCCCCTCTATTGACTGGTACAAATTATCTTAAGTGCAGCATCTGCAGAACCGATACTACACTGCGCGTGTCATTTGAACGTTCGAATATTTGAAAATCTAAAGAACTTGAAAAAAAGGTTTTGCCAAAATTATTAAACCCAAAAAGGGTTGATATGCCGTAAAACAAACAACCAAACCAAACACCATGAATAAATATTTGAAGATATAAAGAATTTGAAACTTTTTTTTTTTTTTCATATTATTGGATACGGCATTAAATAACTCGAAAAGGATCGATATGCCGTAAAACAAAACAACCGAATGAAATTCCTATTCCTTCGCTTCCTTTTTTTTTTCTCTTCGCCTCATTTCCTTTTTTTCTTCCTTACAACCCCCACCCCGCCACCTCTCTTTTCCTTTAACTTCTTTTTCTTTGCCTCCCCCTCCCCTTTTTTTTCGTTTTTCTCCATTTCCGTCTTCATCCAAGCAACGACCGTTGCCCTCTTCCTTCGCCACGTCTACGTATTGCATTTATTTAATTCTTTTCTATTTCATATCGTGTCAATCTTCGATTCATAGTTTCACGTTAAAAACTCTTTTTTTATGTGGGGGGGGGGGTCTAATTTCATTATAAACGTAATTCCAGGTTCTAACATGTTTCCACGCATTGTTAAAAGAAGCTTTGTCTGTCACGCACGAGTAAGAAATAGCCTTTTCGTCAGTTTGTAAAGCTTAAGTTAGAAATTGCATTTTCATTTATCTGCAATGCAATATAAAAAGCATTTTATGACTTTAGAATTCTCTACTCTGAAACGGCGGGTTCTTTAGTCTATTATTCTTCAATTTTCGTCAGTCTGTCTGCCAAGCTTATGTTTCATATAGAATTTTCATTGGTCTGTCATGCTTACGTTTCATATAGAATTTTCATTGGTCTGTCATGCTTACGTTTCATATAGAATTTTCATTGGTCTGTCATGCTTACGTTTCATATAGAATTTTCATTGGTCTGTCATGCTTACGTTTCATATAGAATTTTCATTGGTCTGTCATGCTTACGTTTCATATAGAATTTTCATTGGTCTGTCATGCTTACGTTTCATATAGAATTTTCATTGGTCTGTCATGCTTACGTTTCATATAGAATTTTCATTGGTCTGTCATGCTTACGTTTCATATAGAATTTTCATTGGTCTGTCATGCTTACGTTTCATATAGAATTTTCATTGGTCTGTCATGCTTACGTTTCATATAGAATTTTCATTGGTCTGTCATGCTTACGTTTCATATAGAATTTTCATTGGTCTGTCATGCTTACGTTTCATATAGAATTTTCATTGGTCTGTCATGCTTACGTTTCATATAGAATTTTCATTGGTCTGTCATGCTTACGTTTCATATAGAATTTTCATTGGTCTGTCATGCTTACGTTTCATATAGAATTTTCATTGGTCTGTCATGCTTACGTTTCATATAGAATTTTCATTGGTCTGTCATGCTTACGTTTCATATAGAATTTTCATTGGTCTGTCATGCTTACGTTTCATATAGAATTTTCATTGGTCTATCAGGCTTACGTTTCATATAGAATTTTCATTGGTCTATCATGCTTACGTTTCATATAGAATTTTCATTGGTCTGTCATGCTTACGTTTCATATAGAATTTTCATTGGTCTGTCATGCTTACGTTTCGTATAGAATTTTCATTACGTTTTATGTAGAATTTTCGTTAGTCCGTAAGGCTTATGTTTGAATTAACATTTTCGAGAATCTATCAGGATTCAATTTGAAGTACCCTCTTCTAGGACGCATCTTAAAAATATTTGTTGGTCTGTCACATACAGGTTTAAAATAAGATTCTCATCGTTAAACAAATATTTCTAATTGCCGTATCTAAAAAAAAAAATCGCATTCTCGCCTCGTCTCCATGTTATTTCTCAGATGAAATTTATTAAACGTAATCAGAAAATACGGCGTAAAAAATGGCGTAATAAAAGTGAAGAAATTTTATCCCATTTTCCAAAAAAGGAGGGGGGGGGCGAAAAAAAATAAACAAACAAAAAACTCCAGGATAAAATGAAGACTCGGTGAGATGGGGTGGAGGAGAGAAGGGGGGGAGGGAGTGTCTCTTCTTTTAATATAAGCCCACTCTTCTCCTCGTCACCGTTTCATCGTGTCTAACCAGATGATACAATTTGAACCCTGACAAAAAAAAAAAAAAAAAAAAAAATCTCTCTTGGAATTTTTTTTTTCTTAAGCAACGGAGCGACCTCCATCTTGCTTCGAACGAAGAGGGCTTCTTCAGAGAAGAAGCGATGAAGCTGATTCATCTGGCTTGTAGCGTTGGCATTTAATAGACTATTTTATGTGCCTCCTCCTCCTCCTCCTCCTCCTTTGTTTGCTCAGCAGTACAACCCGGTGTTGCCTTCCTCTTTTTCTTTTATTTGTACGCGATATCTCGCACTTATTTTTCAGGGGGTGGGGGACATCTTCCCTGATCCTGTTAAGTTCGACGATTGATTCGAGATTATGACAATTTTCGGTGATTCGTTTTTAGAGCGAAATTTGAATATCGAAATATTGAATTTCAAATAAAACCAATGGTGTCTACTTAATAGTCATGTTGCATATCCAAAAATTACGAAAAACGATATAATTATTAATTCTTAATGAAAACATTTTTCAAAGACAATTAGCGAAAATTGAGTTTTACTAAATTGGCCTAAGATTTTAAGTTTTCAGAAAATAATTACCCGCCTTGTTACGATTGGAAGTCTCCTGTGTATTTATTTATTTATTTATTTATTTTTATAGCAAAACTCAATTTAAAGTAGAAAAAGATTGATTTTTTTCAATGGAAATCGCTCCAGACAAGACGTGAATCCACTTAATGTAAGGAGCTAATAAGAACGAAATATGCTAGCTAAAAAGATAAAAGAATTCTATTGACCTTATTCTTAAAAATACCAAGGTTATACGTAACGGGAAACAGTCAGCAGGAATAAAATTCCACAAACCTATAGTTCTTGTTAAAAAAAAAAGAAAGCTACTGGAATAGAATGCTGTATTATAATTAGGTAATAAAAATAACAAATTGATGGGGAGTATTATACTAATGAGTCAAACGAACAAAAGAAGCGGGGGAGATATTAGACAATTCTGGTGCACAATTCATAATATTTATAGAAACAACAGAGGCTAACAACTGTTAGAAAGTGGTTGCACAGAAGATAGTTTGATTGGCCGCAAACTGAAAACACGTTTTGGTATTTTATCCAAGAACCCTCAAATAGGACAGAGATTCACAAAATATGACGACAGTACCTCATACATGGTTTGATAGTAGATTTATAGGGTGTTAGTATTTAGAAATATGTAGAGAATATACTTTATGAGAATCAGGAGGAGCAATGGATCTAATATATGTACCTGTTTACTATGCCTCCCCACGGGACAGAGTTAGACAACAGGGTCGTTTTTTAACGCGGAGAAAAGGTACAAAAATAAAAATTGTCTCAGTCGTGAAGGATTTCTCCTCCACTGACAGAGAACAAGAAATGGAAGTGCAGCATCTGAAGAACAGATGGTATTTATTTGCTCCCCCACTGAGCAAATTAGGCACAAGGCCGATTTTTAATGCGAGGAGTGAAGGGAGGGGGAAGGGAAAAAGGGGACCAGCTCCCGAGAGGTGGGAAATGGGAGCTGGTTAAAGGTCAGGCATGTGGGGTTGCCCCCACATCTGGTCTTTGCTAGTAACAGCTAGTCATAGCTTGCAGCATCTGAAGAACATATGGTATTTATTTGCTCCCCCACCGAGCAAATTAGGCACAAGGCCAATTTTTAATGTGAGGAGTGAAGGGAGGGGGAAGGGAAAAAGGGGACCAGCTCCCGAGAGGTGGGAAATGGGAGCTGGTTAAAGGTCAGGCATGTGGGGTTGCCCCCACATCTGGTCCTTGCTAGTCATAGCTAGTCATAGCTTGCAGTATCTGTCGGAACAGATGGTATTTATTTGCTCCCCCACCGAGCAAATTAGGCACAAGGCCAATTTTTAATGTGAGGAGTGAAGGGAGGGGGAAGGGAAAAAGGGGACCAGCTCCCGAGAGGTGGGAAATGGGAGCTGGTTAAAGGTCAGGCATGTGGGGTTGCCCCCACATCTGGTCCTTGCTAGTCATAGCTAGTCATAGCTTGCAGTATCTGTCGGAACAGATGGTATTTATTTGCTCCCCTACTGAGCAAATTAGGCACAAGGCCGATTTTTAATGTGAGGAGTGAAGGGGAAATGGGGACCAGCTTCCCGGGGAGTAGGGGAGCTGGATAGTGACAATTGGTATGAAGGGTTGACCCTACATTGACCAAGGTCTTATATGTGGGGTCGCCCCCACATATGGTCTTTGCTTGCAGTATCTGCCGGAACAGATGGTATTTATTTGCTCCCCCACTGAGCAAATTAGGCACAAGGCCGTTTTTAATGTGAGGTAAAAACCAGCTCCCCTAAAAGGGGTCACTCTGGTTACCAAAAATAATAATTGTCCCAGTATAGAGGGCTTCCCCTCCACTGACTGGCACAAACCATCTTAAGTGCAGCATCTGCCGGAACAGATACTACACTTTGATCTTGTCCCGAAGGCCATTGGTCAGAAAGAGATGACCTAGTAATGTTACGAGCTTTACTACCAATAAAATAACTACAAAGTTTATGTAGATGTAACGCCTTCGAAGTGTTGAGTTCAATGCCCTACCTTCTCCTGAATAAAAAATAAAAACAAAAAACGGATGTACTCAGTTACAACAGTTAAAAGATGAGCAGTTGAAAAAAAAAACAATGAAAATCATACTGAACATCACTAAAAAAAAAAAAAAAATAAATAAATAAAATAAATAAATAAAATAATCAACAAGTTTGCAGTTAACCCATCTTCGAAAAACTTTGCTAATAACAGACGGGAGACTAACAGGACGATACTTAGTTGGGTCAGACCAATCGTCAGCATCTTTTTTAAAATAGGGACAACAGAAAGGAAAACGTGATTTTGACAAACAGAGACTGAATAATTTTGAGAGAATAGAAGAACACTCAGGAGTACAACGTTTAACAACGAGAACAGAAATCAAATCAGGACCAGAAGCTTTACAGTGGTCAAGATCAGGAAGAACCTTAGTAACCATCTTTAGAATAATAATTATAAAATCAAGAAAATTATTTGTTGTCAAAGAAAATCAGGAAGAACAGCACCAGAATCATTGATAGAAGAATTCTCAACAAAAAGACAAAGAGATTTGTCTTATCCGTAGAAGATGAAATAACACGAAGACCATTAAAAAAGAGGAATTATAGCAGACTTGCTACTATTAACCAAACAATTACATCTATATAATTTTAAACTCAGATCAACTTGCTTTGGGCGTTTAAATCGTCTATCCGGTTAATGACTTCAGTTTTCAAAAAAAAAAAAAAAAAAAAAAGAAAAAAAAAAAAAGAAAAAAAAAAAAGAAAAAAAAAATGAAAAAAAAAAAAAGAAAAAAAAAAGAAAAAAAAAAGAAAAAAAAAGAAAAAAAAAAGAAAAAAAAGAAAAAAAAAGAAAAAAAAAGAAAAAGAAAAAAAAAAAAGAAAAAAAGTCTGCTTACCTATTTCATGGCCGCCCCGTCATAAGTCCGATATTAAAAGCCACTGCTGCTGCTGCTATTCAAAGCATACACAAGGTCAACAATATATTTTGTTTGAACTTATTTTAATGGGGTTTCCTTACAAATAAATGTTATTTAACCTCGGTGAGGTAACCCCTAAAAAAAAAAAAAAAAAAAAATTATTTAACTATGAACAAATGAAGAATGCATGGTCCCCCATGGGGCAAAAAGTGTCATTTTGTGCTATTTTGGGGCATTTTTTTTTTTTTTTACCTCTTTTGAGCCCCTGGATACGCCGAATCTCAGTGTAAATGGAAAACGGTGCAATTTCAGGCCTTAACACATGTATGTTTGAGTTGACTACCGTAAAAAACCCCACTATATAGTCAGAAATATCAAGTTTTTGTTGAGAAATATGAAAAAAGAGCTACAAAAAGGGGTGTTTTAGCCATATAGGTCCCCGGGGACGCAAAACAGAAGTTTGCCAGGGTCACCCATACAAGATTTATATTAAGAACAATGGGCTCCAAATTTTGGCCATGTTTCAGAAAAATCTAATGGATGGATCAAAAGTTATGGGGCAAAACGTGTTATTTTTGACCTCTTTTGAGCCCCTGGGGACGGAACGGGAATTTTCGCAAAAAAGATGTTTTACTGTGCACACCTATTTAATGAAATACAAGTCATGGCAAAATTTCAGGAAAAACTAATGGGCGGTTATCTGGCAGTCGTCTGGACTAACGGACGCACGGAAGCCACTGAAAACATAGGTCCCTCTCCCATAAATCAGGACACCAACAACAGCATGATCAGAAGAACCCAATGGAGGAGAAGATGAAACAGAATAATATTTAGTGATAAAAAAGATCAAGTAAAAATGGTTGATGACGGTCATAAGGAAAGCTTGTAGGGGAAGATGAAAATTTGAGACAAGTTATGAGACCGAGAAAAGTTAAGACATGTTTCACCATCGAGATCTGCGTGAGTAGAATAGGAGGTGCCAGACAGAATGAAAAGGGTACGGGATTAAAAGGGTACGGGATTAAAAGGGAACGGGATTAAAAGGGAACGGGATTAAAAGGGTACGGGATTAAAGGGTACGGGATTAAAGGGTACGGGATTAAAGGGTACGGGATTAAAAGGGTACGGGATTAAAAGGGTACGGGATTAAAAGGGTACGGGATTAAAAGGGCACGGGATTAAAGGGTACGGGATTAAAAGGGTACGGGATTAAAAGGGTACGGGATTAAAAGGGTACGGGATTAAGGTTATTAAAAAGTAACAGAAACATTATAAGACGGATAAAAGTCATGGGATAAAAGGGTACGGGATTAAGGCTATTAAAAAGTAACAGAAACATTGAGACATAAAAGTCATGGGATTAAAGGGTACGGGATTAAGGTTTTTAAAAAGTAACAGAAACAATAGGAGCCAGATAAAAGGACACCTATGGGATTAAAGGGTACGGGATTAAAGAGAGTGTTATAAGGTTATTAAAAAGTAACAGAAACATTATGAGACATAAAAGTCATGGGATTAAAGGGTACGGAATTTAAGGGTATGGGATTAAAAGGGTACGGAATTTAAGGGTATGGGATTAAAAGGGTACGGAATTTAAGGGCATGGGATTAAAAGGGTACGGATTAAGGTTATTAAAAAGTAACAAACAATAGGAGCCAGATAAAAGGACACCCATGGGATTAAAGGGTACGGGATTAAAGAGGGTATTATTAAGGTTATTAAAAAGTAACAAACAATATGAGACAGATAAAAGTCATCGGATTAAAGGGTACGGGATTAAAAGGTATGGGATCCAAGAGTGTGCTATTCAAGAGTATGAAACTCAAGAGTATGAGATTCAAGAGAAGGGACACGTGAACTGGTGAGATTCTTACAAATAAAAACAGCAAGGTCATGTAAATGTTTAAAAAAGTGTTAGCGTGCAACAGGCAAATAACTATCCACATAAGTTTGTTTTATTGTTAATTATATATATATAATATATATATATATATATATATATATATATATATATATATTACTGACTCTGTTCTTAAATAAAGATTCGAAAATTGGGCGATATATTAATACTTAAATGGGCTTTTCCGTAACTACAGCAAAGGTAAATGTTTCTCACATGCTTTTCCCGTTAAGGAAATTTTTCTTTTTTTTCTTTCTCTTCAAAAATGCTCTATTGTCAAAAGTGTGTTTATTCATAAAGTCTGAAGAAATGCTGGTTTTGGAAAATTTTTAAACGATATAATGTTTGAAATTGTTCGACTGGACATGGAAACAATTGTAACGTAAAATGAAATACACTTTTTGTTGCCATCAACACCCTGTTTGAAGTCTTGATTTTGCTACCACAGTGTGTATATATATATATATATATATATATATATATATATATATATATACATACATATATATTTATTATTAATTATATATATATATATATATATATATATATATGAGCAAACAGTTAATAAAATATGTTTAAAAACACTTTGAAATGAGTTGAAAACATTTAATCTGAAAAGGAAACACTAGATAAATGGATAGTCCTTAATCCGCGGCGTTTCGAAGAAATACTTTCCTTCTCATCAGAGGGTAGGAATTAGCAAAATGCGGGATCGGATTTTGCATGCAGAAGTATTTGATGAAACAACAAGTAAGTCAAAGATCTTACTTGAAACAAAAAAAGTGCAGCAGAGGGAATATAGTAAAGAAAAAGATGATTACATATGAATGGATAGTCTGGTGGAAAATAAAATATCCAGTGACGGTAAAATCCAAATGTAAAACTTCAAGAAAGTTAAAAGAATTTCCATTTGTACAAGTAAAATCCAAGGAAATCCCGAAATTGGAAGAAGATGGTCAATAATAATCCAAAGGCAGAAATCCATGAAATAATTTACAAAAATGTGTACAAGGAAAAAAGGAAAGATTCCAATAATATTAATAAAAGAAAAATAAGATATGCTTTTCACTCTACTTCCGAGACATAAATATAAATAAAAAAGATCAGGGAAGAGAAAGAGGGGTAAAATGATGATAAAGTTAAATATAAAATAAAGGGAAACAAAAGTCAAAATGACCCAGACAGGAAATGTTAAAGGCGCGAAAAAAATATATAGGGCAAAATAATATAGGTCAACTGAAATGTACAGGTCATCACTTAAAAAATGCCAGCAAGAGTTGTTAGACGAAACTAAATGGAAAATAAATAAATAAATTAACAAATAAATGGAAAATAAATAATAAATAAAAAATAAATAATAAATAAAGAATGAATAAATAATAAAACATAAAATAAAATATAAAATAAAATAAAAATAAAAAACTAAATAAAAATTATTTAAGGGGAGAGGATGGCCGGTATCTGCAAATTCAAGAAAAAAGCAAGAAAAAAAAGGTAAGTAAATGCATATAGTAAAATATAAGTAAATATGCATACAAGATATGAAAGTGTGGGTAGATTGATATATTAAATAGATAGGAAAGTTTAAAGAATAAAGCAGAAAATGCAGATAAATATCCGAGCATGCAAAGAAAAGGTAAAGAATTAAAATAAAGGATTATTAAATCATAAAGTATTAAGAAGTATGTAGAAAAACGATAAAGTTAAAGAATTTTTTTTATATCTATATAAAGGATAAAAGTAATAACTATGTAATTTCAAAATTGCCATAATTAAATTTGGACTTATGTTTACAGAAAGAGATCAGTTTATTTTTTAGAATTTATTATATTGTTACTTTGAGGGGAAGTAATTGTAGTTATAGCTTCGGTTGTGCAGAGGCGACATGACTTAGAGCCTGGAGCATAAGACTTAACTTTTTTATGATAGTCCATTTGATTGAGAAGGGGGTATTGTTAGAGTTAAGTTTTTTAATTAAAGTGGTTAGAGAAGTTCCTTGGTTATTATTAGAATTATGGTTGTTAAAAGAAGAAACGTGGTTTGATATTCTTTTCTTAATGTTTGAAGTAGCGCCGATATATGTATGTACTTTATTAAAAGCTCGGGGTCTGGTATTAATATTAATTTGCTGATTTGTATTAGTTAAATAGTTTGAATTTTGTTCATAGTGTTCAACAAATGGTGGGACAATGTCTGTATAATGACTATTTTGGAGGGGATAATGAGTGTTGTTAGTGTTAGGACGGCTGTTAGGAGAAATATTATTCTCATTATTATTATCATTACTATTATTATCATCATTATTATTACTATTATTATCATCATTATTATCATTACTAGTTTTATGATTGTAGATGGAAGGGCTGCTCGAGTGGTGTATTGGATTAGTAACTATATCAGATGGAGGATGGGAAGAAGAATAACTCGAAGACGAAATATTAGTGTCTGTTATATATATATATATATATATATATATAGCCATGATATATATCATTTCGAAGCGCGTTCTTCGCTCTATCGAATCGTATTTGTTACCGTTCTTAATCTCTTCATTCATTCTTTTCCAGGCTTTTCGACAGCATGGACAAAATTCAAATCCGCATCTGTTTTATTTTATATATATATATATATATATATATATAATAAAAACATACACAAAAGGTGTCACTACTTATCAAGTGTTAATGAAGGTACATTGGCCAATGGGATAATATGGTAGTAATCGTTAGTAGTGGAAATTTGGTAAATTGGATTACGTAAGGGGACGTCTCATCAAGAACTTGTTTACGTTGGACTTGACGATTACTTATTGTAGTCAGCTAGAAAGCAGGGAAACGGAAGAGAGTGTCACATGCGTAAAGTTCTAAGAAAAAAAAGCTTTGTCCATGGAATGTACGTTTAAGTTTAGGTACAAATAAAGAGTCGGGAAATTATTGATAGTGGTTGCAGATAGACAAGCGTTTTTCGAGAAAGTTTGGTGAGGGTGGACCACAGATTTGAGCTCACACGAGCACTTGCCATGAAAATAACGATAAAGCAGAGACAGGCTCCCAACGTCTCTTCTGTGGGAAAGAGGTTGCAGGGAAAAGAAAAGGGCATACCCTACTAGGCTACGAATCTATTTTGAACTCTATCGAGGCAGGATAAGTGATGCTAGCAACTCGTGTCTAAATGTGGCAACAGTACACCAATATAATTAATATTAACATTTGCATTAAAAAAACAAAAAAAAAACAAAAAAAAAAAACAAAACAAAAGGAATATCGAAAATTCACAACTTATCTGCTAAAAATATCTATCTTTAACTATTAAGGATCGTCTTAGCTTGATGCAACCCTGTGTTCAACAAGATTAAAAAACGTCGTAACGTTATTGTTCGGCAGTTGGACTAGTGTGTTGTTTTAATGGATACCTAATTATGTTTGCATACACGCACGCAACATGCGAACAAACAAACACTACTGTAAGAAATTGTAATGCTTATTATTGACATGTTGGATTTATTGAATGAAAAATAAAAAATGAAAACGTCTGTTAGTGACGCCATATTTTAATGTTTATAAGTGTTCGTTTATTTAGTAGAATCAAATTCCGGACTTTGAGAATTTTAAGCACTCAGCCAATCAGAATGGACAGATTTTGGAAAGGGAGCAGTTATTTCTGAATTGGAAAAAGGGAAAATGTCTGTTTTTATAATCCAATTACGATGGGTGTAGCCACATTAGCTGTAAACAGTATAGATTCCCCTCCCCCGTTGTTGACTGGTGATGGTAGGAGGACTAAATATCTAGAGATAAAAATAGGAACTCCTTCCTCTAATAATGTTGCGATTCTGGTTGTGTTGCTCCTAGGATGCAATGTAGCATTTTATTATCACGACTAAATGTGTCTAAAATGTCGTTCTAAAGTTACATAAGATAGTGACTAATAGTCTGTAATAATAAATTTGTATGTGGCATATGTTGTTGCAAACTTACGGTATTTTGGTCCAAAGGGGAATTTCTGCAATAAAAATATTATATATGGAGATTAGATACATAACTGTTTAATTTTGTGCGGAAGCGATTATTCATTCTTGTTATTTACAGGGGAAAATAGGAACTACTTCCCCTACAAATAGCCGTGATTGTAATTGTGTTGCTCCTAGGACGAAATGTAGGATTTTTATTATAACAACTAAATGTGTCTAGAAAGGTGTTCTAAAGTTACATAATAAATTTGTACGTGGCCTCTGTTATTGCAAACTACGGTACTTTCGTCGCAAGGGGAACTTCTGCAATCGTTTTATTATATGAGAGATAACTGATGTCGTATTTTATAAAAAATCAACCTCGGTCTACTCTGTTAATAAACTGGCGCTATATAATCTTACTCTGCACTCAAAACAGTAACTCTTATCGACATTAGTGTATTTCTATCTAAACTAAATGATCTGAATTCAAAAAATTATATTCTGTTAATAAATGTTGAAATTTTCATTAAAACATTAATTTTAGTGATTTTTTTTTTAAGTGGAGGGAGGAACCAAAATGTTTATAGATGTAGGAGATCAACTATTTATTTTGCACGTACCTATGTGAGGAGTCTCTCGGAGTAATATATACGATTACGTTAAATAAATTTTTTTGTTTTTTTTTCAAAATGCCGAAATATTTTTAATAGCTCTTGGTTCATTTATAGGAAAGCAACCTCTTTCTATTATGTTAATAAACTGCCGCGATATAATATTACCTTGCACAGATCTATTAAGAGTAAAAAACTCAACGATACGTTAAATGTTTGGTGCTTGTTAAGATAAAGTCGACAGATGGATTAAAAAAAGAATATGTCGCTTCAAGAAAAAACAACATTACGTACTTAATTGTCGTGCCGAAAATAGTAATATATCCAAAAATTACGGAAAAACATCGAATAGAATGTTATTTATATTTAAAAGTAATTTTTGCAGAAAATTGGGTAAAATTGTATTTTTCTTAGACGTTATAAAGTACACAGTGAAGAGTTCACATACGAAGGGAAGGACATAACTCGGAACGAATATTTTAGATTACTTTTTCATGGCGTGCAATGTTTATTTTCTATAGCGACACTTTTTCTTCTTTGTACTAAGCAGTTCTGCTCGATGAATTTTCGCAATTTTTGGATATATTACTATTTTCGACATGACAAGTACGTAATGTTTTTATTTAAGACGACATATTTAAAAATGTCGATTTATCGACTATCTGAACACGCTTTCCTTCGTAGATATTTTTACTAGATTAATTTCCCTACAAAAATGTTACTTTAGCGCGAGAGACTTGTGTATGGCGACTGGGGGTTGGGGGTCGTTAAATATAAAGCAAACCTATAAATGTAAAAATTCCTTTTTATTTGATGAGAAACCTCCACCCTCCGTCGGAGATGTGGGTTTTCAGGTCTCTGGGTTCCGTTAGGTGGTTAGAAGTGAGATTAGGGTTAGGGTCTGGGTTGGGAGAGAGATGCAGTTGTAATTTCTTTTTAAATAGAGAGTTCACTTTTCGCTTTCAAGGTTTATTATATAAGAAGACGAATGAAGTTCGTCGTATTTACGCCAACTAAAAATTACTTTTAAACCTGAAAGTACTTTTTTTTTTTGGTGTGAAAGGAATGCGCGAGGTTCAAAAATATAGGAAACCGATTTTACGTATTTCTTTATACGCCATTTTTTTCTTTCATGGTTTTGTATTTTTTTTTCATTTATTTCTACCTTTTTTTTTTCGCGTGAAGCTGATTTCCTTACCTTGCCTTTTCGTTTTTTTTAATTTTTTTTTGTTTTTCTTATTTCTGTTTTTTTTTTTTTTTTTTTCATTTTTCCATTTCATCTTCACTTTTTTCCACCTTATTCTTTTCTTTTTCCTTTCTTGATTCGTCATTTTCGTTACGTTCTCCTTTCCTCCCCCTACTTTACTTTATTTCATACACTTTTTTTTTTCATCTTCATTCTTTTGGATTTTTGGTTATCCACCCCCTTTGATGTCTTTCATTCTCTTTTTGCTTTCGATTCTTTCACTGCTTCTCTCTATTTCCCTCCGTATCTTTCCACTCTCTCGACTTTTCTCTGTTATTCTTACCCCTCACATCACATTATTCTCACCCCCTCGTTCTCCTCTCCCATTTTATTCGTTCCTCTTCCTTATCCCTTCCTTTCCCCTCATTCCTTTCCCTTTCTCGTTCCTCCTCATCCTTCCCTCCTTATTTTCGTTCTTCCATTTCTGACCCCTACTCTTCCTCCTCTCACTTCGTTCTGCCTCCTCCCCTCCTCTTCGTCTTCTTTATCCCGCCCCTTCCCTCCCTCCATTTTCGTTCCTCCTCATCCTCTTTTCTTCGTTTTTTTTTTTTTATTCCTTTTCCCTCCCTCCGTTCTCGTTCCTCACCCTCTTCCCTTTTTTCGTTCTTCATTCTCCCGTTTTTTCTTTTCTTTTTATTCAATATCTCTTTCTCCCCCCACCCTCACCCACCAATTTATCTTTCTTCTTTTGTCCTCCCACCACCTAACAATAACGTTGCTGGCTCAAGACAATTATCTATTATATACAAATGTAGATGATGGAGGTCAGGGGAGGGGGGATCGGAAGGTGGGAGAGGAGGGAGGTGTTGTGTCTCGGTAACTATCTGACCCCACCCAAAACCCACTTGCATATAAACTGAGGTGGCGGCGGCGATGTCGTGGCGTTTTTGATCGAATTCTTTGCTTGGGGGCCCTCGTAGTACAATTGAAAAAGGTGGGGGGGTTCCTACACTGAACCAATTGAAACGTCACACACACACACACACACTACAACGTGCTTATATACATAGGTGGAGGGAGAGGGGGTAACTACTATTTTCTCCCAAGGTGGTGGAAGGGGGATAGACTTCCATCTTTGAGAAGTGTGGGTGGGTGTAGGAGAGGAGGTGGGTGCTGGCGATACTCTTGGATAATGTTGGTTCTTCTGCTTGGCGGATTGTCAATAGATGGCTTGAGAGAACGAGGAAAAAAAAACTTGGGATGGCAAGCGCTGTTAGGTGTAGGGAGTGGGGTTAAAAAAGTGGGGATTGGGGTAAAAAAGTGGGGAGTGGGGTCGCTGGGATTTATGTTGGGGAGGAAGAGGGGACGCGTACGAACGACAGATGACCGAATAGAAGTTGAAATGAGGTTGCTATGAAACGCTGACCCCTAGTAACCAATCGCCGAGCGGTGTTAGAGTTTTGTAGGTATGGGACGCCACGTACCAGTGGGCGCCCATATGCCGAATTAAATATCGCTCGAATGAATCCATTTTCTAATTGCAGGAACCGACGTGAGACCAAGAATTGTATTTTATGGATAACGTTGCGGTTTTTTTTTTTTTTTTGTCTGGTGGACACACGTGCTTGCGTAGGTAACACAGTCTTTATAATTTACTACCAGTTCAGACCGGCTTTGCTCGAGACCTATGTACTGTGCATAACTTTATGTGTATATCATATATATATATATATATATATAATAAAAAGTTTGACTCGTGTCCAGGTAACCTACATCTAAAATTTCAAGTGTTTAAACCCAAAATTGGCGGAGGAATTTGGTAGAGTCTGCAAAGGTAAACTCTTTCAACTTTGACCTGTTGGCAGCGAAATTTTCGCCCCAAAACTGATTAAAAACTTGCTGCATGTCTGAATACCCTTTATGTAAAATTTCAAATGTTTAGACCGAAAACTGTAGACTGAAAATTGACAGAGTAGTAGAAATGTACACGCACAGACACACATACAATTTCACTTTTATAGATATTAATACTGTAGTACCTTTAACGTATGTACGTGTGTCACGGTTTCCAGATTACAAATTATTCGATCAGGAAATCCTATTTATTAAAAAAAGGAGGATAGAAAGTGATAACTTACTACAAACATTAAATAAGCGTATCTATATACTTATTTAATGTTTGTAGTATGTTATCACCTGCTATACTCCTTTTTAATAAATAGGATCTTCCGATCACAGGAGATGGAGAAAAAAAAATGAATGATATCGCTTTTATGTCATATGTGAAACTAAAATATACCTTCTAGGTCTTCTGGCTAGGATCCAATGATAGTATCTGTTCTGTATAAAGATATAATAATATCGTGGGATTTCGCGCCGGGCGTCCATTCAAGGGAAATACATCACAGACTTCTATGAGAACATTGGAGATAAACCGTAATAACCAGATATATTTTGACACTACATTAACCAGATTACTTAGATAAATACTTCTACAGTTTTAGCAAAAGGGCTACAATAATATCGTGAGGTCTCCATTCACGCTGAACGCCCACAGAATGCCCGGTAGCTATATACAGGGTGACCCCCCCCCCAAAAAAAAAACAAACAAAAGCTAAATGGAGACCATCTAGAACATATGCTGTAGAACGGAGAAAAAAAAGGCCAAAGACCCTAGTGTTTTGATGTGATGTTTTGAATATAATAAACTAGTTATGGCCAAAGTTTCATTTCATTTGGACAAAACACTAAGAAACGAGGCCTAATTCGAATTGGGGCCCGTTTTCTTTTTTGGGTGACCCTGTATTACATATGAAATATGCCACTGTAGAATTTCCACAGGTCCTGCTAGTCTATATAAATAAAACAATAGATGTATGTATGTTGTTCTATGAAAATATTTAACCGATAAACTCTTAAACTACTGGTCCCATAACACTGAAATTAATAGGAAATGTTAACCCTACAACATAACCAATAAAGTCATTGGATGGATTAATAACGCGCACAGAAATATATCGGCAAGTTGAAATGCGAAATACTTTTGCGCATACGCAAATTCATTCATACCTTGAAATGGTTTAATTTTTAAATCTTTATTATATATCTTTTGACAATTCGAACTTAGGGAACGCGGCTGGAGTGTTGGATGTTTTGATTTCGATTCTAGCTGATAGTACTCAATTCATTTTCTTTAAAACTTTTGAAATCAGTACTATATGTTAGGTACAATGTGATAATCAATAGAGAATTTGCTTTGTAATAATTGCCACAAAATCTGCATAGATTAAAATATATTTAAGCGTATTTTACGACCAGGTAAATCCGGGCGCACCCCGCTAGTAATTAATAAAATAGAAACCATTTTTTCGCCGTTTAGACACAAAGATAGGAATACAAACACAGATGCCAAATAAATTTAATATGGTAACACTGTCAGTATCTGATACATGTTTTCCATTAATTTTCATTCGATTTCATTCATTATCGTAAATTTCTATAAAATTTCCAGCAATAGTCACTCTCCCAAACAAGATACGTACTCGGTCATTATTTCCTTTCCTCGTTTACACCGTTACAAAATATTTCATAGGGTTCAATTCTTACACGCGTCCGTGATTATTTCATCTTCTCATTTCGTTAACAATACCCCAATACTCATTCAGCATGTAAATAATTAACGCTTCCTTTAGTTTCAGTTTTCTTTGCTTTCATCAACTTGATTGATTGCTCAGATTCGTTCCACCGTTTTACAAATTGAATTTCTGAACAGTTTCAGAATTAGGGGCAAGATACCGCCCTTCTTTATTCGCTCAAAGAAAAAAAAATGTTTTGTCATATCGCAACAAAAAATAAACATTTTATTTTTGTAGAACGAAAACAAAACATCACAGACTAACTTCATTTTAAAAGGTGAACATTTTTTACTATCATAAATTAGTAAAAAAATAAAATAAAATAAAACAATATGAAGCAAATAAAAAAGGAGGCGGTGTTTAATAAACACTGCCGGGGAACTATGAGATAAAATACTGTTTTATTTTTTGAATCCTTGAAAGTTTTCATGAAAGATTAAAACCTGATGATCCCGACAATAATATTAGGACTATCATAAATTCTTGGAAGCAAACTGATGCACTGATTGCAATCGATTAATTCTCTATTAGACACAATACTCACATGCACATGTCTCGGCTTTTCTCCTGACGAGAAGCATTTGGCTTCGAAATGTCATGACCTAAAGAGGCGTATTCCTTATTCATCTTCTTGTAACACTTATTGACTTAGTAACGTAATAGTTCTTATGTAACTGTACTCTTTTTGACGTATTCTATTGTTTGTTCCTCTTAACCGGGTTGAGCTTTTTTTTTATCCAGATAGGTTTGCCTTACAATTGAACATTTATTTTTCAGCTTAATTTTATTAACGCTCGTGCGCTTCTGTGTGTGAGAGAGTTACGACTAACAGTTTTTTTTATCATACAGTTTTAAATCGTGAAGAATTTCCGAGATTATAATCGTCGTAATGAGACAATTCTTTTAGAACTTTTGCCATATCACACGAATAAGTAGCCCAGAAAAATGTAGTAGAAAGGACGAACATTCTTTTATTGTTTAAATTACCAGTATTTTTTTTTTTTTTTTACACAGTGATCACCACTTATCAAGGCCCGGAAGCCACTCGGGGATAGTGTTATAAAAGATGATGGAAGTGCTCCCCGTCGACATCTATGCCTTTCTGGGCACGTTTGCAGATACTGCCTGTAGATCTCTGGTGATTCTCCTGATTGCGTTGGTAAAGTTCTCCTTTAGTTGGTCTAGATTATGAGGATTATTTGCATAAACTTTTTGTTTTAAAGTTCCTCTAATATAAAAATCACATGACTACAAGTCCGGGGAACGTGGTGGCCATAACCCTTTGCTTATTGTTCTCTCTTCCGTAAACATGTCATGAACTCGTGTCAGTGATCTGTGAGACGTGTGGCATGTAGCGCCATCTTGTTGGAAAAGGGATTGAAGTTTGTCAAAACAGAGGTGACAACCACTAGTCTTTTCCTCTTTGACAAGGTGCAAATTCTCGCCCCCACTTTACACGCCCGTCTCCGTCGTCGCCGACTTTGTTTCTTCCTCGACCAAGTGATGTCTTTTTTTATTCAGACGCAAGCCCAAGCACACTAGCCAACTTGCATATGCGTTTAAACGCTTCTCCTGCTGCTAATATTTTCACGCGCGCTCATACGCGCTATGTTACAATATAAATATTTAAAATAAAAATAAGACTAAGAATAAAATGAGATAAGTAGTATCTTGGCCAAAGTCGAACAATACAAGTAAGGTGAGGACTTTTTACTATCATAAATTTGTAAAAAAGAAAATAATCTGAAGCAAACAAAAGAAAAATGGAAAGAAGGTGGCGTTTGATCAACACTGCCGAGGAACCATGAGATAAAATACTGTTTTGTTTTGAAAGTAGTATCTTAGCCAAAGATGAGCAACACAAACAAGGAGAACACTTTTTGCTTATATAAAAAAGTAAAAAAAAAAAAAAAAAAATTATTGAATAAATAAACAATGACCTGGAGCAAAAAAAAATTTATTGAATAAATAAACAATGATCTGGAGCAAAAAAAAAATTAAATAAATAATGATCTGGAGCAGAAAAAAAAAAAAAAAAAAAAAAAAAAAAAAAAAGACTTGATTTGTTATCCAGAACTTTTCGATTATTTTTTCATTAAACGGGGTGGTGTTCGATGATCAATATTGACGGGGGAACTATGAGATAAAATAATGTTTTATTTTTAAATCCTTAAAAATTTTCATGAAAAAAAAAAAAAAAAAAAAAAAAAATGATCCCAACAATATAAATTCTTGGGAGCAAACTAATGCACTGATTGCGAAAGAATTTTTTTCAATGAATGATTTAAGACTAACAGTTTTTTTTTTATATTGTTTTAAAGTTGGAAGAATTTTGAAGACTACATACGAAGTGCCTTAAAAAAGTTTCCAGACTTTTTTCGTATGGGCACTTTTATTAATAGTACACACATGAGACTCTAGTCCCCTTCGAAGTAATCTCCTCCGTCTGCAATGCACTTCGAAGTAATCTCCTCCGGCTCTTACACACGTGTACGTCCTAGCAACTACTGGAGACCCAATGGAAGTTTTCTTGTGTGAGCGTGTCAATGACCTTTGTTGCAGCCCCTTTCATCTCAATTGCCTCATAACAAGAGCCTCTAAGAATTTTTTTCGGCTTAGAGAATAACCAAAAAAGTCACAGGGAGCAAGATCTAGACTACAGGGAGGGTGAGGAAATGTCTTGATGCCCATCTTGGTCAAATAGTCTGTGACAAGGATTGAGCACCATTGGGACAAACTTTATGCAAATATTCCGCATCTTCAGTTCCTTGCGAATAATTGTGTGCATAGTTCCCACACATACATCAAACTGGGCACTTAATTTCTCTATAGACACACGACGGTCCTTATCCATGAAATTCTTTATTTGGCCAATCAACTCTAGTGTTCCGACTTCCTTACTCTTCCCACCCCCTGCCTTCCTTGAATCTCTTATGCCACTCAAAAACTGCTGCTCCATTCATGTAAGATGATCCAAAAGCAGAAGAATTTCATACGTTTCTGTAATATTTTTCCAAATTTAATACAGAATTTTATTGCATATCGTTCATTCTTCTGTCCTCACATCAGATTGCTTTTTGTTGAAATTCAGCAGTTGTAATAATCAAACTTTAGTAGGATGTATTCCAATTCCTGCTGTAGCTGTTCATGTGAACCCGCAATCATAAAAAAAAAAAAAAAAAATGATCAGTCGTCTCCTAAAATCTATAGCAACAACATACTGGGTTTTCAAGAGTCTACGACAATTTTGAATGTCTGTATGGAAACTTATTGAAGGCACCTCATATGTATCATTATTATTTATACTTACTAGTTTCTCATGCTTTCGCAATCATCAGTGTAGAAGGAGGTGACAATTCCTACAGGACGGCAGATTCGAACCCAGCCAGGAAGCCACTTCTGACTCCATTTGCTAAACCGTTACCCCCCCCTCTCCCGGACCGCTAAGCAATTGCCATGGGGATGAAGGGAATTAATTTATAAACGCCAAGTTTCGATATAAACAGCATAGAGCGTTCAAACGAGATGAAGTTGTGAACGTTGGATATATTTACTTTCGACTTATCTTGTCAAGGTTAGTTATACCTTTATAGCCATTTCTGTTCAATTTAAAAAAAAAAAAAAAAAAAAAAAAAAAAAAAAAAAAAAAAAAAGCGCTGAACGAAAATAACGATTCCCGGAAAACGCCGGGTAGTGAAAGCTAGTATATAATCTGTTTTTCTTCGCAAATGAGGTGGATATAATTAATACCTCAACAGAAATCCGTCGGGTTTTATTTGAAAAGTCGTATTCAAATGCTCTCCGAAGACTAAATAATATTGTCAACTGATGGTCTCTCTATCTGCAACCCCCTCTCTCTAACCCTTTGTCTTCCTGTCGGTAATTCTCTATTTACTCCTCACTAACCTCCTCTCTCCTTGCCCCGTCTCCCTCCCCCTCACTTAACCATTCCGTCTCCTTCCTCTATCTCCCTTGCTATCTCTGCCAATCATTGTCTTCCTTTTTATTCCATCGTTAGTTCGCATTTCTTTTTATAAAGTCGAAAACGAAAATATTTCGTTAGTGAAATAATTGAATGAGTCGTTGTTCAACAGTGTTTTTTTTCTTCCTGCTGAAAAGAAAATAATAAACAAACACACAAAAAAGAAAAGATGTTTGTAAGAAAAATGAAATAATATTTAAAAAAAATATATATAAAAAATTAAAATAAATAAAATACGTCTTATTTTAAAATGTTTTTAGTGTTCAGAATTTAAAAAAAAAAAAAAAAAAAAAAAAAAAAAAAAAAGTGTTTCGGGGTGGAGAAAGAGGCGGGGGATCGAAGTAATGAGAGAAGCAACGTTTTTTTTTCTCCAGCCCTAACCCCAACACGAACCCTAATCTTCGAAAGCCTTTACGCGACTATTTTACAACCTTATAAAACCCCTTCCATCCTTGAAACCAAACCGAATAGAATTAGTCAGTGTTTTTCTACGCGAGATATGCCTGTATAAATTGAAAATATCTTTCCTTAAGATTATAAAGACATTATTTTTAAGCAACAGTCAACACAATATCTGAGTAGCGGTATAAAACACACACACAAACAGAAAATAGAGCAATGAACCTGACTTTATTTACGACGTCATTCATTGGGTAAAAGAAAATATGTTTAATACAACTGAAGTTCCCTTTTTTTTTCTTTCTTAATATTCAAAATTATTTCTGAAATATCAAATTTCAAATTCTGTATTTACGTTGGTTTCATAATAATAAAAAAAAAAAACAAAACAAAAAAAAACTTTGCTATTTTACGGATATGGTAAAAGTCTAATTTATGAAACTTACTATGTCTGTCAGTCTATTTTTTTTTTTTTTTTTTAACGTGCATCTTATCCCGGACACAAAGTCGCAGAGCGGCGCGAGGCGAGTCAAATGATTGCATTTTTTGTGGGCCGTTTTATATAGGGTTTCAACAGGTAAAAATAGCTGCTAAAGGATCAAATTTGAGGAAAAAAAAAAAAAAAAAGAAATTGCCAGGCGTAAATAGACTTCAAATGTTCCTATACTCATGCACAAATTCATTTTTAACTATTTCTTATCCGTCTAACAGAAAGCTCAAGCGATAACAACTAAGGCTGGAGAGCTATATGTTTTGGTTTCGATTCTAGTTTATAGTTCCCAGTCATTTTTTTTTAAACTTAAAATCAGTATATATTGGGTACAATATAATAATCAATAAAGAATGAGCTCTATAATGATAACAATAATAATAGTAACAATAATAATAATAACAACAATAATAATAGTAATAATAATAATAATAATAATAATAATAATAATAATACGAAACCTGCATAAATTAAAATATCATATTTAAGCGTATTTAATGACCGAGCAACGCCGGGTCTCTGCTAGTTTATATATTTATTTATCTATCTATTATAATATAAAACTCAAGTCCTCCTGCTTGGGCGTTGAAACCGTTCATCTGGTTTATGAGTTCCTGTTTCAAAAATTCTGCGCATGCAACCATAAAGCTTTTTTTTTTTTTTTTTTTTTTTTTTTTAATTAAAATATATTTAAGCGTACTTTATGACCGGACTACGCCGGGCGTCAATGCTAGCTTAGATAAATACTTTTGCAGTTTTGGCCAAGATCAAAGTGTAGTATCTGTTCTTCAGATGCGGCACTTCCATTTCTTGTTCTCTTTCAGTGAAGGAGAAATCCTTCACGACTGAGACAATTTTTATTTTTGTACCTTTTCTCCACGTTAAAAAAAACTACCGTGGTGTCTAACTCTGTCCCGTGGGGAGGCATTGTAAATAGGTCCAATAATATCAGAGCGTCTCCATTTACACTGAACATCTACAAAATGCCAACATCAATATATTACATATGAGCCCCCTGTGGAATTTCCACAGGTTCGACTAGTTGTTGTTGTTGTTAATAATAATAATAATAATAATAATAACAACAACAACAAAAACAACAACAATAACTAGCTGGACATATATGAACTCCACAGCCGCATCTTTCATATGTAACGTATTGTTGCTGGGCGTTCTGCGGACGTTCAACATCAATGGAGACCCCGCGATATTATTGTACCTATTTACTATGCTTCCCCACGGGACAGAGTTAGACACCAGGGTCGTTTTTGTTAAAACTGTAAAAATATTTTTCTAAGTAATCTGGTTAATGTAGTGTCAAAATATATCTGATTATTACGGTTTATCTCTAATATCCTTATATTTCCATCTTATGGACGCCCGGGACGAACAGAAAGCCCACGATATCATTATACCTTCTTTAGACAGAACAGATACTACACTTAGATTCTAGCCAGAAAACTAAGGTATATTTTAGTTTCAAAAGCGATATCATTTAAAAATTATTATTTTTATTATAATTATAATTTTTTTTTTGTATATTGCGTCTTCAGTGATCGGGAGATCCTATTTATTAAAGAGGATATAAGATGATAACTAGGCCTATGACAACAGCATATTCTTTTCATTGTTTTCACTCTCGAGTATATATCAGACACAGTAAGACACAGTTAATCAACCGAGAACCACATCACTTTATAGAAAGGCATATAAAATATCAACAAATACACACTCGAGAGTCAAAATAATGAAAAGAATATGCTGTTGTCATAGCCCTAATGATAACGAACATTAGCGTATCTATAAACTAATAATTTGATGCTCGTATGTTATTACATTTTTCGCCCTTTTTAATAAATAGGATCATCCGACTAAATAATCTATAATCTGAAAACCGTGACACACGTACGTATGTTAAAGGTACTACCATATTAATATATAGATAATATTAATGTCAATATTCATATTAATAATCCATCATCATTATTCCTACTATCATTTTATTTATAAAACTTAATGGCGTTTCTGAATTTTGGAGATGAGGATTTATTCATCGGACTATTGTTCTCACCTTGAGTGTGATTTTCAGAACGTTTCGGTCGATATAACCTCCGACCTTCTTCAGGTGTATCTTGTCAAACTCCGGAACGTTTCTGTCAAACTCCGGAACGTTTCTGTCAAACTCCGGAACGTTTCTGTCAAACTCTGGAATTTGGACAGAATTTCGAGCCGGACCCTTTATTTATTTCACGGGGTTAGTGTGCTCTTGTTCTGTCAGCCATGAATGGATAAAGGTCATAAGTAATTTGCAATTGTATTTTTCGGTCGTTCAGGTCCTGGATATGACCTTAAACGATATCAAGTGGTGAGGCCCCAGCTTGCGGGCTTTGGGGAGTGTGGAGCCACCCTTTAATTACCATTACTCCCAGGTCCACTCTGACCCGGAGTGGTAGTACCTGTTAGGGTCCCAACTATGGGTTAAATAGAAACCGACTTGAAAACAACAAATATATTCTATTAAAGAATTTTTCTTCAAAATCTTTGGATTCGGCATTAAATAACCCGAAAAGGGTCGATATGCCGTAAAACAAAAACCAACCAATTTCGGTCGTTCACACTGAGGATTTACAATTGATTTTTCCAAGTACCCTAACCACTGCGCCACGGGCCCTTGCGGACGATACACCTGAAGAAAGTCGGAGGTTATATCAACCGAAACGTTGTGAAAATCACAAATATAGTCCGATGAATCCAAATAATACGAAAATTTACTATGTCTGCCTGTGTCCATTATTTCAAAATGCATCTCCTTCGAGACGCAAGGTCGCAGAGCGGTGCGAGGCGAGTTAAATGATCACATTTTTGTAGACTATTTTATATATACATTTATAAGCTCAGTGACAGATGGAATTAAGTTATAGATGAAAAATGTTATTGTTAAGAATAAAGATTTTCGAAAAGTTTTTTGTCCATCAAGATGAAATTTCTACTTGTGCAACGACCTGATATCCGATTATGAAAATCTATTTCCCAAACCTCTGTGCGTGTTGGTGACATATCTCCATTCTATAGGTGTCCGGCATAAACTAAGACCCCACGATATTATACCATATTTGTGAAGAACAGATATTATTCTTTGATCCTAATCTGAGAGCCAAAAAAAAGTGTTCTACGTTTTTTTTTCTTCAATTTTTGAGATAACGATTGAAAACTCGTATTGAGATTTTTCGGACTACTGCTCTGATTTAATACTTTACACAACGTGGTTATCTAACCTCCACCATTCTACTGGTGTATCTTGTCAAACTCGGGAATCTGCATGGAATTTCGAACGGAACCTTTTATTTAATCCACGGAGGTAGATTTGTAACGGAGCACAACTTTTACATACGTGCTAACATGTAGACACTCGGAACCCAACACGTTGTAGACTCAGTCGCAAAAGAGACGAAGTCAAAGATTGACTCGACTCCCCTTTAAACGTTGAAGCAACGACATTTCCGGGTACTTTCCCTAATAAAACATGATCCCGCCTCTGTCCATCTCACCATCATCGTTCTATGCACACGTCTTTTTATAATCCTTTTCGTAGCGTCACTTACACACGGCTCGACATTTGCATACAGCCGCTATACGCGACTCCGCACTCTGTTACAAATGTCGAAAGTAATTAGCAATTATATGTTTCATGTCGCCCGCACTGAGGACCGAACCGTAAACTTCCAGAATGACTTACAACTGAATTTTACTGCTACTATTGTTTTAGATATACAATCTTATTACTTATCACTTGAAGCCCCCCCCCTTTTTGGTTGAGCACTTTTAAATATATTTTCACCCGACGCGTATTTAAGCGAAGCCCAATGTTTGTAAAGGAGAAATATTTACGGGCACTGATTCTTGGTCCGATGGTTAGAGCTGCCGACTGTCAACACGATTGTTGCAGGTTCAATCCATGGCCGGGAAAAGGTGTATGTCTAGCCGCACTGATGAGTTGTGATACAACGAAACAGTACTGTATGTGGATGACTATATATATTGGTGTGTATTGATATTCATATTAAAAAACCCTTTTTTTTCTATTTATTTAAAAAGGAAATACAACTTTGTTATACATGGGCCGTGGAATTGCATTGATTTGAAAATCAAATCTAGCTAATGTGCATATTCTTTTAAACATTCATTTTGATAACTCCGTTTTTTTTTTCGATTTTCTTATGGGATGCTCATCTTTAACTATTACGTGTAATTATATTCATGCAGATATTCTACATGATTTATACTTGTGTAATATTTTCGTAAAAAGCTTATAGTAAGCACAAAACTGTCATATATATATACATTATATATATATATAATGTGTGTGTGCAAAATCAAGACTTCAAGACAAGGTGTTGATGGCAAAAAAAGTGTATTTCAATTTACGTTACAATTGTTTCAATGTCTAGTTCGACAATTTCAAATATTATATCGTTTGAAAATTTTCATAAACCAGCATTTCTTCAGACTTTATGAATAAACACACTTTAGGCAATGTAGCATTTTTTTTTAAATAGAAAGAAAAAAAAGCGGAGGGAAAAGCATGCGAGAAACATTTATCTTGATTGTGGTTACGGAAAAGCTCATTTACTGAATTACACGAACTCAGTATATTACATATAAGTCTATATATATATATATATATATATATATATATATATATATATTACATATAAGTCTATATATATATATATATATATATTACATATAAGTCTATATATATATATATATATATATATTACATATAAGTCTATATATATATATATATATATATATATATTACATATAAGTCTATATATATATATATATATATATATATATATATATTACATATAAGTCTATATATATATATATATATATATATATTAGTCTTTGATGTTTTTAACATTTAAAACTATACAAAAAATATTTTTTACATTCGTTAGAAAACCATCTAGTCAGTAAGTTATTTAATCACCTGCAATCACTGCATTAACTCGCTCTCGAATTTACTATAGTACCAATAATTTATTTTTCAAGGGATCATCAGTTGTTTACCATGAAACACTGTTTCGGTGATTTTAAAACAAAACAGTATATTACATCATTGCTCCCCAGCAGTGTTGATCAAACCCCACCACCCTTAATCTTAGGAAGAAGACATGTTACAAACATTTGATCCAATTTCCTATTCTTAATTGCAATTACTAACCTTTTCATGCTATAAAAAAGAATTTCTTACCTGAGTGATTCATCAATTTCCACATTTAAAATGGATATATTTTTTAATTTATCAGTCTTGTATTTATAAGATTACGGATTAATCCATTTAACTACTTATCACCCCCACTATGATTAGTATTTAGTATATTTACATTCTTATTTAAAATTAGATATATAAAAGGTTAAAGATATTTTTACATATATACATTTTTATTTTATTTTATGTAATTATAAATACATTTTATACATTGCTAACATAGTTTTGGATTTCCTTTATTGATATAGTCTGGTTTATCTTAAACGATTCAAAAGCATCAGGATAACGAACAAATGCTTTATTTAACTGTTTAAATATTTTATTTTTTATCCCCACCTTCTTTTATCATCCTTATTACTAAGTTAGAAACTGGTGATATATATGTGTGTGTTTGTGCGTGTATGCGTATATACTTTTGTTTAAAATGTTACCTTCTAAACTCCCGACAGATTTTGGTCTACAGATATGAAACTTAATATATAGGGTATTCGAACCTATGCGAAACTTTATATTTGGATTTAGTCGGATAAAATCGGTGCAAAAGTGTGAAAATTAAAAAAAAAAAATGGAATTAGTCAGGTGAAGGTCGAACGACGGCATTACGAATATGCATGCGTAACGTAATAGCTATTAGTTCATGTTTTAATTCTTAGCCTTGAAGCAAACATGTTTTCATAAGTCAGGCATTAACGTCAAAGGAAAAAGTAAATCGTAAGCTAAACGTTTTGGTTTCGATTCTCGATGGTGACAAACGAGTCATTTTTTTCCTAACTTTTTAAATTATTGCCATATATTGGGTCCAATATAATATAATGATAGATATGAAATCAACATTAATGAAAATATATTTAAGCGTATTTTATGACCGGGCAATGCCGGGCGGCCTGCTAGTATATATAAAAATGGAAGTCACCACTTATGAGTGTAAGGTGATCAGAGAAAACAGCGTAGTGGTTGGTCGGTAGTGGTGGAAATCGGGTAAAATTTGGTTATGTAAAAGAGGTGGCGCAACAAAAACTTGTTTACATTGGACTTGAAGACGAACATTCTGCAGTTAGAAAGCGCTCCCGCGGTACAGAGTTCTACAGGCAGGCAGGTTATAGGAAAGAAATTCTGTTCATAGATTTTATTTAAATTAAGGCACAGATAAAGAGTGGGAGAAATTGTTGACAGTGGCTGTAGCTAGACGAGTGGTTGTTGTGAAAGTTTTACAGAAGGGAACTAAAGATTGAAGCTCAGTCGATCATTTATTTTAGTTAGAGTTTCTCGTGTGATAAAAGGTCAGTATCAGATGAAATCTAAAATTTAAAAAAAAAAAAAAGTCTTTGTATTGCATCTTCAGCAATCGGGCGATTCCATCTTTTTACAGGAGGTGAAAGGTGATAACGTACGTACAAGCACGAAATTGTCTCATCGTCTTATGGTATAGATTCTCACTTTCGATATAGTCGAGCATCTCATGAAATTGGCTGTGAATTCTCGTCGAAGGTCAAGAGATTCTTCAGAAAGTCGTTATCATACACGCTTGGATCGCTCCTAGCATTGTTTTAAGGTCGAGTGTACAGAGCTAGCTGAGTCAGCGTTCTCGACTCAATCGACCGTGCTATCCCGCGGCCTTCTTTGCTGCTTGGAAGTTTCACATTACAATAGAACTAGGAGATGGTAATGGAAAGTTTTAGCGCTCCGTATGTAGGGATTGATCAAAAGTATGCCGCCGTCATAACGAAATTATTAGTTTGTATTAACAAGTCACCGTTTATCAAGGCTGATAGGCCACTCGAGGACGATTATTAATGAATTTATCAGAGGTGCAGTTAAACACCAACGTGACGAATAGTAGCAATGGTCGAGACTGGTCTGAAATAAGATTAAGAATTTGTTAATATTGGATTTGAAAATGACCATGCGATAGTTAGAAAAAAAAATCCTTAAAAATGACACGATTTTAATCATTTTTTTTTTTATTTTTAGAATTAATTAATGAATGCAGTCATTCTTTTTGCGGGCTGTTATCCTCATCTTCATAGTTGTTGTTTCGCCACGTTTTGGCCAACTCATCCTCTGGCCTTCTTCGGGTGAAGAAGACCAGAGGATGGCGACAACAACAATTATGAATATTAGGATAACAGTCCGCAAAAAGAATAAATGCACAAATTATGAAGCCTCATCTCAAAGGATTAAAAAAAAAATAAATAAATAAACGAATGTTAGTACGAATATTTATTTAAAAAAAAAAAATAAAAAAAAATAAACGAATGTTAGTACGAATATTTATTTAAAAAAAAAAATAAAAAAAAATAAACGAATGTTAGTACGAATATTTATTTAAAAAAAATAAATAAAAAAAAATAAACGAATGTTAGTACGAATATTTATTTAAAAAAAAATAAATAAAAAAAAATAAACGAATGTTAGTACGAATATTTATTTAAAAAAAAAAAAAAAAAAAAAAAAAAAAAAAAACGAATGTTAGTACGAATATTTATTTAAAAAAAAAAAAATAATAATAATTTCTAGGTCATTTGAATTACTTCCTCTTCCCCGTGCAGTCCTAAAGGCGAAATACATCTCATACCCATAGTCAAAACTCAGTGACCAGCTTTACAAAGAGATAACACCAGAAGGTGCAAATGAGAAAACCTTTTTAAAGATAACTCTCGGTTGAATCAAAGTGTAGTATCTGTTCTGATGCTGTGCTTCACCTTTTCTGGCCTCGATCAGTAGAGGGACGTTCTTCTAGACTGACGCAATTTTTATATTTGTTCCTATCTAGAGTGCCCCTTTTTGGGAGCTGGATTTTCCCTACATTAAAAACCGGCCTTATGTCTAACTCTGCCCTCGTGGGGCGGCAAGTAAATAGGAACTGTCGGTCGAAAATGATATTAAAATCGTAAGTTTAAAATAATTCTAAATTTTAGATTTTTAAATATAAGTGATTTTTATGGGCCGACGAGCCATCGCTTATCAAGGTCCATAGGCCACGCAAGGATAAGGGTGAATAAGTTTGCCAGCAGTACAGTTAAACAACGTTGGGATTGATAATGGTTGAGGTGCGTCGAAATTAGATTAATAGTTCAACAAGAATTTGTTCAAATTAGATTTGAAAAGGATTATGTTACAGTCAGCTGGAAAGCAGCCCGATGGTATTGCGTTCTACAGACTTGCCTTTAGGTTGTTGACTTGGATATTTTTTTACATTGTTTTAAGGTAGAGTGTACGGAACCGAGTCAGAGTTCTTGATTCAGTCGACCACGTTATCCTGCGGCCTTCTTTGCTGAAATAGACCCGAGAGATTTCAGTGGGAAGTGTTAGAACTTCATACGTAGTGATTGGACAAAAGTATGCCGCAAAATTATTAATATGTGCTAACAAGTTACCACTTATCAAGGCCGATATGCCACTCGAGGATAAGGATTACTGAATTTGTCAAGGATACAGTTAAACCACAACGTGAAGATTGGTAACAATGATTGATACTCGCCAGAAATTAGATTTAAAAAAAATTGCTCAGCAAGAATTTCTTAGCATTGAACTTGAAAAAGGCCATGCTATAGTTGGCTGGGAAGCAGATACTTGATATTGTGTTCCACGGACAGATTATCCTTGGAAAGAAGCCTTGCTAATTTACTTTTAAGTATATAGTGCGAGAAAAGGTAAATTACCAACAGTTGTTTTAGCTAGACGAGTTCTTGTTGTAAATGTTTTACAAGGTAGAGCCATAGATTGGAGCTCAGTCGAACGGCTACCATGAAAATAACGATAGAGCAGAGAAAGATTAGAAACATCTCTTTCGTGAGAAAGAGACTATATAAAAGAAAAATTAAAATATTTCAGAGACCATTTATTTTTTTTTATTTACTTTTTCATAAACTTATCGTCTTGGTTCTTACGTTCAAATGATTCGACCACCACATTCTCCGGATTTCTTTAAACGAGTTTATTCGTGGGGCGATGAAGTCGTCAACATTCTGATAGCCTTCATAAACATACTAAGTGATAACTAGTAGTTAGCCATGCGGCACAATCACATTGATACACGCAATAGATCACTGAAGTTAAATGACGTCGAGCCTTGTCAGTACCAGATGGGGGAGCATTTTGGAATATCAAAATCAAAATTCTGTCTATAGTCCAACCATATTTGCTATATATAAACTTCAGTGTACGTCTGACTTGTCCACCAGGTTCCAATCATAAAGTGTTATATAGCCTTATAGGGAGGACACTGTTAATCGTCTCATCAGTAGAAGGTGTGATATAGAATAATCATGTTGACACTTTTTTTTGTTAGATCACTGAAGTTAAGCGACCTTAAGCCTGGTCAGTACCGGCAACCGCCATTCATATTACCTCGTGCCGTCATTTCCAGAAATACGTATTAGATTCCTATTGGTATTTAAACGCTCTCGACCCGAAGTATCTGAAATATTTTTGTGGTATTATTTGAAATCTATACTATAAAATTTTTTTTCTGTGTATTGATATTCATATTAAAAAAAACCTTTTTTTTCTATTTATTTAAAGAGAAAATACAACTTTATTATATATGCTATTTGTTTAAAAGTTTTGCCTACCAAACTCCTATGAGCTTTTGGTCTACAAACGTGCAACTTAATATACAGTGTATTCGAATCCATGCGAAACTTCATATTTGGGTTTTAGCCAGGGAAAATCGATACAAAAGCATGAGAATAAGAAGAAATGGAATTTGCCAGGTGAAGGTCGGATGACGGCATTATGATTATGTATGCGTAACGTAATAGCTATTACGTCAGGTTTTCATTTTTAGCCTTGCAGGAAACATCATTCATAGTTTTGGCATTAATATCAAAGGAAAAAGTAAATCGTAAGCTAAACGTTTTGGTTTCGATTCTCATTGTGGCGCACGAGTATTTTTTTTCTTTAACTTTTTAAAATCATTAAATATAATCTATAATATAAATCTCAGTTGTCCGTTTAAATGTATGTATGTATGTATGTTTGTATGTCTACCTAAAACTTTTGACAGAGGCCTCCGATTTCCCCGAGATCGGTATTATTTTGCAGCTCGAAAAATTGGCTAAAAACATTAATTCCTTCATCCTTAACTAGGCACTTTTCTACGAGGAGAGGGGGTCGCTTTTTTGCCAATATTTTCGAAAGTCATCCCCCCTCTTTTCGATTGACTCGCCTTAATTTAAACCTTCGCCACTTCCGGTTTGGCGATAGCCGCAGCAGCAAAGACGTCACTTTTCTTTTTCACATTTTTTCCTCATTCGCGGTACGGGTTCGAGCCTGCCTGCCTACTACCACCTTTTTTTTTTTTTTTTTTTTTTTTCAGCACACCTCAAAACACCCTGGCAACGCTGGTCACCTAGGCCAGTATGATAATAAATACAAAATCTGCATTAATCAAAATATATTTAAGCGTATTTTACGGCCAGGTAATGCTGGGCGGCCTGCGAGGAAAAAATAAAAACGGATCTAGTAATAAATTTTAGTTATAAAGATTTATTGAAATCCGAATATGGAGTTAAGACGATATTTTCCAAAAAATAGACCCTAATTTTATTTTCATCATTTTGGAGGGATGCTGAGTGCACACTCGTGTATGCGCGTGCATGTATGTGTATGTATGAGAAATTATAGTTCAACCCTATTTATGGAATTAAGTAAAAATAATCAGCTGCAGCGAAAACGCATTATTTCAACTTCCTGTTCAATACTCTGAACGCTCATCGACATGATATTCATAAATGCTGAACTTTCTTTCATGTATTAGTTGCAGGTGGCCTGGGGGAAATACGCTTGGCTACGAAGTCAAGGGTGGCCTTGTGGCTGGGTCCAAATCTCCCGACCAGTAATAATTATCATTTCCTACACAGACGATTGCATAAGTGTCTGTTAGTGTAAACATTGTTAATATTCATGTAAAAATATTAAACACACACACACACACACATACATATATAACATTCTGGGCGGGGTCTCGGCACACACACTTATCTTTGTCTAGTGGTGGACCCTTCAAGCGTCATTAGCTTCTTACTGGTAACTTGAACCACTGTTCTAATGCTCAGGGCACACAAAACACGTATTGCCCTAAGTCCGTGTGGCAATATCTTTTGCACCCCAGTTGGCCATTCGTTAATCTGACGTGTTGAATTTGTAGATGCTCTGGTATCGCTGGTATATTGCTATTTTTAGTGCAGTTTACGTTGATTGTGATGCTGGCGCTGTAATTAACTGTGTTTTCAAATAAAACAATTCAATATTCAATAATTCGGAGATAATTTTTATAAACAAGAATAATTATTCATAAGATATTTCAGAGTACACTTTGTGCAAAGGAGAGTTAATTCTTTGGGCTTATAACGGTTTCATGATGCAGGACATTTTTAACTGAAGGTCGTTAAAACGGTTTCTTAGAGGAGCAAGAATTTTTCAACATAGCTCTTCTGGGGACGTGTCTAACCCCTGGGCAGGAGCCCAAAGCGATACGCACTTTTCGATGCCAGCAAGCAAATCCTCTCATTTTCAAACGTTTTTTTTTTTTATCAAATCCTAATTCCGACCACCATCTCTTTGAGATTAGCATTTCATCCTCTGTTGTTTTTCTTTTCTCCTGAATCTCTTTCTTTATCTTAAACTATATTTCTCTGCAATTCTCTTTTCCCTTTCTCTCTTCAACCCATTTGGTCCATAAAACTATTTGCCCTTCCATCTTTCAGTTTAATTCCCACCACTTACACGTGACCCAATGATAATATCTTTCTAGATATCAGGGCAAACTTTTCGTCGCCAATGTAAAGTTCACTTTGCGGAGAAAGTATCGGTAAAAAACATATTCCAGGGTTTTGGAGAAACAATAAATTTCTTAAACCTCGTGTCAAACATTCTACCTAATCCTTAGCCAGTAAGTAGGGTGAATTGGTGTTACCCGGGCATGCAACATACTTAGATTTTATATATATATATATAGGATATCACTTTTTAAAATATCGTTTTTTTTTTTTTTACATAGGCATCACCACTTATCTAGGCCCAGAGGCCACTCGAGGATAAGGGTTAAAGAGTGTACAGTAGTCAATTGGACAATATAGTAATCGTTAGTAATGGAAATTCAGTAAATTTGTTAACTTAAGTGGAACGGCTCATCAAGAAATTGTTTACGTTGGACTTGAAGACAACCATATTGAAGTCAGCTGGAAAGCAGGCAAACGGAAGAAAATTCCATAGGCGTGCAGTTCTAAGAAAGAAACTTTGTTCATGGAATCCACGTTTAGGTTCAGGCATAGATAAATAATGGGGGAAATTATTGATAGTGTTTTAAAGTAGGAGAGTGTTTCTTGTGAAAGTTTGGCGAGGCGGGGAATCATAGATTGGAGCTCAGACGAGCACTTGCCATGAAAATAACGATAAAGCAGAGACAGACTCGCAACATCTCTTCTGTGAGAAATATTAAAATTTAGATTTTAAGAAAGCCAAAACGATAGATACTTTTTCTTCAAAAATAAAATTATTTTTATTATATAAATAAATCGTCCGAATTGAAATCTTGCTTCATATCTTTAAAAGTAAATATTTTTTTTAACAAAAAGCATATCGTTTGGTTTA
>NC_136506.1:83745856-83747163 GCF_053919585.1 Euprymna scolopes | reverse complement strand
AATGAAATGCGTTGTTTTGGAAGAACCACGAATAATGGCATTTCATTTACACTTTAAAAAATATGTTGCCTTAAATCGAACTGCACCAAATTAAACGTATGCTACGTATAGGGGAGGTTTATATGACCGTGTATATATACTTTACTAACTAAACGTACGTGTGTATACAGTTGAATCGTACGTGTTTGCGTTTGTGAGAAGTTCTATATATGTGTATATGTGGTACTTCTAAATGTCTGTTGCTTATCATAAACTTACTATAAACGAGTGTTGTCCTTGTTCTAAATGTCTATTTTACAGTACGTCATTCATCTCCTCTAGTGGTGTCGATGCGTGCGTGTCGACATGTTACATACTAGCGCCTGCATCGAATCGTCTTACCATCAACGCTTACCTTGTGAACTCGGAGTATGGGAAATCCCCATATGCACAAAACAAAATCACTGAAAAAAAAAAAAATACCTTGACTAAGGGTAAGGATAATGAGTGAACGTTGGATAGAATGATGGTTAAAATTATTACGAACTTGCCCGGATTCGAACCTTGAATCTTCTGATCCGTAGTCAGACGCGTTATCCATTGCGCCACAAGTCCTTTCTGTATGCACAAGATGTCACCGCGACTGTATACGGACAGTGCTAAATTCCGTTGGTATGGGCAGGTAACTTTCGACAATTGCACGAAACGGCCCCAAAACCCTTATTTTGGGATTTTTGTATGATTCTGTTTAAACAAAGAAGCTTCAAGACAGACAAGACGCTGTATGTTTTTATGTATGTATGTATGTATGTATGTATATATATATATATATATATATATATATATATATATATATATTCACCCCCAGGCATTTCGTCATAGCAGAGGAGTGATCGACGAGCTTGACTGGGGGTGGTTCTTCTACATCTTCATTCTGAGACTTCTCCTCCCTCATGAGGAGACCTATCTTAGACCATCTTGTTGCTTCGACGTCTGCAATTAAACTCAACGATGCTTCAGACAACTGGAACACGTGACATGTGACACATAAACTTCCGGTCACCTGTACGGATAATTTCCGGTGCAAACTTAATCAGGTTACAATTCGACATGTTTTGATAATCTGTCAAAACATGGCTTCACATCTCTTGTCCACACAACTCTAGCTAGATTAATAATTATATAGACAGATAGGTAGATAGATAGCCACTCTATAAAAAAAAAATGCTGAGTCGGATTTTTTATTTTTGTCCTATTTTATTTGTTTGTTTCTTTGCGAGGTACCAGACACCGTGAGGTTTGACATAACGATACAGTTAACAAGTAAC
>NC_136506.1:83688356-83738356 GCF_053919585.1 Euprymna scolopes | reverse complement strand
TCAAGTATCATGATACAATTGTACTCTATATAGAAACATTCATTTTAAACACGCCTCTGTCTTATAAAGAAATCTACAGTTGATTTTATAGGCCTTTCTGCTTGTGCAGCGATAAAATCGTAAATGTACTCGCGATGTTAAATTGTATAAAAGTGCTAACTTTGGTTACAATCGGAATTCCTTCGTTAATCAGATTTTTCGAGTATCGATTTTCCACACTTATCAGACGCATTCCGATATAAAAAAACCTATGCAAGAACACTCTCAGACACAAAGTACCTTCGTATGAGATTTAAAAAAAAATCAGCTGTTTCCGAGTTCATAGGGAACGAACTCATCCCCCACAAAGTTCCTTTTATATAATAGTAGAAATAGTGATAGAGATTATTCAAGGGAAATAATTCATGACGTGATTGTTTCCCTTTAATGATCGAAAATACTTGTATATTTGAAATGAATGACTCGTCTCAAGGAAATACCCTGCTTCGACAAGCTTCTGAGACTGACCTTCACTCCTGACCTGAAACGGAAAACTTACATTAAATCTGTTGCCGAAGTCGCTGGGAAAATGGTTGGGTGATTCTACGGCTTCTAAAGGATTTGTCACTTCTGACTCCATGCATAGGAGCCAAATACGTCATAAAATGGAGTCTTGGGGAGGAGTTATTCGGAACACACTTTCCTACCTTGATAGGGTTCAAAACCGGCTTCGAAATCTAGTGGGTCATGTTGCTTTCTTCTCTTTGCTACTTCTCACAAGTTGCAAGTTTATCTGTTCTATCTTTATTTTCATGGTAGGTAGTTTAAGTGAACTTCAATCTATGCCCCCCCTTTTCTTTTTTACAAAGGAGTCACCACTTATAAAGGCCTAGAGGCCACTCGAAGATAAGAGTTAAAGCGTATACAGGATGGCACTTGATGATAAGGGTAAATGAGTAATCGTTAGTAGTGGACATTTGGTAAATTGGATTATTTAAGGGAATGGCTTTTAAGAATTTGTTCATATTGGACTTGAAGACAACCAGTTGAAAATCAGAAAAACGGAACAGAGTTCCACAGGCATGCAGTTCTAAGAAGTTTTGTTCATGAAATCTACGCTTAGGCGTAGGCACAGATAATTGGGAACGGAAAAATGCCGGCTGATCCGAGCTAAGGGCGAATTTCGTAGTTTCATAACTTCTGTAATTTTGTTACATCAATATAAAAGTTGGTAAAAAAAAAGAAGTTTTTTCAAGATATCCAAATTAATTATAAGAATTCTAGTTGGCTGAGTGAACGAGATATTCTTGCAGCTCAAAACAAAGACATTCATGAACTTAACGATATTATTCAGCTTAAAATTCCAAGTGAGGTAGTCACATACAAGTCCATCGACACTGTTATGGAACCAGATGAAATGGTTAATTATCCAACAGAATTTCTGAATTCACTAGATTTGCCAGGGATTCTACCGCAATTGAAAATGGGCGTACCAATGATCATGTTACGAAATATTAACCAACCCAAACTTTGCAATGGCACATGGCTTGCAGTAAAAAAAAATAATGAATAACATCACAGAAGCGACAATCTTGACAGGACCTTTCAAAAGGTGAAGATGTTTTCAATCCACGCATTTTTATGATTCCACCGGATACGTCATCTCAATTTAGGAGATTGCAATTCCCAAGTCGAGTGTCGTTTGCAATCACCAACAAAGCTCAGGGGCAATCTTTACAATTTTGTGGTTTACATCTACACACTGATTGGACAATTTATGTTGTGTGTTCAAGAATCTGCAAACTGGGAAATCTATCAACTCAGAAAATTGAACAAAAAAAAAACAAACAAAAAAACAATTGTGTATCCACAAGTACTGGAAAATTAAACATACGAAACATGCATTTTCTCATTTTGGAATTTTTTCCATTTCGCCAAATTGAGCCACAACAATGCGTGGCAGGGTACAGCTAGTGTGTGTGTGTAATGTATATATATACACACACACACTAGCGGCGGGGGGGGGGGTCGCCTGGCTTCACCCGGTCTGTTATATTCATGTTCATAGTTGTTTCATGACGTTTCTGCCAACTGGCCTGTTTTGGATAGGATTTAAATCGCCATCTTCCTATAAAATGGAACCAACATTGATCACGCTTCGGGGCCCGTGGTGCGGTGAATAGAAGCGCTAAGTCTCTACGGTTCCAGGTGAGCATTGTCTGAAGATAGCAGTTTCAATTCTACCCAACGCCAGCCAAAAGATTAGTAAACAAAACGTGGGGGAACAACTACAAGGATATCCGGGCATAAAATACGCATAAACAGATTTTAATTCATACAAAATCTAATACATATACATGAGAGTATTTTTTTTTTAAACAATTCACTTCTTGTAAGTAAAATAATAATAATAATAATAATAATAATAATAAATAAATAAATAAATACTCGGGCTGAGATCGAAACCAAAACCTAAAGACAGCGAGTCAAGTACGATAATCATTAGGTCGGCTTGACACGATCTTTAAAAAGTGTTTCCAAACCTTAATTTTAACATAATGCATCTGTCATGTGAACCATTCACGCATTCGTGGAATAGTACACAAACAGATAAAAATCCGACAAGCCCTTAGCAGCCCATTTTTTCGGATGAAAACTGATTAAAAAGTTTTCCACGCGTCTGAATACCCTATATATAAAATTCCAAGTCTGTAGATCAAAAATCCGTTGAGTATATAGATTGAGAAGTGTCCTCACACAGAGTTGAATAGTCGGGGTACATATTGGAAACACATAACTGGGACTTAGAACTAAGGATGATGCCATATCTTTGAACATCATCACGACTGTGATGATAATTCTTTTAACATAGAGGAGGGAAGAGGCATTATTGATGATGATGGCGGACACATTACTTGGAAGGGGGTTATACAAAGTTCATTAAAGACGAACAAAACACATTTACCTTTTCAGTTGGTGGAATAACGATACGAAGACAACAGTTACAAAATATTAGATTTCTTTATTCCTCAGCTGGCCGGTTGATGATGTCAGAAATTCAAACTTGTATGACTACATGGTTTCTCTTCCACCCTTCGCCTCTAAGTCTCTGTGACTGTGATATATAACGGGGACTAAATAGAAGGATGACATTTATAAGAGAGAGAGAAAGGGGAGAAAAATACGGAGAAAAAGAGAGAGAAAAAAGGAAGAGAGAGAGAGAGAGAGAAAGAGAGAGCATTTATATTTTTTGTATATCATGACGATTGTAATGCTAATTCTTTTATCATATTACTAGCATGGGTTCCCGGCATTGCCCGGGTGTTTGGAGGTGTATGCTGAGTAAAAAAAAAAAAAAAAAAAAAAAAAAAAAATGGTCAATTTGTCTAACTTTGACCCCTATTATGACTCCTTAAAATTTATTGTTTTGGGTTCAAGTGAAGTTATTAAGTTAGATTCATGTCCAAGGAACCTATATCTAAAATTTTAAGTGTTTAGATCCAAAATTGTCGGAGGAGTTTTGTAGAGTTCTCAAAGGTCAAGCCGTTGAACTTTGACCCCTTAACGGACACATTTTTGGCCGAAAACCGATCGCCTAGATTTTCCCAAATCTCAGTACCCGGTATATCAAATTTCGAGTTTGTAGACTAAAAATTGACAGAGTTATTGCGTAGGGAAATGTAGACACACAGACGCGTTCACTTTTATAGATATTTAGATAATACGGAGCTGAGACATTTATTCAAATGTTCTTGTTAACACATTTAGAGGAGGAAAGAGTCATTATTGATGCTGGCGGGGACACATTACTTGGAAAGGGGGTTATACAATGTTTGTTTAAGATGATAGACAAAATACATTTACCTTTTCCTTTTGATGGAATGATGACAGACGAAGGCAACAGTTTACAAATATAGATGATTCTTTATTCATACCGGCTGGATGATTGTCAGGGATTCAAGCCTTTATGACTACATGGTCTCCTCTTCCCCGCATTACCTCTAAGGGGCATCAGCTTCCAGTCTGGCCGACTGTCTGAGTCTCTCTGGCTGTGACTGCGACTGATTTTCTCTAACTTCGAACCCTGTCTCAACATATTGAGAATCTCCTTTCTCGATGACGCCAGAGGCACGCCTTGCAAAGTGAAGTTTATTACCTATGTTTTTCCAAATACACTTTTGGCAAACCAAGAATCCCTAATTTGAATTATCCAATACCTAACCTATTTGTTAATCCATATAATTATAAAACTCACATGACTTTGTAACGATGTATGTAACCCACTTTCCGGCTTGTGACATCCAGTTGCGCATGCGTACATGACCTGCGCACTGAAATGTTAACGTTATTATTTCGAAATTATTATTATGGGAAGAGTAGGGTTTAAAATAACTTAAACCTAATACAGAAATGAACGATGTAAAAACAAAAAGCAGACAGTATTAACAATTGTTTATTTGGATAATTAAAACGCGAAAAGAAAAACAATTGGGACGCTGAAATATTAACGTTATTATTTCGAAATTATTTAACATGGGAAGAGTGGGGGTTAAAATAACGTAAACGTAATACAGAAATGAATGATCTAAATATATATATATATATATATATATATATATATATATATATATATTATATATCAAAATTTGAATTTAACTATAAGTTTTATGGTATCTGTTCAGTGCACATTTACCTATAAGTATGGCCAACCACTTATAATTCAGTAACTGTAAATTAAAAAAAAAATAATCAATTATATATAAACAGAATGACTCATAGAAATCTATCTATATTCTTTTTTCATTTTAATATACGTTCATATAAATGTTTGTTATGTAAAAAAAAACTATTTTCTTTACGTCACAAGTGTCACGCTCATACATGAATTCCATAGCTAATATAACATACTGACCCAACGGGTCACGGGTAGTCTAGTTATTTCTAAAACTCGTACTGTTCATTCTTTTAACTGGCATATTTAATATCCAGTTATTTCTAAAAGAACGAACAATCAACGGAATTCATAAATTACATATTTATCTCTTACTTAAATAATATTTACTCATTTGCGAGAACAATGACAATTGTTCTGCATTCCTAGGATTTCAATATTTATTATCGTTTAACACTTGCCTACAGGGTTCGATTCTAGCCTTTTCTTGATATCATTTTCAAACTTACTGGGGTATATACCTTTTCATAACACATTCTTACTTATATAGATGTATAGATAATGTACTATCTTTATGACGGCTGTCAATGTCATCTTGAAAGGAGGGGAATATTCTAAAGAAATAAAGAAAGAAAGAAATAAAGAAAGAAATAAAGAAATAAAAGAGAGAAAGAAAGAAAGAAAGAAATAAAGAAAGAGAGAAAGAAATAAAGAAAGAGAGAAAGAAATAAAGAAAGAGAGAAAGAAATAAAGAAAGAGAGAAAGAAATAAAGAAAGAGAGAAAGAAAGAGAGAAAGAGAGAAAGAAAGAAAGAGAGAGAAAGAAAGAAAGAAAGAGAAAGAAAGAAAGAAAGAGAAAGAAAGAAAGAAAGAGAAAGAAAGAAAGAAAGAGAAAGAAAGAGAGAGAGAGAGAGAGAGAGAGAGAGAGAGAAAAAAAAAAGGATTTTCGTTTAGATTTACCGCCAAAATTGAGACACAGCTGATGATTTCATCAGGGATTGGAGAGAGTTGTTCGTCGATTATTCATGTCAAACACAAGCGACGGAATCTCATCAAACGCGACCCGGAGTTTGAACGTTCAAAGCAATATCAAACGATATCGAGCAGCACGGGTTACGGGAAGGGGGAGCACTTTTCGATCTCCACTCCCTTCCCCCCCCCCCCGTACCAACGCAGCCGTTGCTAGGTTCTGACCAATTACGACATCCTGACCTCTCACCTTACAAACGATCAACGCGACTGACAAATTAAGATTAAGAAAATTTGGAGGCTTCTAACGCAGCCATGGAATTGGAATGGCGAAGAAAAGAGGATTTCGAAAAAGCGGTCCAGTTTTGCGCGGGACACGTGTTGAGGAGTTCAATGGCCGACGGTAATCAGTATTAATGGGTTAGATGCGCTTGCCTGGGTTCGAAACCGATTTTATAAAAGTGATTAGAACCGGTTCTCGTTTGATGTTCACGAAAACTGTCTATAAGAAACGTCTGATTGATTGTTTAATTTTACGGCATATCAACCCTTTTCGGGTTATTTAATGTTGAATCCAGTGATTTTTTGGAGAAATGAAAAGGGTTTTTATACTTTAAGTTCTTTATATATTCAAACATATTTATGGCGTTTGGTTTGGATTTTGTAGAGAACCCCCCCCCCACAGTTATTTCGGATTTGGTTAGTTTTGCGAAGGAAAAAAAGGATAAAAAATAAGATTAATTTTTGGTGCATTTTAAGTCAGGAAGTCGGTATCTCCAGACACCATCTGATAAGACCAGTAACTGTAAGAAACGTTTCCAAACACCGATTATCAAGACCAACAGCACCATTTTCCGAGAGTCAATACTTATCTCCCTCCCCACGGCGGGATGAGAGGGCACAATGTTCGGAAAATGAGATCTGAAGAGTCAGCGTTCCAGAGGAAGAGCACTCTGGTGTGGAAAAAAAAAATGCCCGAGGGGACATGATCGGTATTCCTCAGTAGGGGCGCCTCAAGTGATTACAAATAAACTAGTCCCTTTTCAAAGGGAGAAGGCAGAGCCCGCGAAGATGAACCTCCTAAAACTGCACAGGACTAGTAAATGCCGCAGTCAACAGGGGAAGGCAATTTCAACAACTTTGGTGGCTTTTGGGGGCGAAGGAAAATCTCCCGGCTGATTCCCGAAGTTTAATGTTCAAACTCCTGGAACTGACATCCTCAGGTAACGTAGGTTTGAATAAGAACACGGATGTTGACTCTCGCACCTGCCAGTATCTATGTCTGTATAAAACTACAACTCGCTTTTGCAATAGAGTATTAGTGCCATATCCGGTTGGACACACCAAACACGTACTTTTACTTTATGGACAGAGGGCAAAATAGAATTTCTAATTTAAATCAATCACTCACTTTCTGCCAAACTTCAGCCCCTGTCGCATACCTATGCTTATTTTATAGGCATTTTCTCGGAATGTGCTCTGAAAGCATCTAGAAAATTAGGCAACGCAAAAATTAGGTAGTTTTGGCAGAGTAGGAAAATTAGGTAACTCTGAAATAAATATCGATTCAAAATAAATTTTAAGATTTTATTTTTATTAATTTTTTACTTGGGAATCACCACTCACTAAGGTCACTCGAGGATAAGGGATTATATAATGTAATGTTAAGGAGGATAATAGTTAATGAGTGTGGTAATCGTTAATGGTATAAATTGGATGGAATTTGATTATGAGGACGGCTCAACAAGAACTTGTTTACATTGGATTTGAAGGCTACTATATTGTATTCAACCGGGAAGCAGGCCAGTGGAATAGTGTTACACAAGTGAGCAGTTCTGGAAAAGAAGCTTTCTTGATTTCGGTGTGAATCCCCTCTCCTTTAAAAAAACTGCTTAGCCCCAGCATAATAATAAATGCTTAATATTTATTACAATTTTAGGGCGAGAAAACTCGATTGTCTTAAGATAATATTAGGTTGGTGCAAAAATAATGTCGTTTTTATCATATATATATATAACAAACGCCATTACTTTTGCACCAACCGAATACCTAACTATTTAATGCAAACAACTAGGGTCGTTCGAAAAGTAATACATTCTATTTTTTAACTAAAAAAAGTTAATGAGTTACGGAGACGGGAGTGGTACATTTCAACGAACAACCGCTCGTGCTCCAGAATGTATTTACCTACATAGTCACCACCATTCTCAATCCAACTTTGCCAGCGATGCGGTGGTGGCTATGCATGAGCATCTGGAACACGCATCTCTCCCTACTCTGAAATCGACAAACCTATCTCCTAACTGTGCTGACAGCAACTCGGCTTTATAAACATTTAACAGGTGTCCGTGAATGGTGATCGTTTCCATTTTTTTCTGCACGGAGGAATTCAATGACATTTGTTTCTGACGCACGTCCATGATAAGAGTTTCTTAGAATCTCACACCATCAATATCTGCAACAGAGAGACGTAACTTTCAGGTCATGAATTCACAAGTTCAGTCATAATAACAAGGCAATTTACAACCCCACTCTTTATCTGTACCTAAATGTAAACGCAGATTCTATGAACAAAGCTTCTTTCCCAGAACTGCCCGCCTTTGGAACACTTCCGCTGGCATGCTTCCCGATTGAATACAACATGGTAACCTTCAATTCAAATGTAAACAAGTTTCTGTTAGGTCGTCCTCGTAAATAATAAAATTCTACCCAATTTACACCATAAGTGATTACTAGGGCTGTGACAACAGAATATTCTTTTCATTCTTTTGATTCTCTGGTATATATCCAGCACAGTTAGACACACTTAATCAACCGAGAACCACATCAGTCTATATAAAAAGATATATTAACGGATATATGCTCAAGAGTTAAAATAATAAAAAGAATATGCTGTTGTCACGGCCCTAGTGATTATTACACCATCATCTTACATTCATTAACCCTTATTCTTGAGTGGCTTATACGCTTTGGTGAATGGTGACTCCCAAGTAAAAAAAAAAAAAAAAAAAAAAAAAAAAAATCAATGCTCTCGATTACATTCGGACCATATATGTTCGAGGCTCGTTCCAAAAACAACTCAAAAAGTTGAAGAGCTGCGAAGACAGGAGCAAGACCATTAAAACGAGCGACCTTTTGTGCTCCAGAATTTAGTTTACGTGCATCATCACCACCACCACACTAAGAGGACTTTTGCCAGGAATTCAGTGACGCTGACGTTCGTCCATGACAGGGGTTTCTTTGTTAGAGTCTCACAGCGTCAATATCTGTTGCAGAGAGATTAAAAGTTAACGTCATGAATGCATAAGTTCAATCCACATAACAATTCGGATTGCAATCTATTCAGGCAGAAGAAAAAAATAGGCATTACTTTTGGAACGCCTCTTCTTGCACATTCAAAAATTTTCTTGCACATTCAAAAAATTTTTTGCACCGTTTTTTTTTTTTCTTTTTTTTTAACGGAAATCGGTGTTTTATATATAACCATTTCATATACATTAATTCCTCTAAAATGTGGAGCTGTTCCGCTTGCATGCTTTCCAGCTGACTACAACTTGCTCGTCTTCAAGTCCAATGTAAACAAATTACTGATGTCTCACCTCCTTAAACAATCACATTCTACCCAAATTTCAATGATTACTAAGCTGTCGTCTCTGACCATCGTAAACTCGTTAACCTTTATCCTCGAGTAGCATTCGGACTTTGATAAGCGGGGACTCTTTTGTACAAAAAAGAATATTGTCATAGCCTACAACAATGCAAAAGTGTCAATATCAGGCTTGATTGCTCCATGTTGAAAACAACGCACAAATAAATATTCCAATTCTTTTAGCAATAAACAATTAAAAAATTTTTTTAATTTTTAATTCTATTCTGTTTGTGCGATTTTTTTTCTTTTAAAATGGAATGTGTGAAAGATTGAGAGTCATACTAATAAGAATAAATATAAGTCTTCAAATGACCACGTTCTAAGATGAAGTACTGCTGCCACAGTCAGGGAGGTGCCACTCCGCACTCTTTCTTGCTTTGGCAGAATACGATATCGACCGCATACAGCGTCTTTCTCACCGACGACACGTTGCTAGGCTTTCTTTACTGTATCGTGCTTTGCCGAGCTCCAATCTTTGGTTCCTTGTAAGACATCCACAACAAGAACTCGTCGTACCACAACTGCAAAGTACATTCTTCGTGTGCTCAACATCAAATGGAATGAACATGAACGAAGTTTCTTTCCAAGAACTTGCAATATGTGGAAGACGTTACCATGGAACTGATTCACTGAAGACATGGTCATCTTTAACTTATAAACCGTCCTCATAAGAATTCAAATTCCGTTAATTCCATTCAGATTTCAATCCTCCCATATTTTTCCTCATTTAATGGACAATCGATCCACTTCTGATCCTTATCCTAGAGTAGCGTTTAGTTTTGCGATGTGAAGACTCATTTGCAAGAAGCAAAACAAACACAAACACACAAACAGCAAAAACAATAACATTATATTCTTCGTCATTCAACAGACAATCGATCCACCTTTGATTTTTATCCTCGAGTGGTGTTTGATCTCGCGAAGTAATAACTCCTTCGTAAAAAAAAAAAAAACAAAACAGCAAAATAACAAAATTACATTCCATAGTGTTGTAACTATATAACGAATCCCATATTCCGCAATTTTATCCATTTGGCCACGTGCGCTCCTTTGAAATAAACAGTAAAAATTATATATTTTTGTATCATTTCCTTAAAACACTCAGACACAACTTGATAAGGATCGGTGCACTCTTGCGGACGGACACCAAAACGCCACTCACCCACGCGCCCTTTCATCATGGAGTTGTACTTATTGACCCGTTTCACAAGGTCAACCGGTCCACACTGGCCTGTGCCCTTGTAACACAATTGACCGCCACTTGACTGACATTCTGACGTCATTCAGTCGAAGAGAACAATCCTTGAAAATATTTTCAGACGAACATATTTTACAGGATTTTGAAAGTACACGTTAAAATTACCGTTTTTTGACGGCTTTATAATACGCAGCGACCCGTATGACGCACGTAAATTTGAACAGGTATTTAAAATCTACACATTTAAATAAACAGGCTTAAGCAACGAGTGCCAAGCGAAGAAAAAAAAACAAAAAAAACCTTTCACCTGACAATATTTAGTCTTCCCCTCTCAGGTCATTAAAGTTTCATGTGTTCTCGTCTTCGTGGCGTAGTCATGCTTTTTGGGAGGTAAATAAATGTGGTGTAGACAGCGACATCAGATGTTGACGTTCAACCACTCTCCGTGACCCGTTGGGTCACACGCACTATATTTTATTTCATTGCGTGCCATCTTTTGATGACATTCTTAAATAATAAAAAAAATTTTTTTACTTTAAATTACTATTGCCATCATAATCAGTAGTAGTAGTACCACTATTATTTTTACTACGAATATTACAACTACTTGTACGTGCAAAATGAATGCCGGTGCTCAAAATGCATAAACATTTTGACCCCTCCCTTTACTTAAAAATTCATTAAAAAAAAAAAAAAAAAAAAAAAAAAATCAGGAAATTAACCAATTTTAATGTAATTTTCAGTATTTATCATAAATAATGATCACAGAATATACTGAGGATTTGTATTTTTATTTGAATCTTAGTGGAAAGGTATTTTGTTTAAACAAAAAGAAAAAAAAAACACCTTTACTAAAGTTATGTTTTTAGCACTTAAAAATAAAAATTAATTAATTTTTGCTTTTTATGAAAATAAAGCATCATAAATGTTAACAATAAAAAGAAATTAATTTTTTCAGGAATATTTCGAAAAAAGTCTCCCAATCCGTATTAAATAATTCGATATAACTCGAAAAATTAATTTCTCGAACTACCGATCTTATCATTGAAGTAAGCATTGTTTATTTAATATTTTCACATAAAAATATAACTGCAAAAAAATATTTCTACTTTTTTTTTTAAATAACATTTTTCCGTAGTTTTTACATTGAAGATTCTAATATTTTCCTTGCTTGAATGAACGTGTTACATTCAGCGTAACAAGTTTTATATGGTTTGAAAAATAATTTTTTTAATTTAAAAGTAGGAACACAGAAAAATAATATAATTTAAAAAAATGGTAAAAAATCATGCAAGCGTTCACGATAGGAATGTACAGATGCACGGCTGGAGAAAAAAAAACAGCACGCTCTACCTCTTTCCAACTACCTGACGTCATTTTTAGACAGCCATTTGATTGACATTTTGGGCTTCCGTAGACTCCGCACTTGGGCGATTTTTTTGTTTGTTGTGATTCTGCGAAGTCAGAATCTCTCGTTTTTGGGGGGCTAATTAAGCTATTTGTACAAACAAGGCGTCTTTTTTAAAGAAAATTATTTAATTCAATATCTTAGAATTTTACTATACGAATTATCTTTGAAATAAACACAGAAGACTAATATTTATCTTTCAAAGGATTTTTACAATGAATTTATTTAACTCCAAAATTTAGCTGAATTTGTCAGTTTCTAAGTGTCGCCGTGAAAACATTTTTCATAACTTTTTTTTTTCTACGTGTACAAATATTTTTTTCCTTTTGGAAATTAACTTTAAAGGCTTTAATTTTTCAAATACAAACAGAAAGTAGTCGAACACCTACAAAAAATTATGATAAACCGGCTTTCAAAACTATGTCCTCCCTATCTTTTATTTCGCTATTAATGCCCGTACCTATAAATTATTGCTACTATTATTATTACTATAATCTTGGGATCAGCATGATCCAGTGAAAATTCCACGGTTGCTTAAACAGCGTCTTCTGATCTTAGCATAAAAATATTCGCTAACTAAATACATTTAAAATAAATAATGAAAGGAAATAAAAAAAAAGCAAACGTCGTTTTTTTTGTGTGTATAAAGATTTTAAGAATTTAAATAAAATAATTTAAATATTTTTGTCCATTTTTTTTATTTATAAACTCGTATTTTGCAAAAACACATACTAAAGAAATAACAGAACTAAATGTCGAAAAATAAAATTGAACAAGCCTCGCGTGCGTGGTCTCCCTCTGATGTTGCATGTGAGATGACGTCACAAAAAATAGTGAAGAAATGATGAATGTGAGAAGTGTGAAGGGCCAACGTTGTCTTCACATTTTCGCCAAGTACCAGAAAAATCTAATGGATGGGGTAAAAGTTATGGGATAAAAGTGTCATTTTTTTTTTTGCGATTTGGGGGCGTTTGTGACCCCTTTGGAGCTCATAGGGACGCCGAATCACAGTAAAAGTGGACAAACAGTGCAGTTTCACGCCTTAAGACATGTATATTTGAATTCGGCACCATGGAAAACCACTATATAGACATACATATCAAGTTCTGGAGTAATATGAAAAAAGAACTCCAAAATGGCATTTTTATTTTAGCCTTAAAAGTCCCAGTGGGACGCGAACCAGAATTTTGCCAGGGGCGCCCATATTGAATTTATATAAAAAAAACAATGACCTCCATATTTTGGCCAAGTTTCAGGAAAATCTAATGGATGGACCAAACGCTATGGGGCAAAAAGTGTCATTTTTTTTTTGTCATTTTGGGGCATTTTTTTTTTTAAACCCTTTTTCAGCTCCTGGGGACGCCGAATGCCAGTGTAAATGGACGACGGTGTAGTTTCAGGCCTTAACACATGTATATTTGAGTTGACCAGTAGTCAGGCATATCAAGTGGCAAAATTTTCAAGAATAAGAGGCACGGACGCCACTGAAAACATAGGTCCCTCTCTGATAATCGGGGGGGGGGACAAAATAAGGAATAGTTATTGATCCGTCAAATTCAAATACGGTAATTTATTCAACCTTATTTTCATTATTCATTTTTCCTATTCCTTTGTCTTCTACATTTAGTTTTTTAATATCTTGATAAGTATTATCTTAAAATTGCAACCTATCTTTATAAGTCTCTCTAGCAGAACTCCCGGCGTTGCCCGGTTGTAAAATACGCTTAAATATTTCTCAATTAAATTTTACTTTTAAAAAGTGTCTTCAAAAAGTGTGACCATCTTTTACTTCAAATCCCGCTCGAAACTGGAGCACTACACACTTGAAACCACCGGACTAACACCTAAATTCTCGTCTCTTCGCGCCATAACACCAAAATGAAGAAAAAGAAATTCACGAACCCGACTTTCGACCCTGATGAGGCTATGTATTAGCGAAATATAGGACTTACAAAAAAAAAAAAAAAAAAAAAAAAAGCAATAAACAATGATTTTATCATTGTATTCGACACTTCAAAGTTTTCAAAAATTTCTCAATTAAATTTTACTTTTAAAAAGTGTCTTTAAAAAGTGTGATCATTTTTTACCTTAAATACAATATTTTAATTTACGTAGATTTCTTATTATATAAAAAAGCCAACTATCAGTTCTTATACTGTATCCAATATATAGTATTGATTTCAAAAGTACAAATTAAAAAAAAAAAAAGCACGACTTGAATGCCATCAGCTAGAATCGAAACTAAAACATAGCTCTCCAGTCTTATTCGTAATCCTCTGAGACACGTCCACACGCGTATAAAAAATCCCAAAATAACGTTCTTTAATCTATAACTGTATATTTGCACATGCGTAGAAATACGCTTTAAGCCTCCTAAGTTCTTTTTTTTTTTTTTTAATTCTGACCTTTTAGCGACTGTTTTTACTGGCTAAAACCCAAATTAAATGTGTTCCATAGGTCCAACTTATCTATATAAGTTTCAAGTAAGAGGACAAATATATATATATATATATATATATATATATATGTGTGTGTGTGTGTGTGTGTGTGTTGTGCCGATTAATCAGAATCAGGAATCGGAAAAATCGACAAATTTGGGAGTATCGGAATCGAAAAAAATGGTGCCTATTTTCTGATGCCAAAACGATTCTTTTAATTCTTTATTTAATTTTGTTTAAAGCAAAATCTTCCGTTGCTGATTATAATAATAAAATAAATATTTATTGATTTTAAAATACCAGTAAAGCTAAATGCTATAGATTATCCTCAACAGGTGTAAATTTACGTTTAGTAAAATATCTGCACATTTAACTTTTTTTTTTTTTTTTTTACGGAAAGCGGGAAAAGTAACTCTATAGTTTAATATTTAGAGATTTATAAAGACTCGGAATAGTAATTGTATCGGAAAAAATACTGGAATCGTCCCATCACACACACACACACACACACACATATATATTTTTTAGTAAGTCATTTATGAAAATATACAGCAATTAACAGAATCTTCTGGGTTTCATCACCACAGAGAATCGGCATGAAATTCGTGTTAACTCAGGTTATACGACCGCAGGCTTTTGTATCGCCGGCTCCACTCAGACAAGTTAGACTAATTCTTGTTGTATTGTTAAAACCAACACAAATTCAACGCATTTTTTACTCGGAAGATTATGTGTAGCTCTATTGCCATATATTTTTTATAAATTATTACTCTGCCCTACTCACTTGAGCATTATATAAGTAAATACTGAAAATCGATATATATAATATATATATATATATATATATATATATATATATATATATATATATATATATATATATACTAGCCTGGATACCCGGCGTTGCCCGGGTGTTTGGAGGTGTGTGTTGAGCACATAAGAAAAAAAAGAGTGATAGTAGGCAGGCAGGCTTGAACTCATACTACGAAGGAGGAAAAGGACGTGACGTCTTGGCCGTTGCGTCCATCGCCAAACCGGCAGTGGCGAAGGTTTAAATTAAGGCTAGTCAATCTAAAATAAGGGAGGACTATCGAAAATATCGGAAAAAAAAAAAAGAAGCGATCCCTCCCTGTAGAAAAGTGCCCAGTTATGGTGATGGAATTAATATTTTTAGCCAATGTTTCGATATTTACCGCCCGAAGGGTCAAGCTTCAAAACGATACAAATCTCGTGAAAATCCGTCGTCTCTGTCGAAAAGTTTCAGACAGGCATGCATGCATGCATCTGTTGCCTAGCCCCCACTCTACAGGGGAAAAAATGTTCATGAAATTAAAAAATAAAATATTTACTTTACACTAATTATGGCAATAAAAAAATGCAAAAGAAAAAAAAAACAAAAAAAAAACAAAAGCATGAAAAAACACAGAAAGTGCTTCTTTTTAAAACCTTTAAAAAATTAATGAAAAATACACAAAAAATTAATTTTCTGATTAGTTTTGTTCAAATACAACTTATTCGTTTTTTTTTTTTTGGGGGGGTCACTTAAAAAATTTGTTAAAAGTAGGAAACAAGGATAAAACAGAAATTGTTACTATAGGTCGTTATCCCTTTTTTATTTTCGTTATATTTTTTTTCTAGCAATTTTATTATATTTAAATGTTTGTTTTTTTTTTCGGTATTTTCATTGACTATCGTTATTACGCTTGGAAAGCCGGTGGTTGACTTCATACTCTGAGCAAAGCTGGACAGCTAGTTAGTAGTTAGGTCTGGTTCAAATTCTGCACAGATACCATTTTATTTATTTATTTTATATACTTGTGAATCCGTGCGCGCGCCCCTCGGCAGCCACCAATGTGAGAGACAACCACAAGGCCAGAAGAGAAGATGCTATCACAGTAATCCATAGGGTCTAAACGCCAATATGCGGTAAATACTAGTAATAAAGTCTTATACTTATATCTGAATCTGAGGCACCATGCTACCAAGATTTGTCCGGGACATCAGATTATGGAGGTACCAAATTGGTTAAAGGGAAAATTATTCCCAACTCGCATTTAGGTAAAAACGTACTTTCATAAATAAATGAATTCATTCAAAACGTATCGCAAAAACAAATAACGTGTCGCTGTATGTATTTATTCTGGGACGAGTATACGCGCTAATACATATCTTGGCCTTCGGGACAAGATCACAGTGTAGTATCTGTTCTTCAGATGCTGCGCTTCAATTTCTTGTCCTCTGTCAGCGGAGGAGAAATCCTTCACGACTGAGACAATTTTTATTTTTGTTCCTTTTCTCCACGTTAAAAAAACGACCCCGGTGTCTAACTGTCCCGTGGGGAGGCATCGTAAGTAGGAATACATATCTCAGCCGAGGAGATTTGAACGATAGCAGACGAAACACGGTGCGATGGTGGCGATAATGTATCGATTCGGACTAAAAAAACTGCAGTAAAGTGATCTGGACATATATATTGATATATTTTTATAGATATTGTTTTATCTATTTTTGTATAACATTAGTAGATGAGAACCGATTTTGAGTTAAAATTTAGTCAGTGTTACGCTTGTAATACTGAGAAAAACACTTGAAATCTGAAAAATCGGTAACTTCCGTTTCTATGAAGACTTTCTTGTAGAGATTATCTCAACATTACGTACACATTACAAACGCAATCTATATACAGAAAATCTCTCTTATATCCGTTTTTCTTATACTAGGATCTCTTATATCCGGGTAACACTAGCTATGCGAGCGAGCGAGCGAGCGAGCGCGCGCGCACGTGTGTGTGTGCGAGTGAGTGAGTGAGTGAGTGAATGAATGAGAGAGTGAGAGAGTGAGAGAGAGAGAGAGAGGACAATTCTCAACCTATATACTCAACGATTTTTTTATCTACAGACTTGAAAGTTGGTATATAGGGTATCCAGACATGTGGAAAACGTTTTAATCGGTTTTCATTCGGAAATAGGGCAGCTAAGGGGGTCAAAATTGAAAAATTAGTACTTGGAGGTCATTGTATTTTTATCGGTTTTCACGAGGTTTGAAAACACTTTTTAAAAGATCTTGGCAAGCTGGTATAATGGTCATCGTACTTGAATTTTTAAGTTTCGGTTTCGATCTCAGCTGAAGTATTTTCCGCTTACAAGAAGTGAACTGTTTAGAAAAGAAAAAAAAACAAAAAAAAAACAGTACTTGCACGCACATGTCTCGGTTTGTTTCCCGTTTTTTTTTTTTTTTTAATTCATATTTTAAAAAAAATTTAACGTTATGTTTAATATCTTAATGTTTCTGTTTATAAGAATTCTACATTGATTAAAATATAATATTTATGCGTATTTTACAATCGGGCAATGCCAGGCAGCCTGCTAGCACTCGATAGATTTTAACTGGAAATGATTCTCTATTTATTAATATTTAACGGTTTATTCCTTTTTTTTTTTTTTTTTTTTAAATATAATTATAGCACGTGTTCTTCAGAATTGTCTCATGTATTCCCGGCTTCTTTTGTTTCAGCTCGTTTGACTCGCTGGTCTACTGGTCTCCATCAATTCGTTGTTTCGATATCTAATTGTAATGCAGCTTCCTATTCCAGTAGTTTCTTTCTAAGAATTGCAGAGTTGTGGAACTCTTTCTAATGGCTGTTTTGCCTCCTATCAATAGGGTAGGACTTTTCAAGACTGAGGCCAATAAGCATCTCGTGTCTTTCCGAGAATCATCTTCCGTTATTTACGGTTCCTTACATCAAGTGACTTCACGCTTGTCCGAGTCTATTTCCATTAAAAAAAAAAAAAAAAAAAGCAGAACATGATATTTGGTGCATTTGACGTCAGAAAGCCGGCATCTTCAGACAGCCTGATCTGGTAGCACTGTATGTTCGGTTAGGGTTACCGTTTCTGACTTGAGAAGTCATCGCTTTGCGTTGTCGATGTTGGAGAGCAACGGAAGTCATTCAGAAATACCGTTTTTTTTGTTTTTTGTTTTTTTTCAGCCGCTCCATTGATTTTCATTGTTATTTTGCGCTTCGTTAACGTGTCAACCCCACCATATTATTTTATTTTTATTATCATTATCACGTGCGTGTGTTTGGGGAGGTGGTGGGTGGGGCGTGATCTCAGGTCGCACAATTTCAGAAAACGATTGCAGAACTCGAAAATGTCAGCCGAGAGAACAATCGTCAAAATCAAGAGAGGAAATGTCAATGGACAACAATTAAAATAAATTTGGTCGGAGAATAACTTCCAAAAAAAAAAAAAAAAAAGAAAAAGAAAAAAAAAAAAAAAAGAAAAAGCGAAACTTTTAATGGCGTCCGCTATTATTTTTTTCTTCGAGTGGTTTCAGTGATATTGGAAATGGGAGGGAGGGAAAAAAGTAAATGTCCGATTTGCTGATTAAACGTCGGAAATCATTTCGATCCCCTTCACAGATACGAAACGATTATCCAACCAAACGGGGCCTTCTTTAATCACATCCGCCCATCTGCACTTTCGGCCATCTTTGGCATCAGCAGCAAATTGAAATTAAAATAGCAGCCAGCTTGGTTGAAAAGATACGGCCGTTCATGGTACGCTTTTAAAGACGTAAAATCATATTGGGTTGCCAATTAAGTTCCCACTGTTTTTTTTTTTCATTTTAATTAAAACAACTAATTAGTATTACACCGTTTTGTTTTCGTATTATTGCTTGAGTAGAATTTTCTCAATATCGATACAAATGTAGAAAATCGATCCTTCGATTTTGTTGAACTTAATGGGAGGTGAGAATCTTTCTGGCAAAGTCGTTTGTGGGGAAAGAAACTTTGGTGGCGTCCAAAGAAACTTTGGTGGCGTCTAAAGCAGGGTTGCGGAGTCGGATAGCAAAAGTCCAACTCGGACTTCTTGAATTCCTAGAATTCCGACCCGGACTCCTTTGATATCTTAGACTCCTACTCCGACTCTTTGACCCCTATATGGAAATCTGTTCTGCAGATCCATATACCAGCCTCCCACACCTATTCAGCATTTTATAATTACTTTTCATGTATATCATTTTTACTGTCTGTATTTTTGAGATGAGGTGTTTTATTGAGATTATCGGACCGACTTCCTGGTTGTTATAATCACGTTTCGGCCGTTTTGCCTTCCGGCCTTCATCAGGTGTTTTGTATCGAACTGGGAAACCGTTTGTTAGGAGTCTCGAACCCAACCCTTTATTATTGGGACATGTTCTGTTCAGGATTGAACTCAGCACCTTTGGGTAACTGTAAACAACGCCTAGGACCACTCGGCCATATGTCACTAGGACAATTCTTAGTTGGTTTTTGTTAATGTTAAACCTATGTTGTTATTCAAGGTTTTCTCTCTATCAGAGGTGTTCAAATTGCATTCAGCTCTACGCTTGGTTTGCTCAGTAGGTTGTTATGCTATGTCCGAGCATGTGAGCTGTTTCTTTAAGTTTTCTCACTTTCCAATGGGTCTCTGTTTATTATTTTTACTTCATCCCATAGGGGGCGATGGTTCCCCCTCTCCAGACATGGTTGGCTATACCCGATTTTTCCGTCTCCCCTTTAGTTACCGCTTTTCAGTGTTCTTCCACCCTTACTTTAAGGGGGCGGCATTTTTCATCCTTGTAAACCTTTCTGCAACTGCATGGGATGGAGTATATGCAGTTCTTGGTCATGTTCTCCTCCATGCGGGGCTTCACTCGTACCAGGTGTTGTCTGAGTGTTGACTCGCTCTTGGATACCATCCTGATGTTGTAGGGGGCACATATTCTGAATCATTTCGGAGATGCCTCGTATGTATGGTAGGCAGACCGTGGTGGTTTTTGGGTTTCATTCTCCTCTCTTATACTATTAACACATCTGGTGGATAGTATGCTATCGGGGTAGTTGTTACGACGGAGGGTATTCTTCAACCTGACCATTTCTTGGTGGTAAGTAATTGTAATATCTTATTGTCTCTGCTTGATGTTGTAGGCAGCGTGCGATTCCATGTTTGATACTGTATGGGTGATGGGAGTTGAAGTTAAGGTATTGTCCGGTGAAGGTAGGCTTGTGATATACGGATGTCTTAAACCCATGCTCTGTGCGTGATATGAGTATATCAAGGAAGGCCAGTTGGTTATCTTTTTCTTTCTCCATTGTGAACTGTATCAATGGTCTTATGGAGTTCACATGGTCTAGGAGAGCCTGTATGTCTTCCTGATGGGGCCAGTGTATGAAGGTGTCATCAACGTATCTTAGCCACATGGTTGACTTTAAGGGAGCGGAACCTAAGGCCATGTCTTCGAAGTATTCCATGTATATGTTCGCCATCACTGGTGATAATGGTGAGCCCATAGCTAGCCTCTCCTCTTGTTGATATAGGTCAGTACCCATTCTGAAGTAGGTTGTTTCTATGCAGAATGTCAGCATTTCCATTGTTTGGCAATGGTACACATGTGCGCTCTTCTATGGAGAGGTCCGCAGCTAGTTTGTCTTGAATTACTGCTAGTGCCTCACTAGTTGGGACTTTAGTGAACAGGCTAACCACATCTAGGCTTACCATTTGGTTTGTACTGATGGGTGCTCCCTTGATCAGTTCCGTGGAGTGGGCAGAATTCTTTACATGTGTTGCTGACTTGCCTGCTAATGGGTTTATTATATCCACAAGGTACCTGCTCAGTGGGTGGCATGCTGAGCCTCGGCAGCTCACTATGGGTCTGAGTGAGCCTAGCTGGAGTCCGAACATGGTACCCCCGTAATAATAATAAAGGGTTGGGTTCGAGACTCCTAACAAACGGTTCTCCAGTTCGAAACAAAACATCTGATGAAGGCCGGAGGGCAAAACGGCCGAAACGTTGTGACTATAACAACCAAGATGAGGAAGTCAGTCCGACAATCTCATTAAATCATTTTTTACGTTTAACATTCCCTTGTATGATAAATATACTCACATATACACTCTACCAGCTCTTTTTATTTATTTATTTATTTTAAGTTAACTCCTAACAAGTCATATCACCACTTGGACGAAAAAGGCTACTTTTTGAAACCATGTTTAAGAAAGATTAGCAAGATGTCGGGTTATGTTACATTTAAACTTCTGCATATCAGTACGACCAGGAAAGCCAGTAGCAGGAAGGGAATTCCAAAGTCTAGCTGTTCAAGGGAAGAGACTATTAGAATAGAAAGCTTTTTGGCATCTAGGGACCTCAACAGTGAAGGGGTGAGATCTTATTGCTAAACGGGTTTGTCGGGGATATATACGGGGGTACAACTGGAATGCCTACATCAGAACACATTCCATTAAAACAGGCACAGAGATGCAACATGGTGATGATAAGACAAGAACTGAAGCTTAGTTGATAAAGTGGGAACGATTAGATTGACAACTCTTTTTGGAAACCTGTCCAAGATGGAGAGGCTAGTGGTAGATGCACCAGCCCAGATGTGGCAACAATACTCCATGCATGGGCGAATGGTGGCCTTGTGGAGGTACGGGATATTCTCAGGTGTGAGTAGTCTTCTAGCTCGATAGAGGGAATCTACCATCTTTGCAGCAGTTTTTGCAATGTCCTCTATGTATTTGTTTTAGTTCATATTGCCAACAAAGTAAAATATGGTAAAATAATCCCAAAAAGGAGTTTGAAGGTAGAATTCTCAGGTAGGGTGTTATTTTTCATCGATATAGGCGATTCGAGAGGTGTCTTGTAATTGTTAAATGAGAGCAGCTTTGTTTTCCTAGCATTAAATGTTACCATCCATTTGCGTCCCCATTCAACTATGGTTTGGATGTCTTAGATTTATGTACATCTTTTCTTCCCTAATGCATGTTATAGAGCATTGTATCATCAGCAAATATACCCATCTCGGACACAATATTATCAAGGAAGTCGTTTTTGAATATCAGGAATAATAATGGCCCAAGGATCGACCCCTGAGACACTCCTGCATTAATGTTATGCTGCTTGGATGTATGTCCATCAATGACAACCTATATGCTTCTATTGTCTAAGATGGATCTAATTATATTTAGTATACATCCAGTTATAACGTACAATTTAATTTTCATTAGCAGCCCTTTGTGTCAGACTTTGTCAAAGGCCTTGGATATATCAAGAGCTACAGCTGTGACTCCACCCGCTTTATCCAATACATGGTAAATGTGTTCAGAGATAACTGTTAAAATATCTGCAGTAGAATGACATTGCTCGAATCCATGATGTTTGTCAGAGAGAAGATTTGCTTTTGCGAGGTGGTGAAGTACTGTTTGATCAATTAAGGTCTCAAAGATTTTAGTGAAGAGGGGGAAGAGATTAATGGGGAGATAATTGAGAGGGTCTGTTTTTTCATCAGAATTCCTGTATATTGGTACCAAAGAGGCCATCTTCCAGCTATTAGGGAAGCAAGATTCAGCAAGGTATTTATTGTAGAGCTTGGAAAGTATGGAGGGGTCGCTCAGTTTGACATTTCTTAATTAGTATAGCATAGATGAGACCAGGCCCACACGCTTTTGAGGTGTCTAAGTTTTTTATGATGTCGCAGACACGAGAAGGGGTGATTTTTACATCATCTAATGTGGTTTTACTCCGCATAGGGAAATTTGGGAGGGAGTTGTTTGTTGGCTCTAAGGTGGAGTTAGAGGCAATCGCCAGGACAGCAGATCCACCTTCGTTACCATGCAACCTTCTGGTTGTTGCTCAGTGGAGGAATTACTGATTGCCCCTTATTCACTACACTAGTATCGATTTTTCAGAAAAGCCGAGTCTCTATCTTTGGCGATTCTATGCATTCCCTGATTATTTCAGCATGCTTTCTTTTGACTGTCACTATTTCACTCTTACAAAGATTTATAGCATCTACGAATTTTGCCTATTTGTATTTGACTTATGATGTACAAACCGGCGGAATGCATGCTGTCTTTTGCCATAACAGCTGCGCAATCTGTAGTGAACCATGGGGGTGAGTGTGGCTTGCTATAATACTTCCGTGTGGGAACATGTGCTTCAATTCCCGCTTTGCACCATTCAGTTTTTTCATAGGCACACTGTTCAGCAGGAACAGAGAAGATATCGGTCCATGGGGCATCTCGGATGTGTTCTCTAATGGTTTCCCAGTCAGCCTTGTTGTAGTAGCTTGTGGTTTTGATTCTTCACCTTGAGGTTGGGATTTAAATGTGATGTCAACTGATACCACTAGGTGGTCTGCGTTTCCAAGTGGACTGTGAGCATTAATCACAATCCTCAAGTGGTGTGGTGAGGAATAGGTCTAGAAATGAAACCTGCTGAGGGTCACGATCTGGTAGGCCAGTTGGAAACATTACTGTCTATGTGAGGGAATGGACTATAGAGAAACTATTAGTGGAGCGTCCAGCTGCATTTGTGTAACCTGAGAAACCAAGCCAATTTTTATGGTGGACATTAAAGTCACCAAACGCATATATTTGGGTTTACTATCCAAGGAGAGTGCTGCATCTATACTATCAAAGACATGATCGATTAGGGTACAATCCTGACTTGAGAAAAAACAGCAGAGGAAATATAAGTAACCAACGCAGTGATGAAATGTTAGTCGAAAGGCACTTAAAAGCCTGGTCATCCGCTTCAAGATTTTTCTCTCTAGTTTAAAGGAAGGTGCTACGAATATAGACTAAGTGTGTGCATACATCTATCCAAGTCCTTACGGCAAAAAGGGAGGTATACTGTAAGGTTAAAGTATTTTTTTTAATCAATTTCTAATTGGGAGGGGGGGGGGGAAATCCCCAAACAAGGCACATTGCCACTTTTATGTAGGGGGCTACTATTAGGGACATAATCTACAGGAGTACTATGTGGAAAGTTGGGCAACAAGATGTCGGTTCATGGTACACTCGAACTTCTGCATGTCAGTACAGCTGAGGAAGCAGGAACCCAGAAGGGAATTCCAAAGTCTAGTGGTTCTGGGGAAGAAACTACTGGAGTAGAAGGCTCTCTTACAACTAGGGATCTCTATGAAGGGGTGTGATTTAGCTGCTTGACGGGTTTGTCGGGGGTATTTACGCCGAGGGGGTATGAGTTCTTGCAGTTCGTCGGAGCATTTACTATTAAAGTACTTGTAGAACAGGTAGAGGGATGCTACATTTCATCGATGGGACAGAGGCTGAAGTTGAAGAGTGTCAATTTGTTTCACTTAATGCCAAGATATCCGGGGAGTTTACTAAAAGGTAAGACTCTACATCATCCATATTACCTCTAAGCCCATGCGAACCTGGGTGGTTTTCTGGTTTTATCGTGATATTTGTTTGGGTTGTCATTTAATCATGTTTTTATTTAATGTGACGTTAGGGGAAGAGTGTTGAGCAAAGTGGGCCTGTTTTGATGCCAAGTATACACATGCAGTGGTCCATTAGCCGAGCCTAGTCTAGAATGTGTGGTCTCATGAAAGGCAACCAGATATAGCAGCAGGGTCCCTTACCATGCGTGACATGGCACTACAACTATCCTGATATTATACATCTGATGATAGAGCAGCCAGTCTAAGCGTTACCAAAGAGTTAGGGCATCTGTACCGTCAGTTGGAAACAGCAGCAAGACAAACTATCAATCAGTTAACCTCTCAGACAAGACCAGCCCAAACAAGTCTAGTGAGCACAAGTGGCATGCAAGCAAATTTTCTCAGTTTCTGAGAGAAATTCAAAATAGGGAATAGGGGAATGGAGTTCAATGTCCGAGTCAGGAAATAAGCCCAAACACAGGGTGACTCCAGTGAGTCCCTGGTATTGTACCTCTGGCCTGGCTAAAAGAAGAAGTGTGAAAGCTGGTAATAGAAGAGCTTATCTACTCGTTAAGCAAATTACGTTTGCAAGCCAGGAATTTGTTTGAGTCACCAGCTCCAGGAAGGTTGTCAACCATGATTGAGGAGGCCTTCCTCTCAGTTTTGTTATCAGAGTTTTCTTTCTCTTAGATGGATGATCTGACAAGATCTACGGGTTCATCACACCAAGAGGGTTAACAGTGCACCTGGTTTCTATGCCAGGTATTTTTGTGCTCCCGCATGGATGAAGATATTGAGTATCTTACTTTAAAGTTTTTCTCTATTCTTCATAAATAAGTGCAGGATTGGAGATGGATTCGCCTCTAACATTTACAAGAAATTTTATCTTTTAAGTATTGTGAGAAAACGAATCTGCTCTAGTAACTAATTTGTTTTAAAATAATGAATAGGATATTAATAATAATTATTTGAATATGTAAGAGAATATAAAGCAAAGAAAACAAAAGAAATGGTGGGACTAGATCTACATAAAGAGGTTCCACACACAGATATATAGATGAACTTAACTTGTTTTTTGAGTGACCCATGTTGGTCCAGCTAAAAGACCAGTGTCTCCTCGTGGAATGAATTGGGGTGCAAAGATGAGCGTTTATTTGACAGCATTAAGAGGAAGGGAGGGAGGATCTGCCTTAAGAACCAAATGCATGCTTGGATTTAAATACTTCCTTCTTTTATTTAATTGAAACAGTATAATTTTCGATTCCTGTATTAATAATTTAAAACATACAAACTCATTTACCAAAGAGGATGAATGCTAGAAAAGAGATGCGTATTTCCAATTTTTCTATTGTGTATATATATATATATATATATATATATTGCTAACTATTAATAATATATACATATATTGCATACTATAACTAATATATTACAAACAAATGACATGCGAGAAAAATCTGGGAAAATAGTTTCAAGCGTGTAGATAGCACGGAATATAGAAATGGAATAAAATAATACAATAACAAATTAATTTTTTAGTAATATCTATTTTAAAGGCAGATTAAGGAATGGTTAAAATTTTAAATAGATTTAAAGCTTTTTTAAATGTAAGTCTATCTTACAAAGTTTCATTATCATATTTTATTGTATGACATGGGGAGTAGAGTTGCCAGTTAAAATGAATTCAGATACGAATGGGAAATGCGGTTTAAAATACACTATAAATACATCTAAAAACACAAAGTAAGTTTATAGAATAAGTTGAAATAACAAAGGGATAAAAAAAATTACAATTAAATTTTATTATGCTTTCAGTTCAAAAGGGACTACAGTATTTCGGGACAGGGAAACCTCTTTAGGCCATGGCATTTCGAAGCCAAACACTTCTCTTCAGAAGAGGGGAGTAAAGACATTATACAGAGAAGAAATTTTTAAAACGATAATATTGCCTTTATGGAAAGAGGATCAAAGGATAAACATGAAGCTGCACTGACACGAAAGTCGATTCTAGGACATCTTTGGCCCAACTCTCTTACTGATATACATCAATGACCTTCCAAATCACATCCTAAGATCATTTGAAAACATTTATGCTGATGACATTACCATCTATGTCAACATATCAAAGGCCGTAAATGACCAAGTTTTCTGATTCTCTCCTCTCTGATCGTAGTGCAATAGGGAAAGAGGTTGCTGGTTAATTTTAATGCATCTAAAACCAAACTTCTATCTTTACAGCACAACCAAAACAGCTGTCTAGACAGGATTTGCAGTGATCTGACAGACCGAAATATCTTAATGAAGTGGCAGCATTACATTACAGTACAAAATAGGAGATATCTCCAAAAATAAAAGCAAAACCATACCGAAACTGCTAAATTGTGCAAACCACTGCTTATGAAGCAATTAAGTTATTGCTTATTCACCAAACCTGTTTTCCTGCTCTTATTTACTTATACTGCTTCCTTCTTTTTGGAAATCATAATTTATCATTCTATGACTAAGTGTAATGTTTAAATATAAGGCCTATACTGGCCACATGTATATTGTTACTGATGTATGTTACTAAAATAACTGGCACAAATGTTATTTCTTAATGTCTGCTTTAAAGGGATAATGCTTTGCCTTCAAGACTCCTTCCTGTCTGTTTTGCATGATAAACATTAAAAATCCTTATACTCTTAAATCCTCCTCAAATCCCTGTATGTCTATATTGTATATTAATGCTGTATTCTTGTAAGTATATCATCTCTCCTGTTTCAGTTGGACAAAAAACAATTGCTCTTCTTTTCAAGCTGACATAAAATCACATACTCTGCACGCACCTGGGGAGAAGAGTTTAGCTTCCGGTCCTAAACTTTAGTAGGCTGACCTTTTCAAAATCGATAAATACTAAACATCTATAGATTTCTATTGTTAAGGGATGCATTTGCTTAACCTATATTTATACTCTATAGAATATCTATCAAATAGATAACTAATAGCGACAGTTTGTGGCCAGATTATAAGTGATCTATATTAACTTGCATCTATATCTTTCTTACATTTGATGGGATAAAGTGCTGGTCATTATCTTTACTTGAAAACTAAGACCTAAAGAACATTTCGAAACAGACCGAAACCCTTATACTATAATTTCCCAATTAGTCACTAATCCACAAACCATATTTGATCTTTTCTTAACCCTAGTAGATATTCACCTTTAATCTACACCCCATACTCATACATATCTCCTTTAAAAACGTAAGCAATCTTAATCCTACTCTGAGGAGTGTAACTTCAAAGCAGATACTAATTCTTTGATACTAACTATCAATGCAGTAGCATAGAAATACCTGGCTTTGAAACCAGGTGCAGGGAAAACCCTCTGAGCGTTGATAGACCAGTAGATCTGGTTAGGTCATCCATCTAGGATAAGGACACCTCCAATTTGTAAACCTGTGCCACTGACCTCATACGTATTGGCACCAAACAGGGGAGGGAGGCCCCCTCATTCCTGGACAACAACCTCCCTAGAGATGGTGAATTGAACAAATCACCGGTTTGAAAACCTAAATTGCTTAAGGAGTAGATAGGCTCGGCCTATCTATACTCCATCTTTGCCTATTAGCCAGGAGCAGAAGTGCAGCCAGAAGGACTCATTAGAGATGCCCAGTGCTTGGCCTTGTTACTTGACTAGGGCAATGAACGCCGTCCCACACATTTGCCTTATTCCCTTCTCCTATAACTGGGCATCTTGGGGGTGCTAATTTATGATATATGCTAACATGATTGGACTGCGCCACTTCTGTTGGACAGGTTTGAGGGTACCGGTTTGACAGTTGCTGGTTGCTGTTTCCAACTGACAGTACAGGAGCCCTAACTCTTTCATAGTGCTTAGAGCGGCTGTTCTGTCATCAGTTGTGTAATATCGGGATATAGTAGCATCATCCATAACTTTGCTATATCCCATTCCTTGACACAGACAGTAACATTCCCGATCCGTCTTCCAGATCGCCAGGAACAGCAAGCTTCACTTCTGGATCTATTTCTGACAAGAGATCCTGAGGATTATGTAACAAATGCAGATTGCCCACTTAGGAATGATGTTCATGCTGTGATAGAATCACTCTAAACTCTTGACCCCAAGTTGAAGAGCTATTGCTCAAAATGACAATGTACTAAAATAAGGCTGACTGGGATGCCATTAGAGATCGTATCAGAAACGCCCCATGGGGAAATATCTTTTCTCTTCATGCAGAATAGTGGGTGAATGAGACTACTGAATGGTTCAAAGCAGCAATTGAAGCACATGTTCCTACATGGAAGTTTTATGGCAAACCTCACCCTCCCCAATGGTTTACTTGCACAACTACCATTGCTCAGAGGTAACATGTATACTGTAGATTTATCCAGCATAAATCCTGTACAAACAGACAAAGTATGTAGAAGCTAGACGTAATTGTAAGAAAGAATAAGGGTGAATATACTGAAACCACCACAAAATGCATTGAAACGCAGAAATTAGGAACTCATGATTTCTGGAAAATCTACAATAGTGTAGTAAATAATGGGCAATCAATAATTCCCCCACTATCCAACAATCATGAGGTTGTTTGCACAGCAATTGAGAAAGCTAACATGTTTGCCCGTTATTTTCCCTAAAACTCTACCTTGGACCCAGCAAACCATTCCCTCCCTGATTTTCCTCTGTGGGCAGAAACCACACTAGATCTGAAAATCACCCCTTCTCAAGTATATGATATCATAAAAAACCTAGACACCTCAAAAGCATGTGGACCCGATCTCATCTCGGCTGTGCTATTAAAAAAAATGCTCCGCTGAGGTTGCTCCAGTTCTCTCTAAACTCTTGCAAATGTCTTAACGAATCTTGCTTTCCTGACAGCTGGAATACTGCTTCTGTGGTACCAGTTTACCAAATCTCTGGCGAACGAACTGACTCATTAAATTACTGCCCAATAAACCTCCTCCCTCTTTTCACCAAAATATTTGAGTCTTTAATTAATCAAGCTCTAGTCCACCACCTTACAGCTGCTAAACTTCTGTTTGACCATCAATATGGATTAAGGCAAGCCCGTTCTACTGCAGATATTCTAACTAATCTCTGAATGAATATACCTATATATATATATCTAAGTCTTTTGACAGGGCATGGCACGATGGTATTCTCATGACAATAAAATCTATGGTATTACTGGACGAATGCTTAACATAATTAAATCCTTAAATGAAAGAAGAATCCTGGTTGTCCTCGATAGGCATACGCCCAAACAATATGATATAAATGCAGGTATACCTCCTGGACCGATCCTTATCTGATAAAATTGTCTTTGAGATGGGTATATTTGCTGATGACATCATGCTCTATAGCAGGCACGTGGAGAAAACTAATGAGCACATATCTAAAGCAATGGCGGAACCCCTAGAGGAAGGGCTTCAGTCTGTAGGGTAACCGGGTCATAAATGGATGATAATGTTCAAAGCTGCCAAGACAAAGCTCGTTTCCTTCAATAATTACAAGAAACCTTACCAAGCACCAAAATCTATGGCTAAAGATACATTACCTGAAAGTACTTCATTCAAACTCCTCAGCTTATTATTCACAGGGAACATGAGTTGGAATAAATACATTGAGATCATTACTAAGTCTGCTGCGAAGAAGGTGGGCTCTCTCTACCATGCTAGAAAATTACTTACGCGTGAAAGTATCCTGTACCTCTACAAATCGGCCATCCGCCCATGTATTGAGTACTTCTGTCACATTTCGCCTAGTGCATCTGCTACTAGTCTCTCGCTTCTGGACAGTGTTCAAAAGAGAGTCGCCAACCTGATAGGTCCTGAACTGTTATCTAAGCTTCAGCCCCTGTCCTATCGACAAAATGTTGTATCCCTCTGCTTGATTTACAAGTATTGTAACGGTGCTCCGACGAACTACAAGCTCTTATACCCCCCTCGATGAAAATACCCCCGACAAACAGCAAAATCCCACCCCTATACAGTTGAGATCCCCAGATGTAAGAAAGCCTACTCTAATAGCTTCTTCCCTAGAACTGCTAGACTTTGGAATTCTCCTCCAGGTTCCTGCTTTTTTTTTTTTTTTTTTTTTTTTTTTTTTTTTTTACATAGGCATCACCACTTATCAAGGCCAAGAAGCCACTCGAGGATAAGGGTAAAAGTGTTCAGTGGAAATTGGGCAATATAGTAATCTTTAGTAATGGAGATTTGGTAAATTTGTTAACTTATATGGAACGGCTCATCAAAAACTTGTTCACGTTAGACTTGAAGACAACCATATTGAAGTCAGCCAGAAAGCAGGAAAACAAGACAAGACAAGGAAGGCAATTCCACAGGCGTGCAATTCTAAGAAAGAAGCTTTGGTCATGGAATCTACGTTTAGGTTTAGGCACAGATAAAGAGTGGGGGAAATTAGTGAGCGTTTTCTGCTAGACGGGTGTTTCTTGTGAAAGTTTGGCGAGAGGGACCAAAGATTGGAGCTCAGCCAAGCAATTGCCATGAAAATGACGATAAAGCAGAGACAAACTCGCAACATCTCTTCTGTGAGATATAGGTTGCAGGAAAGAGAAAAGGACATCCCCTACGAGGCTACAAAGTCTTTTTTGAACTTATCAAGGCAGGATAAGTCCTTTCTAGCAACTCCTGCCCAAATGTAGCAACAGTACTCCATCCTTGGACGTACCTGGCTCTTATATAGATAGAGAATTGCATCAGCAGTGAGATATCTACTGGATCGATAGAAAGATCCCACCATTTTTCTAGCGACTTTGGCAACGGATTTAATGTATTTAAGATCAGGAGTAAAGGCCAGAAGCTTGTCAAAACATGAGGCCTCCCCAATTCATTTCAATTGATGCCAGATGGGAATCAGAGCGTTGATGATGATGTAAAGATAAGAGCTTGGTTTTAGATGCATTAAAAGTAACAAGGCACCTCTTTCCCCATTGTACCACTTGCTCAAGATCAGAGGAGAGAGAATCAGAGAGAACTTGGTTGTATACGGTCTTAGATGTGCTTCCCCAACTGTACTGACATGCAGAAGTTCAAGTGTAATGTAAACAGACATCTTGCTGCTAAACTCCCTACATAGTACCCTGGAAACTTAGATCCTGGATAGTAGTCCCCTACATCAAAGATGCAATGCGCCTTGTTTGGTTAGAAAATGTAATAAAAATAAAACTGGTAAAACCAAACAGGAAAACCATGCAAAAAAATAAATTCCGACTCCGACTCCTTGTACTCTTAGAAGTCAGACTCCAGCTAAAACCTCCAACTCCTTCCGACTCCGCAACCCTGATCCAAAGAAAATTTGGTGGCGTCCAAAGAAACTTTCGCGGCGAACTAGTACACTTTAATTCATCAGAAGTATTTTGTTTTGTTTTTATCTTCGAAAGATTTATACCAGGAAAAAAAGAATTCAAAATTTAATGAATTTTATGCTTGAGATTTTTTTGTTTTTGGTCCCTCGACAAAAGGAGGGTGGACCTGTAAATTCACCCTTGTCCGTTCGTCTGTTCGCACTTTTCTCAATAACTACGCCTTGGAATTTTTTTTAAATTTTGCACAAACATTAAACATGATATGAGTAAAAAAGTAACAGAATGGATTTTTCGGGAAAACTCGAGCCCCTCCCCCCCCCCTACAGGTGCCTTTCAGGTTAAAATGGCTAAAATTGACACTTTTGTGCTTATAAAAAAATTGATGTCTTGAATTTTTATAAAACTTTCTGAAAAGTTGTAACTAACTGATTTCTATATAATTTTGTTTGTCTATACTTTGCGATAACTCTTTGGTGTGCCCCAGGGGCTCTTTTAGGGCTAATAAAAACTCCATTTTGGGGACTATTTTACCATATTTGTCCAAAGTTGTGTGTAGCATGGTGCTGAACTCAAATTTAAATATGTTAAGGCCTTGGAACTTTGGGAGCTAAATTATGCGGGGGAGGGGGAAGCAATGATGGACGTAGTCTTCTTTTTGCGTGGCGCAAAACTCAAATTTACATATGTTACGGCCTAAAACTGCATCGTTTGTTTATTTTCACCAGGATTTGACGTCCCCTGGGGACTTTTGGGGCTAAGGTGGGTGCTAAACTTAGTCATCTTTAGTTGTGATTTCAAAAGAAACTAAAAAAATACCATCAGTTAGATTCAAAACCGAAACTGTAGCATTCAAAGCTGGTAACGTTACCACTGTACCAACGTGACACGCATGCGAACTGATTAAAAATAAACTAAGATGTATGTACAAAATGTCTAACGATATTTTTCAATTTAGAAAAAAAAAAAAAAAAAAATCGACCTGAAGAAAAATTTGAATTATGGCTAGGTACTGTCACCAGAAAACCCCTTTTCTCGGGTTGGTACTTTTGCATTTATACGCCCGCAATTGCCACGAAGTTACTCTGGTGTACCTGGCAGATGATAGGAGAACCGAAAGTGTTGACTAGTAGTTTTCTGGATATTAAGAAATTTCTTCCAATTTATTACTTAATGAATTTCAGTGTCCGTCGCCATTCTTAACATGAGAAGGGAAGTGTTTTGTATTACGGGCCGTTTTTGGCTATTCCAATCATTTATCAGGCACACATAACTTCTTAGAAATTGCGGGTTGGTAAATGCAGAAACATCCTCAGGACATATCCCCCAAAAACCCAAAGCGGTTCGAGGATCCTCCCAATGTTGTATTTCTCCTGTTGAACAGGAATTCGATTACAAGACTTCTCCAAGCTCACTAGATTCATGGTGATGTCTACACTTTTTAAAAAAAAATTTAATTTTTTTTTTTTTTTTTTGCGTGCGCGATTAAAACTAATATTTTCTTCCAATTTATTTATTGTCTGCTGAAATGTTCATTGGCTAAACACACATCAGGTTTGCAATGTATAATCAATCGATTTTTCATTGGCTGGGCGTTTGCGACATATTCCGGCGATCTATGTAAGCTGCCGGGATATGCCGAGGCAACGTTAAATGTAGGAAATAAGTTAAATTCCCTTTCCAATACATACGAAATAGAACAAAAAAAATAAAATGTTAATGATATTGTTTCAGGTAGGATCATAGATTAGAACTGGATAAGAGAAGGTCACAGTTACTCGAAATTGTTGGTTAAAGAGGTTCACCTTTTATTCGGCAGGAAAGCTGGAACCAGATAAGTAAAAATGTAGAATTTTATGTAAAACTAACGCAATGTTGTCTGGGAATCTTACTTTACTTCCGTTTTTTTTTTTTTTTTTTTTTTTTTTAATAGTTTATTTAATTTTTACATAAGCAAAACCTTGTGGGTATTCCACTTTTACGGTCTTTATCTTTGTGTGTGTGTGTGTGTGTGTGTGCTTATGCACTTACTAGCAGGGAGACCCGACGTTGCTCGGGATTTAATGGTGTTAAACACTCCCATATTTTATTGTCATCGAAATCGGCTATTTTTCAATCAAATCGATTGATTGTCTGCTCTAGTTGGGGGCTCATCGCGGCGCACCGAGAGGAAGCTTCACATGTCTCTCCAAAGAGAGTCCACAATACATTGTAGTCTACATTGTACAATAGAGAACCTACCGTGGATATATATATATATATATATATATAATGGCTTGAATGAACATTTAAAATGAAGTATCATGGTGCAAAACATCTAAATAGAAATATTCATTTCGAACACGTCCCTGTTATACTAAAAAAGCCTACTGTTGATTTTATATGACGGGTCTTTCGGCTTGTGTGATAAAACTTTTCAAATGCATTTGTGATATTTAACTGTGTAAGGTGTTATTTTTGATCAAAATAGCCCGTTTTTTCATCGAATTATTTCGATTATCGATTCTTATCTAAGACATTTGTTTTCGAGTCAATAGGGAACTCACAAAGTTCTTTTTATTTAATAGTAGAGATTATACCACGCTATTTTTTAAAAATAATATTTAAAAAAAAAAAATATTTTTTAAAAATAATATTTTCAAGTTGAATTCAAGGTTTACGATATCTGTTTATTAAGTTGTTAGGTGTAAATACAGTAGTTACAAAACACTCGCCTCCTCATGTTAAGAATGGCTTTCTGATTAATAACGTTATTATTTAAGCACATGTATAAGTGCATAAGTTTTTGTACATTTTTCTGAGTATTTTGTTCTTACTGGGGATGTTGCACCCTACCGGATGCTAGACATTCACTTGCTATCTCATACATTCCATCCGAGAGATCTTTTTAAGATTCTAACCGTCCCTTTAAGTGTGATTATTTGTTTGTGGAGATTCCACGCTTAATATCTTTGAATTAATGATATTTTGTTTGAAATACATTCATTTAAGGTTTAATAAGCAAAACTTGTATCGTCTGCTATAAAATTATAGCCATAAATATTCAGCGATGAAGCATATATTTATATACTAGACTATACGTGACCCGTTAGGTCAGTATATTATATTAGCAATGGGATTAATGTATGAGCGTGACACTTGTGACGTAAACAAAATAGTTTGTTTTTTTACATAACAGAAATATTTCTATGAAAATATATTCAAATGAAAAAAGAAAAATATAGATTTCTATGAGTCATTATGTTTATAATTATTTACTTTTTGAAAAATATAAAAACAAACAAACTTACAGCCATTGAATTAATTATAAGTGGTTTGCCATACTTATAGGTAAATGTGCACTGAACAGATACCATAATACTTAAAGTTAAATTCAAATTTTGATATGTTTTAAATGAAATTGTTAGTTGAAAGTACAGAATAGTTAAAAAAAAACAAAAAACAAAAAAAAAACTCTCCCAATGGCTTTTTAAAAAGAAAATGTAACTTTTTTTTCCATTTATTTTAGACATTCATGACCCATTGGGTCAAATAATTTATATGTTAATAATAAGGTCAATAAAACTAATTAAGAATACGGAAATAAACGATGTAAAAAAATGCAGAAAGTATTAACAATTGTTTATTTGGATAATTTAAACAATTAGGACGCTGAAAACGTACACGGTAAAACAATACGTTTTATTGTCGCGTTGATTATTTGTAACGCAATTAAAAAAAAATTCGGAGTTATTTATTATTATTGGTAGCGTAGAAGAAAATGTATGAATGTTTTTAAGAAATGTGTATTTAAAAAAAAAAACGGAGAATAAATAATAATAAAAAAACAAACAAAAATAAGGCGGTGGGTAAATCGCCGTTCTGCAAAAGTACCGATTTGTGTTTACTTGTTTACGCTGTTATGGGTTTTTGTTTATGCACGCATGCGCAACCGGTAGTCGTAAACCGGATGTGTGTTTACAACACCTGATACAAGGTCATTTGAGTTTTAGAATTATATAGATTAAAACCAGTTCAGGTTTGAAAAGTCCCCGAAAGTAAACGGTGTTAGTTAATTTGAAACCCCGCCGAATTTGTGTTCCTTTACTCAATCTGAAAACCACTTTTTTTTTTTTGTGCACAAAATATCTTATTGTTTCGATTTTATAAAACAAAAATTTTTCATCAAAAATTTAGGACAAAAAGTAAAGTATTGTTTACGTATATATTTTTGTTTCATTTTACTTCAGTCGAAATCAAGGCGCCCACTACCTGGAGCTAACACTTGAATTCTATATGAGATACATAGATATTCGAATGTTCCATTTAAGTTCTTTATCTCTCAAACACCGAGTTAGTAAAGAAATTGAGAACATAATTTTCCTCTCCCCAATTAACCATTTTTATACATTGTAGTATATCTTTCTTGCGGTCTCTTGGTCTTACTGGATTCCAGGACAATAATTTATCTAGTCTGGTGGAGTATCTAGCTTCGTGCTATTACTTGAGGTAACATCACTTGAAGGTGCACCATTCATCGTAAAAGCTATTGTGAGTTAGCCAAAGTGAGATCTTATTTGGCAGCGAATACTATGTGATTTTGAATATTTGGTAAAGGTTTACTTCTATGGAAAAAGTATCCTCATGCCAGGTTGTTCTAATAAACCCCTGTACAGAGAGAACTCTCTCTCCTATGTGTGTGTGTGTGTGTGTGTGCCTGTAAACTGATTTTTTTCAAATAAACATGTTTATTTACAGAAATATTTTTTTACGGAAATAAATATTGAATGTAGTATTTTATAAATTTTCACAAATGATATATAGAATAAACGTATCTAAACTACATAAATACAAATCTAGTAGATGATATCGCAAAATAAATAAATAAAAAAAAAAGTAATGTCACTAAATAGGGTTTGTGGGTGGTAGGAGAAAAGACGTGTGTAGGTATTAAAAATGAGGAATCATTTCGAGTAAAAAGTGAAAGTTACCTAAATCAGTGCTCGGGTGGGGTGGGGTGGGGGAAGAAAAACAATCAAGATACCGGAAGTGGATACGGGTGATTGTGTAAGACAACCGAACGGAACAGAGTCACGAACAAAAAAAAAAAAAATTATATGTTTAACTGTGTTGGATATATATTTATTTTATCTATTTCTAACCAGATACATCTATAGATATAATAATGTCTCGAATATTTTAGAGAAAGTCTATTTTCATCAAAATGGCCAGCTAATTTTTTGCAATGGCTACTGATAATGACATTTATAAAACCTTACCGCATTACAATAATTTATTTTGGCAGCAGATAAACTGAGAATTTTCAATTGGTTGACTTGCCGAGGGTAGGTCGGTGGGGAAGAAAGGAGTGCTGGTAGCTGTGACCAACACGTTCGATGGTCCGTTAATCAAAGAACCTGGGTGCCTATTCCTTACAAGTTAAATAGACATTTCAGTCACGCGTGAATCTCGTTGACTGAGAGTTGGAGTAGATAAAAAGGGGTGGCCACTCTACTGTCGTTGCTGTCTTTTAGACAAATTACACTTCGACCATCGTTACCCATTTGTTACTTTTACAAGGAAAGACTGCTTGTAAGCAACGTCGACATTTCGTTGCAAGACTTAAACCGTCTTTTCTCCCCCCCCTACTCGTCGGTATGCAAATTCCGACAAAATATATTTAGGTGCATCTTTTAAAATTTAATAATCTTTATGCCAAATTCAGGAACCTGTGCGTTATTTAAAGTTTCTTTTGTTCCAGTAGTCATGACCAGCTACAAGTGTTAATTATTATACTATTCTTAGCTATTATTACCTGTAGCAAGAATTGAACCTGCATCCTCTAAAAGACTGTCAGAACTGATTGCTAATCAATGGCTGTATTCATTTATACGGCATAAAAGTAATATAAATTTTGGGAACCTAACATGCTTTTGAATAAAAAATGTCATAATGAGAATATATACTCGAGAGTCAAAACAATGAAAAGAATATGCTGTTGTCATAGCCGTATTTGTTAACAAGTGTAAAACTATTTAATATATTATTTAAAAAAAACAAAAAAACTATATTTTATTTGATGATACAAGTCTTTTTTTTTTTTTTTTTTTTTTTTTTGTGCGTCTCCGTGACTCTGTTCCGTTCAGTTGTCTTACACAATCAGCCTTATTCACTTCCGGTAGCTTGATTTTTTCCGATCACTGATTTAGATTACCAAAGTTAATTTATTTTACCCGTTTAAACGCGAGAAATGTATGATTAAAATGTGTAAACATCAAATGAATAATGAAGATGGCTGCCATCCGCAATTTCGTGGAGCAAACAGTAACTTTGGGTCAATAACCGCAGAAGCACTGAAATTACTATACGATAAATGTTTTCTAACATTTTTCTAGCGTTTTAAAATTTGATCTGCGCTCGACATGTCCCGACAGTTTACGTAAGCTACCGGAATATGCTAGGTATGACTAATTGTCGACACCCATGACAAAAAAAAAAAAAAAAAAAAAAAGTAGCCCTACGATTTTTATCAGTGGCGTGCGAACAGATTATCGCGTCATTATCCTTCCGTAGAAAAAATTATTCACGTTAGACTTCAATTTTTTTTTTTCAACATGACACGTGATGTTTTCACCTAGAAATGCATTGGTTTAAAAGAGCATTAATCTATACAAACACCGAAAATATTTTAATGCGTTTGGTAACAATTTTTTTTTTCGTCAAATTTATGGTTAACTCCAAGCTAAAAGGAAGAACTGACGATAGTCATATTGAATCGTTAAAAATGTAGGCATCTACAAAGTCTTATATTGAGAGAAAAGAATTTAAAACAATTCCAGGAATTTAAAACTAAGCAAAATAATCCGCTACTTGTACAGTTTACGACCGAACAAAGAACACCTGGAGGGCACTCCTGGACCGTTGACGCTGATGGACCGTTGTGTGGATGGCCTATGCCCCTCCAGAGGCTCAAGGCTATGATGATGACAGTTTACGGACGTGGCGAAATAACATTAAGAAAGTCACTCTTAACATGTAAAGGGAGATGGGCTCTTTAATTATTCTGTATTTTCAGCTAACAATTTAAAAGGTACTTATGCAGAATACGGACCGTGCTATTTTTAGATAGAAGTTTAAAAGCTAAATTAAATCTTACGGTATATTTAGGTTATTAAATTGTTAGGTAAAAGTAGAGAATAGTTACAAAATATCCCCCCTCCCAATGTTAAGAATAGGTTTCTAAATGTGATTTCAGCACTGTCCGTTTTATGCATAAGTACAAAATTTGATAAACATAGATACTGTAAAAACTGAACTTAAAAAAAAAAAAAAAAAAAAAAAAAAAAAAAAAAAAAAACGATCTGTAAACTGCACAAGCAGCAAAATTTCTTGCGTTTGGTACAAATTATGTGTTATAGTTTTTTTGCAAATCGCTTTGAAAAAGTTTACTTACCCTTTGGACGAAAGTGTATGTGTATTCCGCGTAGATAATAAATAGGGTTGGGACAAGAGAACATTCTTATCATTGTTTTGACTCCCTCATATATATTTGACACAGACATCACTCTATTTAAAAACATATAAGATATTAACTGATATATACTCGAGAGTCAAAATATTGTCTTCTCATAGCCTTAATAATAAATGGTAGGGGGTGGAGTGGGAGAAAAACTTAGTGAAAATTCTCGAGATAAACGTGATTCTCGCGAGACTAATTCCCACTTATGTAAATTTGAGCCTAAAATGTAAATCTACCAAACGAATCTCCTTCGTCTAGGAGACAATTACGAAGGAGATTAAATCCGATGAGATTACTAAAGGACGTGTGCAGTTACATAAAAATCAAAGACAAGTACGCAAATATTCTTATAACTACCAGACCGTTCGGCGTTGCCTTGTCATAAAATAAGATTAAATATATTTCAATTTATGCAGATTTCGTATTTATTATTATAAAGTCAATTCTCTATTGAGTATTATACTCAATATATACAGTGATTTCAAAAGTTTTAAAAAAAATGACTTAGGTGCCATCAACTAGAATTGAAACCTAAACATATAGCTCTCCATCCTTATTTGTTACCTTCTGAGCCATGTCCATACGCATACAAGTTAAAAAAACAAAAACAAAAACAAAAAAAACGTTGTTTAACCTATAAATATATATTTGTGGATGCATAGAAGAGCACTTTAAGTCGACTTACGCCTGCCAATTTTGACCCAGCTCGTTTTACTGGCTAAAAACCAAATCGAATTTGTTTCACAGGTCAAAACCACTTAGATATCGAGTTTAAAGTCTGTAGACCAAAAATTAACTCACGAGTTTGGCATATACCAGGCGTATATAACAGGCGGCCCTCGGGTCACAACCCAGCCCGCCAGACCATTTTTTTTTTTTAATAATTACGCACTTTAATTTGCCCCCCCCCCAGATCGTAAAACTAGTTTTATCGTTTTCGAATTGACCACACAAAATATCAGGTTTTTGTTTCTAAATGCATTCACAATATTACTGAATATACTTCATCATTCAACTATTGGGGTATTTTGCAAAGAAGACGATAATGAAGAAAAAAAGCTAAAAATTCAAATACATAACAAATGAATGTTACCAAAGGCAAGAAAAATTACTCTTCTACATACTTGGATAAGTTTTGTGAATTTTAACGGAATTTTAAGCGTTTATTCAGTGTCGAGTAGGTAAGTTAAACGGGCAATCAAGATAGGCGACGCAAGCATGCAGTCTTTAGAGCGTCGATACTGGTTAAAAGATGGAAAAATTAACAAAATACTGATAGAAATCCACCATATAGGTGTCACAAAGTGTCACAGTGAAACTTATTGGGTGGATTTCTATCAGTATTTTGTTAATTTTTCCACCGTTTACCATCTTCGACGCTTTGAAGACCGCATGCTTTCGTTTAACTTACCTACTCGACACGATTTATCTTTCGAACTGAATAAACGCTTAAAATTCCGTTAAAATAGTTTATAAATACTTTCCTCTTCCCATGTTAAAAAATGTCTTCCGAAATAGTAGCATTTATTTGTTATGTATTTGAATTTTTGGCCCTTTTCTTCGTTGTTGGCTTTTTTGCTAAGTACCCAACTATTGTTCTCATAAGTCTACATAAGAGTTCATTTTCTTACGGGAACTCGCCTAACGTTAGAAAATGTTGCACACCCTTGGTTTAAACTGTTCTGCAATATTTTTAGTCACGTGCAAGCGACTCTATAAGTCAATCCGTCGATCGGTCGATCTGCCTGTCTGTCGGTCTGTTCATAACACTTTTGTGCTTGGCCTTTTTGGTTAAGATCAAAGGTCTGTTGTTAATAGATGCTGTTCTTAGCCTTTTGGCCAAGATCAAAGTGTAGTATCTATTACTACTTGCTGTACTTATGTTTGTAACTTTGTGATATTAAGTGAGGGATCACTTTTCTGTATTAATTTAGTATAAAATGATCACCCACTTTACAACCAGTCAGTCTCAAAGCCATTCAAGTCATTCTCCAAATCATTCAAGTTATTTTTGAAGGATTCCAATTATTTTTTAAGCAGTCAAGTCATTCTTAAGGTCATTCAATTTGTCCTTAAGTTCATTAAAGTCATTCTAAGTCATTTACTTTTTATCTATTTAAGTCATTTCAGCCCATTTTTCGGTAATTTTAGTTTATCTTTAAGAATTTCATGTCAATCCTACATTCACGCATTCGTCCCTGTCGGTGGGGCATTAGAATACACCGACTGCCCCCCTGCAGAGGGTAAAAGTCCCTCAATGAGGGTCCTGGATATGACCTTAAACTATATCCAGTGGTGAGGCCCCAGCTTGTGGGCTTTGGGGAGTGTAGAGCCACCCTTTAATTACCATTGCTCCCAGGTCCACTCTGACCCGGAGTGGTAGTACCTGTTAGGGTCCCAACTATGGGTTAAATAGAAACCGACGTGAAAACATAGAAAATATTCTATTAAAAAAAATTTTCTTCAAAATCTTTGCATTCGGCATTAAATAACCCGAAAAGGGTTGATATGCCGTAAAACAAAAACAACCAGTCAATCCTACATTCACGCATTCATTTATTACACGAGAGCACGCGACTAATGGCTATCGGCCTTGTTTTTTACTTATCAGAACTCGATGTGGAGATGTGAAACGACAGAGACCTGTAACTGCTTGATCGACTGACTTTATAGAGTCGGTTCGTTATCCACCCATTGGATTGGATGAGACAACATTTGCATAGAAGTCAGTTGTTATTACTTTCTGGGATACAAAACACAAAAGAACCGAGTTATTAAATGTAAGGACGAAGGTTTAATAAAATGTCAGTAAAAAGTATAACTGCTCGAGTTCCTATTTTTTTTTTATGGATGATTTGTGCGTAATTTTTATTTAAACGAGAAATACTTGTACCTGAACGAGAATCACCCCCGCCCCTATATATATATATATATATATATATATATATATTAGTGCCCAATCAATAATAATCCACCGAATAAATGGCAACCCCTCCCCCCCCAAAAAAAACGAAAGCCATTCTTAACATAGGGATATTGGAAGTGTTTATTCTGAAAGCCGTTCTTAACGTGCGGATGTTGGGAGTGTTTATTCTGAAAGCAGTTTTTAACATGGGGAGGTTGGGAGTGTTGATTCTAAAAGCCGTTCTTAGAGGGAGAGTGGTTCTCGTTAAGGTCCGCCAAATACTTTTTACATGGTTTGAGAAATATTACAAAAAATTTAATTTGAAATTAATTTACGCCATATTCATTTTTGTTAAAAACGTTTTAGCGCCTTTAGTCGTTCTGCAAAACAAAGTTTTTTTTTTTCCTTTCGTTCGTTACTTTTTTTCTTGTTTTATTTGCGAGTCTCGTTTCGTTTTTTTTTTAATCATTTCTTTCTTTCTTTCTTTCTATTACTGCATCGATGTCTTTCTCTTTTTCTTTTTCTTCACGCCTATTTGTTTCTCTTTTTTCTTCTACATTTATTTCTGCTTTCTTTCTTTTTCTCTTCGGTTTCTTCATTCTTTCACGATTTCAACTTAAACAACACTGAACACTGTAAACTTTAACTCAGACAAAATTGAGAAGGAAACAAGGCCGATAGCCATTAGTCGCGTGCTCTCGTGTAATGAATGAATGCGTGAATGTAGGATTGACATGAAATTCTTAAAAATAAACAAAAATGACCGAAAAATGGGCTGAAATGACTTAAATAACTAAAAAGTAAATGACTTAGAATGACTTTAATGAACTTAAGGATGAATTGATGACCTTAAGAATGACTTGACTGCTTAAAAAATAATTGGACTCCTTCAAAAACAACTTGAATGATCTGGAGAAGGACTTGAATGGCTTTGAAACTGACTGGTTGTAAAGTGGGTGATCATTTTACATTCAATTAATACAGAAAAGTGATCCCCTACTTAATATCACAAAGTTACAAACATAAGTACAGCATGTAAGAACAGATGGTATTTATTTGCTCCCCCACTGAGCAAATTAGGCACAAGGCCGATTTTTAATGTGAGGAGTGAAGGGGAAATGGGGACCAACTCCCCGGGGAGTAGGGGAGTTGGATAATGACAATTGGTATGAAGGGTTGCCCCTACATTGACCAAGGTCTTATATGTGAGGTTACCCACACATATGGTCTTTGCTTGCAGTATCTGCCGGAACAGATGGTATTTATTTGCTCCCCCACCGAGCAAATTAGGCACAAGGCCGATTTTTAATGTGAGGAGTGAAGGGGAAATAGGGACCAACTCCCCGGGGAGTAGAGGAGCTGGATAGTGACAATTGGTATGAAGGGTTGCCCCTACATTGACCAAGGTCTTATATGTGGGGTCGCCCACACATATGGTCTTTGCTTGCAGTATCTGCCGGAACAGATGGTATTTATTTGCTCCCCCACCGAGCAAATTAGGCACAAGGCCGATTTTTAATGTGAGGAGTGAAGGGAGGGGGAAGGGAAAAAGGGGACCAGCTCCCGAGAGGTGGGAAATGGGAGCTGGTTAAAGGTCAGGCATGTGGGGTTGCCCCCACATCTGGTCTTTGCTAGTCATAGCTTGCAGCATCTGCCGGAACAGATACTACACTTGGATCTTGGCCAAAAGGCCAAGAAAAGCTAAGAACAGCATCCATTAACAACAGACCTTTGATCTTAACCAAAAAGGCCAAGCACAAAAGTGTTACGGACAAACCGACCGACGGACCGACTTATAGAGTCGCTTGTACGCGACTAAAAAGGGGGGGGGAGGGGGGCAGAACTTCCGGGCTTCATTAAATTCTTCTTTCGGGAATAAAAAAGTCACACCCCGAATTGATTCAACTGTGCCAGAAATACAAAAGCCAAGATGTCCGTTAAGGTTGGTTGGTTGTTTTTGTTTTACGGCATATCAACCCTTTTCGGGTTATTTAATGCCGAATCCAGTGATTTTGAAGAAAAATTTTTTAATAGAATATATTTGTTGTTTTCAAGTCGGTTTCTATTTAACCCAAAGTTGGAACCCGAACAGGTACTACCACTCCGGGTCAGAGTGGACCTGGGAGCAATGGTAATTAAAGGGTGGCTCCACACTCCCCAAAGCCTACAAGCTGGGGCCTCACCACTGGATATAGTTTAAGGTCATATCCAGGACCCCCATTGAGGGACTTTTACCCTCTGCAGGGGGCAGTCGGTGTATTCTAATGCCCCACCGACAGGGCCGTCCGTTAAGAGAGTATTCTACTAGTAACTCTTTTATACACAAAAACCAATAATATTAACAACTGTTTGGACCCTGGAATCAACAACTATTTATTAGTTGATTTCTATATAGCTTCCACGTCTAGATGTACGCATACAGCAGAATGTCAACTGCAACAGGGAATCGCCAAAATATTTTTCTATGGCAAGTGCTCGTCTGAACTCCAATCTATGATGCCGCCTCGCCGAACTTTCACGACAAACACTCATCTAGCTAAAACCGCCGTTCCATATAAGTTATCAAATTTACCGAATTTTCATTACTAATGATTACTATATTGTCCAATTTCTACTGTACACTCTTTAACCCTTATCCTTGAGTGTCCTCTTGGCCTTGATAATGTGGTGATGCCTGTGTAAACCCCTCCCCCCAAAAAAAATCACTATCAATAATTTTCTTCACTCTTTTTCTGTACCTAAACCTAAACGTGGATTCCATGAACAAAGTTTCTTTCTTACAACTGCACACCTGTGGAATTCTCTTCCGTTTGCCTGCTGTTCAGTTAACTATAATAAGGTCGTTTTCAAGTCCAACGTAAACAAGTTCTTGATGAGTCGTCCCCTTAAGTAATCCAATTTACCAAATTTTCACTACTAACAATTACTATGGTATTGTCCCATTGACTAGTGTACACTCTTTAACCTTTATCTTCGACTGGTGAGGCCTATGTAAAAAACAAAATGTTGTAAATGGCTTCAAGATTTCTAAAAAAACAAAACACAATGTGCATATTTTTGCCAACTAAAGAAGATGCATAACAGCCCAACCCTGAAAATAGCTGGAACAGAAATTCTCGTCATTGATCAATGTAAAGTTCTAGGAATTCCTTTTGACAAATAACTATCGCACACATACAACATCTGAAAGAAGTTCTGCAAAACTCTGAAACTGCTTCGTGAGTAAATATTAAAGAAAAAAATACGAGTCAATGTTTATTTATTTATTTTAGAGTATTTAATAATTAGGGCTGTGACAACAGAATATTCTTTTCATTCTTTTGACTCTCAAGTATATACCCGACACAATAAGACACAGTCAATCCACCGAGAACCACATCAGTCTATATAAAAAATAAGATATTAACGTATATATACTCAAGAGTCAAGACAATGAAAAGAATATGCTGTTGTCTTATCCCTATTTATGATATAATATTAAATGTTACTAAAAAAAAAAAAAAAAATTCAGCATGCAAATTAAAATCGGTTGCTTCTTGTTGTTCTGGATATAAGAATCCTAGGTTGCTCGAATGACGTGCCTAAATATCACTTTAATAGAGAATCAACACGGGCAGTTGTCGTGCTTTATTGTACATTTGTCGCACCTTAATTGGTCGTGCATAATTTGCGACCCCCCCCATCATATTGGCTGAGAACTCGACAGCAAAAGTGCAGAAAAACGTGTTTAATTTGATGAAATCGAAACTAATTCCTTCGACAAAAAGGCGCGAAATTACGAATCATTTTTTTCTTTGATAGATTTTTTTTGTTTCATGCGTTTTTTTTTTGTTTTTTTTTGTCCTTTTCGAATATAATCCTCTGTTCTAACCCCAAGCTGTGCCAGCTGGATGATTGGCGGATACTACGTGCTATTAAATTCGCCGGCCGCTATTTTCGGATATTTATTTTCCCAATTAAACCCCGGAAGGATATTTAGCGCAATTTCCGATTTGTAAGCTCCTCAATGTCCCCCCGTCCATCCCTTCCATATTACGATGATGATGTGTGTGTGTGGGAGGGGGGATCTGAATTAAAAAAAATTTCTTTAAATTAATTTTTTTTCGGTATTTTGAAATAATTTGCAATTTAATTTTTTTTTTTTACTTCATTCTTCAAAAAAATATATGAAGAGATGACGTAATGATTTTCTAGACCCTCTGTTTTTTTTTTATTTTGAATTATCTTCTTAATTTTTTTTTTTTGAATTTGTTGATTTTTTTTTTTTACTCTAAACAAAGGCTTATTGCCAAATAAGGACAAAACGGGCTACTATTTGGGACTATATCCATCGAAAACTACATAGGGAGTTGAGCAGCGAGATGTGTGTTCATGTCTGTGCCAAAATGAGGCTTCTTATTTCTTTTTTTTTAATTCAAAATGTTGAAGAGTTACAAAGACGGAAGTGGCACCATTAAAACCAGAATTTATTTTTCTAAACAGTCACCACCATACTCAATACCCTTTTGCTTTTGAACGATGGCTGTGCATGGGCGTCTGGAGCGCTCTTTGTCATGCGAGGGTTGCACCACAACTAAAGCCTTCTATTTCTTTTTTTATCTAAAAAAGAATGGTGGTGACTATGTAGAAAAATTAATTCTACGGTACGATAAGTCACTCGTTTTAACTGTACCACTCCCGTGTTCATCGTAGCTCTTTAACTATTTTGAGTTACAAAAAAAAAAAAGAAAGAAATAGAAGACCCTCCTTTTAGAACGACCCTCGAATAACAAAGCGCGCTCTGGACGCTCATGCACAACCACCGCTGGCAAAAGTGTATTGAGAATGATGGTGACTATGTAGAAAAAATAAATTCTGATGCACAAAAGGTTCTCGTTTTAATTGTACTACTCTCGTCTGCGTAGTTCTTCAACTTTTTGAGTTAAAAAAAAAAATGGAAGGCATTACCTTTGGAACGACCCTCGTAACATGTTTTTAGGCTTGCATCATTTATTTGGAGGTATAAAAGGCTCTAGAAATCATACATACGACGATCATAAAGCAATTCCAGAATTTTAAGGAACCCATAAATGTATTAATATCAACTGTTACGTTTTATGTTAATGGTTTCAGAACCGGGTTAATCTACGTATCAAAGTATTTAGTGATCTGAAAAGCAGATAAAATAATGTTTTTTCTTTTTTTCTTTTTTTTTTTTTTAAATACTTTGGCATGTGAATTATAGCGGCTTTCGGAGATATTTAGCGTTAAATCTAATTATTTTCTTGGCAAAAATTTTGCAAAAATACGTAATTTTCTGTCAAATAGTAACAAAACTTTGGACGCTTCTACACTATTGGGACGAAATTTAGAAAATCGTAAAACTGAACTTCATGTGAAAACACTGGTGTCTACGTATTCATCGTATTTTAAACATGATTATATCCAAAAATTACGAAAATCGATAAGGTAGAAAATTATTTATTAAAGAAAATAAAAAAATAGAATTTGATGAAAACGATTGTAAGACACAGAGTTCAAAAGGGAGGTAATTTTCTGTTTCAATTTAAACAAGATGACGGCAATTTTTCATCTGCTAACACGATTAAAGTATTTTTATTTAATAATTCAATAATATTCAGGTAATTTCGATTGCATAATTTGGAAGCTAACAATGTAATTTATTAGAATTGACAAAAAAAAAAAAAAAGTTAAAATATTGTTTTTTTTTTTAATCTGAAAACTCTATTTATCGACTACAATATCTCGTCCCAATAGTGTAGAAACGCCAAACCTTGTCTTCAAAATCCTTTAAAAAGGGTATGAAACCCCGAGGAAATAGTGTTAAACGATGTATTTTAGATTGAGCGAATGACGATTAACAATAAATATATAAATAAATAAATAAGTAAATAAACGTACATGTTCGAAAATGGTTTTTACTCTTCAAACCTTGCACAGCCGATATAGCAACATAGCTAAAAAGCCGACAAGGCTAATATTTCGGCCTTCTAATAATACGTTACGAAATAATTTGGCTAAACGCCTGTCATCTTGTTGGCTAATTATTGCTTAATTGGGTCAGGGTTCAAAAGTCTTAAATGTGTCAATTTTTTATGTAAGCTTTATAAGATTTTCTAGTAAATTTGGAAACTTTTGGTGAATTTACAGAACTTTAAATAACTCATCCACCCCCTACCACACCCAAAAACATACACACAAACTAATACACATGCTTAGAAATACTTTTATAAAGTGTTTAAGTGAATTTTATAGTTTCCTGTAAAATATACAAGATTTTAAAAGCTACTTGCAAATCTCTTCGTTTTTTTTACACGGTGGTCACCACTTATCAAGGCCCGTAAGCCACTCAGGGATAAAGGTTATTGCAAGTATAAATTTCTGTAATTACAAAATATAATTTTGGTTTCAGTTTCGGTTTCGATTCAAGCTAATGCACCCAAGTCATAATTTATTTTTTTTTATTTTTGAAATCACAACTTTATACCATAAAAATCGATAGAACATTAACTGGGAAGGTTTTTAGTTGTTTTACTCATTTTAAAACGTGTAATCGCTTCGAAAATCATACAATGTTTATCGATATATTTTAAAAAGAAAAATGTCGGCATGTTTGTAACTTATCTTGTCTTTGATCAAATTTATTTGTTATATATTTGTTTTTTGACAACTTTTTCGAATCTATGTGTACAGTAAAACAAACTCGTTATGTAAATTATTTACAGTTAAAATGTTATAAAAAAACAAAAAATTGAAGTTTTAAAATATATTTCAAAGAAATGAATTACGCCCCGTGCTAAAATATTGATAATTCACCAATCGTAAAAAAAAAAAAAAAAAACTGCCGTGAAAAATGCTTACTTTAAAATATTTGAAAATACTCAGTGAAAAGTTTTATTTATTATTAAAAGAACGGACTGAAAAATAGTATATTAAAATTGTTTGCTTTGCAGTAAAAACAAATAAATAAAATGAAATATTCGACTTTCTCCAATAAAAATAAAAGTTCAAACACGAATTCACTTACGATATTTTGATTAAAATTATCCCAAATGTGCAATTATAATGATTATTTTCCGAATGGAGAATTGTTCTTTTTCTTTAGAAACAATCGGTAACACATATTGGTAGCCATATTTTTTATGCCTGTTAGCATGACCACGTGGTTGAATACCGGAAGCTGTCTATACCTACAACTTAATTAGGAAGTGACGTTACGCTGTCATATGTATCGGCTTTCTTTCTCGGTAGCCACGGTCAAACTCACAGAGGTTCGAATATCGACTTGGCTAAAAAAATAAATGAATAAAAATAAAAGGAAACGACAGACCTATGAAAAATTTTGTAATTTTAATATTTAAAATATTTTCTCTAGTTGTGAGTTGGGTCACAATTAATGGCAGTTTGTTGTCACATGATCTCATAAGAAAATTACACATAACTATCCGCAATTTGTAGAACTTCAGAACCGCCTAGTATGGCACAAGGCGAATATATAAGATGAGTCGTGTCTTTGGAATCTACGCGATGGTAACATACGGGTTAGTGAACGTCGATAACGTCGACCCTGGCTTGAGGTCATCGCTCGGTCACCATTGGTCCAACCACTCAATTGACCACCTAACCTTGACGATGTCCAGGTCGACTCTTGTCGTGACGGTTTCAGATGAAAGCTGAAAGCCGCAGAACATCTAAGAGCGTTGATTTTCTGAAAATCAAACGATTCCAAGTTTCGGATTCGAGG